>NC_072436.2:75221666-75830000 GCF_028878055.3 Symphalangus syndactylus
CCATTCTTCTTTTCCCTTTCCTGAAGGAGGGGAATCTCTCCCTATGGCCAAAACTGCCTCAAACCCACAGTGAATACTGCCTGGCTACCCCTGATGTTCATTCAAGTCCCAAGGCGTCTTCAATAAGCTTTTGATGAATGCTGCCAGGCCCGAGTCTCTCCCATCAGGGCAGTGGGCTCCCCTCTGGCCCAGGGCAGGTCCATAAATGCTGTCCAGGGGCCAGCACCTGGAATTGGGGACCCCAAGAGCCCACTTGTTGCTCTACCCCACCATGGCTGAGCTGGCACCCAAGCTGCACGACAAAGTCCCCTTTACTGTTCACTTTCCTTTCCTCAAGCAGAAGGGGACTCTCCTTGTAGCCACCACAGCTAGGAATGTGTTGAGTCATGCCTGAAGCTAGCATGGCTCTGAGTTTCACCCACGGCTCATGACAAGTACTGTCTGGCTACCACTGCTAATTATTCAGGGCCCAAGGACCATTTAGGCAGCAGGTGATTAATTCTACCAGGGATGGGCCCTTCTCTTCAAGGCAGTGGGTTCCCTTCTGGCCAAGGGTGTGTCTAGAAATGTTGTCTAGGAAATAGGGCCTGGAATGGGGACCTCAGGACTCCACCTGGTGCCCTGTCCTGCTGTGTCTGAGCTGGTACCCAAGTTGCAAGACAAAATCCTCTTTACTCTCCCCTCTCCTCAAGCAGAGGGAAGGAATGTCTCCTGGAGCTGCAAGCTGTGCTGCCTGAGGTTGGGGGAAAGGCGATGCAAGCACTTTATTGGCTGCCCCAGCTGGTGTCTCACTATGTGGCATGCATCCCAAGTCCACTGGCTCTAAGCCCAGCACAGCACCAAGACTTGCCCAGGAATTGCAGTTCTTATGGCCTAGATTTCCTTTCAATTATATTTAGAACCCCAGAGCACTTTAGCCGATGGTGGTGGGCCTTGCCAGAACTCAGGTTCTGACTGCTGGGTTGGACTATTTTCCTCTGGCTAGGACTGGCCTAAATGCTTCCTCTATGGGTGGCTGCTAGGTTCTGCCCCATGTAGCTTTCTACTGTGACAGGACAGCACTGAGTTCCAACAAAGTCTCACAATCACTACAGTCTCTCTCCCCCAAGTGCACAGAGTCTCCCTCTGCACTATATGGCTGCTGCTGGGGGATGAGAGATGGGTGTTATAGGTGATTCAAGACTGTCTTTCTTACTTTCTTCAGTATATCTTTTCTTAATGTAGTATTAAAGCCGGGTACTGTGATTGCTCACCTGATTTTTGTTCTTATGATGGTGCTTTTTTGTGTGGAAAATTGTTCAATTTGGTGTTCCTGTGAGGGGACAATTGCTGGAGGTGTCTCTTCGGCCATCTTACTCTACCTCCTCTTAGTCCTCACTCTTATTGTTCAGATTTGGGCCACATGCTCATCATTGGACCAATCTGTAGCCAAGGGGTTGGGAGTTGCTTATTGATTTAGGGTGCATCCCGAGCCTCAAACCACAAGGAATGAGAAGAGAAGAGGGGTGGCTCTCTGAGGGCATTCTGGCATGCTGTTTTCCCAGAAAAATGGTGAATGGATGCTGAGAAGTAAAAGCAACAGCTGTCCACTACATACTAATTCTTTATAAACAGTGTTATGCATGTTTATCCTGCAGTAGCCATTACCTTATAATTTATTGCTGACTTATTTAGTATTACTTTGAGTAACACTTTTTATCTAGTAACATATGCTATAAAAAACTGTAGTATTTTAAAATGCCTCACTAATACTCAGAAGTTGAGAACCACTGTCCAACGGGTTGGTTTGATATATTTGTTGATACAGTTGATTTCCCATCTATGTCTTACCATCCCCACCCACACCTTTTAATATTGTCTACAAATGTCTATAACAATATTTAATCTATTTTTTAATATTATTCAAATTACTATCAGCTGTTCCATGATCATGTCTGCAAAGTTTTATAACAATACATTGCAGTTTATCTTGACATTTGAATTCTGCCATGATAAGCTTCAATTTCATCTTTAAAATATACATTTTACTGGCTGGGCATGGTGGCTCACGCCTGTAATCCCAGCACTTTGGGAGGCCGAGGCAGGCAGATCACGAGGTCAAGAGATCAAGACCATCCTGGCTAACACGGTGAAACCCCGTCTCTACTAAAAATGCAAAAAATTAGCCGGGCGTGGTGGCAGGCGCCTATAGTCCCAGGTACTCGGGAGGCTGAGGCAGGAAAATGGCATGAACCCAGGAGGCGAAGCTTGCAGTGAGCTGAGATGGCACCACTGCACTCCAGCCTGGGTGACAGAGTGAGACTCTCAAAAAAAAAAAAAAAAAAAATATATATATATATATATACGTTTTACCAACATCTATTCACTCATTGCTCATAATGTAGCAGCCACAAGACTTGGGGGGCATATGGATGGATCCCCATCTCTAGCTCCAAGAGAGGTCTCTGACTGGTTTAATTCAATCAGGGTAATTCCATCTCCCTTGCAACAGTCATGTTTAGGTAATCTAAATATAAACAGAGTTTTGAGAGAGTCTCGCTCTTCACTCCCAGCTGGTGTACGGTGGCATAATCACAGCTTGCTGCAGCCTCAAACTCCCACCTCAGCCTCCTGAGTAGCTGGAACTACAGGCACATGCCACCACACCCGGCTAATTTTTTTTTTTTTTAATTTTTAGTAGAGGCAGGGTCTCACTATGTAACCCAGGCTGGTCTCAAATTCCTGAGCTCAAACAATCCTCAGCCTCCCAAAAGTGCTGGGATTACAAGAGTGAGCTGCCTGGCCTGGCCTCATTTTCATTCTTCATCCAGATGGTATTATGTCCCTACTTTCATTGAATTTACAGTGTAGTTTAGAGATAAGATATAAAAATAAGAAAAATAAAGTAACTTCCCCAGAGCATCCCCTCTGAAGCTTTCTCACCCTCCTTGCCCTGCTCCCTTATGCTGCCTTCCCTGCTCCCATGGCAATTTAGGTGGTGATCATGGAAGAAACGTCCAATATCGACAGGAGACTGTAGTTTCAACTCAATTTTAATACCAATACATTTGAGCAATGCATTGTTAGTTCTGTCTTTAGAAGTTCATGCTGTTGTGTGTGTGTGTGTGTGTGTGTGTGTCTATATAGCTATATTTTTGTTAGTCATTTTAGTATTGTGGATCAAAAGATCATAATGATTTATTTTTATTAGCAAGTTTGGAAGTTTTTATAGATAAAACTTTAAGAAATAATGGGTCAGGCGCACTAGCTCATGCCTGTAATCCCAGCACTTTGGGAGGCCGAGGTGGGTGGATCACCTGAGGTCAGGAGTTTGAGACCAGCCTGACCAACATGGTGAAACCCTGTGTCTACTAAAAATACAAAAATTAGCCAGGCATGGTGGCACATGCCTGTAATACAAGCTACTTGGGAGACTGAGGCAGGAGAATTGCTTGAACCCAGGAGGCGGAGCTTGCAGTGAGCCAAAATTGTGCCACTGCATTCCAGCCTGGGCAAAAAGAACAAAACTCCTTTCCCCCCCAGCCCCCCCCCAAAAGAAATAGTGAAGAATGTGTGCAAAGATTTAGCTGCTAAAGATTGCTCTTAAAAGTGTTTTCAGAAAAATTTTATAGATGTTTATAAATGTTTTATAGCAACATTGCAATAAGCATCTTTAGTAGTGAAATCTTTGTGTACATAAGTATTTCCTTAGGATATAAATTCCCAGAAGCAGAATTGCTTTATGTACACGTCTTTAAGGGCTTTGCTCTCTGCGATAAGCACCTTAACTTTCTAACTAATTTTCTTGCCTCTGGCTTCCCTCCGTCTCCATTCTGAGTGTCTTATGCTGGTAAATTTATCTCCCTAAAACACTGTGTTCATCATTTCACATACTTGCTGAAAATCCTCCCTTACTCCTTCCTTGCTGGAGCCCAGTTCCTTGCCCTGACATCTGAGGACTCTCAAAATCTGCCTCTTCCGTGGATTTCTAGTCTTCCCTGGCACCACTCCCCTACATGAACCTTCCATTATAACTAAATTCATCTACTCCCTCTCCTCCCTTACAGCATGCAATTTCCCATCTTTATAATTTTGTTGAATTTATTACTCCTGTAATAAAGGGGGTGGGGATCATGTAATAAAAGAAATGTTAGGATTAGAAATGAGTAATATCACAACCCTCTATGAACCTTTTCCCCATCTGCTTTTCTCCACCTCAACCCAAACTATGGAGTTGTCCTAACCTCAGTGCTAAAAATATCAAAGTGTTTTGTGCTGATACTCCCTCCCTTCCCATTCGGCCCCTGACCCTCCCTGGGCTGAGGCCTATGCCACCTTTCCACCATTTTTGCCTTTTTCCCTCTCTCCTGAGGTGGCTAGGTTCAACTTCTTCTGCTCAGGACTATCTCTACCAGATTCTTTGCTCCTCTGTTCCCTGTTTGTAGCCTTCTGTGTTACTTTTTGCTCATTGTTTCGAATCTTCCTTGTTTCTGCTGTCATTCTCTCTGTTTTGGTATGCTTTCTTGTTTTGTTATCTTTCCCATCTCTCAGCTTGGAGCCTCTTAGTTCTTGTATGGAGAAAAAAGGCTTCACAATGCCAACAGCATGCCTTTCTGTCATTTTCAATAATTACTTTCTCAGTGTCCATTAATCAGAACATGCTTTTCCATCCTTCTAGGCTCATGTTGTCATTGCTTTCCTTCTTTTCCTTTCCTTCCGTATATATTTTTCAGCTGTTCCTGATACTTGAATGCCCTGATCTCAAAATAACAAAGACCTAAGCCTCAGTGAAAGAATTTTATCAGTTGGGATGAGCTGAGAAGATAATGTAAAATAACTACAAAAGGTTTAAAGAGAGTAAAATATATTATTTGTTTAATAAGGTTTTCCTAGCATCAGTTTTGGTTTCTACAGCACATCACTTAAAGAAGCATGAAAGTGATATATACGGGATTGAGGAAAAAATAAATATAGCATACATAAATTCTCAAGTGTTATTAGAGTAAGAGGAACCGATATAAATAAGCTTAAAGTTAAAAGGCTTACATAAAGTACAACCATATTGTTAACAACTCTGAAATTGTGACAGCTGCTAATGATAAAGGGAGAGTTCAGAAATAAAAACACCTAATTTGATTAGAGCATTTAGATCTAATCAAAGGAGACATATATATAATTCTCAGACAGCATAGACAAGTAGATTTTTAAAAACAGTTTCCTTAACTTCATTTGGCTGCCTGGGGTTGTTATTCCCATTAAGAAACCAATTCAAAGATAAAACAAGAGATAAAAGTTAGACTTTTTAATACATTATAGGTTTTTCTGAGAGTAGATTCAAATGATGAAGCCCTGTTTTGTTTTTTCTTCGCAAATAGAATTATTTTTTATATTATGTCAATTTGTAGTAATTTGAATTTGGACATTATATACAATAAAATAATTATTTTCATTTGTTTCTATGTCCTTTGTTCATGGAATTCTGTTTGAAATGAAAAGGATTTTGAAATCAATATAGCATAAGACATACAAAGACATAAAAATGTGATTTGGTAAGAGTAAAAGGAGAGAGAGAAAATGATCAAGTAGAAAAATACCATTATCAATATTTTTAATATTCTCACTGTTCAAACATCTTACAGGATTAATAATAATTTTTCAAAGCTTCTCATTGTCTTTTAGGTAAAGTTACCTGCAAGCACTATTTTCTTTGGTATTTTGAATTATTTTATCAATTTCCTTTTGGAAATTTGTAACTCATTTACTTCTGTCTTTTAAAAATAGCTTTTTTGGCTCATGCCTGTAATCCTAGCACTTTGGGAGGCCAAGGCGGGCAGATCACATGAGGTCAAGAGCTCGAGACTAGCCTGGCCAACATGGTGAAATCCCATCTTTACTCAAAAAAAAAAATTTAGCTGGGCATGGTGGCAGGTGCCTGTAGTCCCAGCTGCTCAGGAGGCTGAAGCAGGAGAATCACTTGAACCCAGGAGGCAGGGGTTGCGGTGAGCCAAGATTGCACCACTGCACTTCAGCCTGAGTGACAGAGCACAACTCTGACAAAAAAAAAGTTATTAAGATATAATTTGCATATCATGCAATTCACCCATTTAAAGTATACAATTCGATGACTTTTAGTATGTTCACAGAGTTGTGCAACCATCACCACAATCTATTTTAGAATATTTTATTACCCCCAAATGAAACCACATACCCCCTAGCCATCACCCCTAACTCCCCCATCCCCTGAGACCTAGGCAACTACTAATATGCTTTCTGTCTCTTTAAATTTGCCTGTCCTGGACATTTTTTTTTTTTTTTGAGATGGAGTTTTGCTCTTGTTGCCCAGGCTGGACTGCAATGGCACGATCTTGGCTCACTGCAATCTCTGCCTCCCGGGTTCAAGCGATTCTCCTGTCTTAGCCTCCTGAGTAGCTGGGAATATAGGTACATGCCACCACGCCCAGCTAATTTTTGTATTTTTAGTAGAGACGGCATCTCATCATATCGATTAGGCTGGTCTCGAGCTCCTGACCTCAGGTGATCCTCCTGCCTTAGCCTCCCAAAGTACTGGGATTACAGGCATGAACCACTGTGCCTGGCCCTGTCTTGGACATTTTATATAAATGGAATAATATACTATATGGCTCCTTTTGTGACTGGTTTCTTTCACTTGGTGTAGTGTTTTTAAAGTTCATCCATGTTGTGGTATGTATCAGTACTTCCTGTGTTTTTATTGCTGAACAATATTCTATTGTATGAGTATACCATATTTTATTTATCCATTCATCAGTTGATGGACATTTGGGTCATTTCCACTTTTTTGCTGTTATAAATAATGCTGCTGTACAAGTTTTCATATGGACATATGCTTTTATTTCTCATTTCTCTTATATATATATCTAGTAGTAGAATTGCTGGATCACATAATAACTCCATGTATAACTTTTTCAGGAACTGCCAGACGATTTTCCAAAGTGGCTACACTTTATACACCAGCAGTGTAGAAGGGCTCCAATTTTTCCACATCCTTGTCAACACTTGTTATTATCTATTTTTTTATTATAGCTATTCTAGTAAGTGTGAAGTGGCATCTCATTGTGGTTTTCATTTACATTTATCTGATATACATTACCTAATAGCTAATGGTATTGAACATCTTTTCATGTGTCTTCCAGCCATTTGTGTGTTTTATTGAGAGAACTGTCCATTCAGAGTCTTTGCCTATTTTTAATTAGGTTATTTTTCTTCTTATTATTATTATTGTTATTTGAGACAGGGTCTCGCTCTGTTGCCCAGGCAGGAGTGCAATGGTGCAGTCTCAGCCCACCACAGCCTTAACATCCTAGGCTCAGGCAGTTCTCCCACCTCAGCCTCCTGAGTAGCTGGGACTACAGGTGCATGCCACTGTGCCTAGCTAATTTTATTTTTTGTAGAGCTGAAGTCTCACTATGTTGAGCAGGCTGGACTCAAGCAATCTTCCCACCTTGACCTCCCAAGTGCTGAGATTACAGGTGTGAGCCACTGTGCCTGGCCTTGTCTTTTCATTATTAAGTTGTAATAGTTTGTTATATATCCTAGGTAAAAGTCCCATTATCTATTTTATTTTTTGTTGCTCATGCTTTAGATATCATGTTTAAGAAGCCATAATAGTTTCACAGTTTAGCTCTTATATTTAGGTCTTTGATCCATTTTGAGTTAATTTTTGTATATTGTTTTTTGTAAGAGTCCAACCTCATTCTTTCGTGTGTGACTATCCAGATGTCCAAGCACCATTTGCTGAGAAGACTATTCTTTCCCTGTTGAATTGTCTTAGCTCCTATGTCAAAAATCAACTGACCATAAATGTAATAGTTTATTTCTGGACACCTAATTATATTCAATTGACCTCTCTATCTATCTTTATTCCAGTACCATACTGTATTAATTACTGTAGCTTTGTAGTACATTTTGAAATCAGGAAAGGTGGGTCCTCCCATTTTATTATTCATTTTCAAGATTGTTTTGGCTATTCTGAGTCCCTCAAATTTCTGTATTAATTTTAGGATCAGTTTGTCAATTTCTGCAAAGAAACAAACTAGAATTTTAATAGAGATTGAGTTAAAACTATAGATCAATTTGAGGAGGATAGATCTCTTAACAATATTAAGGCTTCTGATTGATGGCTATGGGATATCTTTCCATCTATTAAATGTTCTTTAATTTTTTTTAACAATGTCTTGTGGTTTTCAGAGTACTGGTCTTACACTTCTTTTGTTAAATTTATTCCTAAATAACAGTTTGTTCTCATTTGTAGATTTGGAATTGTGAATTTGTCTATTTGCTAAAATTTATTTGCAACCCCAAAATCAATACTTGCAGCAATTTTACAGTCATTTGGGGACATGCACAGAAAAATGAAAAGTTTTAGTGACCTGACACCTGGCTGAAGTCAACTGCCTTTTTTTTTTTCCTGTCACCCAGGCTTTAGAGTGCAGTGGTGCCATCATAGCTCGCTGTAACCTTCTGAGCTCAAGCGATTCTCCTGCCTCAGCCTACAGAGTAGCTAGGACTACAGGCACATGCCACCACACCTGACTAATTTTTTATTACTTTGTAGAGACAATTCTCACTCTGTCACCCAAGCCGGCGGCTCACCACAACCTCTGCCTCCCGGGTTCAAGCGATTCTCCCACCTCAGCCTCCTGAGTAGCTGGGATTACAGGCACCTGCCACCATGTCCTGCTAATTTTTGTATTTTTAGTAGAGACAGGGTTTCACCATGGTGGCCAGGCTGGTCTTGAACTCCTGACCTCAAGTGATCTGCCCACCTCAGCCTCCCAAAGTACTGGGATTACAGGCATGAGCCACCACACCTGGCCCAAAAGGATATTTTAAAGTGTACAAATAAACAGCCAGATGAAGCAATACATAGGGTGAGGCCTGGAAGGGCCTTGAGCATAGGAGTTTCTGTCCCCCTGGAGTTGGGAGTTCATCATCCTCCCAGCATGTGGATGAGCTCATCACCTTCGTGACAGCCTCCACGTGTTTACCTCTCCAGAAACTCTCTGAACCCCGTCCTTTTGGGTTTTTATAGAGGCTGTGTTACATAGGCATGATTGACAACTGTGTAGAAATGTTATTGGACAGAAAGCACATGATCTAAACCCAACGAGGCCTGTCTGTTCAGACTTTTCTTGGCCTGTCTGTGTAGCATTCCTTCCTCCAGGGTATGGGGCAGGACATTCTCTGGAATAAGCATCTTTTGATACACAATTAGATTAGAGTCCTGCCTTGGGCAGGTAAAAGGAGGATGGGATAAGATCAGACAGAGATTTTTGTTTCCTGAGGCCTACTTCTGAGGCCTAAAACATCCCAACATTATGACAAAGACTGTAATAAAGGTTATGGGAGTTATGAGCCAGGAACCGTGGGCTAAAACAATATATATATATATAATATATATATATATTATATATATATTATATATATAATATATATATTATATATATATTATATATATATAATATATATAAAAAATAGGATTGCAGGTGCGTAAATATTCCTAATTCTAATTGTTATATTTTCCTAATGGATTCACTCTTTTAGCATTATAAAATGTTCCTGTTTATCTCAAGTAACTTTTGTTTTAATGCCTATTTTTGTCTGAACCACTTCTGTTTCTTTTTTTTTTTTTCTTTTTTGAGATGGGGTCTCACTCTGTTGCCTAGACTGGAATGCGGTGGTGTGATCTTGGCTCACTGAAGCCTCCACCTTCTGGTCTCAAGTGATCCTCCCACCTCAGCCCCCTGAGTAGCTGGGACTACAGGCACTTGCCACCACACCAGGCTAATTTTTTGTATTTTTGGTAGAGACAAGGTCTCATTATGTTGCCCAGGCTGGTACCACTCAGTTTCTTATTTGCATATTTGAATCTAAAATTGGATAGCATATACTTAGATCTTTTTTTTAATCTAGTCTGACAATGTCTGCCTTTTGTCTTTTTTTTTTTTTTTAAGCCAGTCAAATTTAGCAGTTGGGGGTTGCATACTAACTTTAGTGACACTAATGTTAATAAGTTCTGATAACCCACTACCACCAGACCAGCCTAATGTCTTTGATTAAATTATTTAATTCATTCGCTTCTAATGTTACTATTGATACTTTTGCGTCTGCCATTTTTCTTTTTATTTTCTATATGTCTCACTTTTTTTGTTCCCCAACTGCTCTTTTACTGTTATTGCTTGCATTAAGTGAATATTTTCTAGTGCAATATTTTAATTTCTTTACTTTTTTTGACAGATTTTTTTGAATTACTGCCTTAGCAATTGGTCTAGGGCTTACTGCATACATCTTAACTTATCAAAATCTACTTCTGAGCTGGGCATGGTGGCTCATGCCTATAATCCCAGCACTTTGGGAAGCCGGGGTGGGCGGATCACTTGAGGTCAGGAGTTCAAGACCAGTCTGACCAACATGGTGAAACCCCGTCTCCACTAAAAATACAAAAATTAGCCAAGTGTGGTGGCCGGTGCCTGTAATCCTAGCTACTTGGGAGGCTGAGGCAAGAGAATCACTTGAGCCCATGAGGCAGAGGTTTCAGTGAGCTGAGATTGCATCACTGCACTCCAGCCTGGGCGACAGAGACTCCATCTCAAAACAAACAAAAAAACCTACTTCAGACTTATACTAACTCAATTCCATTAAGATAGAGAAATGTTACTCCTACGTATGTCTACTTTTGTCCCCCTTTGTACTATTATTCTCGTATATATCTGTATATGATACGAACCCCAAATATATTGTTATAACTATTACTTTATATGTTTTTATGTCTGGTAAAGAAGTTAAGAGGAGAAAGGAGAACAGGTATATATTCAGAGTTTATTTTATTAAGCTTAAAACCATTTTTTTTTTAAAGAGATGGCATCTCTCCCATCACCCAGGTTGGAATGAGGTGGTGTGATCATTGCTTACTACAGCTTTGAACTCCTGAGCTCAAGTGATCCTCCTACCTCAGCCTCCTGGGTGGCTAGGATTATAGGCAAGTGTCACCATTCCCAGCTGATTTTTAAAAAATATATTTTTATAGAGACAAAGGTCTCGTTATGCTGCCCAGCCTGGTCTTGAACTCCTGGCCTCAAGTGATCCTCCCACCTCAGCCTCCCAAAGGATTGGGATTATGAGTGTGACCCACCATACCCAGCCTATTAACCTTCTTATTTACCATTTCTTGTGTATTCATTTGTTCCTGTGGATTAGCGTTACCATGTGGTACAATTTTTTTTACTCCATAAAGCTTGCTTCTACCACCTACTTTGTGCTACTATCGTAAAATATAACACATTTTTACGTGGTATAGATCAAGTAATATACATATTGTTTTATACATTTCCTTTAAAATCAGTTAAGAGAAGGTGAAGTAATGTAAATTTATCCTTTTTAAAGATAATTACATAATTACCTTTATCAGTACTGTTTATTTTTTCATGTGGATTTGAATTATTCTCTGGAGTCACTTGCTTTCAGTTTGAAAAACTTTCTTTAATATTTCTTGTAAGAAGGGTCTGCTAACAATGAATTACGTTTTCATTTATGATTATCTTTTTTTTTTTTTTTTTTAGAGACAGTCCTGCTCTGTTGCTCAGGCTGGATTGCAGTGGTGTGATCATAGCTCAATGCAGCCTTAAATTCCTGGATGCAAATGTTCCTCCTGCCTTAGCCTCCTCAGTAGCTAGGACTATAAGCACATGCCACCATGCCTGGCTAATTTTTTTTTGTAGAGAGGTAGTCTTGCTATGTTGCC
Organism: Symphalangus syndactylus; assembly: GCF_028878055.3. Taxonomy (NCBI): domain Eukaryota; kingdom Metazoa; phylum Chordata; class Mammalia; order Primates; family Hylobatidae; genus Symphalangus; species Symphalangus syndactylus. The sequence continues at coordinate 75,233,425 of NC_072436.2, forward strand.
CATGCTGGTGTCAAACTCCTGGCTACAAGTGATCTTCCGACCTTGGCCTCCCAAAGTATTGGGACCATGGGTGTGAGCCACCACACCAGCCTGTTTATTTTGAAATGTTATTATTTTGTCTTCATTTTTGAAAGATATTTTTCCTGGATATAAAATTCTTGGTTGACACTAGGCAATTTGAATATATCATTCCACTACTTTCTGGCCTCTATTGTTTCAAACGAGAAGTAGTTGTTAATCTTATTTTTTATTTTTTCAGACAGAGTCTTTCTCTGTCACCCAGGCCGGAATGCAGTGGCGCGATCTCAGCTCACTGCAACCTCCACTTCCTGGGTTCAAGCGATTCTTGTGCCTCATCCTCTCAAGTAACTGGGATTACAGGCATGTGCCACCATGTCCAGCTAATTTTTGTACTTTTAGTACAGATGGGGTTTCGCCACATTAGCCAGGCTGTGCTTGAACTCCTGACCTTAAGTGATCCACCTGCCTTGGCCCCCCAAAGTGCTGGGATTACAGGTGTGAGCCACTGTGCCCAGCCCAGTTGTTAATCTAATTAGGTTTCCTTTGTTCATGACAAGTTGCTTTTCTTTTGCTGCTTTCAAGATTTTCTGTTTGTCTTTTAGCAACTTTACAACTATGTGTTTTGGTGTGATCTCTTTGCATTTATCCTACTTGGAGTTCTATGAACTGCTTGGATACATAAATTAATGTTTTTCATCTAATGTAGGGAGCTTTTAACTATTAATTATTTTTTTTTGTTGTTGTTTGTTTTGTTTTGTTTTGTTTTGTTTTTTGAGACAGAGTCTAGCTCTGTCGCCAGACTGGAGTGCAGTGGCACAATCTCGGCTCACTGCAATCTCCGCCTCCTGGGTTCAAGCGATTCTCCTGCCTCAGCCTCCCAAGTAGCTGGGGTTACAGGCATGCACTGCCACGCCCAGCTAATTTTTGTATTTTTAGTAGAGATGCGGTTTCAACATGTTGGCCAGGATGGTCTCGATCTCCTGACCTTGTGATCCACCCACCTCAGTTTCCCAAAGTGCTGTGATTACAGGCATAAGCCACTGCGTCCAGACATTTGAATATTTTTTCAGGTCCCTTCTTTCCTCTTTTTCTGCTACTTTCATTTGACATATGTCAGGATGCTTAATGATGTCTCAGTTTTTCAGTTTCTCCTGTGGCCCTGCTCTATTTTCTTCATTTTTTTTCTGTTTTTTTTTTCTTGTTTGTTTACAAAATCTTTATTGATCTGTCTTCAAGTTTGTTGATTCTTTCTTCTGCCCATTCAAATAAAGTCAGTTCCTTAGGGAGGGTTTTGGAACTTTCTTATAGATGGTTTATCCTCCTAGCCAATATTTCCGAGCCACTGCTCTGGAGCTGGGGGCATGAATGACAATCATCCTTTACAAACATGATGCTAGATGAGGATGGTGGCCTCTGGTCTTCTTATCCTGCCTCTTCAGTGTGAAACCTCCACCCTAAAAGTTATCTGGGTTAAGGGCAGTAGGGTCTCCATCTTTCTCAGCCTGCTGTGCCTGGAGTAGAGCCTCCATCTATGAGTAAGTGCTAGGTAGAGGAAAGAAGCCTTCAACTTCTTAGCCACACTCAGGAATTTGGCTTCTGCAACTCATAGCTGAAGGAGATGAGGGATGCTGGTGGCACTCTTGGTGAGATGTTGTATCCATTGACTGGGAACTGAAGAGAAAGGAAGCTGTCTTCTTGGTCTAACCTGCCTGGAGTGGAGTTTCTATCAAGCTGAGCTGGAGGAGGGGAGAGAGGAATTGAGATGGGATATTTCCTTTGACCTTGACCCCCTTCATGGGCAGGAACTGGAGTGGCTCGTTTCACTCAGCCTGCAGTCTGTGGATGGCTAAGAGTTAACAGCCCAGTGAAGGCTCAGCGTGACAGCCTCCCGCATCTGCCATTTTTGACACCCAAGTTCTTGTTTGGTGTCTAAGAAGAATCAGGTTATACAAACTGTTTGAACGATGATGAATGCAGAAGACTTTATCAAGCAGTGGAAGTGGCTCTCGACAGAAGAGGAGGTGGAAAGGGGATAGTGCAAGAAGAAGGTGATCTTTCCCCGAAGCCCAGCCATCTCTGGCTGGGCTCCCCTCTGAAACTACACCATCTGAAGTTAGCTATGTTTATCCATAGTCTCTGATGCTCAGTTGCTGCTTTTCTGCTCACGTCTCAGCAGTTTGTACCCCTGCCGCTCAGCCGCTTGTGTTGCTCTTTTCTTCTCTTTTTTCTGTCAGCTGCTCTGGTTTTTATGGGCACAGGATAGGGGGCAGGGTAGGGCAAAAAGGCAATCATTTGGGTGGGAAAATGGGGTCAGCTGCTTTCACTGAGGGCCAAGGTTCCAGGCTTGAGGGTGGAGTTTAGTTGGGAGCCCAGCTGTTCTGTATCAGAATCAGGTTGTGGCTCAAGTGTCACAAACTCTTACAGCTCATAAGGAAATTTAATAGATTTCCTTGAATAAATGTTTCTTCATTTGCTGTATGACTTTGAGAAAACTTTCAAGGACTTCAAGTGAGTGGGTTTTTTTATTTTTTATTTTTATTTTTGGTAATCTCCACCAGTTATAGTTGTTTCACTGAAGAACAGATCAGTGGAGCATTTCATGCTGCAGTTTGCAGTAGAATCCCTTGAATTTTATCTTAGAATAATTAAAGTAACTGAAGTTTTGGGGGAAAACAGTTTTCATTTGTAAATGAATAACTATTATATGCTCAATACTTTTGCACATAATTCTGTTGGCTGGATTAACCAGCATTTTCATGAAAACAAAATGTTCATTTTAAAGCCATAGCTTACTGTTTTTATATTTATCAACACCAGACACAAACATGTATTTCTCCTTTATTAGATGGACTTAATTAGATTTAAACATAACAGTGATGATTATAAAACACAATGAAACTCTAAGTTAAGGTGTTAAGGCATTATATTTGTTTTAGAAACCCCATATTTGGATGGACACAGTGGTTCACACCTGTAATCTCAGCATTTTGGGAGGCTGAGGTGGGAGAATTGCCTAAGGCCAGGAGTTTGAGACCAGCCTGAACGATATAACAATACCCTGTATCTACAAAATAAAATAAATTAGCTGAGTGTGGTTGTGCACACCTGTAGTCCCAGCTACTTGGAAGACTAAGGCAAATCACTTGAGCCCAGGAGTTCGAGCCTGCATTGAGCCAAAATAGGGCCACTGCACTCCAACCTGGGTGACAGAGTGAGACCCTGACTCAAAAAACAAAAACAAAAAAACTCATATTCATAAGCAGTTTATGTCTAAATCAAACTCTCATCTACTGGGTTGAGATCATCTGCCCAGAATATATGTTATTTATCCTGTATAACCAATTCCTTTTGCTTTTGTTTTTCCACGTGATGCAGCAGTCACATGACAACTAAGACAGAAATCTTTCATGTGATCCACTCAGTGGAAGGCAGCAGTAAGAAACTGGTATCATTGGCTGGGCGCAGGGGCTCATGTCTGTAATCCCAGCACTTTTGAAGGCCAAGGCAGGAAGATCACTTGAGGTCAGGAGTTTGAGACCAGCCTGGTCAAAATGGGAAACCCCATCTCTACTAAAAATACAAAAATTAGCCAGGCATGGTGGCGGGTGCCTGTAATCCCAGCTACTCAGAAGGCTGAGGCAGAAGAATGGCGTGAACCCGGGAGGGGGAGCTTGCAGTGAGCCGAGATCGTGCCACTGCACTCCAGCCAGGGCGACAGAGTGAGACTGTGTCTCAAAAAAAAAAAAAAAAAAAAGAATACATCTGTGGGCTGGGCGTGGTGGCTCACACCTGTAATTCCAGCACTTTGGGAGGCGAAGTGGGGTGGATCACTGGAGTCTAGGAGTCAAGACCAACCTGGCCAACGTGGTGAAATCTTGTCTTTACCAAAAAATGCAAAAATTAGCCAGGTGTAATGGCACACACCTGTAATCCCAGCTACTCCAGAGGCTGAGGCAGGAGAATTGCTTGAACTCGGGAGGCAGAGGTTGCAGTGAGCCAAGATCATGCCACTGCACTCCAGCCTGGGTGACAGAGCGAGACTCTGTCTCAAAACAAACAAACAAAGTATTGTGCATATATACACCTGTATTAAGCAAATGTCTTTGTTTTATTTCCTTTCTTAATTTAATTTATTTTATTCTATTTTATTTTTTGAGACCAGTCTCCTCTGTCACTCAGGCTGGGGTGCAGTGACACAATTACGGCTCACTGTAGCCTCAACCTCCTGGGCTCAAGCAATCCTCTTACCTCAGCTTCCTGAGTAGCTGGGACCACAGGTGTACACCATCACATCTGGCTAATTAAAAAAAAATTCTTTTTTTGTAGAGATGGAGTCTCCCTATGTGACCCAGGTTGGTCTTGAACTCTTGAGCTCAAGCAATCCTTTTACCTCAGCCTCTTGAGTAGCTGCTACCACGGGCATGTGCCACCATGCCTGGCCCCTTTCTTGTTTCTTTATCACGTAATGTAAGATTTATTGACTTTATGTCAGCAATTAAACATTGTTAATTTTAGGCACTAGTATTTACATTAGGGACTAGTACATTTTTGGAAATATGAAGGACAGTTGCATTATGTTAGGTGGAATTATGACCTTGTTATTGTCTTTATATGGAGATTAAGTATGATTTAAGGTGTATGATTTAAGGTGTATGATTTAAGGTATATGGGTGCCAAGTTGACAAGGGGTGAGCTTGTGATGGTTAATATTAGGTGTCAGCTTGACTGAATTGAGGGATACCTAGATGGCTGGTGAAGCACTGTTTCTGGGTGCATCTGTGAGAGTGTTGCCAGAGGAGATTGACGTTTGAATCAGTAGACTAGGACGGGAAGACCCATTCTCAGTGTGGGTGGGCACCATCTAATTGGTTGCCAGTGCAGCTTGAACAAAGCAGGTGGGAGAAGGGGGATAAGCAGCTGGCTGAGTCTTCTCACTCTCTCTCTCTCTCTTTCAATGCAGGATGCTTTGCTTCCTATCCTCCTCCCCTTGCTTATCAGACTCCAGGTTCTTGGGCCTTTGGACTTTAGGATTTGCACTAGTGGCCTTCCAGGGGTTCCCAGGCCTTCAGCCTCAGATTGAGGGCTGCACTGTCGGCTTCCCTAGTTTTGAGGCTTTCAGACTTGGACTGAGCCATGCTACCAGCTTCTCTTTTCCCAGCTTGCAGATGGCCTACAGTGGGACTTTGTCTTTTAATTGTGTGAGCCAATTCTTCCTAATAAAGTCCCTTTTATATATACATATGTACTCTTAGTTCTGTCCCTCTGGAGAACCCTGACTAGTATTGATGCCATTTATTTCATTCTCTTGCCTAATTGGGCTGACTAGGACTTCTAGTACTATGTTGAACAGAAGTGGCAAGAGTGGGCATCCTTGATGTGTTCTCTCTCTCTTTTTTTTTTTTTTTTTTTTTTTTGAGATAGGGTCTCCCTGTCACCCAGGCTAGAGTTCAATGGCATGATCATGGCTCACTGCAGCCTCAATCTCCCGGGCTCAAATGATCCTCCCACCTCAGCCTCCTGAGTAGGTGGGACTACAGGCACGCACCACCATGCTTGTCTAATTTTTGTATTTTTTTGTAGAGACAGCATTTCACCATGTTGCTTAGGCTGGTCTCATACTCCTAAGCTCAAGTGATCCACCTGCCTCGACCTCCCAAAGTGCTGAGATTATAGGTGTGTGCCACCGCACCCGGCCATTGACTTGTTCCTGATCTTAGAAGAAAAGCTTTCAACTTTTCACTGCTGAATGTGATGTTAGCTGTGTGTTTGTCATATACAGTCATTATTGCGGTGTGGTACATTCCTTCTATACCTAATTTGTTGAGAGTTTTTATCATAAAATGATATTGAATTTTGTCAAATGCTTTTTCTGCAGCTATTGAGATGATCATATGGTTTTTGTATATTCTGTTAATGTGGCATATCACATTTATATGTCTGCATATGTTGAACCATCCTTGCAGCCCTGGGATACATCCCACTTGATCATGGTGAATGATTCTTTTAATGTGCTGTTGAATTAAATCTGCTAGTATTTTGTTGAGGATCTTTGCATCTATGTTTATCAGGAATATTGGCTTGTAATTTTCTTTTCTTGTAGTGTCCTTGTCTGTCTTTGGTATCAGGGTAATGCTGGCCTTGTAAAATGAGTTTGGAGTTATTATCTCTTCTTCAGTTTTTTGGAAGAGTTTGAGAAGGATTGATATTAGTTTTTTAAGTGTTTGGTAGAGTTTAGCATTGAAACTATCAGGTCCTGGGCTTTTCTTTGATGGAGGATGTTTTATTACTGATTCCATCTCCTTACATATTATTGGTCTATTCAGATTTTCTATTTCTTCACGATTCAGTCTGGAAAAGTTTTATGTGTCTAGGAATTTATCCTTTTTTTTTTTTTTTTTTTGAGATGGAGTTTCACTCTGTTGCCAGGCTGGAGTGCAGTGGCACTATCTCAGCTCGCTGCAACCTCCACCTCCTGGGTTCAAGCAATTCTCCTGCCTCAGCCTCCTGAATAGCTGGAACTACAGATGTGCACCACCATGCCTGGCTAATTTTTTGTATTTTAGTACAGACGGGGTTTCACCATGTTGGCCAGGATGGTCTCGATGTCCTGACCTCATGATCTGCCCACCTCGGCCTCCCAAAGTGCTGGGATTACAGGTGTGAGCCACCGCGCCTAGCCTATCCACTTCTTTTAGGTGCCCAATTTGTTGGTATATAATTATTTGCAGTAGTCTCCTACGATCTTTTGTATTCCCATGGTATCGGTTGTAACGTCTCCTCTTTCATTTCTGATGTTATTTATTTGAGTGTTTTCTCCTTTTTTCTTAATCTAGCTAAAGGTTTGTTGATTTTATCTTTTTCAAAAAACCAACTCAGTTTTATTGATTTTTTTCTATTTTTTCTAGTCTCTATTTCATTTATTTCTGCTCTGATCTTTATTATTGCCTTCCTTCTACTAACTTTGTGCTCAGTTTCTTCATCTTTTTTTAGTTCGTTGATGTGTAACATTAATTGCTTATTTCAGATCTGTCTTTTTTTTTTTTTTTTTGAGACAGGCTCTCGCTCTGTCACCCAGGCTGGAGTGCAGTGGCGCGATCTCGGCTCACTGCAAGTTCCGCCTCCTGGGTTCACGCCATTCTCCTGCCTCAGCCTCCCAAGTAGCTGGGACTACAGGTGCCTGCCACCATGCCTGGCTAATTTTTTTTTTTTGTACTTTTAGTAGAGATAGGGTTTCACTGTGTTAGCCAGGATGGTCTCGATCTCCTGACCTTGTGATCTGCCCACCTCGGCCTCCCAAAGTGCTGGGATTACAGGCATGAGCCACTGCACCCGGCCTAGATCTGTCTTCTTTTTTGATGTAGGTGATTATTGCTGTAAACTTCCCTCTTAGAACTGGTTTTGCTGTATTCCATAAGTTTTGAACATACGTTGTATGTTCATTTTTGTTTGTCTCAAGATATTTTTGTTTTATTTTTCAACATATTTTTAAATTTTCCTTTTAATTTATTCTTTGACCCATTAATTACTCAGGAGCATGTTGCTTAATTTCCACGTACTTGTGAATTTTCCAAAATTCCTCCTGTTATTGATTTCCAGTTTCATACCATTGTGGTTGGAAAAAGACTTGATACGATTTCAGTCTTCTTTTTTTTTTTTTTTTTTTTGAGGCGGAGTCTCGCTGTCACCCAGGCTGGAGTGCAGTGGCATGATCCCGGCTCACTGTAGGCTCTGCCCCCCGGGGTTCACACCATTCTCCTGCCTCAGCCTCCCACGTAGCTGGGACTACAGGCACCCACCACCTTGCCCAGCTAATTTTTTGTATTTTTAGTAGAGACGGGGTTTCACCATGTTAGCCAGTCTTCTTAAATTTGTCAAGACTTGTTTTGTGGCCTAGCTTATATCTGTCCTGGAAAACATTCCGCATGTGCTTGAGAAGCATGTGTATTCTTTGGCAGTTGGGTAGAATGTTCTTTTTTATTTTTTGAGACAGCATCTCACTCTGTTGCCCAGGCTAGAGTACAGCAGCATGATCTTGGCTCACTGCAACCTCCACCTCTTGGGTTCAAACAATTCTTATGTCTCAGCCTCCTGATTAGCTGGGATTACAGGCATGTGCCACCATGCCCAGCTAATTTTTGTATTTTTAGTACAGATGGGGTTTTGCCATGTTGGTCAGGCTGGTCTTGAACTCCTGGATTCAAGTGATCCACTCACCTCAGCCTCCCAAAGTTCTGGGATTACAGGCAGGAGCCACCATGCCCAGCTGATTGGGTAGAATGTTCTGTAAATATCTGTTAGGGCCGTTTGGTCAAAAGTGTAGTTTAAGTCCAGTGTTTTCTTATTGATTTTCTGTCTGGATGATCTGATCTGTCCATTGCTGAAAGTGGGGTTGTTGAAGTCCACTATTACTATTTCAGTCTCTTCTTTCCTTTCAGATATTTATTAATAATTTTCTTTATATATTTAGGTGCTCTGATGTTGGGTGTGTATATATTTACATCATGTGTAATATTTTCATGATGAATTAACACCTTTGTCATTATATAATGACCTTTTTGATCTCTTTACAGTTTTAGACTTAAAGTCTGTTTTATCTTACACAAGTATAGCTGCCTTGCTCCCTTTGGTTTCCATTTCATAACTTTCAGGCTACTTGTGTCCTTAAAGGTGAAGTGAGTCTCTTGTAAGCAGCATATAGTTGGATCTTGTTGTTGTGTGTGTTTTTTTTAATCCATTCAGCCACTCTGACTTTTGATTGGACAATTTAATCCATTTACATTTGAGGTAATTATTGATGGGTAAGGACTTACTACTGCCATTTTGTTAATCGTTTTCTGGTTTTGTAGATTCTTTGTTCCTTTCTTCTCTCTTGCTGTCTTCCTTTGTGATTAAGTGATTTTCTCTGGAGGTATACTTTGATTCCTCACTTTTTATCTTTTGTGTATCTACCATAACTTTTCACTTTGTAGTTACCATAAGGCTTACATAAAATATCTTATAGTTATAATAGGGCTATTTTATGCTTTTAACAACTTAACTTTGATCACATAAAAAACTCTACACTTTTATTCCACTATTCCCCCATTTTATGCTTTTGATGTCACAATTTACATCTTTTGATATTGTGTGTCTCTTAATAAATTATTGGTAATTATTTTAATATTTTTGTCTTTTAATCTTTGTAGTAAAGCTATAAGTGATTCACATACCACTGTTTCAGTATGAGAGTATTTTTAATTTGAACTGTGTACTTACTTTTACCAGTGAGTTTTATACTTCTAAATGTTTCATGCTTCTAATTAGTTTTTTTTCTTTCAACTTGAACAGTTCCTTTTAGCATTTCTTATAAGACAGTTCTGGTGGTGATAAACTCTCTCAGCTTTGTTTGTCTGAGAAGATCTTTATCTCTCCTTTGTTTCTGAAGGATAGCTTTACTGGATAAAATATTCTTGCTTGGCAGTTTTTTCCTTCAGCACTTTGAATATATCATTCTTCTCTGTTTTGACCTGTAAAGTGTCTGCTGAAAAATCTGCTGCTAGCCTTATGATAACTCCCTATAAGTGACTTGCTTCTTTTTGCTTGCTGCTTTCTGTATCCTCTCTGTCTTTGCTTTTCGACAGTTTGACTATGTCTTCATGTAGTTGTGTTCAAATTGAATCTGATTGGAGACTTTTTACCTTCCTCTACCAGGATATTATATCTTTCACCAGATTTGAAAAATTTGCCTGCTATTATTTATTTAAATAAGATTTCTGGCCCTTTGTGTCTTTTTTCTCCTTCTTAAAGTCTAATAATTTGTGGCCGGACATGGTGGCTCATGCCTGTAATCCCAGCACTTTGGGAGGCCGAGGTGGGCAGATCACCTGAGGTCAGGAGTTCAAGACCAGCCTGGCCAATGTGGTGAAACCCTGTCTCTACTAAAAATACCAAAATTAGCCAGGTGTGGTGGCAGCCATCTGTAATCCCAGCTACTTGGGAGGCTGAAGCAGGAGAATCGCTTGAACCCTGGAGGCAGAGGTTGCAGTGAACCAAGATTGTGCCATTACATTCCAGCCTGGGTGAAAGGAGTGAAACTCCATCTCAAAAAAAAAAAAATCCAATAATTTAAATATTTGCTCTTTTGATGCTATCCCATACATCTTGTAAGCTTTCTTCATTCCTTTTCGTTCTTTTTTCCCCCTCTGACTGTATATTTTCAAATAACCTGTCTTTGAATCCATAGATTCTTTCTTCTGCTAGATCAATTATTTTGTTGGTGCCCTCTATTGCATTTTTTAATTTCATTCATTGTGTTTCTGAGCTCCAGAATTTGTTTGATTTTTTAAAACATATTTTCAATCTCAGTTAAATTTCTCACATTGGTCATCTATATTTTTTTCCTATTTTCATTGAATTGCTTCTCTGTGTTTTCTTGAAGTTCACTGAGCTTTCTTATTTTGAAGTCTTTGTTTTACAGTTCATAAATCTTCCATTTCTTTATAGTCAGTTACTGATGCTTTATTTCATTCCTTTAGTGGTGTCACTTTTCCCTGGCTGTTGTTGTTGTTATTCTTCTTTGAGATAGGGTCTCACTCTGTTGTCCAGGCTGGAGTGCAGTAGCATGATCATGGCCCACTGCAGCCTCGACCTCCTGGGCTCCAGGGATCCTCCCACCTTAGCTTCCCAAGTAGCTGGGACTACAGATATGTGCCACCACACTCAGCTAATTTTTGTATTTTTGTAAAGACAGGATTTTACTATTTGCCCAGACTGATCTTGAACTCTAGGCTCACCTAATCCTCCAGCTTTGGTGTCCCAAAGTGCTGGGATTACAGGTGTGAGCCACTGGGCCCAGCCTCCTTGGTTCTTATTGATGCTGGTGGTCACACATTGGTGCCTGTGCACTTGAAGAAGTAGGGACTTATTCTGGTCTTTGCAGACTGGCTTTGTCTGGGAAAGTCCTTTGCCAATCAGTTCATCCAGAGATTGTGAGCAGGCCATCTGGATGGGCTTACTGTTCAAGACCTCAGGCAAGCTGGCCTGGTGCCTAGGTCAGCTGGTGGGTGGGCTTGATACCTAGGTTTGTGAGTTAGGCCTGGAACCTGGATCCACTGGAATGGACTTACTGGTTGAGCATAAAACCCGGATCCACAGGAGCTGATCTAGCACTGAGGTGGACCTTGAGCCTGAGTGTACAGGGGCTGGCCATACTCTGGGATGGGCCTGGTGCCTGGTCTGCAGGGATGGTCTTAGAGCCTTAGTCTGTGGGGTCGAGCCTGGTACTGGTGTCTACTGGGATTGGCCTGGCTCCTGGGCCTGGTAGAGCAGACCTGGGCACTGGATCCACTGGCCACTGTAGCCATTGGGATTAGCCTACAGCCTGTGGCTGGCCTGGTGCTAGAGATCTTGGATGCAGCCTGGATCCACAGGGGCCAGTCTGGATCCTGGGATAATGAATGCTAGCCTGGTATCATGGGGACTAGTCTGGAACCTGGGTCTGTGGGTGCCATGCTGGAGGTTAGGTGTGGCCAAGAGGGTAGGTCTGTGAGGGCTAGCCTGAGTCCTGAGGCCTTGGGGGCCAGCCTATAACCTGGGTCGGCAGTGATGGTCCTGGAATCTGGGTTTGTGGGAGCTGGCTCAACACTGGGGTCTACTGGGATGGCCTGGACCCTGAGTCTGCTGGAGCAAGACTGCTCCTTATACCTGCTGGGGTATGGAGCTGCGGTGGCCAGTCTGGAGGGTGGGACTGCATGGGCTAGCCTGGTACTGGGCAGACCTGGAGCATATGTCCATGAATGCTGGCCTGATGCCTGAGGTCAGGAGTACTGATGTGGCACTGGAGTGGGCCAGAAGCCTGGGGCTGTCTGGGTGCACCTGGCTCTGGGCTGGCCTGGAATCTGGAGCAGGTCTGAAGCCTGGGGCTGCAGGGGCTGGCCTGGCACTAGATAGGCTTAGAGCATGTATCCACAAGGAAAAGGCATAGAAGCTGGGTCCAGGGTGCAGCCTGATGACCAGGACTGTGGGGGCTGGCCTGGTGGTGGGGTGGGCCTGGAGACTGAGTCTCCCAGGCAGGCCTGGATTCCAAGGCTGTGGGATTTTCCTGGCACTGGGGCAGGCCTGAGGCCCAATCTGTGGGTATTGATCTGGAATCTAGGACCATGTGGGCTTGACCACTGCATTTTACTGGGGTGGCCCTAGTGTTGAGGTCTGAGACAAAGTTTGTTGCTTATTTCCCTCTCCTTCCCCTAAGTGGAGGGTATACCTGGCCACACTATGCTGACTGAGGTTGAGGCAGGGGTGATATGGATAATGCAAAACTGTCCTTCCTATCCTCCTCAATATGTCTTTTCTTTTTTTTTCTTTTTCTTTTTTTTTTCTTTTTTTGAGACAGAGTCTTGCTCTGTCGCCCAGGCTGGAGTGCAGTGGCATGATCTCGGCTCACTGCAACCTCCACCTCCCGGGTTCACGCCATCCTCCTGCCTCAGCCTCCTGAGTAGCTGGGACTACGGGCGCCCACCACCACGCCCAGCTAATTTTTTGTATTTTTAGTAGAGATGGGGTTTCACCATGTTAGCTAGGATGGTCTTGATCTCCTGACCTCATGATCCACCTGCCTCGGCCTCCCAAAGTGCTGGGATTACAGGAGTCTTTTCTTATTTCTGCACTACATTCGGATGCTGTAATCTCTCAGCTGGTATCCTTAGTGCTTGTGAAGGTATTTTCATGCATGGATAGTTGTTCAAATTGATGTTTCTGTGGGAAGCAAGTGTTGGAATGGCCCATTTTGCCAATTTACTGATGTCTAGACCCTGTCTTCTTCTAGGAAGAAAGACATTTGAGCAGGCAAGAGGAACAGATGCACAGGTCACCATCCGGAAGCCCACATGCATGCAGTCCGAACAATTTCTTTGTATTGGATTGTGTGGGATGTGAATTAGTAGCAACCACAATCATTTCACTTCAATGAGTTATTAGTTATCTCCTTGGGTTTGGCTCTTTATTTTGAAGATTTAGCCTTTAGTGGCACATGTGTGTACTGCAGAGGGACAGAGCATTTCTTTGTAAACTTAGAAAACCTATGAACATCAGGAAATATTTTCAAATTCAAGGGAAAAAACTTAAGTAAACCAATAGATTAAAGAAAATGAGGACAGATACAGTGCCTCACTCCTGTGGCTCAATCCCAACACTTTGGGAGGCTGAGGTGGGCAGATCACTTGAGTCCAGGAGTTCAACACCAGCCTGGGCAAACACGGCGAAACCCTGTCTCCTCAAAAAATTAGCCAGGCATTGGTGGCACATGCCTGTAGTCCCAGCTACTGGGGAGGCTGAGGCAGGAGGATTGCTTGAGCTCAGGAGGTTGAAGCTGCAGTGAGCCGAGATCATGCCACTGCACTGCAGCCTAGGTGACAGAGTAAGATTCCTGTCTCAATAAATAAATAAATACATAAGGAAATCAGAAAACCTACAAGCTGTACTAATGCTTAGTTCCTGAATGTTGGTCAACGATGAATAATTCAGGACATCCAAAATACAGTAAACACCAAAAACTTACTCGACCACTCTCCCATTTCAGAACATGAAGCATACTGAAGTAGAGATGGCAGGATTTCCTCATGCATGGAATATGGGATGTGAATGAAAACAGAAGGATCACTTGATGGCTGTGAACCTGAGCAACTGGAGGGATGGAGTTGCGATTAGGTGAAGTGAGGAATTCTGCAGGGGAAGCAAGTTTTGGGGCAGAAGATTTTATCAGGGATATTTTAGTAATTAAATATTTAGATTAGTGTCTTGATCACAACTCCACATCCTTACCTGATTTGGAGCTTCTGTCAGTCTCCCAGCTCTGAGCTGCTTCAGGCTGGGAAGCCAACAGTCGAGGAGAAGGAATGGATAGATTCTGGACCTCTTTTCCCACTGTGGCTCTCCTCCTCTTCCCCAGCCCTCACTATGTAGTCTCCAGCTCCTCTTCTGGGACAGGAAGGGACAGAAAGATCTTACTGACAAGTACCCCATGAAGGTGCCCCCTAGGGGATAGAGATCCCAGGGCTGCCCCTCCTTGAGTTCCTCAGAGATTCCTGGTAATGCCCCTCATCTGACTGCCATTATGACCTCTCCCTGTCATCTTTCAGGCCACCTCTCTTTTGGGATCCCATGGTCTTTCTAGGGAAGGATCCAAGAGGGACCCAGGATCCATATTTGGTCCATAAGAACCACCCGTGCTTTGCCCCATCCTCAGAGGGCATGTAGTCCACATGTAACACAGCCCTCTCTACTCTGCCACCACTGGCCACTTTGGCCTGGAGAATGTTTTCAGAACTCATCTCTGTACTACACAAACTCCAAGGACCTCAAGTCAGATTCTCCAAGGGGTTCTCTTGAGGTCGTTTCTGTTGCCTACTTAAAGTGACCTGGCAACTAACCAAACATATGTGTGTGTGTATATGTGTGCATGTGTGTGTATGTGTGTATATAGACATACATATCTGTACACATATGTATGTGTGTATACATACACATACACAATACATATATACACATACACACACAAACATACAATTAACAGAAGACATATGGATGGATGGCCATAACAGCACAATAGTCATAATCTGGAAACAATCCAAATTTTAATCAGCAATAGAATGGATAAATAGTGGGCCGGGCACAGTGGCTCACATCTGTAACCCTAGCACTTTGGGAGGCTGAGCTGGGAGAATTGCTTGAGCCCAGAAGTTTAAGACCAGCCTGGGCAACATGGCAAAACCCCATCTCTAGCCAAAAAAAACACAAAAATTAGTCAGTTGTGATGGTGCACACTTGTAGTCCCAGCTACTACTTGGGAGGCTTAGGTGGGAGGATTGCTTGAGGCTGGGAGGTGGAGGTTGCAGTGAACTGAGATCCCACCACTGCCCTCCAGCCTGGGTGACAGAGCAAAACCTTGTCTCAAAAAAAAAAAAAAAAAAAAGGATAAATAATGGTAGCATATTTTTTAATGCAATTTTTAAAAAAAGAATGAACTACTACCACAATGTGAGTAAATTTCACAGGCATATGTTAAGTCAAAGAAACAAAATACAGGCAAGGCGTAGTGGCTCACGCCTGTAATCCCAGCACTTTGGGAGGCTGAGGCGGGCAGATCACAAGGTCGGGAGATCAAGACCATCCTGGCTAACACGGTGAAACCCCATCTCTACTAAAAATACAAAAAATTAGCTGGGGGTGGTGGCATGCGCCTGTAATCCCAGCTACTTGGGAGGCTGAGGCAGGAGAATCGCTTGAACCCGGGAGGTGGAGGTTGTAGTGAGCCGAGATCGCACCACTGCACTCCAGCCTGGGTGACAGAGCGAGACTCAATCTCAAAAAAAAAAAAAAGAAACAAAATACGAAAGAATGCATACTGTTTGATTCCATTTATATGACTCAACAACAGGCAAAACTAATCTATGCTGTTAGAAGTCAAGATAGTAGGGTAAGTAGTGAGTGGACAAGAGGGAGGTTTTGGGGAGATCTACTGGAATATGCTCTAACTTAATCTGGGTGATGATTACATTTGTTATGTAATGGGCTTATACATTTCTACAGTTTCATCTAGCTCTACAGTTGAGATGTGTGCATTTTATTACATATATGTTATACTTTACTAAGAAAGTGAAAAGACAATTCGCGGATAAATTTTTCTCCCTATTATTCATACATTGCATTTTCATCATTTGATAACATGAGTTGGGGATTATTTACAAAGAATGCTTTAGTTGTGAGGACATTCTGAGCCTAAAACTGGCAGAGACATTTCAAAAGTGAAAATGTTATGTGTAAGTAAAAACAGCCCTCTTCCTTTGCTGCCTGTGACCGCCGTTACCACACTTCTCAGGGTTCTCCTAAGCGAGCAGCGTGGCTTCCTGGGCTTCTACCAGAATTTACCAGCAGGGGTCAGGCCTGTACAAAACCCAGAAGCTGGAGCCTCCCGTGAATTGGAACTTGCTCTCTGGTTCTGTCAAGCCATTCTGGCCTTTTGGCTTTCTCACTTCACATTCCCAGCTACACTTCCTTCTGCTCTGTTACCACCACCCACTCCCGTGATCACAACATGGACCAGAAACTTCACAGCCTTCCTCACTCATTCAAACACCCTCTCCTCTCCTTCCATGCTCTCAAGTAACCCCCGCAGCAACAGTCCTTTCAGCTTACCAAGCTCTTCAGTCCAAGATCTGCTGCTTTCTCTCTACCCTGCAGTCCCCTCCTCTCTTCACTCTCCCCTTTTCAGCCCAGACATCACGGGTCATCAATGAAATCACTTTTGCAAACACCTCCAACTCTTTGCCCATTCTAGGCCTCAGCTCCTAACCCCTTAGGATTTTCTGGCCAGGCGCAGTGGCTCACGTCTGTAATCCCAGCACTTTGGGAGGCCGAGGTGGGCGGATCATTTGAGGTCAGGGGTCCCAGACCAGTCTGGCCAACATGGTGAACTCCGTCTCTGCTAAAAATACAAAAATTAGCTGGGGGCGGTGGTGGGCGCCTGCAATCCCAGCTACTTGGGAGGCAGGGGAATGAATCGCTTGAACCCGGGAGGCAGACATTGCAGTGAGCTGAGATTGTGCCACTGCAGCACTCCTGCCTGGGCAACAAGAGTAGAAAAAAAAAAAAAGTAAAAAAAAAAAAAAAAAAGGATTTTCTGTTGCACTTGGGATAAAGTACAAAGCCCAATACAGGGCCCCCAAGGCCCTGAATGACCCAGCCTTGGGCTGGTATCTCTCCCACCTTGACTCATGCACAGCATTCCCCTCTCCATGTTTTCCACTCTTCCCTCCTCCGGGGGAGAAAAAGTCGTTTCCTCCAAGTCCACTCTCTCATTCTCTTTCCTAACAAGGTGTTTATTTCCTTCAAGACACAATGTAGAACTTTATCATATTTGTGTAATTGTGTATTTGTTTGTCTTCCACTTGGGGCTGTGCACTCAACAGAAGCAGTGCCAAGCACTTGCTAGGTTCATAGAAGACACTTAAGAAGTGTTTGTTAGCCAGGCGTGGGGCCTCACGCCTATAATCCCAGCACTTTGGGAGGCTGAGGCGGGCAGGTATCTTGACCCTAGGAGCTTGAGACCAGCCTGAGCAACATGGCGAAATACCACCTCTACAAATAATTGAAAAAATTAGCCGGGTGCGGCCAGGCGTGGCAGCTCATGCCTGTAATCCCAGCACGTTGGGAGGCCAAGGCGGGTGGATCACAGGGTCAGGAGTTCGAGACCAGCCTGGCCAATATGGTGAAACCCTGTCTCTACTAAAAATACAAAAATTAGCCGGGCGTGGTGGCACTCGTCTGTAGTCCCAGCTACTCAGGAGGCTGAGAAGGAAGAATCGCTTAAACCCAGGAGGCAGAAGTTGCAGTGAGCAGAGATTGTGCCACTGCACTCCAGCCAGGGCGACAGAGCCTCCAGAGCGAGACTCCATCTCAAAAAAAAAAAAAAAAAATTATCCGGGTGCTACTCGGGAAGCTACTGTAACCCACAGCTACTCAGGAAGCTGAGGTGGGAAGTTCGCTGGAGCCTGGGCTGTTGAGGCTGCAGTGAGCCGAGATTGCACCACTGCATTCCAGCCAGCCTGGGTGACAGACTGAGACCCTGTCTCAAAAAAAAAAAAAAAAAAAAAAGAAAGAAAGAAGGAAGGAAGGAAATGTTTGTTGAATTAGAATGTCAGTCTAGACCTTGACCCCACCAAGACAGGAGACAGGTGTAGTGCCCTCTGTTATTTAGAAAAATAATCGTAGTAGCACTTTACATTTGTATAGTATTTGTCTTTTCAAAGTACTTTAACATCTATTATCATAATAATAAAGATAGGTAAAAATAGGTTGCATACAATAGATACGTGCTATTTTCCCATTTGACAGGTAAAAAAAAAAAATGAGTCACAAAGAAAGTTGGCTAAAACATCAGAGTAAGGACTAAAGCCAAAATCTCTAACCTACCCATTTGTGCATCTTAATTAGTAAGTAAATCTTCTGTCTTACGATCAAACTTGCAGTTGAGATAATAGCTTAATACGTAAGTGTTCAGCCCTAGAGACAGACTGTTCAGTTTCCAAACCCAGCTCCAGTACTTAACTTGCTGTGTGACCTGGCACAAGTTACCTAACTTCCCTGAGCTTCAGTTTTTCCACCCTTAAATTGTGAATAATAATGCCTATCTGAGGTGGTTGTAGTGAGGTTATAAAGAGTATATTACTGGGAGGGGCGGCTCATGCCTGTAATCCCAGCACTTTGGGAGCCCAAGGTGGGCGGATCACCTGAGGTCGGGTGTTCGAGACCAGCCTGACCAACATGGAAAAACCCCGTTTCTACTAAAAATACAAACTTAGCCAGGTGCGGTGGCTCACGCCTGTAATCCCAGCACTTTGGGAGGCCGAGGCGGGCGGATCACCTGAGGTCAGGAGTTCAAGACCAGCCTGACCAACATGGAGAAACCGCATCTCTACTAAAAATACAAAATTAGCCAGGCGTGGTGACACATGCCTGTAATCCCAGCTACTCAGGAGGCGGAGGTTGTGGTGAGCCGAGATCGCACCATTGCACTCCAGCCTGGGCAACAACAGCAAAACTCTGTCTCAAAAAAAAAAGAAGTAAATAAATAAAAATAATAAAAAATAAAAATACAAAATTAGCCGGGTGTGGTGGCACATGCCTGTAATCCCAGCTACTCGAGAGGCTGAGGCAAGAGAATCACTTGAACCCAGGAGGCAGAGGTGGCAGTGAGCCGAGATGGCACCATTGCACTCCAGCCTAGGCAACAACAGCAAAACTCCATCTAAAAAAAAAAAAAAACTCAAAAAACTCATGCTGTAATATTTTTCTCTCCTCTAATTATTAATATAAATATATAAGAATAATGACCCTTAATGAAACTTGTGAAGCAGATAAATCCATATTTAAATGGAGGTTTCCCTGGAAAGTTAACACAAATGATTAATGGGTTGCAATCTGTTGGAAGAGACTAAAATGCTTTGTTTATTTACGATGAGGCCTCTTTCTCTATCTTTGTCATAATCTATTAACAGTTATTGCATGGCTACCTGAGGTGATGAATCTGCAGGAAAAATTTGTTAAAAGTACAATAAAAGCATTCTTCCCTATTCCAGTATTTTATAGAATTCAATAAACTATTAACAGCACAGGACAGAAGGTCTGTATCCTAATTAATGTTCAAGGATGCAAAGTAATGAGGTCCAGCCTTCCAGTTTTCATTAAAAAAACTACGAAGTTTTCTCTCATACCCATAGTCAACTTTTCAGAAGTGTTTGATTCCTTCCTTTTATTTAATACTCAAAATAATGAGTTGGTTTTCTAGCATTCTCCAAAAATGACCAATGAGATTTTTAAAGTAGAATTTTGGACTTAATATTTACACCTATTTAATGTGTTTTCATTAAGTACAGCTATTATTCTTATTGATGCTTAAAATGTCCCAACTCTGACTAGTGAGAATGTCTTCAAATTTCTCTAAGTCATGTTAACAGGACCCTGAATCTCTGATGGCTTCCTTGCTTTCTAGTAGAATAAGATGGTCCAGAGTTCATCTTGCTTATTTCCTGTTTCAGACTTGCAGTTAGCCATTTCTCCAAGAAGTTTGGTTCCTGTTAGTAAGAAACTTTATTTAGAAGCTACAATCTAATTGTTAAATGTATTAATTGTTACTGAGTTCATAATTATTTGTAGGATTTTTCAGGAAACTACTTTTAACAAAAATTCTAATCTATCCATTCGATGTATGTTGTATCTCATTCTAGCACTTCACTTAGAATGCCTTGTTTTCCTCAAGTTCCTTGTGACTACTTGTATGGTCTTAACACTCATCTTCCTACCTGGATTTATAGAAAGTGCCCTTTCCTTCTCTTGCACACAGTGCAAGCTGTCAGTGGATCTACCATTCTGGGGTCTGGAGGATGGTGACCCTCTTCTCACAGCTCCACTGGGCAGTGCCCCAGTAGGGACTGTGTGGGGGGGCTCCAACCCCACATTCCCCTTCTGCAGTGCCCTAGCAGAGGTTCTCCATGAGGACCCCCCCAACATGATGAAGCAAACATCTGTGTGGGCATCAAGCTGTTCTCCTTACATCCTCTGAAATCTAGGCAGAGCTTCCCAAACCTCAATTCTTGACTTCTGTGTGTCCACAGCCTCAACACCACATGGAATCTGCTAAGGCTCGGGGCTTCCACCCTCTGAAGCAACAGCTGGAACTGGACCTTGGCCCCTTTTAGTCACAGCTGGAGTGGCTGGGATGCAGGGCACCAAGCCCCTAGGCTGCACACAGCATGGGGACCCTGGGCCCGGCCCACAAAACCATTTTTTCCTCCTAAACCTCTGGGCCTGTGATGAGAGGGGCTGCCACAAAGGTCTCTGACAGGCCTTGGAGACATTTTCTCCATTGTCTTCATGATTAACATTTGGCATCTCAATACTTAGGCAAATTTCTGCAGCAACGGGCTTGAATTTCTCCTCAGAAAATGGGATTCTCTTTTTTCTTTCTTTCTTTTTTTTTGAGACGGAATTTCACTCTTGTTGCCCAGGCTGGAGTACAATGGTGCCATCTCGGCTCACTGCAATCTCCACCTCCCAGGTTCAAGCAATTCTCCTGCCTCACCCTCCTGAGTAACTGGGATTACAGGCATGCGTCACCATGCCTGGCTAATTTTTATTTTTAGTAGAGATGGGATTTCTCCATGTTGGTCAGGCTGGTCTCGATCTCCCGACCTCAGGTGATCCACCCACTTTAGCCTCCCAAGATGCTGGGATTACAGGTGTGAGCCACCCCACCCAGCTGGGATTTTCTTTTCTATTGCATTGTCAGGCTGCAAATTTTCCAAACTTCTTTGCTCTGGTTACCTTGTAAAATGGAATGCCTTTAACAGCACCCAAGTCACCTCTTGAATGCTTTGCTGCTTAGAAATTTCTTCTTCCAGATACACTAAATCATCTCTCTCAAGTTCAAAGTTCCACAAATCTCTAGGGCAGGGGCAAAATGCTGCCAGTCTCTTTGCTAAAACATAACAAGAGTCACCTTTGCTCCACTTCCCAACAAGTTCCTCATCTCCATCTGAGACCACCTCAGCCTGGACCTTATTGTTCATATCATTATCAGCATTTTTGTCAAAGCCATTAGACAAATCTCTAGGAGGTTCCAAACTTTCCCACATTATCCTGTCTTCTTCTGAGCCCTCCAAACTGTTACAACCTCTACCTTTTATCCAATTCTAAAGTCACTTCCACATTTTTGGGTATCTTTTCAGCAATGCCCCACTCTACTGGCACCAATGTATTGTATTAGTTTGTTTTCACACTGCTGATAAAGATATATGTGAAACTGGGAACAAAAAAAGGCTTAATTGGGCCTGGCGCAGTGGCTCATGCCTGTAATCCCAGCACTTTGGGAGGCCCAGGTGGGTGGATCACGAGGTCAGGAGTTCAAGCTCAGCCTGGCCAACATGGTGAAACCCCATCTCTACTAAAAATACAAAAATTAGCCAGGCATGGTGATGTGCGCCTATAATCCTAGCTACTCGGGAGGCTGAGGCAGGAGAATTGCTTGAACCCAAGAGGCAGAGGTTGCAGTGAGCCAAGTTTGTGCCACGGCACTCCAGCCTGGGCGACAGAGCAAGACTTCATCTTGGAAAAAAAAAAAAAAGGTTGAATTAGACTTCCAGTTCCATGTGGCTGGGGAGGCCTCAGAATCATGGCAGGAGGTGAAAGGCACTTCTTATGTCATGGCAGCAAGAGAAAATTAAGATAAAGCAAAAGCAGAAACCCTGATAAACCCATCAGATCTCGTGAGACTTGTTCACTATCACAAGAATAGCACAGGAAAGACCGGCCCCCATGATTCAATTACCTCCCCCTGGGTCCCTCCCACAACACGTGGGAATTCTGGGAGATAGAATTCAAGTTGAGATATGAATGGGGACACAGCCAAACCATATCACTCCAGTTCCCAACAAGTTCTTCATCTCTGTGTGAGACCACCTCAGCCCAAATTTCATTGTTCATATCATTATCAGCATTTTGGTCAAAGCCATTCAACAAGTCTCTAGGGAGTTCCAAACTTTCCCACATTTTCCTGTCTTCTTCTGAGCCCTCTGAACTGTTCCCACCTTTTCCTGCTACCTAGTTCCAAAGTCACTTCCACATTTTTGGGTATCTTTTCAGCAGCACCCCACTCTGCTGGCACCAATTTACTGTATTAGTTGGTTTTCATGCTGCTGATAAAGACACACAAAAGAAAGAGGTTTATTGGACTTACAGTTTCACGTGGCTGGAGAAGCCTCACAATCATGGCAAACGGTGAAAGGCATGTCTCACGTGTGGCAGACAAGAGAAGACAGCTTGTGCAGGGAAACTCCCATTTTTTATATAATCATCAGATCTCATGAGACTTATTCAGTATCATGAGAACAGCATGGGAAAGACCTGCCCCAATGATTCAGTTACCTCCTACAGGGTTCCTCCCACAACAGTAGGAATTCAAGATGAGATTTGGGTGGGGACACAACCAAACCATATCACATAGTTCTTAAGATAACAGGCTTTGGAATCAGATTGCCTAGATTTTCATCTAGAATATGGGAAATTAAATTGATGGAATGGTAACTTTCAAGCATTCTCCCAGGCATGCTATCCTAGGCTATATCATAGTACAGAATGGCTCACACATCAAATAAAGATGCTTGAATCACTTTAAAACATACAAGTAGGCTGGGCATGGTGGTGCATGCCTGTAATCCGGCACTTTGGGAGGCCAACGTGGGCAGATCACCTGAGGACAGGAGTTTGAGACCAGCCTGGCAGGTGTCTACTAAAAATACAAAAAAATTAGTTGGGCATGGTGGTGTGCATCTGTAATCCCAGCTACTCTGGAGGCTGAGGCAAAAGAATCGCTTCAACCTAGGGGTGGAGGTTGCAGTGAGCCGAGATCGTGCCACTGCACTCCAGCCTGGGTGACAGAGTGGGACTCCGTCTCAAAAAAACAACAAACAAACAAAAATACAACCAGAAGCAAGAGGGTAAGAGATGGGGAAGGCTGACACATTTAGGAATGGATCCCAGGGTGGTGGAGGACCACACTACCTGAATGTCCTCTCTCTCTCCTCCCACCCCCAACGTTAGTCTTCCCTGCTGAACGGTTTGATTACAAAGACCAAAGCTGAGACTGAACAAGTGTGCTCTCAGCAGATGGAAGGTGCCTGAAGCAAATATACTCCTACTTTTTCTGGGAGAGAAGTAGGGGCAAGCACTTCTGACACAAAAGTGTAGTTTACCAATTAGCCTGCTGAACAGCTGTGGATTTTGTCTGCATCTCTTGAATTGAGCACAATGGGTGCCTGATTTTGGAGATAATATTAAAGTATGATAAAAATATTGTGTTATATTTAGAAAAAATAGTATTTATCTTATAGAGAGACACGCAAAAATATGTATGGATAAAGTGAAACAGGTGGGGACGTAAATGAAAGTAGACTGACCATGAGTTGATAATTGTCAAAGCTGGGTGTAGGCCCAGGCTGCAACGAGCTGTGACTGCCACTGCACTCCAGTCTGAGCAACAGAGTGAGACCCTGTCTCTAAAAAAGAAAAAAACAAAACAAAACGCTGAGTTGTGGGTAAATGGGGACACATTACATCATTCTCTCAATTTATGTCTATGTATGACTTTTTCATATAAAAAGCCTTTTTTTTTTTTTTAAACCAAACAGGGTCTCACTCTATCCCCAGACTGGAGTACAGTGGTATGATCATAGCTCACTGCAGCTTTGGACTCCTATGCTCAAGCAATCCTCCCACCTCAGCTTCCCAAGTAGCTGGGACTATAGGCATGCATCACCACACCCAGATAATTTAAAAAAACTTTTATAGAGACAGGGGTCTCACTGTCTACACACTGTGGTCTGGAACTCCTGCTCTCAAGCAATCCTCTCACCTTGGCCTTCTAAAGCACTGAGATTACAGGTGTGAGCCACCTTTTTTCATAATAAAAAACTTTTTTAAATGAACTTGTATCCACACACACAAAATCTTGTTTATTTGACAAATAAATGGCATGAAAAATGGGAAGAAGGAACCATTGTAAATTAAAAGAGAATTCAAGAGATATGGGTTTGAAACAATGCAGAAGAGCTTGACTTCCTCATGTTCTTTGTATATTTTAGCTCTTGAGGTTTGTAGAGCAGTTGCCTTATATTTCTGTTTGTTGGTTTTATTTTTTATTTTATTTTATTTTTTGAAATGGAGCCTCACTCTGTCACCCAGGCTGGAGTGCAGTGGCGTGATCTTGGCTCACTGCAACCTCTACCTCCTGGGTTCAAGCGATTCTCCCACCTCAGCCACCCCGGTAGCATGAGCCACCAAGCCCAGCTAGTTTTTGCATTTTAGTAGAGATGGGGTTTCACCATGTTGGCCAGGTTGATCTTGAACTCCCGACCTCAAATGATCTGCCTGCCTTGACCTCGGCCTCCCAAAGTGCTGGGGTTACAGGCATGAGCCACCATGCCCAGCCTGTTTCTTGGTTTTAAATCCACATTAGCAGTTCAGAAGGTGATATACAGAGTGTGCTCTTCAGAACTGGCCCTCTCAAGAATTTTTCAGTGCTCCATGAGCTGAGCAGGGTAACAGCTCAGCAGGATAAGGGAGAGGGATAGGGAGTAGGAAGTAGGACTGCAGGGTTACAGGGGACACCACCACATTCACCACTACAGATTAATCGTTTCGTGCGCAAATACACTTTGAAAAGTTGTGGTTGAACCAGCTCAAGCTGCATTCTTAATGTCCAGACTTCTTAAAACATTAAGTAACTATAATAATGATGGCAGTGGTAGCCTGTCTGGAGTGGCTGCTGTCATGACGCTGAGGGAGGCGCTGACAGGGCTGCACACCCCTCGGAGCCAGGGAGCCAAGAACAGATGGGAGCCCTGCCCCGTTTTGGTTGGAAGGGTGGGAGCCCTGCCCTCCAGGGCACAGCTGCAGCTGCCCAATCGCAGATGTGGAATCCAGTATCCCGGAACTCTCAGGGACCAGGAAGGCCCCCTGCCCCCCACAGTCTTGGATGTGCCTGCTCCCACTGCCTGGCCTCTCCCCACTCCTGGTGCCTGCTCCAACTTCAGAGCAAAGGTGAGGCCAAGCCCAGGTGCTGTCACAACCTGGCCAGGTGCGCACATGCTCAAGACAACACTGACACACCTGCTGCCTCAGCCCCCTTCAGACTGTGGGCGTCTAATGAGCATGGGAGGGAGGCTGAGTGGGGGCTGAAGGCAGCTTGGTGTGGGCCTGGAGGCGCTCTTTGGCATGAACAGCCTGGGCGCCATGGGCACCATGGATGGCAGAGTGATGGCAGCAGGAGGCAGACAGGCTCCTGGGCAGAAAAAGGCAGGTACCAGTGAAGCCCCACCTTCAAGCCAGGGATGGCCTGAAGCCTGGAGGCCACGCTATCAGTTCCGTTGACTGGAGTGAGAACTTATGGTGTTTTTTTCGGGCCTGTCCATGGCCACCCATGGACCAATTAGCATGCATTTCTTCCCCTCTGAAGTCCACAAAAACCCCCAGACTCGGCCAGGCGTGGTGGCTCATGCCTGTAATCCTAGCACTTTGGGAGGCCGAGGTGGGTGGATCACAAGGTCAGGAGATCGAGACTATCCTGACTAACACGGTGAAACCCTGTCTCTACTAAAAATACAAAAAATTAGCTGGGCGTGGTGGTGGGCACCTGTAGTTCCAGCTACTCGGGAGGCTGAGGCAGGAGAATGGCGTGAACCTGGGAGGTGGAGCTTGCAGTGAGCCGAGATCGCGCCACTGCACTCCAGCCTGGGCGACGGAGCAAGACTCCGTCTCCAAAAAAAAAAAAAAAACCCAGACTCAGCCAGACTCAGACAGACTACTGAACAACCTGCCTGCAGAGAGAAGATACTCACTGTGGGTGTCCTCTCCACTGAGAGCTGGACACTTGACAGGACAACTTGCCTGTGGAAAGGAGCTACCCACTTTGGTCTTGAATTCCTGGGTTCAAGTGATCCTCCCATCTCAGCCTCCCTAAGTGCTGGGATAACAGGCATGAGCCACCATGCCTGGCCAGGAGCTACCCACTTTGGGTCTCCTGAGAACTGTTCTGCTGCTCAATGAAGCTCCTCTCCACCTTGCTCACCCTACAGTTGTCTGCATACCTCATTCTTCCTGGATGCAGGACAAGAACTCAGGACTCACTAAATGGCAGGACTAAAAGAGCTGTAACAGGCTGGGCGCAGAGGCTCACTCCTGTAATCCCAGCACTTTGGAAGGCCTACGTGGGTGGATCACTTGAGGTCAGGAGTTCAAGACCAGCCTGGCCAACATGGTGAGACCCTGTCTCTATTAAAAATACAAAAATTAGTCAGGCATGGTGGCGTGTGCCTGTAATCTCAGCTAATTGGGAGGGTGAGGCACGAGAATTGCTTGAACCCAGGAGGCTGAGGTTGCAGTGAGCTGAGATGGCGCCACTGCACTCTATCTGGGTGACAGAGCGAGACTCCATCTTAAAAAAAAAAAAAGCTGTAATAGAAACAGGGCTGAAACATGAACCCCCTGACACACACACACATACACACACACACACACACACACTCGCCACATTGCGCAACGAGAAGGAGAGAAGAGCTGTGGCCTTCTGGGGAGCCCAGACCTAGGGGCGCCCCGAGCCAGGAATGTGACACTCTCTTTGGGGTTCTACGGATCCTGCTGTCTCCAGGCTTCCAGGTGCCACTGCATTCCCCTTGTCCAGGCACGGGTGCCTGCAGCAGAAGCTGCGTGCAGTACATCTGGTTCAGCCACAGCCTTGCACTGGGCCAGCACCTGTGCTGGCACCTGGAGCTGCTTGCCCTGCTGCAGCAGCCAGCACGCCTGGCTGTGCACAATGGGTGGACTCCGCACTTGCTCACCTACACAATCCTCGCAGCTCTGCGCCTGGTTTGCGTTTAGCAGGTATGGGATCCCGGGTGGTAGCGTGAGCTGAGTACAGCCTGCCGGACAGAGTGGGTGGAACGAGCCCAGTGGGTGCAAGCAATACTCAGGCGGAAGGTGCCACTGACCACAGAGGTTTCTGCCTGGCAAAGCAACACCTTAAGGAACCTGTGACACTAATATACGTGGTGATTCTCCCAGAGATGGAATTTAGAATGAAGTCATTCTGAAATGTATCTGACTACAGACTCCTTTTTCAGAGAGCATCTCAAGAAATTTTCATCTGAGCCGGGCGCGGTGGCTCACGCCTGTAATCCCAGCACTTTGGGAGGCCGAGACGCACGGATCACCTGAGGTCAGGAGTTCGAGACCAGCCTGACCAACATGGAGAAACCACGTTTCTACTAAAAATACAAAATTAGCTGGGCGTGGTGGTGCATGCCTGTAATCCCAGCTACTCGGGAGGCTGAGGCAGGAGAATCACTTGAACCCAGGAGGCGGCGGTTGCAGTGAGCCGAGATTGCGCCATTGCACTCCAGTCTGGGCAACAAGAGCAAAACTCCATCTCAAAAAAAAAAAGAAATTTTCATCTGAGCCATTTATTTGCTGTGAGAACTTATATGATTAGCCTCTTTAAGCCTCAGTTTCTTTATTTAGAAAATGGAGATAATAGTCCTCCCCCATTGCTATTGTGGAGGATTAAGTTAGAAATTGGATAACAAGTTTATGGTCCCCAGCACAAACTCATTACAGCTATAACTATTATTAGTAATACATTCTATCCAATTTAAATACAAAGCATTGTGTGTGTGTGTGTGTGTGCGTGTGTGTGTATGTATTTAGAGAGAGGGTCTCACTCTGTCACGCAGGCTGGAGTGCAGTGCCATGATCATAGCTCACTGCAGCCTCAAACTTCTGGGCTCAAATGATCCTCCTGCCTCAGCCTCCTGAAGTGCTGGGATTATAGGTGTTAGCCACCAGGCCCAGCCCTAATTATCATTTTAATTCCTCATATTTTACTTTGTTGATGTACTAGTATACTAAGCTATTCTAATGTCAGATACTTAGTTTGTTTTCCACTTTTTAAAATATATCATAGTCAGTGCTGTAAGGAAAAACTGTACTGTTGCTTGTTTGTTACTTTACTTTAAATATTGTCTTTAGGATAAATGTTTAGAAGTCAAATTACAATAAAATAGTATGAGTTTCATTCAGTGTTTGCTATATATAGTCTCATTGTTTCTAAAAGAATTATATCATGCACATTTTTTACATGATATGATATTAGGCAGTAGTTCCTAATCTATTTCAAAATGTTTATCTAAACTCCTTTAAAAATGCTGTTTAGGTCAGGTGCAGTGGCTCACGCCTGTAATCCCAACACTTTGAGAGGCTGAGGTGGGTGGATCACCTGAGGTCCAGAGCTCAAGACCAGCCTGGCCAACATGGTGAAACCCCATCTCTACTAAAAATACAAAAAATTAGCCCAGCATGGTGACGGGCACC
The DNA here is from genome assembly GCF_028878055.3 of Symphalangus syndactylus. Lineage (NCBI taxonomy): Eukaryota > Metazoa > Chordata > Mammalia > Primates > Hylobatidae > Symphalangus > Symphalangus syndactylus. Next base: position 75,261,898 of record NC_072436.2, read on the forward strand.
TGTAATCCCAGCTACTTGGGAGGCTGAGGCAGGAGAATAGCTTGAACCCAGGGGGTGGAGGTTGCAGTGAGCAGAGATTGTGCCATTGCACTCCGGCCTGGGCAATAAGAGTGAAACTCTGTCTCAAAAAAAAAATGCTGTTAATATTCATACATCTAAAAATCAGTCCTTGAACAGCAAATAATATAACAGTAACAATCGACAGAAATTCTTCTCATTTACGTAAAGAGTTTAAAAATAATTTTAGGCCAGGAGCAGTGAATCATGCCTGTAATCCCAGCACTTTGGGGGGCCAAGGTGGGTGAATCACCTGAGGTCAGGAGTTCTTGACCAGCCTGACCAACATGGTGAAACCCTGTCTCTACTAAAAATACAAAATTAGCTGGGCATGGTGGTGCACGTCTGTAACCCCAGCTGCTTGGGAGGCTGAGGCAGGAGAATCACTTGAACCTGGGATGTGGAGGTTGCAGTGAGCCGAGATTGCCCCACTATACTCAAGCCTGGGCAACAGAGTGAGACTCTGTCTCAAATAAATAAATAAATAAAAATAATTTAATAATATAATTAATTGATATATTCATTTAATAATATAATTAATAATATAATTAATTAATTAAAAATTTTCTTCTCTCTTTGAACCTCTTATTGGAAAAGTATCAATAGTCACTGACATAGCATACGGGCAGCATGAAGAAGAACAGAATAATTTACAAAATTTATCCCAATTTTGTAAAATGTATATTTTCTGGATAAATAAAAACCTTAATTTGAGGGAGAAGTTATACCAATTACCAAATAAAATTTACTTCAGCAACTCACCCTAGCATCCAGAGCTACCTTCATGCTGTTAAAAATGTTAGAATTCAGCCGGACGTGGTGGCTCATGTCTGTAATCCCAGTGCTTTGGGAGGCCGAGGAGGCAGATCACAAGGTTAAGAGTTTGAGACCAGCCTGGCCAACATTGCAAAACCCTGTCTCTACTAAAAATACAAAAATTAGCCGGGCGTGGTGGCAGGCGCCTGTAATCCCAGCTACTTGGGAGGCTGAGGTGGGAGAATCGTTTGAACCAGGGAGGTAGAAGTTGCAGCTCACTGAGATCATGCCACTGCACTCCAGCCTGGGTGACAGAGTGAGACTCTGGATCAAAAAAAAAAAAAAAAAAAGACGGAAAATACCAAGTATTGGTGAGGAGGTAGAACAAACAGAAAGAACGCTCATACAATCAGACATACAAAAGTGCTTTCTTTATTATTTTATTTACGTAAAGTACAAAGACCAGCCAAAACTAATCTATTAGTTTGAAGTCAGCGTAGAGGTTATCTCTGTGGGAGAGAGGGTAGTGATTAAAAGGGAACACAAGGAAGTTTGGGAATAGTGATACTGTACTGTTTCTGGACCTCAGTGCTGATGACATAGTTGTGTTCAGTTCATAACAATTCACCAAGCTGTATACTTATGATATGTGCACTTTTATATATGTATAGTATACTCAATAAAAGTCTTTCTTAAAACTACAATGCAATACCACTTCATACCCAGCAGAATGGCTAAAATAAAAGAGACACAAAATACAGTTGTCCCTTGGTATCCATGGAGGACTGGTTCCAGGATCTCCCTTGGATACCAAAATCTGCAGATGCTCATGTCCCTGATGTAAAGTGGTGTAGCATTTGCATATAACCTATGACATCCTCCTGTATACTTTAAATCACTCTAGATTACTTATAATACCTAATGCAATGTAAGTGCTATGTAAATAGTTGTTATACTTTTTAAAAATTTTTTGTTGTTTATTGTTGTTTTTTATTGTGTTTTTTTCCTGCAAATATTTTCAATCCTTGGTTGGATGAATCCACGTATGTGGAACCCATGGATATGGAGAGCTGACTGTAGTAAGTACTGGCAAAGATATACAGCAACAAGTATGCTCACATGAGGTGGGTGTGGTGTTTCACATCTGTAATCCCAGCACTTTGGGAGGCTGAGATGGGAGGATTGTTTGAGGCCAGGAGTTCCAGAACAGCCTGGGTAACATAGCAAGAAAAATAAAAAATAAAAATAAGCCAGGTGTGGTGGTGCATGTCTGTAGTCTCAGCTACTCGGGAGGCTGACGCAGGAAGATTGCTTGAGCCCAGGAGATCACGTCTGCAGTGAACTATGATCGTGCCACTGCCCTCCAGCCTGGGCAACAGAGCAAGACCTGTCTCTAAATAATAATTAAAAAATTTAGAAAAAGAATGCTCATATATGTGGTTGGACACATCTAGTAACACTACACACACACACATATACACACACACATATGTGTGTGTGTATATGTAATTTTATTTATATTACACAGGTGTACATACCCAATAGAAATGAGTATATATGGTCATCAAAGGACACTTTTTTTTTTTTGAGACGGAGTTTCCCTCTCGTTGCCCAAGCTGGAGCACAAGGGCATGATCTTGGCTAATTGCAACCTCTGCCTCCTGGGTTCAAGCAATTCTGCTTCAGCCTCCCAAGTAGCTGGGATTACAGGTGCCCGCCACCACCCCTGGCTAATTTTTTGTATTTTTAGTAGAAACAGGGTTTCACCATATTGGCCAGGCTGGTCTCTAACTCCTGACTTCAGGTGATCTACCTGCCTTGGCCTCCCAAAGTGCTGGGATTACAGGCATGAGCCACCGCGCCCAGCCTAAAACACACATTTAAGAATATTAAGAGCAGTATCCATAATTACCAAAGCTGGAAGGTGCCCAAATGTCCATCAATGGTAGAATGAATAAATTGTGGTATATACACATGATGGAATGCTATGTATTAATGGGAATGAACGAACTACAGCTGCATAAAACGACATAGGTGAACTTCACAAACTTAAAGTTGAGAATCCAGATATCAAAACATAGTATTCTGGCCCAGAGTGGTGGCTCACACCTGTGATCCCAGCACTTTGGGAGGCTGAGGCGGGCGGATCACCTGAGGTCAGGAGTTTGAGACCAGCCTGGCCAACATGGAGAAATCCTGTCTCTACTAAAAATACAAAATTACGGCCGGGTGCGGTGGCTCACGCCTGTAATCCCAGCACTTGGGGAGGCCGCGGCAGGCAGATCACCTGAGGTCAGGGGTTTGAGACCAGTCTCACCAACATGGAGAAACCCCATCTCTAGTAAAAATACAAAAATTAGCCGGGCTTGGTGGTGCATGCTTGTAATCCCAGCTACTCTGGAGGCTGAGGCAGGAGAACCGCTTGAACCCGGGAGACAGAGGTTGCAGTGAACCGAGATCGTGCCATTGCACTCCAGCCTGGGCAACAAGAGGGAAACTCTATCTCAAAAAAAAAAAAAAAAGTGCCCTTTGATCTGAGATACAGTCTGATTTAAACATTACCTGAATGCTATCTTGTTTCTTAGGGTCACTTTTTTTTTCTTCCAGGGCTTTCAGAAAGACTGTAACTATTAAAAAGGAAAGTTGCTTCTTTCAGCACTGTGAACATAATATACACAAATGTTCTAGAACAGCCTAGTGACACAGCATTAAGCTACATCATTAGTGTGCAATAGCTAACTAGTTTGGAAAAATAGACTGAAACGCAGCATTGCAATAGCATATGGCTTTTACTTCATTTAGATAAATCATTAACCCAGCCACTCTGTGGTACAGGGTATTTGACTAACCTTGTAAACCAAGTCAGGGAGCAAATGCAGAGGCTGTGGTTGCCTTCCTCCCTGAGGGAACAAAGGAAGTGAAATGATTTGGTGAAGAGTTCCAAACACCAAGTGTCCGCTGTCTAGCTTTTGATTCTCGTCACTAAATGTGTCTTTTCTCTGATTTCGAAGGGAAGAAACACTTTCAGAGAGGATTTTAAAATGACTGTATAGAAATATCCAACCAAAATATCCCATTCCCCTGTCAATTAAGCCATGGGAAAATTTCAGGGGAGTTGGAAAGAGCTGTTGGTTTATCTACCACCAGATGTCGACAAATAATCTAATGAAAGTTCACGATTTATCTTTCTGTGTTAAGCACTTCCACACTCTTTTTTTTTTTTTCTGAGACGGAGTCTTGCTCTGTCACCCAGGCTGGAGTGCAGTGGTGTGTCTTGGCTCACTGCAACCTCCATCTCCCAGGTTCAAGTGATTCTCCTGCCTCAGCCTTCCAAGCAGCTGGGATTACAGGCACCCACTACCACACCCAGCTAATTTTTGTATTTTTAGTAGAGACGGGGTTTCACCATGTTGTCCAGGCTGGTCTCGAACTCCTGAACTCAGGTGATCCACCCGCCTTGGCCTCCCAGAGTGCTGGGATTACAGGCATGAGCCACAACGCCCAGCCTTTATCTTTCTTTTTCTTCTTCCTTTTTTTTCTTCACTTATCACTAGAGAAAGACTTTTTTTTTCACAATAAACTTGTCCTTCCCATGGCAACAGCAATTTCTGCATCAATGTCTGGCTTTGTCAGCCACTACAGTTAATAAAATGGCTCAGTTGGTGGCTGGGCGTGGTGGCTCACTCCTGTAATCCCAGCACTTTGGGATATCAAGGTGGGCAGATCACCTCAGGTCAGGAGTTGGAGACCCACCTGGCCAACATGGTGAAACACCGTCTCTACTAAAAATACAAAAATTAGCGGGGCATGGTGGCGTGGACCTGTAATCCCAGCTACTTGGGAGGCTGTGACAGAATGGCTTGGGAGGCGGAGGTTGCAGTGAGCTGAGATCATGCCGCTGCACTCCAGCCTGGGCAAAAGAGCGAGACTCTGTCTCAAAAATAAATAAATGAATAAATAAAATAAATTAAAAATAAATAAGAAATAAAATGGCATCATTTAGCGATGAGCGCTTACTCAGCCAGAAGGGGGCGTGCAGAAACAGCAAACATTTTGATTAAGTCTGAGATCTGTTTATATCCCACCTGTGGCTGCCAGATTAAGCTAGCTGAAGTTAGAGTGAGACTTCCTCAAAGACTTTGAGCAGCTCTCCACCGCTTCATATATTAGGTGCAAACTCTCAGAAATTCAAGCTTAACTCAAAATAATTATTTCAGTTAAGGATGATGGTGTACTTTGGTCTCTGTCGGAAGAGTCTGAAATCAGATACTGTATACTGTAGCAGTGTGAGTAGTGGGAGCGATGGAATTTTTTTTGTTTCTTTCTTTATTTCTTTGAGACAGAGTCTCACTCTGTCGCCCAGGCTGGAGTGCAATGGCACTTTCTCAGCTCACCGCAATCTCCGCCTCCCGGGTTCAAGTGATTTTCCTGCCTCAGCCTCCGGAGTAGCAGGGATTACAGACACGCACCACTACGCCTGGCTAATTTTTGTATTTTTAGTAGAGACGGGGTTTCACCATGTTGGCCAAGCTGGTCTCGAACTCCTGACCTCAGGTGATTCACCCTCCTCGGCTTCCCAAAATGCTGGGATTACAGGCATGAGCCACAGCGCCTGGCCAATTTTTTAATTTAGTGACCTCATTTCCTCTATCTCCTCGCCATTGTCAAAAAGTACATTGCTCTTGAAGGTGGGTCTTATGAGAACAAAGCAAAGAGAGCTTTGCATTGGTAAATACCAAACACCCCAAATGGCTCTTTCTGGTATTTAAATTTAAGCAATTATTTGCACCTATTCTTAATATTCATCCCTAGGCCTTGCAAAGTAACTAGAATATTTTCAAGGACTGTCACGTTTTTCAAGTAATGTTGAGGAAAAAAGTCACAGATTAAAGATCCTCATCTACACACACCTATACAGTCCTAGCTGCTTGAAAGGCTGCAGTGGGAGGATTGCTTGAAGCCAGGAGTTCAAGACTCGACTGGGCAACAAAGCAAGAACCTCCCCACCCCATCTCAACAAAAAATAATTTAAAGTTATCTTTATCTGTATTTAAAACAATTTTTAATTTAAATTTAGATTTTTATAATTATATGTATTTTAAAAATAAAAATACATATAAAAATCATCTGTAGGCTGGGTGCAGTGGCTCACGCCTATAATCCCTGCACTTCGGGAGGCCAAGGCAGGCGGATCACCTGAGGTCGGGAGCTCAAGAGCAGCCTGACCAACATGGGGAAATCTCGTCTCTACTAAAAATACAAAAATTAGCCGGGCATGGTGATGCATGCCTGTAATCCCAGCTACTAGGGAGGCTAAAGCAGGAGAGTTGCTTGAACCCGGGAGGTGGAAGTTGCAGTGAGCCAAGATTGCGCCACTGTACTCCGTCCAGTGTGACAGAGCAAGACTCCATCTCAAAAAAATAATAAAATAAAATAAAATAAAATATCTCCTAAAATTAATAAGCAAGGAAAAATCCAACAGAAAAATAGGCCAATAATATGAAAAGGAAATTCATAGAAGAGGAAACAGGAGAAAGTCCTCAGTCCCACTGGGAGTCAGGAAAAATGCAATGAATTCATGGATATAAATATATTCATGTGAAGGTATAAAAATACACAATTTATGAATGGTTGAAGGGTTAAGGAGAGAGTGATGGGATTGGGATTGAAAGTCAAAGGAGGCTTCAACTTTAATTACAATGCTTAATTTCTTTTATTAAAATATATTGCCGGGCGCGGTGGCTCACGCCTGTAATCCCAGCACTTTGGGAGGCCTAGGCGGGCAGATCACCTGAGGTCAGGAGTTCGAGAGCAGCCTGACCAACATGGAGAAACCCCGTCTCTACTAAAAATACAAAATTAGCCGGGTGTGGTGGCACATGCCTGTAATCCCAGCTACTCGGGAGGCTGAGGCAGGAGAATCACTTGAACCCGGGAGGCAGAGGTTGCAGGGAGCTGAGATTGCGCCACTGCACTCCAGCCTGGGCGACGGAGTAAGACTCTGTCTAAAAAAAAAAAAAAAAGGTTATTCAGTGACAAGGATTGTGATGCTGAGGCAGGAGCTGCTAGTGAAGTTGGTAGGAAAGAAGCAAGGGAGGTGGAATGCAATTAATATTAGCAGATCGCCTGGCCCTGCAAATTGGATGTGTGGGCTTTTACAAGACATGGATATTTTCACATCAACTCTAGATGCTTTGTTACTGGGGAAGAACTTGAGAAAAAGGGAAGTGTCTCCATGCAACGGCAACAAGGGAAACTCACTATGCAGCCAAAACAGGGAGGAAAACAACTTGTAAAAGATCGTGTGTTAGTAAGTCAGTTCATTCATTTATTCAACCATTCAATCAGCATAAACTCCAAGCACTGTGCGGGAGGTCAAGAACATGGCAATAAATGAGGTATGAAAACAGTACCATAAGCCACCCCCCTGGCCAAGTCTTCTCCTGTTTGGGTGCTGCCATCTCAGAGGAAAGGTGGGGCTGAGAAGGCTGCACCCCCTCCAAGCCTGCCTCCCACCCCTCCTCAGCCCCACTAACAGTAATATCACTTTCCCTGTCCTCTTCAATTCTCTACCTTCTACCCATGGGGCTTGGCTTCTCCCATCCTTCCACCTTCCCCCAACTACCAAGATAGTCCTCAAACAATAATAATCCCAAGCAATCTGCTTCTGAGGCTGACTTTTGCAAATAATTCTATGGGAGTGAGGCAGGGGGTGATTTCTAGGACCCAAGGAAGCAAGAATGGGGCCTATTTCTGGAATGAACAAATTGAATGAATAGTCACACTTTGGTTGTGTCTCTTAAGCAAAATAACCTATAATGAGAACTTTAATAGGCCAGAAATTAAAGGAGGTGTACAAGGCAGAGCAGAAAGGAGGAGCAAGGACCCTTCAATTCCCATCCTCCGAAGTGGTTAAAATCCTGCTGTCTAAGGTCCAGATTACTTGGGTTCAACCCGGCTTTTCCATTTGTCACTTGAGTGACCTAGGACAGATCCTTTCACCTCTCTGTACCTGTTTCCTTATTCACAAGGTTGGAGGAATAGTTATTTCACAAGGTTACAAAGATAAAGCCCTGGGAGCAGCACCTCACATGTAACAAACACTCTGTGTGTTAGCTGAACGCATGATTTGGGGCCCCTCTGCCATTGTGACAGTCAGGACAGGCCTGCCCACTTCCCCCAGCTCTCTTCTGCAACTCTATTCCTGGTGGCCCGTGGGTAGCTCTTGGACAAAACTCAACATACCCAGTCTCCCAAGACTAGCAGGAATTCCTAGTGACAACAGTTTAAATTCATGTTAAGCTGAAAAAGGAAGTCTGCGTCAAAGGAACAAATCTGCAAAGATTTCCCTGGTCCAATTGTGTAGATCACCTCTGAGGTTATTACACAAAGTACTTTTATTCTTCTTTTCTAAACTTCCTGCTTCTAGATTAGGCCTAGGGAACCTACTGCTGCATTATAAAGCCCATTTCAGTGCCTTTCTGCATCCCTTGGCAACCCTCCTAGAATGTGGAAGCAGCTCATTTAAAAATAGAACTCTTTTTTTTTCTTTGGTCCTTCTACACTTAGTAGACAGTACTAAGTGGAAAAACAGTCATCATAATCTTTCCCCCGATTTTCTTCCCTTTCTGCCCCTCCTCTTTTCTTCTCCATTTTTTTTTTTTTTTTTTTTTTTTCCTTTTTTCCTCTGTTTCTTTAAATCCCTCCCTAGGGGTCAGAATGAAGCTGATTCTGTTCTGGACTTCATTTTGTTCTGAACTATATAGACACAAGTCTAGGAAATGGTAGTTTCTTTTCTGAACTTGGTGCATGGCTGAAAAATGAGACAGAAGAGGTTCCTGGGCAAAGAACAGGAGATGAAGAGAAAAGGAGCTGGCTCTGGGAAGGGGCTTAGAGACATTTCCCAAGGTGATTAGTTCGTTACTAGCAATTACTATTCAGCTTCCCACGAGTGGCCAGACTTAGATTCTCTTAGGATAAAATTCATAATGCTAGAGCCAAGCATTTCCTTGGTCTTCAGTCCAGTGTCTTTTATCTCTGGATTTCTTTTCTTTTCTTTCTTTTTCTTTTTCTTTTTTTTTTTTTTTTGATACAGAGTCTCGATCTGTCGCCCAGGCTGAAGTACAGTGGTGAGATCTTGACTCACTGCAACCTTCGCCTCCAGAGTTCAAGTGATTCTCCTGCCTCAGCCTCCCGAGTAGCTGGGACTACAGGCCTACACCACCACGCCCGGCTAATCTTTGTATTTTTAGTAAAGACAAGGTTTTGCCATGTTGGTCAGGCTGGTCTCCAACTCCTGACCTCAGACGATCTGCCCACCTCAGCCTCCCAAAGGGCTGGGATTATAGGTGTGAGCCACCGCGCCTGGCCTTATCTCTGGATTTCTAGCTACAGCCAACATCAACTTCTTTTTTATTGTTTATTGTTAAATACAAGTCTGATGTTAGTTCCACATATGATTTATTTTGTTGGTTGTTATTTTCTGAGTCATAAAGGGAGGGGTTCCAGGGTTCAGGAAGCCCAAAATGAATGAAATTTGCTTGGCTGCTTAGCAACCTCTTATCTAAAAATCAATCTTTTGAGCCGGGCGTGGTGGCTCTTGCCTGTAGTAGTCCCAGCTACTCAGGAAGCTGAGGTGGTAGCATCCTTTGAGCCTAGGAGTTGGAGGCTGTGATGAGTCCTGATCATGCCAGTGCACTCCAGACTGGGTGACAAAGCAAGACCCCCTCTCAATAATCAGTCAATCCATCTTTTTGTAGTTATGCCCAAGGACCAGGTACAGGAAAGGAGTTTGCCCTGAAGCTACAGATACCCTATTTTATGTCAGCTGTGGACAGGCTATGAATAATATTTACGAGGAAAGAAAATAGTTCTAGTTTTTAAAAAATATTTAAATATGTCTTGCTTCTTTGGACTGTCATACTTTTAGTTTTTAACTGGTTTATTTTGTGTAGGTTGATGTGTGGAGCACCTCTAAAAAAGTGTTAACTCTGTGGTTAAAAAAAATCAAAATTGTCATTCAGCTTCTTAATTTCCTAAATTAGCCTCGAATTTGATTGATTGGTTTGCTTTGAGTTTGTGCTGAAAACTGAACTGAATCTTTGCCAGTTCAGACAGCAATATTGTGACTTGATATCTTCTTCTTTTTTTTTTTTTTTTGAGACAGTGTCTCACTCTGCTGTCACCCAGGCTGGAGTGCGGTGGGGTGATCACAGCTCACTGTAGCCTTTACCTCCCAGGATCAGGTGATCCTCCCACCAGAGCCTCCCAAGTAGCTGGGACTACAGGTGCGCAACAAAGCCCATTAAATTTTTTTGTAAAGATGGGGTTTCACCACATTACCCAGGCTGGTCTTGAACTCCTGGACTCAAGTGATCTGCCTACCTTGCCCTCTCAAAGTGCTGAGATTGCAGGCGTGAGCCACCATGCCCAGCTGACCTCTTCATTCTTTATGGAGTCTCTGCCCCTGGGTGTATTAGGGTGCTCATTTCAAACAATCAAAAGGAATTATTTGATTCCTTTCGTAATTACCCCAGTCTTAAGAAGACTAAGAAAAAAATAGTTTGTTCCACAAGTGTGAAGAAGAAATTCTGAAATTAGAAGGACAATTTGCATGCATGCCTTTTGTATCTGCCTCTTTATATTTTGGTAAATTTCAGCAATCAGCTGGGTGCAGTGGCTCACGCCTGTAATCCCAGCACTTTGGGAGGCTGAGGTGGGTAGATCACCTGAGGTTAGCAGTTCAAAGGCAGCCCAGTCAACATGGTGAAACCGTGTTTCTACTAAAAATACAAAAATTAGCTAGGCGTGGTGGCGGGCACTGGTAATCCCAGCTACTGGGGAGGCCAAGGCAGAAGAATCGCTTGAACCTGGGAAGCAGGGGTTGCAGTGAGCGGAGATCGTGCCATTGCACTCCACCCTGGGCAATAAGAGTGAAACTCTGTCTCAAAAAAAAAAAAAAAAATCAGCAATCAGAAGAAAATGTCCGCCCGCCCTACATTACACCTACTTTCTCAGGTTCCTCCTCCCTTAATGGTTGCTCCTTCTCCCAGACCTCTTACCCTTGGGGTGCCCCAGGGCTCCTTCCTTGACCCTGGTCATTATCTGCATTCATTTCCTCCCTTATCTCATTGATTTGGGGGATTTTACATTCCTTTCAGGAATGCCAGAGTATTCAAGACTGAAGCAACAAGATGTTTCCTACTCTGAAATGGCTCAGTTAAACAAACAAATAAAAGCATGTACAAATAGGCAAATATGGCTGGGCGTGGTGGCTCATGCCTGTAATACCAGCACTTTTGGAGGCCAAAGCGAGAGGATTGCTTGAGCCCAGGAGTTTGAAACTAGCCTGGGCAACAAAGTGAGAACCTGTCTCTATTTTTACTTTAAAAAGATAGAGAAATATAGAACTAATATGGCAAAATGTTAACAATTGTTGAATGAAGGTAGAAGGTATATGTACTAAATCTATGCACATTTGTGTATGCTTAAAAATATTCATGTTAAAAGGATGGAAAAAAATGAATAACTATTATCTATCTACATACTTACAACTCCCAAATTATGTCTCCTGCTCAGACCTCTCTCCTGAACTCCAGATTCACATATCCAAAGCCCACTTATGGCCCCATTTGGATGTCAAAGCAGTGTATCCAAAACTGAACTCCTGATCTACCCTCAAGCCTGCTGCATCAGCAGCTTCCCCACCACAGCTGATGACAACTCCATTTTTTGTAATTGTTCAGGCTTCAAACCTTGGAGTCACTTTGACTCTTCTCTTTCTCTCCCAGCCTGCATCCCATCCCTCTGTAAATTCTGTTGGTTCTGTTTGCAGAACTCATCCAGAATGCGATCCTTTTATACCCCTGCCACTCTACACGCTGGTTTGAACCACTCCCAGCTCTTGCCTGGATCATTACAGTAGGCTCCCAACCTGTCCCACCTGGTCTCCTTGTTTCTGTCTTGTCCCCTTTAGTCTATTCTCAACGGGGAGGCCACAGAGACCACCCCCCCGGCTTTTTTTTTGTTGTTGTTGAGACAGAGTCTCGCTCTGTCGCCCAGGCTGGAGTGCAGTGGCACAATTTCGGCTCACTGCAACCTCCACCTCCCGGGTTCAACGCCATTCTCCTGCCTCAGCCTCCCGAGTAGCTGGGACTACAGGCGCCTGCCACCATGCCCAGCTAATTTTGTTTGTTTGTTTGTTTTTTGTATTATTAGTACAGACGGAGTTTCACCATGTTAGCCAGGATGGTCTTGATCTCCTGACTTTGTGACCCGCCTGCCTCGGCCTCTCAAAGTGTTGAGATTACAGGCGTGAGCCACAGCACCTGGCCCACCCCCACCTTTTTTTTTTTTTTCTTTTTTTAAGACATTGTCGGCCGGGCGCTGTGGCTCACGCTTGTAATCCCAGCACTTTGGGAGGCCGAGGCGGGCGGATCACGAGGTCAGAATATCGAGATCACCGTGAAACCCCGTCTCTACTAAAAATACAAAAAATTAGCCAGGCGTGGTGGCAGGTGCCTGTAGTCCCAGCTACTCGGAGATGCTGAGGCAGGAGAATGGCGTGAACCCGGGAGGCAGAGCTTGCAGTGAGCCAAGATCGTGCCACTGCACTCCAGCCTGGGTGACAGAGCGAGACTCCGTCTCCAAAAAAAAAAAAAAAAAAGACATCGTCTTGCTCTGTCGCCCAGGCTGGAGTGCAATGGCATGATCTCAGCTCACTGCAACCTACGCCTCCTGGGTTCAAGTGATTCTCCTTTCTCTTGACTTAGCCGCCCAAGTAGCTGGGATTACAGGCGCCGCCACCACATCCAGCTACTTTTTGTATTTTCAGTACAGATGGGGTTTCACCATGTTGGCCTGGCTGGTCTCGATCTCCTGACCTCAGGTGATCCACCCACCTCGGACTCCCAAAGTGCTGGAATTACAGGCATGAGCCACTGCTCCTGGCCCACAGAGACCCTTTAAAATGAAAGCCAAATTGAGTTCCTCTCTGCTCAAAAGTCCTTTATTCAGAGGAAACAAGGAAACAGTGGAAACTGAAATCCTTCAACAGCCCCAGGCCCTACCCAATCTCCTTGACCTTCCCACCTGGCCCACTATGCAGTACTTTGGCCTCCTTGCTGTTTCTGGAATAAGCCACTATACTGCTTTCTTGGGACTCTGTGCAGCTGTTACCACTTCCTGGATTGTTCTTCCCCTAAACATTTGCACCGTTTGCTTAAAATTAATTCTCAACAAATCTTACCCTTAAGATTGCAACTTGCTTCTCCACACAAGCCAGATCCACCTAACCTTGATCTTATTTCACTATAGCACTCACCACCTTCTCACACATTACCTGATTTCCTTATGCATTATGTTTCTCGTCTGTCACCTTCACTTGAATATCAGCTTGGTGAGGATAGGAATGTTTTACTTGCTGTTACATATCATGTGCCTAGAACAGTACTCAGCTCAGTGTGGGGCCTGGCACGCAATATTTGTGGAATGAATGAATAGGTACACTGCCGTTGTATCTCTTAAGCAGAAGGACCTATAATGATAACGTTTATAGGTCAGAAATGAAACTTAGCTGGGCACAGTGGCTCACGCCTATAATCTCAGGATTTTGGGAGGCTGAGGTGGGAGGATGGCTTGAGGCCGGGAGTTCCAGACCAGCCTGAACAACATAGTGAAACTCCATTTCTACAGAAAAATCAAAACATTAGCCAGGCGTGGTGGTGCACGCCTATAGTCCCAGCTAACTTGGGAGGCTGAGGTGGGTGAATTGTTTGGGCCTGGGAAGTCGAGGCTGCAGTGAACTGTGATCGTGCCACTGCACTCCAGCCTGGCCAACAGAGTGAGACCCTGTCTCAAAAAACAAAACAAAACAAAAGCAAAAACAAACAAACAAAAAAATTAAACTTGGCTGGGCATGGTGGCTCACACCTGTAATCCCAGGACTTTGAGAGGCTGAGGCACAAGGACCTCTTGAGCTCAGGAGTCAAGACAAACCTGGACAACATAGCAAGACCCTATCTCTAAAAAAAAAAAAATCTTTTCGAAAGAAATTAAACTGAACCCAAAACTTTTTCTTTTTTTTTTTGAGACGGAGTCTTGCTCTATCGCCCAGGCTGGAGTGCAGTGGCTCAATCTCGGCTCACTGCAAGCTCCGCCTCCCGGGTTCACGCCATTCTCCTGCTTCAGCCTTTCCGATAGCTGGGACTACAGGCGCCCGCCACCTCGCCCGGCTAATTTTTTGTATTTTTAGTAGAGACGGGGTTTCACCGTGGTCTCGATCTCCTGACCTTGTGATCCGCCCGCCTCGGCCTCCCAAAGTGCTGGGATTACAAGCGTGAGCCACCGCGCCCGGCCCTACTTTTTTTTTTTGAAACACGGTCTTGCTGTGTCAACCAGGCTGGAGTACAGTGGTGCAATTTTGGCTTACTGCAACCTCCACCTCCTGGGTTCAAGCGATCCTCCCACCTCAGCCTCCTGAGTATCTGGGACTACAGGTGTGTGCCATCAGGCTCAGCTAATGTTTTGTATTTTTAGTAGAGACAGGGTTTCACCATGTTGGCCATGCTAGTATCGAACTCCTGACCTCAAGTGATCTGCCCGCCTCAGCCTCCCAAAGTGCTGGGATTATAGGAGTGAGCCCCCACATCTGGCCTCAAAACTATTTTTTTAAACAGAAAAGATTGTTTGCACTCAGATTAGGACCGACTCCACGGGAGTCATTTCACTCTCAGAGGTGCAAAACACTGCCCAAAGGTACTTGGCCCCACACTAAAACAGCACCCGGAGCCAAGCCTCAATTAAGACAGTGCCCTTCCTTCCTTCCTTCCCTCCCTCCCTCCCTCCTTCCTTCCTTCCTTCCTTCTTTCCTTTCCCTCTGTGGCCCGGGCTGCAATCTACTCGGCTCCCTGCTGCCCGCGCCGCGGACTGCCTGGGACTGCCGGTGCGCGCCACCGCTGCCTGCTTTTTCTCCTTTGGCTGCAGGCACGCATTCGCCATCTTGGCCACGCTGGTCACCAGATCCTGACGCCTAGTGCTGTGCCCGCCTCAGCCTCCCGAGGTACTGGGACTGCAGACGGAGTCTCGCTCACCCGGTGCTCGGTGTTACCCGGGCTGGGGTGCGGTGGCGTGGTCTGGCCTCGTGGCAGCCTCCGCCTCCCAGCCACCTGCCTTGGCCTACCAGGGTGCTGGGATTGCAGCCCCTGCCCGGCCGCCGACCCATCTGGGAGGTGGGGAGCGCCTCTGCCCGGCCACCCATCGTCTGGGAAGTGAGGAGCGCCTCTGCCCGGCCGCCCCGTCTGGGAAGTGAGGAGCGCCTCTGCCCGGCCGCCCCGTCTGGGAAGTGAGGAGCGCCTCTGCCCGGCTGCCCCGTCTGGGAAGTGAGGAGCGCCTCTGCCCGGCCACCCATCGTCTGGGAAGTGAGGAGCGCCTCTGCCCGGCCACCCATCGTCTGGGAAATGAGGAGCGCCTCTGCCCGGCCGCCCCGTCTGGGAAGTGAGGAGCGCCTCTGCCCGGCCGCCCCGTCTGGGAAGTGAGGAGCGCCTCTGCCCGACCACCCACCGTCTGGGAAGTGAGGAGCGCCTCTGCCCGACCACCCACCGTCTGGGAAGTGAGGAGCGCCTCTGCCCGGCCACCCACCGTCTGGGAAGTGAGGAGCGCCTCTGCCCGGCCACCCACCGTCTGGGAAGTGAGGAGCGCCTCTGCCCGGCCACCCACCGTCTGGGAAGTGAGGAGCGCCTCTGCCCGGCCACCCACCGTCTGGGAAGTGAGGAGCGCCTCTGCCCGGCCACCCACCGTCTGGGAAGTGAGGAGCGCCTCTGCCCGGCCACCCATCGTCTGGGAAGTGAGGAGCGCCTCTGCCCGGCCACCCCGTCTGGGAAGTGAGGAGCGCCTCTGCCCGGCCACCCACCGTCTGGGAAGTGAGGAGCGCCTCTGCCCGGCCACCCACCGTCTGGGAGGTGAGGAGCGCCTCTGCCCGGCCACCCACCGTCTGGGAGGTGAGGAGCGCCTCTGCCCGGCCACCCACCGTCTGGGAGGTGAGGAGCGCCTCTGCCCGGCCACCCACCGTCTGGGAGGTGAGGAGCGCCTCTGCCCGGCCACCCACCGTCTGGGAGGTGAGGAGCGCCTCTGCCCGGCCACCCATCGTCTGGGAGGTGAGGAGCGCCTCTGCCCGGCCACCCATCGTCTGGGAGGTGAGGAGCGCCTCTGCCCGGCCGCCCCGTCCGGGAAGAAGTGAGGAGCGCCTCTGCCCGGCCGCCCCGTCCGGGAGGAAGTGAGGAGCGCCTCTGCCCGGCCGCCCCGTCCGGGAAGAAGTGAGGAGCGCCTCTGCCCGGCCGCCCCGTCTGGGAAGTGAGGAGCGCCTCTGCCCTGCCACCCATTGTCTGGGAAGTGAGGAGCGCCTCTGCCCGGCCGCCCCGTCTGGGAAATGAGGAGCGCCTCTGCCCGGCCACCCATCGTCTGGGAAGTGAGGAGCGCCTCTGCCCGGCCACCTATCGTCTGGAAGGTGAGGAGCGCCTCTGCCCGGCCGCCCCATCTGGGAGGTGAGGAGCACCTCTGCCCGGCCGCCCCGTCCGGGAGGAAGTGAGGAGCGCCTCTGCCCGGCCGCCCCGTCCGGGAGGAAGTGAGGAGCGCCTCTGCCCGGCCGCCCCGTCCGGGAGGAAGTGAGGAGCGCCTCTGCCCGGCCTCCCCGTCCGGGAGGAAGTGAGGAGCGCCTCTGCCCGGCCTCCCCGTCCGGGAGGAAGTGAGGAGCGCCTCTGCCCGGCCGCCCCGTCTGGGAAGTGAGGAGCGCCTCTGCCCAGCCGCCCCGTCCGGGAAGAAGTGAGGAGCGCCTCTGCCCGGCCACCCATCGTCTGGGAAGTGAGGAGCGCCTCTGCCCGGCCACCCATCGTCTGGGAAGTGAGGAGCGCCTCTGCCCGGCCACCTATCGTCTGGGAAGAAGTGAAGAGCGTCTCTGCCTGGCCGCCCCATCTGGGAGGTCTACCACGGAGGCCAGAAGCAATGTGGGGGCTGGACGTGGTGGCTCACGCCTGTGGTCCCGGCACTCTGGGGGGCGAGGCGGGTTGATCACTTCGGGCTAGGAGTTCGAGACCAGTCTGGACAACTTGGCGAAACATGAAAAATACAACAGACAAACCAACCAACCAACTCAGTGACAAAACAGGTCTACCCTGGAGTCATGCTCTAATTTTTTCTATTTTCCTCCCTTTCTGATCCTTTATCCCACTTTCTTTTTCTTCCTCTTCCTTCTCCCTCTTCTTTGTCAAATAGAGGATTGAGTTATTATCACCGATCCATATAAAGTCCCTCTCTCATTTAACTCCCACCCCCCATTTTTATTCCCCGACTTCCCATGTGCAACCTTCCTAATATGTTTGATACGCATCTTTTTGTTTGTATGTATTTTTAGAAAATGTTTATTGTTTTTGTGTGCAAAAAAAATTAAAAAAAAAAAAAAAAAAAGACAGTGCTTGCTGTTCCAACAGCGAAACACCATCAGAGGCATCACACTAGCCAGGAGAGCTAACGACTGCTGGATAAAACTTTTAAAATCCAGAATCCTGAGCTATACTTTCCTTTCACTTCAGTTTGTTCTTTATATATTTTTTTACTATAGTGGTACCAAGCTGTCTGTGAATGGCCTCTTTTGTGAATGATTTCATTGTTCTTTTTATTCTATTTGTTGCAATTCTTGGAACTCCTATCAATTCAGCTGTTTCATTGAAACTTTGTACTTCCTTAAAGGAAAATGACACAACTCAATATATTAGAATCAGTGTGGGTTAAAGTCAGAATAAGAATAATCTCCCTTTGACCTGGCAAAATTTAAACAAGTGTCCTATGGGATATGAAGATGTACCTTTGACATCTACTGTTTTTGTTTTGTTTTGTTTTTTTTTGTTTTTGAGACAGAGTCTTACTCTGTCACCCAGGCTGGAGTGCAGTGGCGGGATCTCAGCTCACTGCAACCTCTGCTTCTTGGATTCAAGTGATTCTCATGCCTCAGCCTCCCAAGTTGCTATGATTACAGACACACGCAAGCACGCCAGGCTAATGTTTGTATTTTTAGTAGAGACAGTGTTTCACTATGTTGGCCAGGCTGGTCTTGAACTCTTGACCTCAAATGATCTGCCTTCCTCGACCTCCCAAAGTGCTGGGATTACAGGAGTGAGTCACCACTCCCGGCCATGACACCCACTGTCATTAACACTCACCCACATCCTCTACATTCCGTGGCAAGCCAGGTTCTTCCTAAATGTTGTTAGTCCCTTGGACTAGTATGAAAAACTGCTTTTTGACAATGTAATTAGATTTCTCCCAACCTTTCTTGGCTGACTTCTTAAAAAGCAGAAGCAGAGCTATCATTATGCTCCCAGGAAGAGCTATTTATGAAATGTAACATAATTCTTAGGGCCAGGCATGGTGGCTCACACCTGTAATCCCAGCACTTCGGGAGGCCAAGGCAGGCGGATCACGAGGTCAGGAGATCAAGACCATCCTGGCTAACAAGGTGAAACCCCGTCTCTACTAAAAAATACAAAAAAATTAGCCGGGCGTGGTGGCGGGCGCCTGTAGTCCCAGCTACTTGGGAGGCTGAGGCAGGAGAATGGCGTGAACCCGGGAGGCGGAACTTGCAGTGAGCCGAGATCACGCCACTGCACTCCAGCCTGGGCGACAGCAAGACTCCATCTCAAAAAAAAAAAAAAAAAAAAAAAACAAAACTACTCACCCACATCCTCTACGTTCCATGGCAAGCCAGGTTCTTCCTAAATATTGTTAGTCCCTTGGACTAGTATGAAAAATTGCTTTTTTGACAATATAATAGATTTCTCCCAACCTTTCTTGTCTGACTTCTTGAAAAGCAGAAGCAGAGTTATCATTATGCTACCAGGAAGAGCTATTTACGAAATGTAACATAATTCTTTTCTATAGTAATTCTGCTGGTAAAAATAGCCTATTCTAGAAGGTAGCTGCTCTTTTTTTCTAGCTTGACCATATTTATAGACATGTTAAATGCCTTTCTTAGTGTCTCAATAATAAATCTCATAGTTGTATTTATTTATTTATTTTTGAGATAGGGTCTTGCTCTGTCACCCAGGCTGGAGTGCAGTGCTGCGGTCATGGCTCACTGCAGTCTTTACCTCCTGGGTTCAAGCGAACCTCCCACTTCAGCCTCCCCAGCAGCTGGGCCCACAGGCACCTGCCACCACCCCTGGCTAATTTTTGTACTTTTTGTAGAGACAGAGTTTTGCCATGTTGCCCAGGCTGATCTCAAAATCCTGGCCTCAAGCAATCCACCCACTTCCCAAAGTGCTGGGATTACAATAGGCATGAGCTACCATGTTTTAAATGGAAGAAAAGCCAATGGTTCACAAGTTCATCTGATCCTTTTTACTCCCTCTCCTCCCTTTTGTTAGTGTATGAAAATTGCTAAATTTAGAGAAAAAAGACAACTAATATAAGGCACTAAATGGAAATGAAAGTAAGTTGAACAAAGGATTTTAAAAAAAAGATTGATTCCTCTTTTTTTTTTTTTTTTGAGATGGAGTCTCGCTCTGTCGCCCAGGCTGGAGTGCAGTGGCGCAATCTCGGCTCACTGCAACTTCCGCCTCCCGGGTTCACGCCATTCTCCTGCCTCAGCCTCTCCGAGTAGCTGGGACTACAGGCGCCCGCCACCACGCCCGGCTAATTTTTTTGTATTTTTAGTAGAGACGGGGTTTCACCATGGTCTCGATCTCCTGACCTCGTGATCCGCCCGCCTCGGCCTCCCAAAGTGCTGGGATTACAAGCGTGAGCCACCGCGCCCAGCCGATTGATTCCTGAAAGAGAGAATGATAGAGCTAATGTGGCAAAATATGAACAATTGGTGAATTGGGCAAAAGGTATCAGAGAGCTTTTGTAGAATTCTTGTAGCTTTTCTGTAAGTTTGAATTACTTAAAAATAAAGAGATAAAAACATGTCTGATCTTTTTGGGCTAAGTATTAGTAAATAAGTCATCAATATCTAGTAGCTGCTGGGGATACAATGATGAATCATGCATAGATCTTGTCCACATATTATTCACAATCTAGAAAGAGAGAGAGACATGTAAATAAATGTCTCAAGATTATCAAGTGGGGCTCCTTCGTTTCAGCATCCACTGTGGCACCAGTGAACAGATAATCAGGTTAACAAAGTCAGCTGAAGCTAACAGTCCTCTCTGCCTAGGAGGAATTTTCAAAGGGAATGGGAAAAAACCTGTTTTACAATTCTTAGACTTCTCAGTTCTATCAAGGTTATAGAAAGGAGAGAGAGCACAGTCCCTGAGGGAGGAGAGCTGGAATGCCACCTTCTTAATCCCACACTTGCAGAACAATGCCAAGAGGATACCTTGGAGAACTTAAAATGTATTTCTTCAGAGGCACAAACAGAAAACCAAAAACAAAATGGCAGATGTAAAGCCTAACATTATTGAAAATAAATAGTCTAAAGACAGCAGTTAAAACGTAGAATTTGGGCTGGGCGTGGTGGCTCATGCCTGTAATCCTAGCACTTTGGGAGGCCAAGACGGGCAGATCACCTGAGGTCAGGAGTTTGAGACCAGCCTGGCCAACATAGTGAAACCCTGTCTCTACTAAAAATACAAAACTTAGCTGGGCGTGGTGGCAGGCGCCTGTAATCCCAGTTACTTGGGAGGCTGAGGCAGGAGAATCGCTTGAACCAGAGAGGCGGAGGTTGCAGTGAGCCAAGATTATGCCATTGCACTCCAGCCTGGGGGACAAGAGCAAGACTTCATCTCAAAAAAAACCAACCAACCAACCAACCAAACAAAAAACACAGAATTTGGTCTCGGTGTGGTGGCTCAGGCCTGTAATCCCAGTGTTTTGGGAGGCTGAGGCAGGAATATCACTTGAGGCCAGGAGTTTGAGGTTACAGTGAGCTGTGATTGCCCACTGCACTCCAGCCTGGGTGACAGAGCAAGACCCTGTCTCTCAAATAGTAGACAAGGAAAGTGTAGACCCTGTCTATTATTGTCAACTTGTACCAGGAGAAGAGAAACCCCACTGAATATTTTTATGGATGATAGTATTAAAAAATTATGGGAGCTGGGCACGGTGGCTCACTCCTGTAATTCCAGCACTTTGGGAGGCCGAGGCAGGTGGATCACCTGAGGTTAGGAGTTCGAGACCCGCCTGGCCAACATGGAGAAACCCCATCTCTACTAAAAATACAAAAAATTAGCTGGGCGTGGTAGCAGGCGCCTGTAATCCCAGCTACTTGGGAGGCTGAAGCAGGAGAATCGCTTGAACTCGGGAGGTGGAGGTTGCAGTGAGCCGAGATCACACTATTGCACTCCAGCCTGGGCAACAAGAATGAAACTCTGTCTCAAAAAAAAAAAAAAAAAAAAAAAAAAGAGAATTATGGGCCGGGTGCGGTGGCTCATGCCTGTAATCCTCTGTAATCTTAGCACTTTGAGAGGCCGAGGCGGGCAGATCACCTGAGGTCAAAAGTTCAAGACTAGCCTGGCCAATATGGTGAAATCCCGTCTCTACTAAAAATACAAAAATTAGCCAGACATGGTGGCGGGCGCCTGTAATCCCAGCTACTCGGGAGGCTGAGGCAGGAGAATCACTTGAACTGGGGAGGTGGAGGTTGCAGTGAGCCAAGATTGCACCACTGCGCTCCAGCCTGGGCAACAGAGCAAGACTCCGGGAAGTGGAGGTTGCAGTTAGACGAGATCGTGCCACTGCACTCCTGCCTGGGTGACAGAGTGAGATTCTGTCTCCAAAACAAAAACAAATAAGAATTAAAAAAGAGGCAAAATAAGAGCCTAAAAATATACTACCAAGGTAAAAGGTAATACCAAAAAGCTACCTGGTGTCTGGCAGGAATGTCGCAAGAGTGTTATTGTATAATAGGGCTTCACAAACTTTCATGTTCCTAGAAATCACCCGGGGATAGTGTTAGGATGCAGATTCTGATTCAACAGGTCTTGGGTAGGCCTGAGAGTCTGCATTTCTAATAAGCTCCCAAGTGATGCTGATGCTGCTGGTCCAGGAACCTCAGTTTAATGAGTAAAGTAGAGGACATGTGGACCATGGTATCTGCCTTACTTGATAACCCCTCATAGCTGAAACTGATCATCCTCCTCCATGGTCCTCCATTCAGGACTTTTGTGAGGAGTCGAGAGGGGAGCATATTCATTGGCCCCACAGTGGGCTTCTGACTCAAGGAGAACTCTTCCACAGGCTAGGCCTCAAAATGCAAGATGCAGGGGCCTAAGGCAGCTATGACAATTAGCTGGGCCACTTGGACTAGGAATTTGCACAAAAGCACAGGCCAGGACCCAGAGGTAGTGACTATAACTCCCAAGGGGCCAGATAGGCTTGCTAGTTCCATTCATTCTGTGTGTCCAAAACACTTCCTCCCCTTGTCTTCATATAGTCTGGATACATTCACTCACTCATTTCTTCCTTCAACAAGTGTGTATTGAGCATCTACTCTACTGGAGGCACAGTTCTGGGCTCCAGATATACAACGGAGAGTAAAATAAGGCCCCTCATCTCAAGAAGTTTGCATTCAGACTTTTCAGACAAATTGGTGTATGAATTATATACACTTCCAGGTGATAAAGAAAGTGAGAGGTGAATGAAAATACTCTTTAATTTTTTCACAATTATACTTTAGAGCAGGGGTTCCCAGCCCTCAGGTTATGGACTGGTACTGGTCTGTGGCCTGTTAGGAACTGGCCCGCACAGCAGGCGATGAGTGGCGGGCCAGCAAGCAAAGCTTCATCTGTATTTACAGTCTCTCCCCATGACTCACATTACCACCTGAGCTCTGCCTCCTGTCAGATCAGTGGTGATATCAGATTCTCATAAGAGCATGAAACCTATTGTGAACTGTGCACGCAAGGGATATAGACTGCATGTTCCTTATGAGAATCTAATGCCAGATGATCTGTCACTGTCTCCCATCATCCCCATATGGGACTGTCTAGTTGCAGGAAAACAAGCTCAAGGTTCCCACTGATTCTACATTATGGTGAATTGTATGATTATTTCATTATGCATTACAATGTAATATTAATAATAGTAGAAATAAAGTGCACAGTACATGTAATGTACTCGCATCATCCCAAATCAATCCACCCCCCCGTTCTGGTCCATGAAAAAATTGGTTTCCACGAAACTGGTGACTGGTGCCAAAATGTTGGGGCCCGCTGCTTTAGAGGGCAGTTATTTTTAAACAACATTATCTGAAAACGGCGTGGGATATGTTGTTGGTTCCCACTTTAATGCTGAGCATTTTTTTTTTCTTTTTTTTGAGACAGGGTCTTGCTCTGTCACCCAGGCTGGAGTGCAGTGGCGCCATCTCGGCTCACTGCAAGCTCCACCTCCTGGGTTCACGCCATTCTCCTGCCTCAGCCTCCCAAGTAGCTGGGACTACAGACGCCTGCCACCACACCTGGCTAATATTTTTTTTTGTATTTTTAGTAGAGACGGAGTTTCACTGTGTTAGCCAGGATGGTCTCGATCTCCTGACCTCGTGATCCACCTGCCTCGGCCTCCCAAAGTGCTGGGTTTACAGGCATGAGCCACCATGCCCGGCCTGAACATTTTTTAAGTATTATTGTAAGATACAAAAGAAAGTCACATACTTATATTGAATGTATGAACTTAAAAGAAAGACTACAAGTCGGCCGGGCGCGGTGGCTCAGGCCTGTAATCCCAGCACTTTGGGAGGCCAAGGCGGGCGGATCACGATGTCAGGAGATCGAGACCACCCTGGCTAACACGGTGAAACCCCGTCTCTACTAAAAATACAAAAAATTAGCCGGGCGAGGTGGCGGGCACCTGTAGTCCCAGCTCTTGGGAGGCCGAGGCAGGGGAATGGCGTGAACCCCGGGGGGCGGAGCCTGCGAGCCGAGATCGCACCACTGCACTCCAACCTGGGTGACAGCGATCGCACCACTGCACTCCAACCTGGGTGACAGCGAGACTCCGTCTCAAAAAAAAAAAAAAAAAAAGACTACAGGTCTTGGGCAGGGCGCGGTGGTTCACGCCTGTAATCCCAGCACTTTAGGAGGCCAAGGCGGGCGGATCACGAGGTTAGGAGATTGAGACCATTCTGGCTAACACGGTGAAACTTCGTCTCTACTGAAAATACAAAAAAGATTAGCCGGGCATGGTAACGGGCGCCTGTAGTCTCAGCTACGCGGGAGGCTGAGTCAGGAGAATGGCGTGAACCTGGGAGGTGGAGCTTGCAGTGAGCCGAGATCACGCCACTGCTCTCCAGCCTGGGAGACAGAGCGACTCCATCTCAAAAAAAAAAAAAAAAAAAGACTACAAGTCTTTTTCTATGGCGTTAGTAGGAAAATGACAAAACCATGCATATATTTTAACACCTGCAGCTTTCTTAGCACTGTTTTGTAAAGTAATAGTTAATGCATAAAATGGAGCAACTAAAAGCATTTGGAATTCTGACATTCCAAACCAGTCCTTGTTTTCCTTTTTTTTTTTTTTTTGAGATGGAGTCTTGCTCTGTCACCCAGACTGAAGTGCAATCGTGCAATGTCAGCTCACTCTAACCTCAGCCTCCCAGGTTCAAATGATTCTCCTGCCTCAGCCTCCTGTGTAGCTGGGATTACAGGCACATGCCACTATGCCTGGCTAATTTTTGTATTTTCAGTAGAGACGGGGTTTTACCGTGTTGGCCAGGCTGGTGTTGAACTCCTAACCTCAGGTCATCTGCCCACCTCGGCCTCCTAAGGTGCTGGGGTTACAGGTGTGAGCCACGGCGCCTGGCCTGTCCTGGATTTCTACATTAGGAAGCAGTAAAGCACAGCAGTTAAGAACGTAGGTCTTAGGGTCAAATATACTTTGGTTCTAATCTCAGTCCTGCTTCTTGGGAGCCATGTGGCCTAGGGAAAGTTACTTAACCTTTCTGAGCGCCACTTTCCTCATCTGTAAAGTGGAAATAATAATAATGCCACCTTCACAGGATATTATTATAGGGGTTAAATAAAGCTATCTGTGTGTAATTCAATATCTACTGGCTTTTATGAATTGGTATACTCATGAAGAGACTCTCAGGCTGGGCACAGTGGTTCCTGTCTGTAATCTAAATACTTTGGGAGGCTGAGGCAGGAGGATCAGTTGAGGCCAGGAGTTTGAGACTAGCCTGGTCAACATATCGAGATCCTGTCTACAAAATTTTTTAAAATAAAATGTTAAAAACCTATAAAATAAGAGATTCTCTCCTCCTTCCCTCCACAGTCACCCTGAATTACTATTTGGAATAGCCAAAGGGGTGCTTCCTAGTGCCCATCATGACCCGCCCCCTGCCCCCACCGCCCATCTGCATCTTCTCCAGATTTGGATCCTCTTCATCCACAGTTGCTGTCTGTGGCCTCACGGTGCTACACTTTGATTCCCTACCCCCAAGCTGTGGTCTCTGGGTACCCTTAATGCTTCCAGGTCTCAGAGTCCAAGAACAGTGCTAGGACAAACAGAAGTGGGAGAAAGGGGCCTCTTCCTCTTCCTTCTCTGTTATTGACAGGTCTCTCAAAGTCCCTCTTGAATAATTCCATCAATGTCTGCCTCTAACCCTCACAAGTGAGCTCAAAACCAGTCCAAAGAAGGAGGTAGGATCCTTTTGCTCTCCTCCCATTCTCCAGTTCCTTAACTTCAGCTTCTCCACTTCTCTGAATGAGCTCAGTGAGTTCCTGTGGGAATGACTTTCTCTTCACATTCTCAGTTTCAAAGTAAAAACTCCCTTGCATATGAATCCACATATGTTAACTGATACTGACTTAGGTGTAGGGGTTCATGGTAGAAGAAGGGTGACTATGCTGTTTATAGCCACCAGGCAACAAATGCCCTGACTTACATGCATTTAAATATTGACTGCACTTCATCCCACATGAGTTGCGTGACAACTCTTGCAACTTTGAGTAGTATAGAGAATACTTTTGTGCACAATGCACTCTACTAGAGACACACTTAATTTTTTCTGTTACCAACAGAACAAATCAATTTCACAGACATAGTGTCAAACGTTTATTAATAAGATTTTGTGCAAAGGAAAGAAATGGTGTGCTGCTTGTACCTTGCTTTCCCAGTCAATGAGAGAAGCAATATTAATTCTCAACTCCTAATGATCTGAATGATTTTTGAGGTTAATGAACTAAATTCAAGGTTGGGACTCAGAAAAAAAGAATAAAGAGGGCCAATTTTTTCTGAATGTCAGAATGAGCTCAGGGAGTTCCCGTGGGAATGACTTACCTAAGCAATTGGATTTCAGGGATGACCGAAATCACTGGATTGACTATAGTGCAGTTCAACAGGACATTTGGAAACATATTAGATAAAATTCCAAGGAACAGTGAGTGTGCCCATGGATATCACACAGAAAAGAGCTTTTGGTGAATGAAATATTAAGGTTGCATGTTTTTATGTAGAGTATATATTGCTGAATGTTTGATTTGATTTTTTATTGTGGTAAGATACATATAACATAAATTTATCATTTTAACTAGTAAGTATACAGTTCTGTGGCATTAAATACATTCCCTTTGTTGTACAAATCATCACTACTATCCATTGCTAGAACTTTTCCATTATCCCAAAGAGAAACTCTATACCCATTAAAAGATAACTCCCCAGACTTGGCGCAGTGGCTCATGCCTGTAATCCCAGCACTTTGGGAGGCTGAGGTGGGAGGATCACTTGAGGCCAGGAGTTTGAGACCAGCCTGGTCAACATGGTGAAACCCCATCTCTACTAAAAATACAAAAATTAGCTAGGCGTGGTGGCGGGTGCCTGTTACCCCAGCTACTCAGGAGACTGAGGCAGGAAAATTGCCTGAACCTGGGAGGTGGAGGTTGCAGTGAGCCGAGATTGAGCCACTGCACCCCAGCCTGGGCCACAGAGCGAGACTCCATATCAAACAACAACGACAACAACAACAAAATATAACTCCTCATTCCCTCCTCCCTCTAGGCCCTGGTAATCACCATTCTACTTCAGTTTCTATGAATTTGACTAATCTGGTACCTCATATAAGTGGAATCATACAATATTTGTTCTATTGTGACTGGCTTACTTCACTTAGCATAGTATCTGCAGGGTTCATCCATGTTGTGGCATCTATCAAAATTTCATTCCTTCTTAAGGTTGAATAATATTCCACTGTATTTATATGTACCACATTTTCTTTATCCATTCATTTATTGATGGACATTTAGGTTGAGCTCACCTTTTGGCTTTTGTGAATAGTGCTGAAAGGTACATTTTTGACTAATGGAGGACTTTTCAGTTATCTCAAAGTACTCTGAAAATAACTTTTTTTTTGTTTTAAATGGAGTCTCACTCTGTCACCCAGGCTGGAGTGCAATGGGGTGATCTCTGCTCATTGCAAACTCCACCTCCCAGGTTCAAGCAATTCTCCCCGCTCAACCTCCCGAGTAGCTGGGATCACAGGCACCCACCATCATGCCCGGATAATTTTTTTTTTTTTTTTTTTTGTATTTTCGTAGAAAGAAGATTTCACCATGTTGGCCAGGCTGGTCTTGAACTCCTGACCTCTGGTGATCCACCTGCCTCGGCCTCCCAAAGTGCTGGGATTACAGGCGTGAGCCACCACGCCCAACCTTGAAAATAACTTTTGTATGAGGAAATTAAAAAGAATTCAAGTAAATTTCCCAAGATAATGTAGAGTTTTTATAATTAAGAAAACATTAAAGATATTATAAATCTAAAAGAAACAGAAATTATTGAACATGTTAGAAAAATATCAAGAAATAGCATTCTATAGCTGGGCGCGGTGGCTCACGCCTGTAATTCCAGCACTTTGGGAGGCCAAGGCAGGTGGATCACGAGGTCAGGAGATTGAGACCATCCTGGCTAACATGGTGAAACCCCGTTTCTACTAAAAATACAAAAAATTAGCCGGGCATGATGGCAAGCGCCTATAGTCCCAGCTACTAGGGAGGCTGAGGCAGGAGAAAGGCGTGAACCCGGGAGGCGGAGCTGGCAGTTAGCTGAGATTGCGCCACTGCACTCCAGCCTGGGCGACAGAGCCAGACTCTGTCTCAAAAAAAAAAAAAAAGAAAGAAAAAGAAAAAGAAATATCATTCTATAAATCACAAGTGAGGAGAAGAATGCGAACCTGTTATTAGGTCTATGCATCATACAGTTCAAAGATAGGTGTTTGCTCTTGGCTGCCTGCCTGATTTAATAATTCTTTTTTTTTTTTTTTTTTTTGAGACAGAGTCTCGCTCTGTCGCCCAGGCTGGAGTGCAGTGGCGCAATCTCGGCTCACTGCAAGCTCTGCCTCCCGGGTTCACGCCATTCTCCTGCCTCAGCCTCTCCGAGTAGCTGGGACTACAGGTGCCCGCCACCACGCCCGGCTAATTTTTTGTATTTTTTTTAGTAGAGACGGGGTTTCACCGTGGTCTCGATCTCCTGACCTCGTGATCCGCCCGCCTCGGCCTCCCAAAGTGCTGGGATTACAAGCGTGAGCCACCACGCCCGGCCTTGATTTAATAATTCTATTTGCATTTAAATGTGGCCAGAACATGGGCAAGAGGGACAATTTTGATCAAATTGTAGTGTTCCCAGGCCAGGCATATCATGTAATCCCATGCCTGTAATCCCAGCACTTTGGGAAGCTAAAGAGGGAGGATCACTTGAACCCAGGAGTTCAAGACCAACCTAAGCAACATAGTGAGATGCCCCCACCACCTCTACAAAAAATAAAAAAATAAAAATTATAGTGTTCCCTTAATGAAAAAATCTTGTCTTTTCCTTTCTATATTAATTCCAGTTCTGAGCTGTAGCTTTTGACCTTCGGATAAAAACTGAATAGAGTTTGGAAATATGTTTAGAACAAACCCACTAAAACAGTGTTTTTCAATTGGAGAACTGTCTGAAACATTTGGCAATGTCTGGAGACAGTTTTGGTTGTCACAACTAGAGGAGTGTGACTAGCATCTTGTGAATAGAGGCCAGGATACTACGAAACATCCTACAATGCACAGGACAACTCCCACAGGAAAGAATTATTCAGCCCAAAATGTTAGTGGTGCCACTGTAAAGAAACCCTAATTAAATGAACAATGTATATCAAACAAGTATAATTAACCCAGAAAGAATTGGTATTTGAAAAAGGATGATAGCTGGGTGCAGTGGCTCAAGGCTGTAATCCCAGCACTTTGGGACAAAGTGGGAGGATTGCTTGAGCTCAAGCGTTCAAGACCAGCCTAGGCAACATGGTGAGACCTTGTCTCTACTAAAAATAAAAAATAAAAAAATAGGCCAGGCATGGTAGCTCATGCCTGTAATCCCAGCACTTTGGGAGGCTGAGGTGGGCAGATCACCTGAGGTCGGGAGTTCAAAACCAACCAGGCCAACAGGGAGAAACCCATCTTTACTAAAAATACAAAACTAGCCGGGCATAGTGGCACATGCCTGTAATCCCAGCTGCTCGGGAGGCTGAGGCAGGAGAATCGCTTGAACCCAGGAGGTGGAGGTTACAGTGAGCTGAGATCACGCCATTGCACTCCAGCCTGGGCAACAAGAGAGAAACTCCGTCTTGAAAATAAAATAAGATAAAATAAAATAAAATAATAGCTGGGCGTGGTGGCCCGTGCCTGTAGTCCCAACTACTCAGGAGGCTGAGGCAAGAGGATGGCTTGAGCTCAGGAGATCAAGGCTTCAGTGAACCAAGCATCCAGCCTTCTGGGTGACAGAGTGAGACCCCATCTCAAAACCAAACCAAACCAAACCAAAACAAAACAAAACAAAAATGCAGAGTTATTATACATAACTTCACTCCACTCCAGCATGGGTGACAGCCTGTCAAAAAAAAAAAAAGAAGAAGAAGAAAGCAAGCAAGCAAGCAAGAAAGAAAGAGAAAGGAGAAAGAGAAAGAGAAAGAGAAAAAGAGAAAGAGTTAATCAAAATGAAGCTAAATTTCCAGTTCTCATAGAGGTGCTCAGTTCAGCTGGTAACAGGACTCCAATAGTTCCTTCCTTCCTCACTTCCTTCCTCCCTCCTTCCCTTCCTTCTTTACTTCATTCCCTTCTTCTTTCTTCCTTCCTTATTTTTTTCCTCCCTTTCTTTCTGGTGTAGTGATATGAGGGACACTTATACCATCTGCACTACTCATTTTGGAGTTCTATCGTTCATTTTAAAGTGGTAGGGGCTGGACACAGTGGCTCAAACCTGTAATCCCAGCACTTTGGGAGTCCGGGGCAGGCAGATCACCAGAAGTCAAGAGTTCAAGACCAGCCTGGCCAACATGGTTGAAACCCCGTCTCTACTAAAAATACAAAAATTAGCTGGGTGTGTTGGTGGGCGCTGGTAATAATCCCAGCTACTTGAGAGGCTGAGGTGGGAGAATCACTTGAACCCGGGAGGTGGAGATTGCAATAAACCAAGATCACACCACTGCACTCCAGCCTGGGTGACAGAGTGAGACTTCATCTCAAAAAAAAAAAGAAAAAATTAAGTGGTGGTGGAAAGTATAATGGGTGGAGGGGTTTCAGATTGGAAATCAGGCAGCCTGACAGTCCTACTACCTTGAAGTAGAAAATATTGACCATGTGACCACAGGCATAGCTTTCCTGACCATCCATTTCCTCCTCTCACAAATGGCCAGGGCCAGTTTTCACTGTGGGATCTGCTCTGGCTTTATGAAGGGTTCACTGCTGCCACCACTTCTAACTAGTTCATGTCTCGTTTAGACTAGTGGGGTGCCCAAGTAAGTCCAGTGTCTTCATTATCACCACAAAAAGTAGATATAATAACTACGTTGCCCACCTCAAAGGGTTTGGAAGGATCTCGTGCAGTTACTGAAAATACTTTCAAAAGCATAACAACTATAAAATGTGAGGTCCTGCCGGGCGCGGTGGCTCACGCTTGTAATCCCAGCACTTTGGGAGGCCGAGGCGGGCGGATCACGAGGTCAGGAGATCGAGACCGCGGTGAAACCCCGTCTCTACTAAAAATACAAAAAATTAGCCGGGCGTGGTGGCGGGCGCCTGTAGTCCCAGCTACTCGGAGAGGCTGAGGCAGGAGAATGGCGTGAACCCGGGAGGCGGAGCTTGCAGTGAGCCGAGACTGCGCCACTGCACTCCAGCCTGGGCGACAGAGTGAGACTCCGTCTCAAAAAAAAAAAAAATAAATAAAATAAAATAAAATAAAATGTGAGGTCCTAAGGAAAGGAAGAATTGGAAAATACTAAAGATGACAACCCAAAGACCAAAATCTGTATAGTCTCATCTGGGGACTTAGGTGAGGTTATTTTTAAGTTTTTTTTTTTTTTTTTTGAGACGGAGTCTCGCTCTGTCACGCAGGCTGGAGTGCAGTGTTGCGATCTTGGCTCGCTGCAAGCTCCGCCTCCCAGGCTCACACCATTCTCCTGCCTCGGCCTCCGGAGTAGTTGGGACTACAGGTGCCTGCCACCATGCCCAGATAATTTTTTGTATTTTTAGTAGAGACGGTGTTTCACCGTGTTAGCCAGGATAGTCTCGATCTCCTGGCCTCGTGATCCACCTTCATCGGCCTTCCAAAGTGCTGGGATTACAGGTGTGAGCCACCGCGCCCAGCCTAAGTTTGTTTTTTTTAAGCTGAGTTTTTATTTTTTGCGGCCATTTAATTTGAGGGAAAACAAAGGCCATTATGGCCTGGAATTTTATCTCAGAGTTATTCAAATCCCTTTTTGGTCACAGGAGAGTAAATTATAACAGAAAAGAAAAAAAAAACCTCCTAAATAATTGGGTCGTCATGGCTTGGATCCATGTGAGCTCTTCTGGGACAAGATTTAATCACTTCATAAATTGCGTATGTTGATTGTGTTATAAATAATAATCCTGTGTGCCTCATTAAGCCCCAAATGCATGTTCTTATGTGAAACTCATTCCTGTTCTTGCCAGCCTGACTAGATGCATTGTCTGTGGAGGTCTGTCTTGGGAAACAGGTGCACCTGGCTCAGTGTTAGCCAAGTGCCAGATGTCTCAAGAGCAGTGAATTTATATGCTCATCAGTTTTGACAACCCATGCACTACGTTAACTGTGTAGACTTCTCTCCTTTCCCTCCCACCTTAACTGGAGGATCAATTAAAATTAATAAAAATTACCAGATAGGAAAAGTAGCTTGCCTCCTGAGACTTGGGACAATCTGTCTTATACTACATTTAAGACTTGAGATGGAGTTTCACAAAAGGCAAGCCTGTCCTAATTTCTTCTAACAAAACCATTTAAAATATATTTACCTTGAGCCAACTTTTTTTTTGATGCAGCAATGCAAAATAAACCATTGGCTGGGTGCGGTGACTTATGCCTGTAATCCCAACATTTTGGGAGGCCGAGGCGGGTGGATCACCTGAGGTCAGGAGTTCAAGAACAGCCTGGCCAACATGGTGAAATCCTGTCCCTACTAAAAATACAAAAAAATTAGCCGGGTGTGGCGGCGTGTGACTGTAATTCTAGCTATTTGGGAGGCTGAGGCAGGAGAATCACTCGAACCCAGGAGACAGAGGTTGTAGTGAGCCGAAATTGTGCCACTGCACTCCAAAAGTAAATAAATAAATAAGTAAATAAGTCATAGAAGTAGAATAGATTTTCCTTTTTTTTTTTTTGAGACAGAGTCTCACTCTGTCACCAGGCTGGAGTGCAGTGGCGCAATCTTGGCTCACTGCAACTTCTGCCTCCCGGGTTCAAGCGATTCTCTTGCCTCAGCCTCCCGAGTAGCTGGGACTACAGGCGTGTGCCACCACGTCCTGCTAATTTTTGCATTTTTAGTAGAGATGGGGTTTAACCATGTTGGCCAGGATGGTCTTGATGTCTTGACCTCGTGATCTGCCCACCTTGGCCTCCCAAAGTGCTGGGATTACAGACGTGAGCTACCGTGCCTGGCCCTAGATTTTCATTTAATAATAAAGAATGTAATAAGGAATTCGCACCTGTTTTGTTTTTTTAATTTAATTTAATTTAGGGTTTTTGTTTGTTTGTTTGTTTTTTGACAGAGTCTCATCCTCTGTTGCCCAGAGTGGAGTGCAGTGGCACGATCTCAGCTCACTGCAACCTCTGCCTCCTGGGTTCAAGCGATTCTCCTGCCTCAGCCTCTTGAGTAGCTGGGATTACAGGCGTGCTCTACCATGCCTGGCTAATTTTTGTATTTTTAGTAGAGACAGGGTTTCGCCATGTTGGCCAGGTTGGTCTCAAACTCCTGACCTCATGTGACCTGGCCGCCTTGGCCTCTCCTAGTGCTAGGATTACAGGTCTGAGCCACCACACCCAGCCCCACCTTTTTATAGTGGTCACTTTACAAAAGATCTATTTAAGTAAAGTTGGACAATATGAAGTTTGCCTTCCTAAGACAGCTGCATAGGACAGTGCTAGTCAAGGTGGGATCCACTGACTAGTACCAGTCTGCAAATGGTTTGCTACCTGTCCATGACAATATAAACACAGAAATTGAGAGTAACTTAATAGCTAGGTAGATTTACAGCAATCTAAGTATATGATTCTTTTTCTAGTACTTTATTTTCATTTCCTTTGGCAGAAGTCTTGGTTCATGCTGGATTGGAAATTTAAGAAGCTGATCCTTCTCCGAGAGAGTGTGAGAGGTGCTGTTGTGGGGAGTTCTTTCAGCACTATACCATCTTCTCCAAGTAGTACCGTCCTCGTACATGTTTTCAGGCAGCAGAATTATGCTGTTCTATTCTTAACTGTTCTGCCTCAAAGTGTGAAGACACAGAGCAACCAGAGTTTTCACCTGCAAATAGCAGCTCCTCTGACAGAGAACTGATTTCTATTCCTTCTGTCTTTCTAGTCTCCTTAACTCAATTCCAGATAAGACTCATTTTCTTCCAGATCTTACACCATACAAAAGCATGCCCATGGCTGGGCCTGGTGGCTCAGCCTATAATTCTAGCGCTCTGGGTGGCCAGAGGCAGAAGGATCATTTGAGGCCAGGAATTCGAGACCAGCCTGGGCAACATAATGAGATCCTGTCTCTACAAAAAAATTTTTTTAAATTAGCTGGGTGCTATGCACGCATCTTTAGTCCTAGTTACTCAGGAGGCTGAGGTGGGAGGATCGCTTGAGTCCAGGAGTTCAAGTTTACAGTGAGCTATCATCATGCCACTGCACTCCAGCCTGGATGACAGAACAAGACCCTGACTCAAACAAATAAACAAACACACAACAACAAGAAGTCATGCCCTGTGTAAGGGGTGTGTGATACTCTGGCTTGGCCCTCTGTTTAGAGAGGTGCTAAGGAGTATCTTTTCTCTCTGGAGCCTTCATATTCCTCCCTTCCATTCCAAGAGGTGGTATGTTGTTATCATTCTTGCATCAGAGATGAGTTAGGGCCGGGTGTGGTGGCTCATGCCTTTAATCCCAGCATTTTGGGAGGCCAAGGTGTGAGGATTGCTTGAGCCCAAGAGTTCAAGACCAGCTGGGGGAACATGGTGAAACCCCACCTCTACAAAAAATACAAAAATTAGCCAGATATGGTGGTGCTCATCTGTGGTCCCAGGTACTAGGAGGCTGAGGTGGGAGGACAGCTTGGGCCTGGGAGGTGGAGGTTGCAGTGAGCTGAGATCCAGTAACAGAGTGAGACCCTGTCTCAAAAAAAAAAAAGGAAAAAAAAAAAAAGGAAAAAAAAAAAAGAACAACATAGTAAGTCCTCTCTGGTCTTAAACTTTCCCCTCTCTTCCCAGATGCATTTACTTTCATGAGGTTGGCAGGCCTACTTCCTGTCTCAGTTTTTGTACTTTGACTATTTTATTTATTTATTTGAACAAAAACTTACAGAGCACAATATCACTTTATTGCTGAATTACAAATCACTCCAAAACTTATTGGCTTAAAATAACAACAATTAATTGTATTATTATCTCTCCCAATTCTCTGAGTTGGCTGGGCTCAGCTAGGCAGTTGTCTCATAAGTTTGCATTCAGATGGCGGCAGGGGTTGGAGTCACCTTGAAGGCTTCTTCATTCACGGACCTGGTGGGTGATGCTGGCTGTTGGCTAAGACCTCATCTGCAGCTATCAGCTAGAATACCCACATGTAGGCCCTTCATGTGGCCTGGGCTTTCTCACAGCACGGTAGCTAGATTCTAGGAGGGAATATTCCAAGAGGAGTAGGTGGAAGTTGTATTGCCTTTTATGACCTAACTTTGGAAGTCACATGGCATAATTTCCACCATAATCATAGGTTCAAACCCAGATTCAAACTCCCTTCTCCCCATTTCTTCCTTTCTTTCTTTCTTTTTTCTTTTTTTTTGTCTGGTCCAAAAATGACAGCCCCTATATCTTGATGAGAGAAATATAAATGTCCCATTGTAAGAAGATGTTGTAGGATGAAAAATCCTACCATGGCCATCTTGGAAAATACAGAATGCCACACACACTTATTATGTGCTAGGTACTAAGTGTTTTGCATACCCACAATAAAGATACGGTGCTATTTTGTATGTTTTTAATTTTTACATAAACGGCTTTATGTGGAATGTATCATTTTGTAGCACTTTTTGTTCAACTTACAGTTTTGAGCTCTAGCAAGCTGATACCTGAGGGCAAATTCATTTCTTTCTCTTTTTTCTTTCTTTCTTCTTTTTTTTGGAGACAGGGTCTAGCTCCATTTTCCTAGGCTGGAGTGCAGTGGCACAATCTCGCTCACTGCAACTTCCCAGGTTCAAGTGATTCTTATGCCTCCTGAGTAGCTGGGATTATGGTTACGCGACACCATACCTGGCTAATTTTTGTATTTTTAGTAGAGATGAGGTTTTGCCATGTTGGCCAGGCTGGTCTCAAACTCCTGGCCTCAAGTGATCAACCCAATTTGGCCGCCCAAAGTGCTGAGATTACAGACCAAATTCATTGATTTTAATTTCTGCTTTGCATTGTATTCACATTCATATTGTATCATTTTTGCATTATTTTGTAGGAACATACCACAGTATACCATGTGTCCATTCCTCATGTCCATATATCATCTTCATTTTTTTTTTTTTTTGAGATGGAGTCTCACTCTGTCACCCAGGATGGAGTACAGTGGTGGGATTTTGGCTCACTGCAACCTCTGCCTGCTGGGTTCAAGCAATTCTCTTGCCTCAGCCTCCTGAGTAGCTGGGACTACAGGCATGCGCCACCATGCCTGGCTAATTTTTTGTAGTTTTAGTAGAGATGGGGTTTCCTCATGCTGGCCTGGCTGGTCTTGAACTCCTGACGTGATCTGCCCGCCTTGGCCTCCCAGAGTGCTGGGATTACAGGTATGAGCCACCTCACCTGGCCCCATCTTCATTTTTAAATGAACTAATGAACGGGTGTGGTGGCTCGTGCCTGTAATCCCAGCACTTTGGGAGGCAGAGGTGGATGAATCCCTTGAGGCCAGGAGTTTGAGACCAGCCGGGGCAACATGGTGAAACCCCATCTCTACAAAAAAGATTAGCCAGGTGTGGTGGCATGCCCCTATAGTCCCAGCTACTCAGGAGGCTGAGGTGAGAGATTGCTTTTGCCTTGGAGGTGGAGGTTGCAATGAGCCGAGCTTGGGCAACAGAGTGAGACCCCATCTCAAAAAAAAAAAAATCATATAGTACATACATCCTTGAAAAAACCTGCAGTAGCTGAGTGCGGTGGCTCACGCCTGTAATCCCAGCACTTTGGGAGGCTGAGGCAGGCGGATCACGAGGTCAGGAGATAGAGACCATCCTGGCTAACATGGTGAAACCCCGTCTCTACTAAAAATAAAAAAAAAATCAGCCAGGTGTGGTGGCACACACCTGTAGTCCCAGCTACTCTGGAGGGCGAGACAGGAGAATCGCTTGCTCGGGAGGGCGAGACAGGAGAATTGCTTGAACCCCGGAGGTGGAGGTTGCAGTGAGCCGAGATCATGCCACTGCACTCCAGCTTGGGCGACAGAGCGAGACTCGGTCTCAAAACAAAACAAAACAAACAAACAAAAAAAACCTACACTGAGTGTCAGCACTTTCCCATGCCACCAAATATTCTCCCAAACACAAAATTTTTAGTGGCTATGTTACAGTATTCATCTATTTATCATGTGAATAGAACATAAATATTTAACTAAGCCCTTAAAGTTGAACTTTTAGGTTGTCTATAATTTTTTTCACTATTATAAATAAAGCCACCACAACTATCACTAACTACAAATATTTGTGTGTATATACATTTTTTTTTTTATTTGATTCAAGTGTAGATTGATAGAAATGTGTGTATATTTTTATTATTTCCTTAGGAGAAACTCTTTCAAGAGGAATTATCAGATGAAAAGACGTAAACAATTTTGAGGCTTTCAACACATAAATAATGAGGGCCGGGCGTGGTGACTCAGGCCTGTAATCCCAGCACTTTGGGAGGCCGAGGTGGGCAGATCATGAGGTCAGGAGATCGAGACCATCCTGGCTAACACGGTGAACCCCCGTCTCTACTAAAAATACAAAAAAATTAGCCGGGCATGGTGGCGGGCGCCTGTAGTCCCAGCTACTCGGGAAGCTCGGCAGGAGAATGGTGTGAACCTGGGAGGCAGAGCTTGCAGTGAGCCGAGATCATGCCACTGCACTCCAGCCTGGGCGACAGAGAGAGACTCCATCTCAAACAAACAAACAAAAAACTATAAATAATGAATCCACATTTTATTTATTTATAGGTTGTAATTAACGTCAGAAACACCTGGGTATGCTCCACCTGACTTAAATAAAACAATGCCCATCAGCTGCAAGCTTCTGTACGCCCTTCCCATTTGATACGATTTGGCTGTGTCCCCGCCCAAATTTCATGTTAAATTGTAATCCCCAATGTTGGAGGAGAGGCCTGGTGGGATATGATTGGATCTTGGGGGCAGATCTCCCCTTGCTGTTCTCATGATAGTAAGTTCTCATGAGACCTGGTTGTTTAAAAGTGTTTGGCACCTCCCCTCGCCCTTCCTCCTTCTCCAGCTATGTAAGACATGTCTGCTTCCCCTTCACCTTCTGCCACGATTTTAAGTTTCCTGAGAGACCTCTTCAGCCTTTTGTCCTACATCATAGCCTGCAAAATTGTGTCAATGAAACCTCTTTTCTTTATAAATTAACCAGTCTCAGGTAGTTCTTTATAGCAATGCAAGAACAGAGGAATACACCATTCCATCCCCCTTCCTTCCTCCAGAAAGCCCCACTATGCCTAATTTTTTTTTTTTTTTTTTTTTTAGGCAGAGTCTTGCTCTGTCACCCAGGATTCTCCTGCCTCAGCCTCCCAAGTAGCTGGGATTACAGGGGCTCGTCACCATGCTGGGCTAATTTTTGTTATTTTTAGCAGAGACGGGGTTTCACCATGTTGGCCAGGATGGTCTTGATCTCCTGACCTCGTGATCCGCATGCCTCGGCCTCCCAAAGTGCTGGGCGTGAGCCACCACGCCTGGCCACTCTGATCCATTCTTTGTCCCTAGTAATCCCTTCAATAGAAATCCTCTTCCCACTCCTGTAGCCTGTTTTGCCAGGATGGTATATAAGCTTCTGAACTCTCTCAGGTATATAGGTAATCACCCTGTGGTTCTTCCCATGTACAAGTTTGTAAAATTTGTATGCCTTTTCCCCTATTCATCTGCCTTTGGTGAGTTGATTTTTTTTTTTTTTTTTTTTTGAGACGGAGTCTCGCTCTGTCGCCCAGGCTGGAGTGCAGTGGCGCCATCTCGGCTCACTGCAAGCTCCGCCTCCCAGGTTCACGCCATTCTCCTGCCTCAGCCTCCCAAGTAGCTGGGACTACAGGCACCCGCCACTACACCTGGCTAATTTTTCTGTATTTTTAGTAAAGACGGGGTTTCACCTGTTAGCCAGGATGGTCTCGATCTCCTGACCTCGTGATCCGCCCGCCTCGGCCTCCCAAAGTGCTGGGATTACAGGCGTGAGCCACCGCGCCCGGCCCTTTTTTTTTTTTTGAGATGGAGTCTTGCTCTGTTGCCCAGGCTGGAGTGCAATGGTGCGATCTCAGCTCACTGCAACCTCTGCCTCCCAGGTTCAAGCGAGTCTCCTGCCTCAGCCTCCCAAGTAGCTGGGACTACAGGTGCATGCCACCATGCCCGGCTAATTTTTTGTATTTTTAGTAGAGACAGGGTTTCACTGCATTAGCCAGGATGGTCTCAATCTCCTTACCTCATGATCCGCCTGCCTCAGCCTCCCAAAGTGCTGGGATTACAAGTGTGAGCCACTGTGCCTGGCCAGTGAGTTGATTTTTTCAGCAACTCTTCAGAGGGCAAAGGGGAAGTTTCCCTTGGCCTCTACAACAGAATGCTCTCCACCTCCTCCATCAGCCTTCATAGTGTGCCTCTATCCTCTCGCTTCCTGTGCTCCAGCCTCGCTGATTTTGCAAGTCCTGAAATACATCATGTTCCTTCCTGCCACAGGACCTTTGCATATGCTATCTCAGCCTGCCACATCCACCTCTCCACTTCCTCAAGCTAAACTCAACATTTTGCATTAGTTCAAAGATGAGTTTCTCAAAGATGCTTTTTCTGATCTCTGCAGAATTGGTAAGGTGCCCCAGTTATATGTTCCTATTGCACCCTATATTTCTCCACAGCATGTTTCGTAACTGTAACTACATATCCTTAATTGTGTAATTACTTTATTTCTCCTAAGGTGAATATTTTTGACATGTTTATGACATAGCTTACCTTAAACATTAACATGGCTTACTATTGTACTGCCATCCTCAACATAATTTTACTATTCCAGGAAACGCTTACCAACGAAGATAAAAGTTGAAAATAGGCCGGGCATGGTGGCTCATGCCTGTAATCCCAGCACTTTGGGAGGCCGAGGCGGGTGGATCACCTGAGGTCAGGGGTTCAAGACCAGCCTGGGTAACCTGGTGAAACCCCGTTTCTATTAAAAATACAAAAAACTTAGCTGGGCATGGTGGCGGGCACCTGTAATCCCAGCTACTTGGGAGGCTGAAGCAGGAGAATCATTTGAACACAGGAGGCGGAGGTTGCAGTAAGCCAGGATTGTTCCATTGCACTCCAGCCTGGGCAACAGAGCGAGACTCTGTCTCAAAAAAAAAAAGTTTAAAATAATTTTATTATTGATTTCAGGGACTTCCAGAAAGACCCGTCAATTCTTTAAAATAAGGCATCAAATGAAAAATTGTATCCCAAGATTCTTTGAACCCCTTGCCTCAAATTGCTGTGCCTATCAATCCTAAATTGTTGTATTGTGTCTCTTATCCAGGGCCAGCCAAGACTTCCCTTTTCCCTCATTAAAAGATTCTCCTTAAACCAAATTTTTACAGCTCAATAAGTGGCCCAATCTTGCCCTTACTCTCCTCTGAGGTGCTACAAACAAAGACTATCTA
The DNA here is from genome assembly GCF_028878055.3 of Symphalangus syndactylus. Taxonomy (NCBI): domain Eukaryota; kingdom Metazoa; phylum Chordata; class Mammalia; order Primates; family Hylobatidae; genus Symphalangus; species Symphalangus syndactylus. The sequence goes on from NC_072436.2 coordinate 75,302,055, forward strand.
GAAAGTGCTCTGGCTTACCAGAATAAGCAATAAACTAAATTTTGTCTTAGTGACATTGCTTTGGTGATATTTTGAGGAAGGCATTTTTGATACTAACACCTAATCAATGTGTATATTTAATGTGGTAGCACTTTTTTTTTCTTTCCTGAAAAGCTGTTATGAAACCCATTGTGGCAATCAATGGTGCCTCAGATTTGAGGAAATACAGTAATTGATCAATAGATCTCTCTCATGAAATTTTTTTTTTTTGAGACAGGGTCTCAATCTGTTGCTCAGGCTGGAGTGCAATGGCACGATTTTGGCTCACTGCAACCTCTGCTTTCCAGGTTCAAGTGATTCTTCTGCCTCAGCCTCCCAAGTAGCTGGGATTATAGATGCATGCCACCATGCCCACGTAATTTTTGTATTTTAGTAGAAATAAGATTTCACCATATTGGCCAGGCTGGTCTTGAACTCCTGATCTCAAGTGATCCACCCGCCTCAGCCTCCCAAAGTGCTAGGATTCACAGGCGTGAGCCACCACGCCCAGCCTCTCATGAGAATTTACATTATCCATGAGGGTCTAGACTTGGTGAGTTTTGATCACCGGTATATCTCCATATCACAACAGAATAGGTAATTAATACATAATTGAGTGAATGAGTGGATCAATGAATAGTTGAAAGATCAACACAGAATGGATTTCATGGAGTATGCAAAGGCAACTCTTACTGATAAGACTTCCTGGCTGACCCTCTTGTGGCAAAGTGAGTAGGAAAAGATAACTGCACTTTCTCACCCTTCCACTCTAACCCAATTCCAGAGAATATCGCTCAATATATAACATTTTACATAAAGCTCTGATGTGAACTCATATTGTCACGTAGCTGCTTATCTGCTCGTTCAGGATTCCGATTTGCCCAGCCTAGTTATGTGGTATCACCATTAGATGAAATAGAAGTTGTCCACAGGGTTGTTGTCAATGACAACGGAGCGAAGATGGGTTCCTTTGGGGCACATAGCATGTTGTTATGGCTTGGCTGACAGAAGAGTGTCAGCCCACATTGAGTAACCAGTGAGGAAGGCTATGGTGCCACACCCATAGGTGGTGCCACAGCAGCAGCAATCTGTCATAAGAGAGCCATTATTGAGATTTATCAAACAGTGCTTTGGTTGATAGAAGCCTCTCATTGTTACATACATATTAGAATACAAGTGACCAGAGGACTGTGACTTGCTTTTTTATTGAGTTTATCTAGAAACTTCACATACTAAACATTTCCTCAGTGCTTAAAACATCTTAGACACTGTGTAAAGTGCGTTGAGACATATAATTTTTTTATTTTTTAGAGATGGGGTCTCGCTATATTACACATGCTGGAATACAGTGGCACAAGACATCTCCCAAACTCCTGGGCTCAAGCAATCTTCCTACCTTAGCCTCTCAAGTAGCTGGAACCACAGACACATACTATGGTGCCCAGTGATATATTGATTTTTTGTGTGTGTGAGATGGACAGTCTGGCTCTGTCGCCCAGGCTGGAGTGCAGTGGCACGATCTCGGCTCACTGCAACCTCCACCTCTTGGGTTCAAGTGATCTCCTGTCTCAGCCTCCCAAGTAACTGGGACTACAGGCACATGCACGCCTCGCTAATTTTTGTATTTTTGTATTTTTATTTATTTATTTTTGAGACGGAGTTTCGCTCTTGTTGCCCAGGTGGAGTGCAATGGCGCTATCTCGGCTCACTGCAACCTCCGCCTCCTGGGTTCAAGCGATTTTCCTGCTTCAGCCTCCTGAGTAGCTGGATTACAGGCGCTCGCAGCCTTACTTGGCTAATTTTTGTATTTTTAGTAGAGACGGGGTTTCACCATGTTGGCCAGGCTAGTCTCACCGCCCGCCTTGGCCTCCCAAAGTGCTGGGATTACAGAGGTGAGCCACCACACCCAGCCAGAAAGTGGACTTTAAACTGCATCTTTAGAATGAGCAAGACTTGAAGAAATAGAGAAAGGAGGCATGCTTCAGGTCTAGATTTTGGGAAAGGAGACAAAAGCAGAGGGAGTTTACATTTTTGAGGCATCCTCTATGGAAGGCACTGCCACAAACATCAGCTTCATTTAATCATCTCAAAGAATGTGTAGGACAGTGATGGTAATGAGGGCCCTACCCTCAAGGGTACAAATGTGACATTTATAACAATGAGACAACAATAGATGTTAAGTTAGAAAACACTGAACTGAATATAATCAGGTGTGGCTCAGCTCTTGTTTACTGGTGAATTTTTTTTTTTTTTTTTTTTTTGAGACAGAGTCTCACTCTGTTGCCCAGTCTGGAATGCAGTGGCATGATCTTGGCTCACTGCAACCTCTGCCTCCTGGGTTCAAGCGATTCTCCTGCCTCAGCCTCCTGAGTAGCTAGGAGTACAGGCACATGCCACCATGCCTGGCTAATTTGTGTATTTTCAGTAAAGATGGGGTTTCCCCATGTTGGCCAGGCTGGTCTCAAACTCCTGACCCCAAGTGATCTGTCTGCCTTGGCCTCCCAAAGTGCTAGAATTATAGGAGTAAGCCACCACACCCGGCTTGCTGGTGGATTTCTTGGGTTCCAGGAACTAAGTCCTAAAGCTATCCTGATTGACTAAGATCAGGTAGGTGGGTGAGAGCTGGGTAAGGTTGGAGGTATGCTCTGAAACAGGTCGTCCAGGTTGACTAACTGAGCCTTGTGTCACCCTGAGCCCAGGGTATCTGGAATGGTTCCCAGCCTATTCAGAGAATTTCAATTTGACTTTATCCAACACACTTGTGGCCTGTCCTACCTATTGCTGAAGGCCACACGATAGTGGCCTTTGCAGTACCCTGGCCTCATATGGAATATTTCACCATAGGAGTCAGGGAACTAGGTGTTCAGTTAGATGTTCCTTTCAGAGGATCAAAGGCCTGGACTCTGGTATCTACGGTAGATCCCTTCTTTTACCCTTTCTTCCCACTGACCATTCCTGGATGGACAGAATTTTTTTTGTTTTGTTTTGTTTTTTTTTTGTTTTTTTTTTTTTTTTGAGATGGAATCTCGCTCTGTCTCCCGGTCTGGAGTGCAGTGGCACAATCTAAGCTCACTGCAACCTTTGCCTCCCGGGTTCAAGCAATTCTCCTGCCTCAGCCTCCCAAGTAGCTCGGATTACAGGCGTCTGCCACCATGCCCCAATAATTTTTTTGTATTTTTACTGGAGACAGGGTTTCACCACGTTGGCCATGCTAGTCTCCAACTCCTGGCCTCAGGTGATTCCCCCACCTTGGCCTCCCAAAGTTCTGGGATTATAGGCGTGAGCCACCATGCCCTGCCTGAAATTTCTGATCTGTTAGGCATCAATGTATTACTCCTCTTCCTGGAAGATGGGCTGATTTATTTCTGGCTGAGGAAAAAGTAAAAAGATTTATGTCATCCTAAAGCTTATTAATATGACAGTTCTGGCCAGGCTCGGTGGCTCATGCCTGTAATCCCAGCACTTTGGGAGGCCGAGGCAGGTGGATCACCTGAGGACAGGAGTTCAAGACCAGCCTGGCCAACATGGTGAAACCCTGTCTCTACTAATAGTACAAAAATTAGCCAGGTGTGATGGCGTACACCTGTAATCCCAGCTATTTGGGAGGCTGAGGCAGGAGAATCGCTTGATCCCAGGAGGCAGAGGTTGTAGTGAGCCAAGATCACACCATTGCACTCCAGCCTAGGCAACAAGAGTGAAACTCCACCTCAAAAAGAAAAAAAAAAAAAATTACAGTTTTTCCTGAGGAGCCCATCGACGAATATGTCCAACATCTATTAGGTATAAAGCACTGTGCTAAATGCTGGTGGGAAAGAGTACAGAAGGGTAAAGAAAACTTCCTGCACTCAAGGAGCTTAGCTGGAAAAACAAAACATACACACGTAGAAAACATACACATGTAAAATTATAACTAATTGTATACTAATTGCTATCCAATGGAACTTTCTGCAGTGATGGAAATAGTCTCTATCTGCACTAATATGGTAGCCACTAGCCACATGTGGCTGTTGAGCACTTGAAATATGGATAGCACAACTGAGGATCTGAATAATTGAAATTTAACTTAATTTTATTTATTTTTTATTTTTTATTTTTTATTTTTTTTTTTGAGACGGAGTCTTGCTCTGTCACCCAGGCTGGAGTGCAGTGGCACAATCTCGGCTCACTGCAAACTCCGCCTCCCGGGTTCATGCCATTCTCCTGCCTCAGCCTCTCCGAGTAGCTGGGACTACAGGCGCCCGCCACCACGCCCGGCTAATTTTTTGTATTTTTTTTTTTAGTAGAGACGGGGTTTCACCGTGGTCTCGATCTCCTGACCTCGTGATCCGCCCGCCTCGGCCTCCCAAAGTGCTGGGATTACAAGCGTGAGCCACCGCGCCCGGCCGAAATTTAACTTAATTTTAAACACATTAAATAGCCATATGTGTCTCATGGCTTCTTTTTTTTTTTTTTTAGTTGCCCAGGCTGGAGTGCAATGGTGCGATCTTGGCTCACTGCAACCTCCACCTCGCAGGTTCAAGCGATTCTCCTGCCTCAGACTTCCCAAGTAGCTGGGATTACAGGCATGTGCCACCAAGCCCGGCTAATCTTGTATTTTTAGTAGAGATGGGGTTTCTCCATGTAGGTCAGGCTGGTCTCGAACTCCCGACCTCAGGTGATCTGCCCAGCCTCCCAAAGTGCTGGGATTACAGGCATGAGCCACTGCGCCCGGTCTTTTTTTTTTTTTTTTTTTATGTCTTCTTAATTGGACAGCTTAGTATGAGACGTTCAATGCGCACTAAAAAGACGAACTGAGGTAGATCACAAAAGATGAAGGTCATCCATTTCAGGTTGATGTGGACAGGTAAGGTTTCCAGGAAGGGGTCCCAACTAGAGTTGGGACCTTAAAGACATGTAGGATTCTGAAAGGACAATAAGTAGAAAGTGATACTAGGTTCTGGGAATTTTCAGAGAACTGTTGAGGAAACCAGAGAGTAAATATGGAACAGAGTAGAGTCCTCTTCTGGCTTTCATTTCATCTATGGTGTTAAAAAGATAATTGGAGGCTGGGTGCAGTGGCTCACACCTGCAATACTTTGGGAGGCTGAGGCAGGCAGATCTCTTGAGCCCAGAAGTTCGAGACCAGCATGGGCAACATGGTGAAACCCCATCTCCACAAAAAATAAAAACATTAGCTGGGCATGGTGGTGCGCACCTGTGGTTCCAGCTACTTGGGAGGCTGAGGTGGGAAGATCTCTTGAGCCTGGGATGTGGAGATGGCAGTGAGCCATGATCGGGCCACTGCATTCCAGCCTGGGTGACAGAGTGAGACCCTGTCTCAACAGAAAAAAAAAATACAACAAAAACAAAAACAAAAACAAAACTCAACACTGCTCGAGAATTTATTGTTTGTTCCAGTCAAAACTTGATGATAAGGAGATAAGCCCTGAACCCCCTCTTAGAGCAGTTACTTTAGAAAGTTTGCAATTATATGGCCAAGTGTGGTGGCTCATGCCTATAATCTCAGCACTTTGGGAGGCAAAGGTGGGAGGATCACTAGAGCCCAGGAGTTCAAAACGAGCATGGGCAACACAGGGACACCTCATCTCTCCCTCTCTCTTTTTTTTTTGAGATGGAGTTTGACTCTTGTTGCCCAGGCTGGAGTGCAGTGGTGCGATCTCGGCTCACCGCAACCTCTGCCTCCCGGGTTAAAGCGATTCTCCTGCCTCAGCCTCCCGAGTAGCTGGGATTATAGGCATATGCCACCACACCCGGCTAGTATTGTATTTTTAGTAGAGACAGGGCTTCTCCTTGGTCAGGCTGGTCTTGAACTCCTGAACTCAGGTGATGTGCACGCCTCGGCCTCCCAAAGTGTTGGGATTACAGGCATGAGCCACCGCGCCCAGCCATCTCATCTCTATTAAATATATATATGAAAGTTTGCAGTGATAAATCCCTTTTCTTCCCTTTGAGATGTAAATCTACCACCCAGAATGGTTCTTCAAGGACCTGAAAGCCTCTCTTTGAAAGGCCAACATTCGGCCGGGCGCGGTGGCTCATGCCTGTAATCCCAGCACTTTGGGAGGCCGAGGCAGGCGGATCACGAGGTCAGGAGATCGAGACTATCCTGGCTAACAAGGTGAAACCCCGTCTCTACTAAAAATACAAAAAATTAGCCGGGTGAGGTGGTGGGCGCCTGTAGTCCCAGCTACGCAGGAGGCTGAGGCAGGAGAATGGCGTGAACTCCGCGGGGCAGAGCCTGCAGTGAGCCGAGATTGCGCCACTGCGCTCCAGCCTGGGTGAAAGAGAGAGACTCCGTCTCAAAAAAAAAAAAAAAAAAAGAAAGGCCAACATTCAAGGAGGTAACTCTTGCCCTTACTCCCAGCCCAGTGGGCACCTTGCTGTAACTTGCACCACTGCCTCCTGTCATAAAGATGCAAAAAGTTTATTTCTCCTCCAGATAAGTGCCAGTGAACAATCCCAGGTGGCCTAATCACATGGACTAGCCCCCTTAACACCCCTCAATGCCTTTCCCTTAGCACATCACAGCCTTTAAAAAGTCTCCTGCCTTTTGCTTCCACGATGTTGAGTTCGGCTTACACTGGGCACTCTTCCCTATTGCAATAGTTATTTCTGAATAAAGTCTATCCTTAATATTTTAACTAGTGCCTGGCTTTGTTTACCTTTGATAGTTCTATTTTTTTGTGCTGATTCAGAAGGGGAACAATGTCTAGTATTTCTAGTACTTTCACACCAGGGCAGCTCTAAGTCTGACCTCAAGCCATACAGCACTGCCTGTCTTCCTCCTCCATCCCACTCCAAGCCCCTCCTTGTCTGTTTGCTCACTTGGGGCCCTGGTTCCCTTGTGGGAAGGTAAGCTGGATATCTCTGGGTTGTCTTTATCTCCTCCCTTCATGCCTTTAGAGTCTATCTCCTCCTCTCTGGCATCTCCCCTTCTTTCCCTTCTTGATGCAACTGCCCTAGGTCAGGATACAACATCTCTTGCCTGAATGAATCGAATTACCTTTTTTTCTTATTTATTTATTTATTTATTTATTTATTTATTTATTTATTTTTTATAGAGATGGGAGTCTACCTATGTTGACCAGACTGGTCTCATGGAACTTCTGGCCTCAAGCAATCCTCCCATCTCTGCCTCCTAAAGTGCTGGGATTACAAGGCTGAGACACCACGCCCAGCTTTAATTACCTTTTAACTAATCTTCCTACCTCCAGTTTCCACAGAGTTCCCAAGAGTTCCTTCTAAAACACTGAACTGGGCTGGGCACGGTGGCTGACGCCTGTAATCCCAGCACTTTGGGAGGCGGATCACGAGGTCAGGAGTTCGAGACCAGTCTGGCCAACATACTGAAACGCTGCCTCTACTAAAAATGCAAAAATTAGCCAGGCGTGGTTGCAGGCATCTGTAATCCCAGCTACTAGGGAGGCTGAGGCAGGAGAATTACTTGAACCCAGGAGGCAGAGGTTGCAGTGAGCTGAAATCGTGCCACTGGACTCCAGCCTAGGCAACAGAGTGAGACTCCGTCTCAAAAAATAAAATAAAATAAAATAAAATAAAATAAAACACTGAACTGATGAGCTCACATCCCTTCCTTCTCATTACTCTTCTTGGCTCTCCACTGCCTACTGAATAGAGTCTAAATCCCTTAGCAGGCATCAGGGCTCCCCATGATCTGACCTTAGCTTAAACTTCTCCTACCTCATCTCCCATGGAACCTGTGATCACTATTCCTTAAACACATGTGCATTTTCACACGTTTGTGATTCTGCTTACATCCTCTTGTCATTCTGAGATAAATGGTCTCCTCACTCCCATTTCTGCCAATGATCAAAATTTTATCCCTTTTTAAAACCCAACTCAAATAATACCTCCTTCATGAAACTGTTCCCAATTGTTTGAGTTGGAATTGTTTCTTTCCTCTGTACTTCCACTTTCATTTTTTTTTTAGATGGAGTCTCACTGTCGCCCAGGCTGGAGTGCAGTGATGCAATCTCAGCTCACTGCAACCTCTGCCTCCTGGGCTGAAGTGACCCTCCTGCCTCAGCCTCCCAGGCAGCTGGGAACACAGATGTGTGTCACCATGCCCGACTAATTTTTGTATTATATTTTTGGTAGACATGGGATTTCACCATGTTGCCTAGGCTGGTCTCAAACTCCTGAGCTCAAGTGATCCACTCACCTCAGCCTACCAAAGTGCTGGGATTACAGGCGTGAGCCACCATGCCCAGCCCACCTTGTATCTTTTTTTTTTTTTTTTTTTTGAGACGGAGTCTCGCTCTGTCTCCCAGGCTGGAGTGCAGTGGCACGATCTCAGCTCACTGCAACCTCTGCCTCCTGGGTTCAAGCGATTCTTCGGCCTCAGCTTCCTGAGTAGCTGGGATTACAGGCGCCTGCCACACTGCGCCTGGCTAATTTTTGTATTTTTAGTAGAGACGGGGTTTCACCATCTTGGCCAGGCTGGTCTCGAACTCCTGACCTTGTGATCCACAGGCCTTAGCCTCCCAAAGTGCTGGGATTACAGGAGTGAGCCACTGCACCCGGCCAACTGAGGTATAATTTATGTACAGTTAGGTTACCCCTTTTTGGCACACAGTTGTTGTTGTTGTTGTTTTTGAGACGGAGTCTTGCTCTGTCACCCAGGCTGGAGTGCAGTGGCACTATCTCAGCTCACTGCAACCTCCACCACCCAGGTTCAAGCAATTCTCCTGTCTCAGCCTCCCCAGTAGCTGGGACTACAGGCGTGTGCCACCATGCCTGGCAAATTTTTGTATTTTTAGTAGAGATAGGGTTTCACCATAATGATCAGGTTGGTCTTGAACTCCTGGCCTCAGGTGATCTACCTGCCTCAGCCTCCCAAAGTGCTGGGATTACAGGCGTGAGCCACCACGCCCGGCCTCAGCACATAGTTCTAAGAGTTTTGACAAGCATATGCATTTGAGTTACTAATCATCACCACGATGAAGATATAGAATATTTCCACCAAACCAAAAAGTTCCTAGCCTGGGAAACATAGTGAGACCCCATCTCTTTAAAAAATTTAAAAATTAGCTGGGCATAATGGCACATGCCTATAGTCCCAGCTACTTGAGAAGCTGAGGTGGATCACTGGAGCCCAGGAGGTTGAGGCTACAGTGATCTGTGACCACGCCACTGCACTCCAGCCTGGGTGACAGAGCGAGACCCTGTCTCAAAAAACAAAAACAAAAACAAAAAAGTTCCCTTGTGTCTCTTTGTAGAAAATTCCCTCCTCCCATTCCTAGTTTCTGGCAATCATCGATCTGATTTCTGTTCCTATACAGTTTGTATCATTTTAATCTATTTTTGCATTTTTCCTATAGGGCTTGTCTGTGTTCTCATCTTTCTCCTGCTGGATCTTAATTTCGTTGAAGACAGAAAGCTGTAATAATTTATCTTTGTATTCCTCACTGTTCCAAACACAAGTACAAAACACATTTACTATGTGTCAGGTCATAAACATTTGATAAAAGCAGGAGAGAGGAAAAGGAAAAGGAAGGAAGAAAAAACTTTTAAAAAGAAAGAAAAAAGCAAGCTAATGAACAAATGGACAAACAGCCCTAGGATAATTCTGATTCAACAACAGGGCAGCCAACAAGGCTTACACTAGTTTAATGAATTAGATTCTGAGTTATTCACTTGAGCTAGAAATGTAACTATTTCTAAAAACCTAAACATAAAATATATATTAAAATTTGAGCTGGGCCCAGGAGCTCACGCCTATAATCCCAGCACTTTGGGAGGCTGAGATGGGCTGACCACCTGAGGTCAGGTGTTCGAGCCCAGCCTGGCCAACATGGTGAAAGCCCGTCTGGTCTCTACTAAAAATACAATAAATTAGCTGGATGTGGTGGTGCGCATCTGTAATCCTAGCCACTCGGGAAGTTGAAGCCAGGGAATAGCTTGAACCCGGGAGAGGGGAGGTTGCAGTGAGCTGAGATCGTGCCACTGCACTCCAGCCTAGGAGACAGAGTGAGACTCCATCTCAAAACAACAAACACACATGAAAATATATATATTAAAGTTTGAGTCAGCAAAACTTTTAAAAAGTTTGATTTTTAGCCACTTTAAATTTGGAAAGGAAGTCTTAATGTAATTGCACATAAATTTCAGTGGGGGTAGAAAACACCCACCTACCATTCCCAGGCTAAGCTGCCTCTGATCTCTTCGCATAATATTCTACAACACGGTAGCTAAGCTATGAGGCTTTCTGTCCTTGGTACACAGCAGGTACACTTAAGACTTTCAGAGAAGCTGAGAGAAGTAGATGTTGGGGCCCAGGACATACCACCTCAAATATCACTCTAGGGGACCAGAATATGCTCTCCTAAAATATTCTTCTTTGGTGGCATATTTTGAGCTGGTTATTCTGAGAAACTGCAGACACAGGAGTAGCTCTGAAAAGCTGTCCTTTTGTAAAATAAGTTTATGTCTATGAAGGAAAGAAAGAAAGAAAAAAGCAAGCTAATGAACAAATGGACATTAGTAACGTATCTATCTATCATCTATCTATCATCTATCTATCTATCTATCTATCTATCTATCTATCTATCATCTATCTATCTATCAGAGAGAGGGCTGCCTCAAGATAACTTTTATTACCTGAGAGACTTTTTATCTGCATGGCAGGACAATCTTTCTTTACCATGCATTTCCCCTCTTGCCCTCCTTTAGCTTATCATTACCTCTCCCAAGGCCCCAAGCCCCAGTTTTTTTTTTTTTTTTTTTTTGAGATGGAGTCTTGCTCTGTCACCTAGGCTGGAGTGCAGTGGTGTGATCTCGGTTTACTGCAACCTCTGCCTCCCGGGTTGAAGAGATTCTCCTGCCTCAGCTACCTGAGTAGCTGGGATTACAGGTACCCACCCCCATGCCCGGCTAATTTTTTCAATGTTTTTTTTTTTTTGAGACTGAGTCTTGCTCTGTTGCCCAGGCTGGAGTGCAGTGGCACAATCTCGGCTCACTGCAATCTCCGCCTCCCAGGTTCAAGCGATTCTCCTGCCTCAGCCTCCCGAGCAGCTGGGATCACAGGCGTGTGCCACCACGCTCAGCTGACTTCTGTATTTTTAGCAGAGATGGGTTTTCACCATATTGGTCAGGCTGGTCTTGAACTCTTCAAATGATACACCCACCTCGGCCTCCCAAAGTGCTGGGATTACAGGCGTGAGCCACTGTGCCCGCCCAATTTTTTGTGTTTTTTGTAGAGACAGGGTTTCGCCAGGTTGGCCAGGCTGGTCTCGAACTCTTGACCTCTAGTGATCCGCCCACCTTGGCCTCTGAAAGAGCTGGGATCACAGCCGTAAGCCATAAGCCACCGCGCCTGGCACCAAGCCCTATCAAGTCCTATTCTTTTTTTTTTTTCCTGAGACGGACTCTCGCTCTGTAGCCCAGGCTGGAGTGCAGTGGTGCCATCTCAGCTCACTGCAAGCTCCGCCTCCCGGGTTCACGCCATTCTTCTGCCTCAGCCTCCCGAGTAGGGGGGACTACAGGCACCCGCCACCACGCCCAGGTAATTTTGTTTTTGTATTTTTAGTAGAGACTAGGTTTCACCGTGTTAGCCAGGTTGATCTTGATCTCCTGACCTCGTGATCCACCCACCTTGGCCTCCCAAAGTGCTAGGATTAGAGGCGTGAGCTACTGCACCCGGCCACCAAGCCGTATTATTTTCTGTAGCTCAGGATGCTTCAATCATCAGACCCTTCTTGGAGTCTCTTATTTTGAGGAACTCCCATGCATATGTACTTAATCAAATATGATTTTCTCCTGTTAATCTGTCTTAGGTCAATTTAATTCATAAACCAGCCAAGGAACCTAGCAGGGTGGAGGGAAGTCATTTTTTTGCTCTCCTACAGAGAAAAGTAATTAACATTTACCAAGGGTCCCAAAGCCATTGTACTATATGCTTTACATTCTGTTTATTCAATGCTTACAACTGTCCTGTCACTTAGATTAAAAGTTACTAGGAGGTAATTTTTTTTTTTTTTGGTGGTTGTTGTTGAGACTGAGTCTCGCTCTGTTGCCAGGCTGGAGTGCAGTGGCACGATCTCGGCTCACTGCAACCTCCGACTCCCTGGTTCAAGCCATTCTCCTGCCTCAGCCTCCCGAGTAGCTGAGATTCTGTAATCTCACGTGCCACCACGCCCAGCTAATTTTTTGCTATTTTTAGCAGAGATGGGGTTTCACCATGTTGGCCAGGATGGTCTCGATCTCCTGACCTCGTAATCTGCCTGCCTTGGCCTCTCAAAGTGCTGGGATTACAGGCGTGAGCCACTGTGCCCGGCAGGAGGTAATTCTTTGCTGGGAAAGAAAATAATTAATTAAAGGAAGTTTGGGAGTATTCTTCCCAGGGGAGGACAGATTGTATTTTTGGCTGAGGACGAGTTCCGGACAGTTTTCTGAGGGTTTTTTGGGGTGTGTGTGTGTGTGTGTGTGTGTGTGTGTGTGTGTGTGCCTTTACTAGTGACTCAGGTCACAGTTTTATGAGATTTTTTTTCCCCCAAGACAGAATCTTGCTCTGTCGCCCAGGCTGGAGTGCAGTGGCCTCTCGGCCCACTGTAACCTCCGCCTCCCGAGTTCAAGCAATTTTCCTGCCTCAGCCTCCCGAGTAGCTGGGATTACAGGCATGCGCCACCATGCCTGGCTAATTTTTGTATTTTTAGTAGAGACAGTGTTTCACCATGTTGGCCAGGCTGGTCTTGAATTCCTGACCTCGTGATCTGTCCGTCTTGGCCTCCCAAATTCCTGAAATTACAGGCGTGAGCCACCGCGCCTGGCCAGTTTTCTGAGTTTTTATTTGAAATCAAAATAAGCTTTTTTTTTTTTAATGGGCTTTAGAGTCCAGGGTAACGAACACTTTTTGTTGCCTATTACTGAACCATTCAGGGTATTCCTGGGGTGGTGACCGTGTTCATTTCAGAAACCAACATGTGAAGAAACTCGGGTAACTTTTGATAAGTTCATCAACTAAGGCCCATGGCAGAATTTGAGGGCTAAGGGGTGTAATTAGTGTATGGGTAAAAATAAGTGCCTTCTTTCTATATTTTGGCGTTGTAGGAATGTAAAGTGATTCTGCAGTAAGTCTCAGGAGACAATTTTCTTAGTTCTTAGAAGTTGGAAGATAAACTTTGGACAATGTATTACACTATGCCCTTTGTAATTAAATAACTCAAGATAGTGTGTTGAAGTTTACTGTAGATTTAAATTCCTGAGCTGATGAAAGAGAGCTGTTAAGACCATAGGTTTTTAAAAAATGAGTTAATATTACTCCCAGAAATTGTAGGCACTATATAGTGATGAATTGCATGTTTTTATTGCTTATTATTTTCCAGTCTTGCAGAGTGGCTCAGGATTAGTAGCAACTAAAAGATAATAATTACAATTCAATCTGAAGGCTGGGACGAAGGTAGGACTTGGATTTTAGGCTGGCTCTGGGCTGTGTCCCTCCCATCCATGGGATGTGGAGCCATTGAAGGTTGTGGGGTCACGATGCAGGTACTGTCTCAGAAAGATACATCCGACTGTGTGTGCAAATGGGCTGGGGCGGAGAAGAGAGAGAGAGGTAGAGTCCATTTGGAGACTACTGCAATAGCCAGGCTGACGAGTTAAGAGCGGGGCACAGTAAAAATGGGAAGAAATCTAAAAAGAAAATGGTAGTGCGCGGGGCCAACAATGGACGATGACCGAACCCAGGTGGGGATGGGTGAGTGACGAGAAGTGAAAGAACGGCTCCGTGCTGTCCAGGGAGTCCCTTGACTTCCCTTCTGTCCTTAGAGCGGACGTCCTCCGACCAGCCCCCAACCAGCGCCACCAGGGTGGCGCAAGCCTCAAGCTGGTCAGGTCAGCAAAAGCCGCACGGGAGGCAGGAGCTGACACGCGTGTTCCCCGGCCCCCTCACCGTCCCTGCACCCCGGCAGTCCCTCCGGTTTGACCACTCCCTCCAATCCCTTGCCTCCCCCGACCGCCAGCCTCCGTCGGCCGCCGGCACCGCCCTTCGCCCCTCTCCGCCCCTCTCCGCCCCCTCCCCCGTGGGGCGCTGACTCGCCCGGCTGCCACGTCTCACTGATGACATCACCAGGGCCGCTCGGCCTTAGCCAATCCGCCAGGGGGAGTCCGAGCGAAGTCCTAGCCAGCGAGTCAGAGGGGAGGGGAACGGGGAGGGGCCGAGGGTGGGGAGGTGAGAGAGTGGGGAATGGGGCGGGCGACAACCCTTCAAGTACGCATGCCCCAGAGGCGCGGCGCTTGGCGGGAAGCTGAGTCCTGGCCTTGCGTCGCACTGTCTGTCCTCAGCTCGCGTAGCCGCTCTCGCGACTCCCTTTCCCGGCATGCCAAGCGGTGCGGCCGCCCTCTGGGCTGTGTAAAGGCCCCTCGGTCTAAGGCTTCCCTATTTCCTGGTTCGTCGGCGGCCATTTTGGGTGGAAGCGATAGCTGAGTGGCGGCGGCTGCTGATTGTGTTCTAGGGGACGGAGTAGGGGAAGACGTTTGCTCTCCCGGAACAGCCTATCTCATTCCTTTCTTTCGATTACCCGTGGCGCGGAGAGTCAGGGCGGCGGCTGCGGCAGCAAGGGCGGCGGTGGCGGCGGCGGCAGCTGCAGTGACATGTCCAGCATGAATCCCGAATAGTGAGTTCTGGAGAGCACCGGTCGGCTGGGTCCGTGGGCCAGCTTGGGGGATCTTCAGGGGGTCGAGGAGGGTTGGGGCAGAAGTCAGGGCATCGGCTGGGGTGAGGCGAGGGTGATGGGTCAGGAGAGGCTGGCGGCCGGGAGTCGGGCCCCATTGTCTGACGCGGAGGGGCGGCCGCGCGGGGGAGGGGTCGGGCCGGAGGGGTGAGCCGCCCGGGCCTGGACCCGGTCAGGTTAGAGGGCCTGACTGCGGGGCGGGTGCTGAGGAAGTCTGTCGAGGGGCCTGGGGCGGTGTGAAAGGGTAGCTTCTCTCGGAGGCAGTGACTTTTGAAGGAGGACTTGTGTCTAAGGGGAAGGGATGGGGTGGGAGAGCCCTTCTAGAGGACACTGTCAGACCCTGCGCCCGCACTCTGCGGAGCTGTCAGGATCCTCGGGGTGGAAACCAGCTTTACTTGTAAATCCTGAGCTTGTTGGCTCTCTCTCCTTCCATCCTCCCCGCCAGGTTTCAGGTAATATGGATGCTTTTCGGGACTGCGTGGGATTGAGGGGAATGAGTAGATGGTGAGAAGCAACTGAACATTTATTAGTTCTCTTTTTGAGTTGTGTCTTGGAAGAGTTCTTTAAGAGCTCGCCGGGTCCATTGCCCTCCTATAAAAACCTGGGCATTTGTGAGAATTTTTTTTTTTTTTTTTTTTTTTTTTTTTTTTAAAGAGGACACCTAAGTCATTTTGTCTTCTGTAGGTCAAGGGGAAAGGAAAAAAAAAAAAAAACTAAAGCCAAGAAATGTCTTTTGATACTCGCAGATTAAAGGAAGCTTGCTGTCAAGTTGAAAGAGAAACGAATGGGACCCATGATAGATCTGTATGTAGGTTTTGGATTACCTGCTTGGATGCTTGCAGATAGGGAATGAGGTTCCATGACGTGTCATGAAAAGTTAATGCATTTCTTTTTCTTGCTTACTCAAGAAGTCACCACAGCAGATGTGACACACCTGGCACCTTTCCTGGGAACTGGTGTTCACTTCCCTTGGGTAGAGTTTGTTGGGCTCTCCTCAATGGCCCTTTAAAAATTTCCTCTACAGTTTACATGTATGTAATGAATAATTGGAAGAGACCGAATTGGTATTCCTTTTCAGTGTCAAAGGCCTTTGAGGGATGGGGGAACATCAGTATTTGTTGTAAAAGTTGAGTTTATTTGCTGGTTTGGTCAATTACTGCTAAACATTTTCCCCTAAAAGGTCCACCCACCAGTTTAGCTGACTGTCATATGTGTGTCACATGGCTCTTGCAAAATGTTTTCTTCAAGTTTTGTAATAGTGTGGCTTGAAGCTGAAATCTTTTGCACTAAACAGAACCCATAGTATTTTATTAGAATTTCATGCTTTAGAAGTTGAGGATAGTGTTCTTGTAGTGACATTTGCTGTGTTGACAGTTTAAAAAAAATTTTTTTCAAGGGCTCCAAGTTGGTTTTGCACAGTTGAACGGAGGTGAACTTGAGGTTCTTAATTTAGTAGTTTTCTTGGTAACAATAAAGAACATGGATTTACTGCTTTATCGAGGTTTATAGACCTCTACTGTTCAGGAAATCTTCTGAATTTGCTATATATATGTTTATTAGTGTAAATAAATCTTCAAGATTAGTTGGGAACTTTGACAAGTTACTCAGCCTCTGAATTTTTTTCCCCTTTTGTAAAATAGGATAATTGGAGTCATTATTCCTGTCAGGGTAGTGGTGAAATT
Organism: Symphalangus syndactylus; assembly: GCF_028878055.3. Taxonomy (NCBI): domain Eukaryota; kingdom Metazoa; phylum Chordata; class Mammalia; order Primates; family Hylobatidae; genus Symphalangus; species Symphalangus syndactylus. The sequence continues at coordinate 75,318,442 of NC_072436.2, forward strand.
CAAATGTATATAAAAGAATTTGGAAAACTGCATGAGCATTCTTCAGATGGTATGCATCATTTTCATGAAAGGCGTTCTATTAGTACCAGGATTTAGGAATATAATCCTTGCGCTTAAGAAGTTTAGATATAGGCCAGGCGCGGTGGCTCACGTCAGTAATCCCAGCACTTTGGGAGGCCGAGGCGGGCGGATCCCGAGGTCAGGAGATCGAGACCATCCTGGGTAACACGGTGAAACCCCGTCTCTACTAAAAATGCAAAAAAATTAGCCGGGCGTGGTGGTGGGCGCCTGTAGTCCCAGCTACTTGGGAGGCTGAGGCAGCAGAATGGCGTGAACCCGGGAGGTGGAGCTTGCAGTGAACCAAGATCGGGCCACTGCACTCCAGCCTGGGCAACAGAGCAAGACTCCGTCTCAAAAAAAAAAAAAAAAATTTACTTATTTATTGTTTCGAGACGAAGTGTCAATCTTGTTGCCCAGGCTGGAGTGCAGTGACGCAAGTCTCGTCTCACCGCCATCTCTGCCTCCTGGGTTCAAGTGATTCTCCTGCCTCAGATTCCCAAGTAGCTAGGATTACAGGCATGTGCCACCACCACTCCCTGCTAATTTTGTGTTTTTAGTAGAGACGGGGTTTCTCCATGTTGGTCAGGCTGGTCTCAAACTCCCTAGGTGATCCGCCCGCCTCAGCCTCCCAAAGTGTTGGGATTATAGGCGTGAGCCACTGCGCCCGGCAGAAATAGATTTTATACATGTCAAATGCCAGTAGATATAGCAAATTCCAGATGTGTGGCATGGATGAGAGCAACAAGATTTCAGGGGGATGGTGGGTTGTGATTGGCTATCTGGGTTTTGGAAGACTTTATAGAAGAGAGACCTGAAAGGGAATTATCAGCAATTAGATTTGGAGGAACAGAGGGAATGAGGAGGAATTTTCAAGGGGGAGAAGAAGGAGGAATGGCTCATAAATGACAAGGACAGTAATAAGTAAATACGGTGTCAAATCATCCATTCTTTTGAAGACTAATGACCTCGAAGGGATCAAACCCAGAAACAGTTTTTATATTTTTTCTGGAATCAGATACATGAATATCTGGCCTACTATATTTGTATTCTAGACTATTTAGTAAGTGTTAGTGAAAATTACTTAGGGTGAGAAGAAGTGAGGGATATTTTATTAGGGGAGGTCACAAGGGCAGTGAGCAGTCAGATTTTTAGCAATCTGAGTTTGGCAGTTTCTTTTTGTTTTAATGAAGCTTGTTATCTTTGTAAAAGTAATTAGAGAAAATATGGAAAATAAAGGAAAGAAAGAAAAGTTCTTTAGTGTTTTGTCACGCAAATACAAGCTCATTCGTTTTTAACATCTTGTTCCAAACTCCAAAGTCTTTTGCTTTCTCTTCAATTAAAACTTTAATGGGTGGATGCTTTTCCTGCTTCCAGTATGTTATCTTAATAACTAACAATGGTATATTAGCTAATGTTTACAAATGTACTCCAGATGTTCCTTAAGTTACTTTGGTTTATCATTACTAATTTATATTGTTTCTTTTAGAAATTTATAGTCTGTGTTATGGGTGCTGCTAAATTTGGTAGTGAAAATGGAATCTTGACAAAAAAGATTCTGAAGCAACAGAATTTTTAGATTTATATTGGTTTACATGAGTTGGTAGCTGTATTACTTTTTTTTGTTTTTTTGAGATGGAGTCTTGCTCTGTCGCCCAGGCCGTGGCCTCCTAAAATGTTGGGATTACAGTCGTGAGCCACTGCGCCTGGCCATTTGTGTGGTTTTTTTTTTCTGTTTTTGTTTTTTTTTCTTTTCTTTTTCTTTTTTTTGAGATGGAGTCTCACTCTGTCACCCAGGCAGGAGTGCAGTGGCGCGATCTTGGCTCACTGCAACCTCTGCCTCCTGGGTTCAAGTGATTCTCCTGCCTTGGTCTCCCGAGTAGCTGGGATTACAGGCATTTGCCACCATAACCAGCTAATTTTTGTATAGAGTACCCAGCCATCTCTAATGTTGATCAGGCTGAAGCAGGTGGATCACCTGAGGTCAGGAGTTCAAGACCAGCCTGGCCAATATGGCAAAACCCTATCTCTACTAAAAATACAGAAAATTATCTGAGTGTGGTGGCTGGCGCCTGTAATCCCAGCTACTCGGGAGGCTGAGGCAGGAGAATCTCTTGAACCTCGGAGGTGGAGGTTGCAGTGAGCCGAGATCACACCATTGCACTCCAGCCTGGGCACCAGAGCAAGACTTGTCTCAAAAAAAAAAAAAAAAATGGCAATTAAAAGTGTAATCTGAACAGTTAAAAAAGTAGATAGAAAGGGTTAAAGCATTTTTTGAAGATCTAAAGAAAAATATGGATTTTTTTTGAGCTACGTTTTGAAGCAGGCAGTGATTATTTCAGCACATTAAGAAATGCTTAACATGGCCAGGCGCAGTGGCTCACGCCTGTAATCTCAGCACTTTGGGAGGCCGAGGTGGGCAGATCATTTGAGGTCATGACCAGCCTGGTCAACATGGTGAGACACTGCCTCTACTAAAAATACAAAAATTAGCCGGGTGTGGTGGTACACACCTGTAATTCCAGCTACTCAGGAACCTGAGGCAGGAGAATCACTTGAATCTGGGAGGTGGAGGCTGCAGTGAGTCGAGATCATGCCACTGCACTCCAGCCTGGGGGACAGAGTGAGACTCCTTCTCAAAAAAAAAAAAAAAAAAAAGAAAGAAAGAAATACTTAACATTATTCTCATGATTATTCTCGTGACATTTTTCATAATCCACTGGCTTCTAGTGGATTTTTTTAGTGTCAAGAAAATAATTTTGATTGGTTCATCTTTAAGGAATGTGTTAAGAATAAAGCATGTGTACCTGTCTTCAGTATACCAGCTAACTATAGTAGGAAGAAATATAGTAGTCTACTTAGATCAACTATAATTCTTTAATGCAGAAAAAGTTTAAAGTAATTACCTTATTTTTAGCCCCCATCCCCTTAAGTATATCATGGCTCCAGAATCTCTGAAAATGTTACCAGTCTTTCAGACTTTGCTCTTCTTTCATGTTATACTCAAGAAACATTTGAACTTTTTTTTTTTTTTGCTTGCATTGTGTTTCAAATAATTTTTAAAAAAACTTAAGTGTTTGAAAGTGAAAGCAGGTTGTCTTTGTGACTTTTGGTGGTGGTTTGAAAAACTCAGAAAAGTTTAAAGAAGAAAGATAACTAGTATTCTCATTGTCCAGAATATGATTTTTTAATGTCTATAGAATATCACCATCTGCAATTCTTCCGGTAATTTAAGTATTCAGTAGTTGTATAAAACCTTTAAAAAATATATATTGAGAATTTTGTGTGAATGAGATGATGAGATGATCTTGTAGGATCATTTAAAGATAAGAACTGAGGCCTGGCACAGTGGCTCATGCCTATAATCACAGCACTTTGGGAGGCCCAGGCGGTGGATCACCTGAGGTCAGGAGTTTGAGACCAGCCTGGCCAACATGGCAAAACCCTGTCTCTACTAAGCATAGAAAAATTAGCTGGGTGTGGTCGTGCCTGCGGGTAGTCCCAGCTGCTTGGGAAGCTGAGGCGGGAGAATCTCTTGAATCCTGGAGGCGGACGTTGCAGTGAGCTGAGATCGCGCCACTGCACTCCAGCCTGGGCGACAGAGCAAGACTCTGTCTCAAAATAAAATAAAATGAAGATAACAACTGAAATTTCACATTAAAAATTTTTTTGTAGCGACTATGCCTCCTATGTTGTGCAGGCTGGTCTCAAACTCCTGGCCTCAAGCGATCCTTCCAAAGCACTGGGTGGGCCACCACATTCAGCCTGAAGTTTTGCATTAAAAAATTTCCCCCTTTCGGCTGGGCGAGGTGACTCGCGCCTGTAATAGGACTTTGGGAGGCCGAGGCAGGCGGGTCACTTGAGGTCAGTTCTAGACCAGCCTGGCCAACGTGGCGAAACCCTGCCTCTACTAAAAACACCAAATTAGCTAGGTGTGGTGGTGTTCGCTTGTAGTCCCAAGCTACTCAGGAGGCTGAGACAAGAGAATTGCTTGAATCCGGGAAAAAGAGGTTGCCGTGAGCCGAGATTGGCCACTGCACTCCAGCCTGGGTGACAGAGTGAGATTCTGTCTCTAAAAAATAAAAATTTCCCCCTTTCATCAAATTAAGTTAAAGTGAGGGATGTTAGACAGTTTTTAACCATCAAATATTTTAGTTTTTTTTTTTTTTAACGTTGTCTTAAAGATGGAAGTGCTTCAAAATCAAATCTTCCCTTGCCAGTTCTCTACTTGTCTTCTTTTTTTTTTCTTTTTGAGACAGAGTCTCGCTTTGTCACTGGAGTGCGTTGGTGCGATCTCGGCTCACTGCAACCTCCGCCTTCCAGGTTTAAGTGATTCTTCCGCCTCAGCCTCTCAAGTAGCTGGGAGTACAGGTGCGTGCCACCACACCCGGCTAATTTTTGTAGTTTTAGTAGAGACGGTTTCACTATGTTGGCCAGGCTGGTCTCAAACTCCTGACCTCGTGATCCACCCACCTCAGCCACAGTGTTGGGATTACTGGCGTGAGCCACGCGCCCGGCTTCTACTTGGCTTTTAAAGGGAATTTTGCTTTCTGAGTAATTTTATTTCTCAGATATCTTGGTCTTTTTAATTCTGGAAGCAATCTTAATTTATGTATGTGCCCTGTAATCCGAACACTTTGGGAGGCCGAGGCGGGCAGATCACGAGGTCAGGAGATCGAGACCATCCTGGCTAACACGGTGAAACCCCATCTTTAGTAAAAATACAAAAAATTAGCTGGGCGTGGTGGCGGGTGCCTGTAGTCCCAGCTACTTGGGAGGCTGAGGCAGGAGAATCACTTGAACCTGGGAGGCAGAGCTTGCAGTGAGCCGAGATCGTGCCACTGCACTCCAGCCTGGGTGACAGAGCAAGACTCCGTCTCAAAAAAAAAAAAAACAACTTAACGTATGTGCTAACATCCTGCTATATTCGCGTTCCATAGTAATCTGTTGGCTGTGTGTTGTCTATGTGTGTGTGTTTTCTCTCCTGGGTAGTTTTGACTATACCTGTGTGATGGTTTCACTGTTTGTAGTTTCAATAGTTAAGTTTTATTTTGGATAGTAAAGAAGAGCTTTCTTTTTTTTTCTTTTTCTTTTTTTTTTTTTCCGAGACGGAGTCTTGTTCTGTTGCCCAGGCTGGAGTGCAGTGGTGCGATCTGGGCTCACTGCAAGCTCTGCCTCCCGGGCTCACGCCGTTTACCATTCTCCTGCCTCAGCCTCCCGATTTCCTGGGACTACTGGTGCCTGCCGCCAGGCCCAGCTAAATTTTTGTATTTTTTAGTAGAGATGGGGTTTCACCGTGTTAGCCAGGATGGTCTCCTGACCTTGTGATCCACCTGCCTTGGCCTCTCAAAGTGCTGAGATTACAGGCGTGAGCCACCACGTCCGGCCAGAATAGCTTTCTTTTGTGGCAAGCTATATACTTTCGTAATATATGAACATGTTTAGGGTAAAATAAAATGCTTTTTAAGGTTTTGAGATTTAAAAAAATTTGCTAATCAACTTTGAGTGTCTGTTTTTTGAGATACAGGGTCTTACTCTGTCACCCAGGCTACAGTGCAGTGATGCAATCATAGCTTACTATAGCCTCCAACTCCTAGCCAGGTTTCAGTGATCCTCCCACCTCAGCCTCCTGAGTAGCTGAGACTACAAGCGCATGCCACCACACCTGGCTAATTTTTTTTTTTTTATATTTTTTGTAGGGACGGGATTTCAATATGTTGCCTCAGGCTAGTCTCAAATTCTTGGTCTTAAGAAATCCACCTGCCTCAGCTTCCCAAAGTGCTGGGATTATAGGCATAAGCCCTACACTTGGCTGAGTGTCTTAAGATGAAGAAAAACTGAAAATGGGTGTAGTGTGCCAGTGCGTGAGGTATTTTAAATGTGTAGCTTACCAGCTTTTTTTTTTTTGAGACAGAGTCTCGCTCTGTCACCCAGGCTGGAGTGCAGTGGCACGATCTTGGCTTACTGCAACCTCCGTCTCCCGGGTTCAAGCATTTCTTCTGCCTCAGCCTCCTGAGTAGCCGGGACTACAGGCGTCCACCACCACGGCCAGCTAATTTTTATATTAGTAGAGATGGGGTTTCACCATGTTGGCCAGGCTGGTCTCCAACTCCTGACCTCAGGTGATCCGCCTGCCTTGGTCTCCCAAAGTGCTAGGATTACAGGCATGAGCCACTACGTTTGGCTGCTTATCGATAAGCTTTTTACCACTTTGTCGCCACTACATTTTGGAATTTTCCTTTGAGAATTAGGCAAAATGCCCAGACTCCTCCCCGGCCCCCCCTTTAGAGGGAGAGGGGAGCAATTAGACTATTCCTTTGTTTCCCTATAGAAGGTGGGGCTGAGATTACTGCTTTGATATCTGGAATGTAATTTAGGGAAGAAAATTTAGGTCTTGGCCTTTCTTTGGAACCACCCTGGGAACGTTGCAGATTATAAATAGGGTAATGGTGGAATGATATTCGGGGGAAAAATGGTCCTGAGGAGCCAGAGAACTAAGTGTTAGTTTGTTGGCTGACTGAAACATGTGAGAAATAGGGTACAGAGGAAGTAGGAAATAAAGTTTTCCTTGGTACTTCTGTGACAGGTTGGCTCAGTTGGCTGGAACACCCTACACTGCTTTATTAAATCCAAGGTTGTGATAGGTTCCAGTTAAGTTTACTGTGTTCTGTGCTTGTAGATTTCCTAATTAGGACAAGTAGTGTTAAACATGCATGCCTTTATTCACAAGAGGGACCATTCTTTTGGAAACATCACTATTTAATAATACTAGGTGCTATTTAGCACTTACTCTTGGTGCCAGCCTCATGGCTATGGTTTTTTTTTGTTTTTTGTTTTTTCCAAGGCATGGTCTAGCTCTGTCTCCCAGGCTGGAGCGGTGGTAGCACAGTCATGGCTCACTGCAGTCTCAACCTCCTGTACTCTAGTGATCCTCCTGTCTCAGCCTCCTGAGTACCTGGCACCATGCCTGGCTAATTTTTTTTTAAGAGATGAGATGTTGCTATGTTGCCTATGCTGGTCTCGAACACCCGGGCTCAAGTGATCCTCCCACCTGAGCCTCTCAAAGTGTTGGGATTACAGGTGTGACCCACCTCACTCGGTCATCTATGGTCTTTACATAGGGCATTTTGTACAGTCTGCACCTCAAACTAGTGATCTTCAACAGTGAAACTCAGTGAATTATGTAATTCATGTTTTCCAAGAACAATGATGGATTTAATTTCTCTGAATGTATTTCCTTTGTATAACAATAGTACTTAAGTGGAATTACTCTTTGTCCTTTCTACTCTGCTTATAGATATTTTCTAGTATCTTGATTTGGGACCGTTACATTTAACCCATTTATGGTCGTGTAGCCATACTCACGTTACATTTAATGCATCTGCTCCCTTTGTGTCTATATACTCATAACATTTTGCATAAAGTTATAGGCGGTTCACACCAAGTCTGTTCGTGAACCTCAGATTAAGAATACTTGATTTAGGAGATTGAAAACAGAAAAGAGAATGTTAACTATCATTATCAATATTAAAGTTTGAAAATCTGAGAGTGACAAAGCTTAGTTTTTAATCTGGTATCCCAAACTAATTTGAGTTTTTTTTTTTTTTTTTTTTTTTGAGACAAGGTCTTGCTTTGTCCCCCAGGCTGGAGTACAGTGGTGCGATCTTGGCTCACTGCAACCTCCACCTCCCAGGTTCAAGTGATTCTCCTGCCTCAGCCTCCGAAGTAGCTGGGATTGCAGGCTGCGCCGCCACGCCCAGCTAATTTTTGTATTTATAGTAAAGACGGAGATTGACCTTGTTGGCCAGGCTGGTCTCAAACTCCTGACCTCGTGATCCTCCCGCCTCGGCCTCCCACAGTGCTGGGATTACAGGCGTGAGCCACTGTTCCTGGCCTAATTTGAGTTTTAAAATGTGGAGTTTAAGATGTTAGTCTTAAAGTGGGTTAGATGAAATGTATAAAAATAGTCAAATAGCTAAATTTATAAAAGGCCATTTGAAACAATTTTGTGAAATATATAACGTGGATAATTATGTAGTGCTTTATGTGTAGATTGGTGGTTAGCATCTGCCTGATGAAGAGCAGTTGGATTCATTACTTACTAAAGCTAGTGAAATCTGAACTCCAAATTAGGCATCTTCACCAGGCTCTTATGAGCTGAGCTAACTTACTCTCTTTTTTATTTTTATTTTTTAATTAATTATTTTATTTTATTTTATTTTTTTTTTGGTAGAGACAGGATCTCCCCATGTTACCCAGGCTTGTCTTGGGCTCCTTGGCTCAAGCAGTCCTCCTACCTTAGCCTCCCAAAGTGCTGGGATTACAGCTGTGAGCCACTGTGCCAGGCTGAGCTTATTCTCTACTAACACAAGTATTCCTATTTAATTTAAGCAGTGAATCACACTTTTCTTTGTATTTGGTCAGGTTCTGGGTGCAGTTTATATATGATTTGATTCATTCTGGTAGGGTTTTTTTTTTTTTTTTTTTTTTTTTTTTTTTTTTGAGACAGAGTCTAGCTCTGTCGCCCAGGCTGGAGTGCAGTGGCTTGATTTCGGGTCATTGCAGCCTCTGCCTCCCAGGTTCAAGTGATTCTTCTGCCTCAGCCTCCTGAGTAGCTGGGATTACAGGCGCCCACCTCCATGCCCGGCTAATTTTATGTATTTTTAGTAGAGACTGGGTTTCACCATGTTGACCACGCTGGTCTCGAACTCCTGACCTCAGGTGATCTGCCTGCCTTGGCCTCCCAAAGTGCTGGGATTACAGGTGTGAGCCACCACACCAGGCCTCAAGAACTTTTTATTTTTGAGACAGGGTCTCACCCTGTCACCCAGGCTGGAGTACAGTGGTGAGATCATGGCTTACTGCAGCCTCAACTTCCCAGGCTCTGGTGATCTTCCCATCTCAGCCTCTGGAGTAATTAGGAATACAGACACACGCCCATGCCTGGCAGTTTTTGTATTTTTTTTCCTTTTTCTTTTTTTTTGTAGAGGCTGGGTTTCACATGTTGATCAGTCTGGTTTTGAACTCCTGAGCTCAAGCGATCCTCCCTCTTTGACCTCCCAATGTGCTGGGATTACAGGCATGAGCCACTGTACCTGGCCTTTTGTACATTAAAAACTTTTTATTAAAAAACCCAAATCTTCCTTGTGGTTGTATATACATATATACATAGGTACACACATGGAGAATTTTACCTTGGAGGAAGGCTTGGTAAAGAAAATATCCCTTTCAGCTGGGCGTGGGGGCTGACGCCTGTAGTCCTCGCACTTTCGGAGGCTGAGGTGGGCGGATTGCCTGAGCTCAGGAGTTCGAGACCAGCCTGGGCAACACAGTGAAACCCCGTCTCTACTAAAATACAAAAAATCAGCTGGGTGTGGCAGCATGTGCCTGTAGTCCCAGCTACTTGGGAGGCTGAGGCAGGAGAATTGCTTGAACCCGGGAGGCAGAGGTTGCAGTGAGCCGAGATTGTGCTACTGCACTTCAGCCTGCATGACAGAGCAAAACTCTTGTCTCAAAAAAAACAAAAAACAAAAAAAACAGAAAAGGAAAATAGCCCTTCTCTATCATCAGAGTATGTTAAGAGTTGAGTTTTTTTTTGTTTTTTAAAATTTTTGTTGCTTAAGTTACAAAACATGGACTCTGCTTACAAATTAAGAAAATGGCTCATGTTCAAACAAGCATAATCAATATAACAGTTAATACAAGTTAAATATTGTAATATGTTTACAGAATAGCATGGCAAAATAGTGCAAAAGATTTGGGGAAGGGGCCTATAATTTCTGTTAACAGAAAGTTTTAGTTATGTTGATTCAACTGGAGAGGAACAGAGCTCCCAGAAGGACTCCAGAACACTTGATGCTTGTCTGAGTGGGGTCAGCAGCACTGAGTTCCCACCAGCCAGAAAGTTTGTGTGTGTACATTATTTCCCTTAACTGTCACAATAATCCCGTGAAGAAAATGTCCTAGTTTTACAAACAAGGAAACAGAGGCAGAGAAGAGTTAAATGACTTGCCCAAGGGCATTCAAAGTAAGCAACTGAATTGGAGTTTTAACTCAAAGGCTTGGATGTCCCAGTACAAGTAGGCTGTTTCTGCTTTACTACATGTGGTTACTTCTAAGAATTTAACATTTTAGGCTGGTTGTGGTGGCTCACTCCTATAATCTGAGCACTTTTGGAGGCTGAGGTGGGTAAATGGCTTGAGCTCAGGAGTTTGAGACCAACCTGGGCAACATGGTAAAACCTCGTCTCTACCAAAAAAAGACAAAAACAAAAACAAAAAACTAGCTGGACGTGGTGGCACGCGCCTATGGTCCCAGCTACTCGGGAGGCTGAAGTGGGAGGATCACTTGAGCCTGGGAGGTGGAGGTTGCAGTGAGCCAAGATTGTATCACTGCACTCTAGCCTAGGTGACAGAGTGAGAGCCTATCTCACAAAAAAAAAAAAAAAAAAAAAAAAAATTTAAAATTTTAGTCAAGTAATTAGGCACTAACATTTTCTGGTCAGTTACTTTAAGAATTCATGATTGGAGGCCTGGTGTGGTGGCTCATGCCTGTAATCCCAGCACTTTGGGAGGCTGAGGCATGAGGATTGCTTGAGGCCAGGAGTTCAAATCAGCCTGAGCAACCTAGTAAGATCCCCTCTCAACAAAAAATTAAAAAATTAACTAGGCATGTTAGTGTGCACCTGTTGTCCCAGCCACTTGGGAGGCTGAGGTGGGAGGATTGCCTGAGGCCAGGAGTTTGAGACCTGGGCAACATATGAAGACCCTGTCTCAAAAAAACTAAAAAACTAAAAATAAAAAATAGCCAGCTGTGGTTGGTGTGCTTGTGGTCCCAGCTACTTGAGAGGCTGAGGCAAGAGGGTTGCTTGAGCCCAGAAGTTGGAGGCTGCCGTGAACTGTGATTGCACCACTGCACTTAAGCCTGGGTGACACAGCAAGACCCTGTCTCTGTGGTGGTGGTGGGTGGGGGTGGGGAAAGGATTTAAGAAGGGTTTGTGAGGTATGTATTATTTATAAATGGGCTTTTAACTTTACCCTTCACATCTTGGGTTGAAATTAATTGGGTCCATTCTCAGTTTTTCTGTCTTGTTATGTATTTAAACTTGGAGCCTTAGAAGTCATGGATATCTTTCTATGAAAAGCAAATGAAGCCGAGAGCTGCCTTCTCTTGCTGTAGAGGGCACACTTGCTGCAGAGCATGTTACTGTTTTATGCATTGCTAGGCTTTGGGAGTTGTGACTTGTATGATCATAGTACTTACAATTATTAGTTGGCAATTTTTAAACTTTAACTTTAGATTATATATGTAAACTCCTGTGTTCCTTTGTCACTGATAATCTGAACAGAAGCTTTGGATAAATAGCTTCAAAGTTTTTGTCTGAACCTCTGAAATTTGTATTGTTACCTCATGGTTTTGGTAGGAGGAAGGAGAAATAACAATGGCCACTTACTGTGCTTCTGTATGTGCCGGACAGTAAGTGCTAGGTGTTTCAGAAGCATGATTTATAACCCTGACAAGAAGCCTAATTGGGTGGTAGTGGGTGCTAATTGAACCTTATAGATGAGGAAATTGAGGCTCATGGTGGTAAGTGAATAATTTGCATCAAGATCCTATGGCTGGTATGCAATAGAGCCTGAATTCAAGTACAGGTCTTCCAGGTCCAAACCCATGCAGGCTTTGAGAGGTAAGAAGGTAGAGAACGTTGACACCCCCTTCTTGGTATGTTTTTCTGCAAATACTTGTATGCAGATTAAAGACTGTCTACCCTTTTGTCATCTTGTGTCACTTACTGCTTCCTTTGGCACTACCAAAATTTCTTTCAGCATTTCAGCTTTGAATTTTTATTTTTATTTTATTTTATTTATTTATTTTTTTGAGATGGAGTCTCACTCTGTTGCCCAGGCTGGAGTGCAGTGGCGTGATATCGGCTCACTGCAGCCTCCGCCTCACAGGTTCAAGCAATTCTTCCTGCCTCAGCCTCCTTAGTAGCTGGGACTAGAGGCGCCCACGACCACACCCAACTAATTTTTGTATTTTTAGTAGAGATGGGGTTTTACCTTGTTGGCCAGGCTGGTTTTGAACTCTTGGCCTCAAGTGATCCACCCACCTCGGCCTCCCAAAATGCTGGGATTACAGGCATGAGCCACTGCACCTGGCCAGCTTTGAATTTTTAGAATACTGTTCTAAATAGAACTATATTGGAACCTGGAAAATTAATCTATTGTCTCTAAATACCGAAGAAAAACATGTAATTTTAGTGGTTGATTATGGGAACAATTTTTTTTAAGATGGTTCATCTGAATGGAAACTTTTTTTTTTAATTGCTTGACTATTTCTTTAAATTTGGAGAAAAGACCATTGCCCTCTCAGATTCCTGGTAATTGGTCATATTGATCATCTGTATTGACTGACAGGCTGCTTTGTCCACAGCTGAAGGTTTGTTTAATTTTTTTTAAATTATAAAAGTAATATGTGCTCACTGGAAAATTCACAGTACAGAAGCATATGAACTAACTAAAAGTTCTTACCTCTTGTCTCCAGCAAGGAGTAAGTGTTTCAACCTGAAGGTCGGTTTTGAATTGTGTTCTGTGGAGCATACTTAAAGTGAGTGAAGAAGAAAAATTTATGTCAAACATGATCATTGCAGCTGAAGTTTTTATTGTTTCACACCCCAAAGGTTATTAAAATAGTATATAGTAGTCTTGATAATTTTCCCTTAAGCTTTATTTGGCCAGTGTATCAGGATTTTGTTTTAAATTTGATATGTGAGCTTAGTTTTATGCTATTTTCAAATAAGACATTTAGAAGAAGATAAAATAACATTCCTGTCTTTGTCTGTTTGCTGCTGCTATAACAGAATAGCACAGACTGGGTGATTTATAAACAGTAGAAGTTTATTTGGCCTGTGGTTCTGGAGGCTGGGAACCTTAAGAGCATGGTTCTGCCCTTTGTGCTGTGTTATCATATGGTGGAAGGTGGAAAGGCAAGTGGGTATGTCAAGACAGAGAGCAAGAGGGAGCTTGAACTCACTTTTACAATAGAGTGACTCCAGAGATAGCTAACCCACTTTTGAGAGAATGCATTAATCCATTCATGAGGGCAGAGCCCACGTGACCTAATCACCTCTCATTAGGCTCTCATCCTTAAACTGTTGTATTGGGGATTGAGTATCTAACATAGGAACTTTGGAGGATACATTTAAACCATAAGAATTCCTGTCATGCAAATGAATCCATTCTAGATGAAAGAGAATGAATTTAGTTTCCATTGAACTTTATAAATAGGCCTTTTCTAAGGTACTTACAGCTGATATTATAAAATTTATATTTGTTTTTATAAATTTGTATTTGTATTTCTGTTTGTTCAAATACAATTATACACTATAGTTCTCTGCTGTTAGACATTTTTTTTTTTTTTTTTGCGACGGAGTCTTGCTCTTTCTCCCAGGCCAGAGTGCAGTGGCGCAATCTCGGCTCACTTGCAAGCTCCGCCTCCCAGGTTCACGCCATTCTCCTGCCTCAGCCTCCCGAGTAGCTGGGACTACAGGCGCCTGCCACCGCGCCCGGCTAATTTTTTTGTATTTTTAGTAGAGACGGGGTTTCACCATGTTAGCAAGGATGGTCTCGATCTCCTGACCTCGTGATCTGCCCGCCTCGGCCTCCCAAAGTGCTGGGATTACAGGCATGAGCCACCGCGCCCGGCCCTGCTGTTAGACTTTTTTTCTTCCTTAGCATGTTTCCAGAGGGTGGAATGTTGAAAGTTGGGTTAATGTCAATCAGCTTTCTTTTGTAAAGTGTTCACTGACATGCGAACCTTGTCTGAGAATCTAAATTTTATTTCATGAAAGAAGAAAACAATATATTCTCATTTAACCCAAAATTTAACTTCATATACTTGTGGCTGTATTCGGAGTATGCCGTTGCTGTCTGTTTACAACCTGACCTACTCTACCTACTTAGAAGTAATTTGTGTTATGATAGGTGTGCTGTGCTGACATATGCTGAACATATTTGTAAGGGTGTTAAGTCATTGAATAAAATGCTTTTCTCCTCCTTTCAAATAACATTTTTTATTCCTGGTTATAAAAGTCATACAAGCTTACTGCAGGTTGTTAAAAAGGTATAAAGAAGAAACCATCAATCCATTATAATCCTGCAATTTAGACTTCCTGCTCCAGCCTTTCAGAGTGCTGAGATGAGCTAGCCATGCCCAGCCCCTCAAAAGATTTTTTAAAAAACAAAAATGAGGTTATACTGAAAAAAATTCTATATTCCTTTCACATAACAGTGTTATTTTGGAGGTTTTAGAATTTCCAGTAGCATTTTAGATTCAGAAACAAGCTGATTCATCCTCTACTTGGTACTTTAGGCAAGAAAAGAATTTTACCTAAATAGAATTTTGAACTGAAAATCTGTTTTTCTAACTTTTTATTTAAAGAATACTGTTCCATGCTTTCACAATAGTGACTTTTAATTTTTTTATTTTATTTATTTAGAGATGGGGTCTCACTCTGTTGCCTAGGCTAGAGTGAGTGCAATGGTTCTATCCTAGCTCACTGCAACCTCGAACTCCTGGGCTCAAGTTACCCTCCTGCCTCAGCCTTCTAAGTAGCTGGGACAACAGGTGTGCACCACTGCACCAGGCTTTTTTTAAAGGTATAGAAAATGGTAATGCTTGCATACAGAAATGGCGTAGGTACATACATCAGTGGACATCAAGACTATGTTCAGATCATAAATGTACATATATGTACCGATGCCATTTTTGCACACAAACAAATTGGAAATAGAACTCTAAACTGAAATTTGAAACAAGGGTTCTGGGGTGGGCCCTCTTACTGATTTGTAATTGTATAGTTCAATTTTTCCCCATCTGTTAAGCAAAAGACAATTCTAATGTTAGCAAAAACCCACATATCCTGTCATTGATCATTTTTTCCTTAATTTTTTTTAAGAGATGGGGCTTCGTACTATGTTGACCAGGCTGGTCTCGAACTCTTGGGCTCAAATGATCCTCCACCCTCAGCCTCCCAAAGTGCTGGAATTAATAGGTACAAGCTGCCGTGCCTGGCCCTGTCGTCTGTCATTTAACTTCTTGCAAACTGAGTAGAATAAAACTTGTCCTTACTGTACCTTATTGCTTTTGTTTTATTGTTGGAACCTCCAATATTGCGAAAGTAGACCAAAAGTTGACTTACAGGAAAAACTGATAGCAAAAATAATTTTTCTCTTGTTGCTGTATTTGATGCCCACCATCCAATTGTTAAAGCCTACTGTTAATTTTTCTCAGCCTACTCCTTTCTGTCCAGGCTTATTCTATGCCATTCTTAACTATTTTTAGCTTTCTCATAGGGTGAACTTTTTAAATTAAAATAAAATATCTGCTCGTAGTATTATAAAATTCAAGCAGTTCAACAGAATTTTCACTAATAGAAATACTTGTACCTCAAAAGCAGCTTTATTTTACAAACCCAGCCCAATCTGTGATTAGATTTAACTTGAGAAAACATGAAATGTCTCTCATATTGTTTAAAAATATCATAAGTGGCTGGGTGCGGTGGCTCATGCCTATAATCCCAGCACTTTAGGAGGCTGAGGCGGGTGGATCACTTGAGGTCAGGAGTTAGAGACCAGCCAGGCCAACATGGTGAAACCCCGTCTCTACTAAAATACAAAAATTAGCTGGGCATGGTGGCACACACCTGTAATCCCAGCTACTCAGGAGGCTGAGGCAGGTGAATCGCTTGAACCCGGGAGGTGGAGGTTGCAGTGAGCCGAGATAATGCCATTGCACTCCAGCCTAGGCAACAGAGCAAGACTCTGTCTCAAAAAAAAAAAAAAAAAAAAAAAAAAATCATGAGCTAGCTTTTTGAAGCGATTGTTTGTCATTTTTTGTTTTGTTTTGTTTTTTGAGATGGAGTCTCATTCTGTTGCCCAGGCTAAAGTGCAGTGGTGCGATATCAGCTTACTGCAACCTCCGCCTCCCAGGTTCAAGCGATTCTCCTGCCTCAGCCTCCTGAGTAGCTGAGACTACAGGTGCATGCCACCACGCCTGGCTAATTTTGTATTTTTAGTAGAGGCAGGGTTTCACCCAGCCTGTTGGCCAGGCTGGTCTCAAACTCCTGACCTCAGGTGATCCACCTGCCTGGGCCTCCCAAAGTGCTGGGATTACAGGCCTGAGCCTTACCCGGCCTCATAATTTTTTAACCTTTATAAAAACCTTTTAAAACCTTTTCTAAAACCCTTTTTATTTTGAACTAAATTTAGATTTACTGAAATTGTGAAATCAATGTGGAGTTCTTGTATACCCTTCTCTCCACTTCTCCTAATAGTAACATCTTACATACATGGCACATTTGTCCAAATTAAGAAATAAACATTGGTACAGTGTTAACTAAACTATAGACTTAATCTGGTTTCTCTAATTTTTTCACTAATGTTCTTTTTCTATTCTAGGAACTAATTCAGTATACCATATTGTATTTAGTTTTAGGCCATGTTAGCAACCTTCAATCTGTGACAGTTTCTCAGTCTTTCCTTCTTTTTTGTGATCTTGACAAGTCTGAAGAGTGCTGATAGGTATTTTATAGAATGTCCGTCAGTTGTCTGTCAGTCTGCATTTGTCTGATGTGTTTTTTTTCTTTTGAGATGGTGTCTCGCTCTGTTGCCTAGGCTGGAGTACAATGGCATGATCTTGGCTCAATGCAACCTCCACCTCCCGGGTTCAAGTGACTCTCCTGCCTCAGTCTCCCAAGTAACTGAAATTACAGGCATGTGCCAACCACGCCTGGCTAATTTTTTATATTTTAGTGGAGAAGCGGTTTCACCGTGTTGCCCAGGCTGGTCTCGAACTCCTGAGCTCAGGCAATCCACCCGCGTTGGCCTCCCAAAGTGCTAGGATTACAGGCGTGAGCCACCATGCCCAGCCGATATTTTGAGGGATATACTTTGGTGAGGTCATGCAGATACCCTGTTTCTCCTTAGTTTTACCCATTAATTTAGCATTTATCCAGTAAATCTTCCTTGCAGCAATTATTTTTTCTTTTTCTTTTTTCCTTAAATTTTTTTTTTAAGAGATGGGATCTCACTCTGTTGCCCAAGTTGGAATGCAGTAGTGAGTTCATAGCTCACTGCAGCCTCAAACTCCTGGGCTCAAGTGATCCTTCTGCCTCAGCCTCTCAAGTAGCTGGGACTACAGGCATAGACCACCACACCCAGCGAATTAAAAAAAATATTTTTAGAGATGGGGGTTTTGCGATGTTGCTTAGGCTGGTCTTGAACTTCTGGCCTCATGTGATCCTTCTACCTAAGCCTTACAAGTAGGTGGGAATTACAGGTGTGAGCCACCACACCCAGCATTGCAGCAATTATTAATGTAGTGCTACTGGTCATTTTCTGTTTTTCTCATTTCTTCAGCATGTATTATTGACTTGTCTCTTCTCTCCCATTTATAATCATTTATACTGCTATGAATTCATGAGTATTTATTTTGTAAGTTATAATCTAATACGTACTTATTTATTTTGTGCCTCAAATTGTTCTGGCTTGGCCGTTTTTTTTTTTTTTTTTTTTTTTTGAGACAGTCTTGCTCTGCTGCCCAGGCTGGAGTACAGTAGTGCCATCCCTGCTCACTGCAACCTCCACCTCCTGGGTTCAAGCGATTCTCCTGCCTCAGCCTCCTGAGTAGCTGGGACTACAGGCGCATGCCGCCACGCCCAGCTAATTTTTTGTATTTTTAGTAGAGACGGGGTTTCACCATGTTAGCCAGGATGGTCTCGATCTCCTGACCTCATGATCTGCCCACCTCAGCCTCCAAAAGTGCTGAGATTACAGGCGTGAGCCACCACGCCCGGCTGGCTCCTGTATCCTTTTAACATGCCGTGCCCTCATTATTTTTTCCCCCTAATATTTTGGCCAAAAATGTTAATCAAGGATGGCACAAATTTTCTGTAGCTGTATCTCACAATGAAAGAGGCCTGATTAAAAATGTAAAACTAAAATGTTCTCTGATCTCTTAGCACATGCTTTGTAAAAGGCACAGTGCTAGATCCTTGTATACATAGATGAATAAGTCAGCTTACCTTCCACACCCACAGATAGCTATGTCAGACATAAGGGTGGAGAAACACAGACTCCAAACTTCTCGAGGGTAGAAAATACGAAGTTATAGTAGATTAGAACTACAAAAAGCTAGAGGAAGTTCTGAATTGGAAGCAGTGGATAGGATTTACTAGAATAATTTACGAGGGTGACAGTTGTAAATCTTCATAGGTTTCTTTTTTTTCTTTTTTCTTTTTTTTTTTTGAGACGGAGTCTCGCTCTGTTGCCCAGGCTGGAGTGCAATGGTGCAATCTCTGCTCACTGCAACCTCCGCCTCCTGGGTCCAAGTGATTCTCCTGCCTCAGCCACCCAAGTAGCTGGGATTACAGGCATCTGCCACCATGCTGAGCTAATTTTTGTATTTTTTTTTTTTTTAGTAGAGACGAGGTTTCACCATGTTGGTCAGGCTGGTCTTGAACTCCTGACCTCAGGTAATCCACCCACCTTGGCCTCCCAAAGTGCTGGGATTACAGGTGTGAGCCACCGTGCCCAGCCAAATCTTTGTAGGTTTCTAAACTAGCATAATTTAGTTTTTTTCACTTAAGTCAAAATTACATTATTGTAGGATAAAAACTTAGTGATCCGAATTCATGAGGAATGAAGAATAAATACATTTAAAGTCTTACCATTTGCTAAATTAGTCTTGGCTCTTTGTATCAAAATTCTGTCCTTGTGTTCTCTAATTTTATATTTGTATATTTTCTATCAACATTTTTACTGTGTGGTGTTTTGTAAATTATAGAAACATTTCAAAGCAAACTCAGAACAATGAATTCTCACGAATATTCAGTATATTTACAGTTGAGAAATAAACTACTTCTGTAGTAGGTAATTTAAAATGTCCCAATGCAAGTTAACGTGTCACTGATCACGCTATTCAGGTGTGTGTCTTTGATAAGGGGAGGTGGGGAAGTTTGTGGGTTTGATTTTATTTGCCTTTCTCATGTGACTGTTGTCATGTTAGTAAACAGATGGTTTGCGAGAGAACCAGTAGTCTTTTGCAAAGATTGTCTTATACGGAGCACTCAATTCTTCATGTTATTTATAATGGCTTTAATTTAAGCCTTAAATTATTAGAAACTCATAAATAATTTTTTTTATTTGTTTTTTTGAGATGGAGTTTCGCCCTCATTGTCCAGGCTGGAGTACAATGATGTGATCTTGGCTCACCGCAACCTCCACCTCTCGGGTTCAAGGGATTCTCCTACCTCTGCCTCCCGAGTAGCTGGGATTACAGGCATGCGCTACCATGCCCGGCTAATTTTGTATTCTTAGTAAAGACGGGGTTGCACCATGTTGGCCAGGCTGGTCTCGAACTCCCAACCTCAGGTGATCCACCTGCTTCGGCCTCCCAAAGTGCTGGGATTACAGGCTCACTGAGCCACTGCGCCCAGCCATAATGTTTTAAAATGAGTGTTATATTTGTAAAACTTAAAAAAAATGTAGTGGTTGAAAAAGGTAATTTAAAAAAAAATTGACTATTAATTTCTTGAAACCATAATGTAACTTGTAATGCAATTAGGAAGCCTTCATGTTTCTTTCTTTCTTTCTTTTTTTTTTTTTGAGATGGAGTTTTGCTCTTGTTGCCTAGGCTGGAGTGCATGATCTCAGTGCACTGCAACCTCTGCCTCCCGTGTTCAAGCGATTCTCCTGCCTCAGCCTCCCGAGTAGCTGGGATTACAGGCGCCTGCCACCACACCCAGCTAATTTTTGTATTTTTAGTAGAGGCGGGGTTTCATCATGTTGGCCTGGCTGGTCTTGAACTCCTGACCTCAGGTGATCCACAGCACCTGGCCCCGTTCATGTTTTTTAAAGCTTTATGGTTGCTCTGAAATAGAGTTGTTGATTTTTTTTTTTTTTTTTTTTGAGACTCCTCTTTTGCCCATGCTGGAGTGCAGTGGGGCGATCTGAGCTCACTGCAACCTCCACCTCCTGAGTTCAAGCAATTAACATGGGTCAGCCTCCCAAGTAGCTGAGATTAAAGCTGTCCACCACCATGCCTGGCTAATTTTAGTATTTTTAGTAGAGATGGGGTTTCACCGTATTGGCCAGGCTGGTCTGGAACTTCTGACCTCAGGCGTGAGCCACTACGCCTGGCCTGAGTTGTTGATCTTTAAGGTGATACTTCAGGCAACATCTGAGGCCCAGTACAGTCCTTTACTTCAACTGGGTCCAGTACAGTGAATTCAGGGAATGTTTTTGAGTGTTTACTGGATGCCTGGCATGGAGTTCAGGGAGATTGGTACATTGAGTCCAGTTGTTGTGTTGAAACTTCTGTTTAAAAACCTCCCTACTAAGTTCCAGCTACTCAGGAGGCTGAGGCCTGAGAATCACTTGAACCCTGGAGGCAGAGGTTGCAATGAGTCAAGATCAAGCCACTGCACTCCAGCCTGGGTGACAGAGAGAGACTCTAACGACAACAACACCCCCCAAAAAACCAACCTACTATGGTAGTGTCAGTGCTGTGATAGTTTTGCTTTCTTCATACAGGTAAATTCTTAACATATACTCATTGTTAATGTTCAGTGTTCAGTATTCTTAAGAGTATTTGGGGCCAGGCACGGTGGCTCACGCCTGTAAACCCAGCACTTTGGGGGGCTGAGGTGGGCAGATTACCTGAGGTCAGGAGCTTGAGAACAGCCTGGCCAACATGGTGAAACTCCTGTCTTTACTAGAAATACAAAAATTAGTTGGGCGTGGTGGCACATGTCTGTAATCCCAGCTACTTCAGAGGCTGAGGCAGGAGAATTGCTTGAACCTGGGAGGTGGAGGCTGCAGTGACCCGAGATTGCTTCACTGCACTCCAGCCTGGGCAACAGAGCGAGACTCTTGTCTCAAAATGAACAAACAAAAAAAGAATATTTGGCGCCAGGCATGGTGGCTCACACCTATAGTCCCAGCACTTTGGGAGACCAAGGCAGGTGGATCACTTGAGATCAGGAGTTGGAGACCAGCCTGACCAACATGGCTAAACCCCGTCTCTACTGAAAATACAAAAATTAGCATGAGCAACAGAGCAAAACTCTGTCTCAAAAAAAGAAAGAAGAATATTTGGTTTAATTAAGAAGGAACCTTCTAAATAGTAGTAAAGTCAGCCAGCTGAACTGCCAAATACAAATTGTTGGTATTAGGTATCAATCATTTATTAAGGATAGTATTCTACAATAGTGATCTTTTTAAAAATTTTAAAATCTCAAACGGAAAGGATGTCTAGTTCATTCTATGCTTCAGTCCCCTCTTGTGATTTACTTGTTTAAAAGATTTTTGTTTCCTTCTCTGACTTCTGTTTTGCTGCTGACTGGCACTTGGGATTTTTAAAAAATTATTTTCCTCATATATAATTAAAGACAATAAGTATAACAAGTATAATATGGTAATTTGCTAAAACCCAAACAGTGTTTTAAGTAATGCATATCATTATGTAAACCTATGTAATAGTTGAATATTCAACTATATATAATATTCACAAAGATAATCGCTTATAGAAGTTTTATATCCTCTCTTCTTTGGCAGTGCAATTAAAGTGAAAAAAATAAGTTTTATGTCTTGTTTACATGTAAATAATCTAAATTGTGACGTGGTTTTCACTTTAGCATTTTTTGGAAAGTAAATCAAAAAGGACAAAATACGTATATCTTCTACAAAAACGATATATAAATTCTAAGGTTTTTGTCCTTTTGAAATTGCTTAAAAGAATGCATAGAACTGGTGTCTGAGTTGGGAAGGATCTATGAGGGATTTCCTTGGAGACCATGGGTGAATAATAATGTTGTCTTAGTTCCATGAAGGAATCTCTGGGGGTAGTTTTTGAGTTAGGCCTGACAATGTTAGAGATACATAAAGAGAGCCTCGTTTTATCACCACGTGCGGTGGCTCACACCTGTAATTCCAGCACTTTGGGAGGCTGAGGTGGGCAGATCATGAGGTCAGGAGATCGAGACCGTCCTGGCCAACATGGTGAAACCCCGTCTCTACTAAAAATACAAAAATTAGCTGGGCGTGGTGGTGCATGCCTATAATCCCAGCTACTCGGGAGGCTGAGGCAGGAGAATCACTTGAACCAGGGAGTTGGAGGTTGCAGTGAGCCGAGATCACGCCACTGCATTCCAGCCTGGCAACAGAGCAAGACTCAGTCTCAAAAAAAAAAAAAAGAGAGCATGGTTTTCAATGGTTCTGAAAAATGCTTTAATACAAGTGTAGAGCGTTAGTCAAGTTTTGCGCTTGGATAAACAGCCTGTGAATTTACCACATTTCTGGTTTCTAATATGGGCTTTCAGAAGTTAAATGAACATTGTTTTGAGGGGAGAATTCAGAGAGAAGGATCATGAAAACCCCTTCATTGGAGGAGTGCTATGAAATTATTTGATCTTGGAATTTTTTTTTTTTTTTTTTTTTTTTTTGAGACAGGGTTTCCTTCTTATTGCCCAGGCTGGAGCTGGAGTGCAGTGGCATGATCTCGGCTCACTGCAACCTCTGCCTCCTGGGTTCAAGCAAGTCTTCTGCCTCAGCCTCCCGAGTAGCTGGGATTACAGGCATGCGCCACCATGCCCAGCTAATTTTTGTATTTTTAGTGGAGACGGGGTTTCACCATGTTGGTCAGGCTGGTCTTGAACTCCTGACCTCAAGTAAAGTGCCTGCCTCAGCCTCCCAAAGTGTTGGGATTACAGGTGTGAGCCACCGCGCCTGGCCTGATCTTAGAATTTGAAGGAGAGACTAATATTTCATGGGCAAAAACAATGAAAAGTTACCTTTCTGTATTCTAATACGGTAGAGGAGTGGGATTTATTTAGAATGTTTTAAGTATCTTGGGCAGTCCAAGAGTGCATGTCACTTATTTTTCTTTTCCTTCTTTCTTTTTAAGTGGAAGTTCAGTGATGTT
Source organism: Symphalangus syndactylus (assembly GCF_028878055.3). NCBI lineage: Eukaryota > Metazoa > Chordata > Mammalia > Primates > Hylobatidae > Symphalangus > Symphalangus syndactylus. The sequence goes on from NC_072436.2 coordinate 75,341,479, forward strand.
AGAGATCATAGGTGGCATTGCCTACTTTTTACATAATTTTGTCATGTTTAGTGATCTATCAGAAGGGCTGTGGCTGTTTGCAGTTTTGGCTTAAGCCATGCATGGGCTTTATAGGAGACGTAGTCTTCACAGTGAGTTGTTATTTGTAGCTGTGTTTTTGTTGTGTATAGCTTACAATAATGCAGTGTGCTTTTTATTAACATCATTTTCTTTTTCTTTTTGCAGTGATTATTTATTCAAGTTACTTCTGATTGGCGACTCAGGGGTTGGAAAGTCTTGCCTTCTTCTTAGGTTTGCAGTAAGTTGAAATTGAAATGTCTTTACAATTAATGGTACAATTAGTGCTATGTATGTTTTCTAGGTAGATAAAAAAATTAAACAGTTTTATTCAGAATAAGTTTTTTTATTATAAATTTTTTTGCACACAAAACAATAAACATTTTCTAAAAATACATACAAACAAAAAGATGCATATCAAACATATTAGGGAGGTTGCACATGGGAAGACGGGGAATAGAAATGGGGGGTAGGAATTAAAGAAAATAAATGAGAGAGGGACTTTGTATGGATCAATGATAATAACTCAATCCTCTATTTGACAAAGAAGAAGGAGAAGGAAGAGGAAGAAAAAGAAAGTGGGACAAAGGATCAGAAAGGGAGGAAAATAGAAAAAGGTAGAGTATGACTCCAGGGTAGACCTGTTTTGTTGTTGCTGGGTTGGTTGGTTGGTCTGTCTGTTTTTCATATGTTTTGCCATGTTGGCCAGGCTGGTCTGGAACTGCTAGCCTCAAGTGATCAACCCTTCTCGGCCTCCTAGAGTGCCGGGACTACAGGCATGAGCCACCACGTCCAGCCCCCACATTGCGTCTGGCCTCTGTGGTAGACCTCCCAGATGGGGCGGCTGGGCAGAGGTGCTCCCCACATCCCAGACGGGGCAGCCGGGCAGAGGCGCTCCTCACTTCCCAGACGGGGCGGCAGGGCAGAGGCGCTCCCCACATCCCAGACGGGGCGGCCGGGCAGAGGCGCTCCTCACATCCCAGATGATGGGTGGCCGGGCAGAGGTGCTCCTCACTTCCCAGCCGGGCAGAGACGCTCCTCACTTCTTCCCAGACGGGGCGGCTGGGCAGAGGTGTTCCTCACTTCCCAGACGGGGCGGCAGGGCAGAGGCGCTCCCCACATCCCAGGCGGGGCGGCCGGGCAGAGGCGCTCCTCACATCCCAGATGATGGGTGGCCGGGCAGAGGCGCTCCTCACTTCCCATACGATGGGTGGCCGGGCAGAGGCGCTCCTCACATCCCAGATGATGGGTGGCCGGGCAGAGGTGCTCCTCACTTCCCAGCCGGGCAGAGACGCTCCTCACTTCTTCCCAGACGGGGCGGCCGGGCAGAGGTGCTCCTCACTTCCCAGACGGGACAGCTGGGCGAGACGCTCCTCACTTCTTCCCAGACGGGGCGGCTGGGCAGAGGCGCTCCTCACATCCCGGATGATGGGTGGCCGGGCAGAGGTGCTCCTCACTTCCCAGCCGGGCAGAGATGCTCCTCACTTCTTCCCAGACGGGGCGGCCGGGCAGAGGTGCTCCTCACTTCCCAGACGGGACAGCTGGGCAGAGACGCTCCTCACTTCTTCCCAGACGGGGCGGCTGGGCAGAGGCGCTCCTCACTTCCCAGACGGGGCAGCGGAGCAGAGGCGCTCCCCACATCCCAGAAGGGGCGGCCGGGCAGAGGCGCTCCTCACTTCCCAGACGATGGGCGGCCGGGCAGAGGCGCTCCTCACTTCCCAGACGATGGGCGGCCGGGCAGAGGCGCTCCTCACTTCCCAGACGATGGGCGGCAGGGCAGAGGCGCTCCTCACTTCCCAGACGGGACAGCCGGGCAGAGACGCTCCTCACTTCTTTCCAGACGGGGCGGCCGGGCAGAGGCGCTTCTTACCTCTTCCCAGACGGGGCGGCCAGGCAGAGGCGCTCCTCACTTCCTAGACGGGGTGGCGGCGGGGCAGAGGCGCTCCTCACCTCAGACGGGGTGGCTGGGCAGAGGCGCTCTTCACATACCAGACGATGGGCGGCCAGGCAGAGACGCTCCCCACCTCCCAGACGGAGTGGTGGCCCGGCAGAGGCCGCAATCCCAGCACCCTGGGAGGCCAAGGCAGGCAGCTGGGAGGTGGAGGCTACAGTGAGCCAAGACCACGCCACCGCACTCCAGCCCGGGCAACACGGAGCACCGAGTGAGCGAGACTCCGCCTGCAGTCCCAGCACCTCGGGAGGCCCAGGCGGGCAGACCAGTCGAGGTCAGGAGCTGGAGAGCAGCGTGGCCAACATGGCGAAACCGCGCCTCCAGCCGGGGTGGTGGCGGCTGCAATCCCAGGCAGCCCGCAGGCCGGGGCAGGAGAATCACGGGAGCCGGACGCAGGGAGTGTGCAGCAAGCCCAGTATAGTCCAGCCTGGGCCGTGGAGGGAAGAAAAAGAAAGAGAAAGAAGGGAGGGAGGGAGGAAGGAAAAGTTAATTCTTCGAGAATTTATGTATTTAAAGACTCCAAATATACATCCCCAGTGGTATCTTGGACTGTTAAATAGAAAAATATTGTTGCTGTTAAAAGAAATTCAGTGAAGTATGGTTATAAAGTCAGAATGTCTAATATTTTTTGGTCAGAGTCTAACAGCAGTTCCAATATAGGCAGCAAGTTAAAGGGGTAGTTGGTGGCCTGTGTTGAAAGCGACTTGGTGAAAATAAATCTTAAAGTTAAACTTTAGTAGAATAAAAAGAAAAAGCAGAGCCAGGTGACGCAGTGGATCATGCCTGCAGTCTCAGCTACTCAGGATGCTGGCGGTGGAAAGATCACTTGAGTCAAGGAGTTTGAGACCAAGCTGGGCAACATAGCATGACTGTCTCTGAAAAAAAAAAAATAGTTAATAAAAGAAAAAGTAGGGTCTTGGACAAACTTCGTTTGCCAATGGCATAGTTCTAAATGCTGAAGCTGACAGATAAAAGGACTTTTGACTTAACAGAATCCACAGTGTCCTTCATAGTCTTTATCAACTACCTTTAAATTTAGCATGTTTCCTGGCCAGGTGCGGTGGCTCACGCCTGTAATCCCAGCACTTCTGGGAGGCCGAGATGGGCGGATCACAAGGTCAAGAGATCGAGACCATCCTGGCTAACATGATGAAACCCCGTCTCTACTAAAAATACAAAAAATTAGCTGGGTGTAGTGGCACACGCCTGTAGTCTCAGCTACTCGGGAGGCTGAGGCAGGAGAATTGCTTGAACCCAGGAGGCGGAGGTTGCAGTGAGCTGAGATGGCGCCACTGCACTCCAGCCTGGCAACAGAGCGAGACTCTGTCTCTAAATAAATAAATAAATAAATAAATAAATAAATTAGCATGTTTCCCTTCTTACTGTCTAGATCATTGTTTCTCAGAGCATGGACCAAAGACTCCTGGGGGTTACCAAGACCCTCTCAGGTAGCCCATGAGGTCAAAATATCCTACTAATACTAAGATGTTAGTATTTGTAAGGAAATATTTACTTGGTAATAATACTAATATAAAAGATGTTTGCGTTTTTCAGTGATGACATTGGCTCTGGTACAAAAGCAATGTGGGTAAAATTGCTGGTGGCTTGGTACACATCAAGGCAGTGCTAAGCTCCAAATTGTACTCATGGTGATGGCATTCTTCACCTCTGTGCACTCACAGGAACAAAAACAAGCCCTGCCATTTTTATTGAAGAATGTCCTTGACAAAACAGTTAAAATGATTAGTTTTTGAAAAATGTTGATCCATGAGTATTCCTTTAAAAATATTTGTGAAGAAATGGGAAGTTCACATAAAACAATTTTTTTTTTTTTTTTTTTTTTGAGACAGTCTGGCTCTGTTGCCAAGGCTAGAGTGCATTGGCGTGGTCTCTGGCTCCCAGGCTCAAGCCATTCTCCCACCTCAGCCTCCCAAGTGGCTGGGACCTCCCAAGTGGATGCGCCATCATGCCTGGCTAATTTTTGTAGTTTTTGTAGCGACAGGGTCTCACTTTGTTGCACAGGCTGGTCTTGAACTCCTGAGCTCAAGCGATGCACGTGCCTCAGCCTCCCAAAGTGCTGGAGAAAGCACTTCTTACTGCATACTGGCTAGTGTGTTGGTTATTTTGGAGAAAAGAAAAGCATTTGTAGTTTTTTGAGTTGTAAGCTGAGCTAACTGCTTTACTTTTTTCTGTGGAACACCATTTCTTTTTTTTTTTTTTTTTTTGAGATGGAATATTGCTTTGTTGCCCAGGCTGGAGTGCAGTGGTGCATTCTCCACTCACTGCAGCCTCTGCCTCTCAGGTTCAAGCAATTCTTCTGCCTTAGCCTCCCAAGTAGCTGGGATTATAGGCACCTGCCACCAAGCCCAGCTAATTTTTGTATTTTTAGTAGAGACGGGGTTTCACCATGTTGGCCAGGCTGGTCTCGAACTCCTGACTTCGTGATCCGCCTGTCTCAGCCTCCCAAAGTGCTGGGATTACAGGTGTGAACCACTGCGCCCGGCCTTTTTTTTTTTTTTTTTTAAACTTGAAAGAACAGCTAACAGACAGATTAGAACAGAATTGGCTATTTGACAGATTTTCTCAGATGAACTGTGATAGTCATTTCAAGGGAAGTAGCTGCAAACATTTGTTGGCTGAAATAAAATTTAAGTTTACAATGGAAAATTAGAATTTGAAAAAACTTACAATTTACCACTTGACAGTATCCTAAATACTTACGACTTTTCTGATGAGTGCCGATATTAATGAAGGTTATTTAAAAAATATTAAAATAATGTATAATTCTTTTTATGTAACAGTTAAAAATAAAACCATGAAGTACCAGAATAAAACATAGGTGGCTCTTTAATCTTGGTGTGTGAAGGTATTTTTTAAAATAAGAAAAAAGAAATCACTGCTAAATTTGATTGTGTTAAAATTAATTTATCACAGGCACAAAAATGTTAGAAAACTAATGGCACTAGCAAATATATATATATGAGGATTGGTATTCTCAATATATAAGGCACATTTGCACATCAATAAGAAAAGAATATTTCTCCTAATGAAAATAGTGGCAAATACATGAGCAGTCAGTTGAAAAAAGAAGTAATACAAATTGCCAGCTGGGTGCGGTGGCTCACGCCTGTAATCCCAGCATTTAGAGGCTGAGGCTGGCGGATCACCTGAGGTCAGGAGTTCGAGACCAGCCTGACCAACATGGAGAAACCCTGTCTCTACTAAAAATACAAAATTAGCTGGATGTGGTGGCGCATGCCTGTAATCCCAGCTACTCGGGAGGCTGAGGCAGGAGAATCGCTTGAACCCGGGAGGCAGAGGTTGTGGTGAGCCGAGATTGCACCATTGCACTCCAGCCTGGGCAACAAGAGCAAAACTCCATCTCAAAAAAAAAAAAAAAAAAAAAAAAGAAGTAATACAAATTGCCAGTAAACATGAAAAAAAAAGCTCAACTTTATTGGTAATTAAAGGCCTTTAAGTTAGACTTAGGTATCATTTAATTTTTATTAAATGGGCAAATATTAAAATTAAGCATAATTCTTAAGCAACTCTCAGTAGGTGGGAAGAATCTAGCTATTTAGCCTCAGGTGTTTGTTCCTCAAGGAAAACCCTCTCTGGGATGTCCATTGCTTGAAGTCAGAGGTTTTCCAATAATACCTGGAAATTATTTTTAAAATGCTGATCCCCATACCCTCAAAATATTAATAGAGACAATTGTGGTGAGGACTATAATAAAGAAATGTGCAGTAAGCTCTGGGGGCACAGAGGGAAGAATCTATTGGCTGAGGAGTTGAAGAAATTGTTTGGACACTCAGTATTGCCTGAGCTCAAAACTGAAGGATGAATAAATGCCACATGACCTTGGGGCTGGGGAGTACATAGGGTTATGCAGAGAGAGATAACTGAGGCTTTTCGGCAGAAGGAATAGTAATGGCTCAGGCATGGGAGTAAAAGTCATTTAGGGATTTACAAGAATTCAGCATTTCTTTCTTTTTCTTTTTCTTTTTTTTTTTGAGATGGAGTCTAGCTCTGTCATCCAGGCTGGAGTACAGTGGCATGATCTCAGCTCACTGTAACTCCCACCTCCCGGGTTCAATTGATTCTCATGCCTCAGCCTCCCAAGTAGCTGGGATTACAGGCACGTACTACTGTGCCTGGCTAATTTTTGTATTTTTAGTAGAGATGGGGTTTCACCATGTTGGTCAGGCTGGTCTCTAACTCCTGAGCTCAAGTGATCTGTGCACCTCTGCCCCCCAGAATGCTGGGATTACAGACCTGAGCCACTGTACCCGGCTAAGAATTCAGTATTTCTATCCAAGTACCTGGAGGATAGATGTGCTACATGAATGTTTATTGCATTCATTTTGTCCTCTGCATTTTTTTTTCTTTTTTTTTGGTTTGAGATGGAGTCTCGCTCTGTTGCCCAGGCTGGAGTGCAGTGGTGCAGTCGCGGCTCACTGCAGCCTCCACCTCCCAGGTTCAAGCGATTCTCCATCTTGGTCTCCTGACTAGCTAGGTTTACAGGCGTGTGCCATCACACCCACTAATTTTTTGTATTTTTAGTAGAGACGGGGTTTCACCATGTTGGCCAGGCTGGTCTTGAACTCCTGATTTAAAGTGATCCTCCCACCTTGGCCTCCCAAAGTGCTGGGATTACATATGTGAGCAACTGCGCCCGGCCTCTACATACTTCTGTAGTACCTGATACTTATTAGGCACTCAATTACAACATAACTTTTTTTTTTTTTTTGAGACAGAGTCATGCCCTGTCGCCAAGGCTGGAGTGCAGTGGCACAATCTCGGCTCACTGCAACCTCCACCTCCCAGGTTCAAGTGATTCTCCTTCCTCAGCCTCCCGAGTAGCTGGGATTACAGGCGCCCGCCACCACGCCCAGCTAATTTTTTGTATTTGTAATAGAGATGGGGTTTCACCATCTTGACCAGGCTGATCTCGAACTCCTGACCTTGTGATCCATTCACCTTGGCCTCCAAAAGTGCTGGTATTACAGGTGTGAGCCACCATGCCCGGCCCATATTTCTAAAAACATTTTCTTATAAAATGACATTGCCATTATCAACCTGCAAAATACATTTTCCATTTGGTTGTTTTGTTGCTTAGTCTTTTAATCTAGAGTTTTATACCTTACCTTTTTATTTATATATTTTTTATGTCATTGACTTTTTGCAGAAACGAGCACTTGTCCTGTAGATTGTCCAATATTCTAGATTTGTCATTTTGCTTCCTTGTGATGTCCTTATGCTTATTTGTTTATTCCTTTTTCTGTAATTAGAAGACCTAGAACTACACTATCCTTAGAGTAGCTACTAGCTCTACATAGCTATTTAAATTTAAATTAATTAAAATTGAAAAAGTTTGGTGGCTCACACTTGTAATCCCAGCGCTTTGGGAGGCCAAGGTGGGAGGATTGCTTGAGTGCAGGAGTTCAAGGCTTCAGTGAGCTGCGATTGTACTCCAGCTTGGGAGACATCAAGACCCTGTCCCTTTAAGGGGGAAAAATAATTGAAAAAATCAGAAACTTAGTTTCTTGTTTCACAAGCTGCATATGGCTAATGGCTACCATATTGGCTAGCACAGCTTATAGAACCTTTCCATTGTCACAGAAAGTTCTGTTTGGCAGTGCCGTTCTCATTAGACCTGATTTGATTAAGGTCCATCTTTGTTGACAGAGTACTTCTTAGGTCGTGCTTTGTGGTTCATGTGATGAAAGCCTGGTCTGTTCATTCATATATCTTTTCACAAGAAATATTTTTATTTCATTCTGAATAAAATTTCATGGCAGGTACTTGCGAGAAGCAGTTACAATTTTAAAAATTTAACATTGGGTTAAAAAATTGACAGGAAGCATATATTCACAGGAAAACTTGTGCACAAATGTTCCTAGCAGCATTATTCATAATAGTCAAAAAGTGGAAACAACCCAAATCAATTTATGAATGGATAAAATGTTGTATATTTGTACATGTAATATTATTCAGCCAATAAAATGGGCCAGGCATGGTGGCTCACACCTGTAATCCCAGCAGTTTGAGAGGCTCAGGCAGTTTGAGACTAGCCAGGAGTTTGAGACTAGCCTGACCATTATCACGAAACCCCGTCTCTACTAAACATACAAAAATTAGGCAGGCGTGGTGATGCATGCCTGTAGTCTCAACTACTCAGGTGGCTGAGTCATGAGGATCGCTTGAACCCGGGAGACAGAGGTTGCAGTGAGCTGAGATCATGACACTGCACTCCAGCCTGGGCAACAGAGCAACACCCTGCCTCAAAAAAAAAAAAAAAAAAAGAGAATGAAGTAATGAAGTACTGTTACATGGTACAACATGGATGAACCTTGAAAACATTCTGCTAAATGAAGGAAGGCAGACACAGAGGGCCACATATTTTATGATTCCATTTATACGAAATGTCCAAAATTGGCAAATCTAAAGAGACAGAAAGTAGATTAGTAATTGCCAGGGAGTGAAGACGGGTTCTTTCTGGAGTGAAGAAAATGTCCTGGAATTCGTGATTGTAGTTTGCAGCCTTGTGAATGTATAAGGAGCACTGAATTGTCTACTTCAAAAGGGTGACTTTTATGTTATGTGCATGATATCTAAAAAAAAAAAAAAATCATAATTAGGAAGCAAGATTGACTTCTAAGAAAAAGCGGAGTGAAGTGATTGTTGTTTTGTGGTGAATAAATTGGGTGGGTGGGTCGCAAGAGTTTTGCTGATTAGTGATTAGAAAAATTAATAATCATTGAAAATATAAAATATTTTTCTATATGATATATGTAAAGAATTTGGCAAGAGATGATGTTTGGAAAAAATAAAGAAAGGCTATTGTAGAGATCTTAAGGAAAGAAGAAACTACAGTTAAGTAGTACTTTGTAATCAGAATATGAAGTAAGTACTGAAAGTGGATGGAGTGGCTGTTTTCAGCATGTTATACTTTATACATTTTATTCATAAACTTGGACTTTAGATAAAAGTAAACATGATATTTTTTTATTTACTCTTGAACAACAGTTTTTTTTTTTTTTTTTTCACTTAGACTTGCATCTGTTCCACTGAACAATACATTTAATTGTTAATTATTTCCCCCTTCAGGATGATACATATACAGAAAGCTACATCAGCACAATTGGTGTGGATTTCAAAATAAGAACTATAGAGTTAGACGGGAAAACAATCAAGCTTCAAATAGTAAGTGACTTGGCTAGTAATTTTTTTGGAATTTATTTTGGTTAATTTGTAATGTATTGTTATTTTGTATATATTTAATATGCTAACAAAATTGAATGTAAAATGTCTTAAGAATCATGCACTTAAGATAGAATAGTAGAATAAGAATTATTTAGATTAAAAATAATGTTTTCAAGATTACTTAAGCCTCATTGAATTTTCTGTTCATGAAGCAGAGAAACTCATGTTTTAAGTCAAACTTGGTCCTCATCATTTTCTTTTATCAGTGGAAATCTAAGTTCAAGTTTATCTTGTCCTACAGTGCAAATGGTATAGATCGTTTTTGTCTTTTACTGTGCTAAGTGCATGGAACATTAAAGGAACCCTAGGAAGAGATTCTTCACATGTGGCTCAATTGAAGAGAAGTACTTATGTAGTTCTGTTTTATGTATTTTTCTTAGACAGTGTGTGCACCAACTCTGTAGAAACACAGAATTTTGTTGGAAAAAAGAACTTAGTTTTTGTTACATGTTCATTTTACTGCTCAAAAAAATGAATGCTGGAAGATTTAATGACTTGCCTACAGTTACTGGTAGAACCAAGTGACCGAAGCTCTGTCTTCAATATTTTGTGTCTCTGTGCCATCCTATCCCCCTTATCCATCTTTACACCCCCAGCCCCCAATTAATTATAGGCAATTATAATAGTTCAGTTGTGCCTCTTCAGTGTGGGTCTGAGTCCTGTCAGTGTGGACATATCTGTGGTCTTTTAAAAAATAAATCAGTATTTTTCAGAGTAGGCTATTAGCAAGAAGTAGGCTATAAACACAGGAAACCAGTGACCGCCCCTTTTCATGGAACTGATGACACATGGAATTGGAAGGAGTCCTGCATTGGGAGTCAGAAGACTTAGATTTGTTGTCTTGGTTCTAGTATTTACTTGTTAGAGAATCATGGGTTTGTGTCTCTGGGAAAAAGGCCGAAGTAACCCTGAGACCCAGTTTCCTTTCTAACATGTGTGTGATGACACCTGATTTACTAATTTATAAGGTAGTTGTGAGAACCAACTCTAAGAGCTTTGTGTATGTGACAATACATGTGAAAGCCCTTTGTAAACTTTTGGGCAGTATATAGATACTACTTATGATATGACATGCCCAGATAAATGGGTGTTTGATAGGTTACGTTGCTCCCTTTCCTTATATGATTCTGATGAGGAAGAGAAGGTACGTTACAAAAGATAGGTGGATGTGGATATTGATATAAGTAAACACACTTGATGTGTCAAATTAGGACTTGCAAGGATTTAGTTTTCAGAAATAGCTTGAAATACTTTCAATCAGTGAACACAAATTACCCTCCATATTTTTTTCCATGATATAAGTACAGTGTCAACTTTTTATTTGGCACCATAAAGAGTACATAAAGATCTACCCAAAACTGTATTTTAAAGTACTGGTATGGAATAATTGTATTACGTGTGATCATTGGTGTTCATAAGATTTGGGTGTGTATTTGTGTGTGAAACATTCATATTTTACTTTCCTGTGGCTGGAAGGGATCTTATAGGACACTCTTTGTCTGTCTTTCATCTTTAATAGGAATTTCTTTTCCATACCTGAAGGCCTCATTTTGAACATTTTGTTTGTTTTTTTATTTTTTGAGATACAGTATTTCTCTGTCTCCCAGGCTGGCGTGCAGTGGCGCGATTTCGGCTCACTGCAACCTCCGCCTCCTGAGTTCAAGTGATTCTCCTGCCTCAGCCTCCCTAATAGCTGGGATTACATGTGTGTACCACCATGCCCGGACAATTTTTTTTTTTTTTTTTTGAGACGGAGCCTTGCTTTGTTGCCCAGGCTGGAGTGCAATGGTGCAATCTCAGCTCGCTGCAACCTCCGCCTCCCAGGTTCAAGCGATTCTCTTGCCTCAGCCTCCTAAGTAGCTGAGATTACAGGCGTGCGTCACCACACCCTGCTAAATTTTTGTATTTTTAGTAGAGACAGAGTTTCACCATATTGGTTAGGCTGGTCTTGAACTCCTGACCTCGTGATCTGCCTGCCTCGGCTTCCCAAAGTGCTGGGATTACAGGCATGAGCCACTGCTCCCAGCCTTCGGATAATTTTTGTATTTTTCGTAGAGATGGGATTTCGCCATGTTGGCCAGGCTGGTCTCAAACTCCTTATCTCAAGTGATCCACCTGTCTTGGCCTCTCAAAGTGCTGGGATTACAGGCGTGAGCTGCCACGCCTGGGTTTTTGAACATTTTTAAGAAGCTTACCATTTTTTTGAAATAGCTAGTTCCATTTTATACATAACTTCGGCCAGGCATGTTGCCTCATGCCTGTAATCCCAGCACTTTGGGAGGCCGAGGTCAGAGAGTCACTTGAGGCCAGGAGTCAACATAGCTCCTGTCACCAGCCTGGTCAACGAAGGGACTCCATCTCTACCAAAAAAAAAAAAAATTAACCAGGTGTGGTGGTCGATGCCTGTAGTCCTAGCTCCCCAGGAGACTGAGGTGGGAGGAATGTTTGAGCCCAGGACTTCAAGGCTGCAGTGAGGCAAGATTGCACCATTGCACCCCAGCTTTGTGGACAGAGTGAGAGACCCTGTCTCAAAAACAAAATAAGGCTGGGTGCAGTGGCTGTCTGGGCGTCGTGGTTCACGCTTATAGTCCTAGCACTTTGGGAGGCCAAGGTGGGCAGATTGCCTGAGCTCAGGAGGTCTAAGACCAGCCTGAGCAACATGGCGAAACCTCATCTCTGCAAAATATACAGCAAAGAACAAAAAAAACACAAAACCTCTAGTTGCCAGTTATTTTATTTACTTATTTATTCCTAGTGATTCCTTTTTTTTCTTTTTTCTGAGACAAAAATCTTACTTTGTCTCCCACGCTGGAGTGCAGTGGCACTATCTCAGCTCACTGCATGATTCTTTTAGAGACATATTAATTCTTTATATTGAGCTGAAGCCTGTTTCCTTTTACTTCTGTCTCTTCTTATTCCTCTGCCTTGTAGAGCTGCCTGAATCAGATTAATTCCTCTTTTATTGGCAAGCTTGCCCTTCAGATTGATGTTATCACAACCTTTCTTCTACCTCTGAAGTTCCTCATTCTTTCCTGTAATGATATTTTCAGAACCTTGTGCAATTTGGGTTATTCTTACATTTTATAAATGCCTTTTATTAAATTTGATTTCTTAAATCAAGTATGAGATATAACACATGAGGTAAATCCTATCTTGATTTGGAGCCTGAGTGAATTTCTCTCTTGAACTTCAAGGGCTCATGGCCCTTTCTTCTTCTTAATCAAAGACAACCATTTGTTGTTTCAGTAGCCATATTATTTCTAGTTTGGGTCTTCAGGTTTTTGATTTGTTTTTGTTTTTTTTTTTTTTTTTTTTGAGACGGGGTTTCGCTCTTGTTGCCCAGGCTGGAGTGCAGTGGCGTGATCTTGGCTCACTGCAACCTCCGCCTCCCAGGTTCAAGTGATTCTTCTGCCTCAGCCTCCCTAGTAGCAGGGATTACAGGCATGTGCCACCACGCCCGGCTAATTTTGTATTTTTAGTAGAGATGGGGTTTCTCCATGTTGGTCAGGCTGGTCTCGAACTCCCGACCTCAGGTGATCCGTCTGCCTTGGCCTCCCAAAGTGCTGGGATTACAGGCGTGAGCCACTGTGCCTGGCCGATTTGCTTGTTTTTAATTAAAATGGGGCCTTGGCCAGGTGCAGTTGCTCACCCCTGTGATCCCAGTACTTTGGGAGGCTCAGGCAGGCAGATCACTTGAGTTCAGGAGTTCAAGACCAGTATGGGCAACATGGCGAAACCCCGTCTCTACCAAAAACACAAAATTCAGCCAGGCATGGTGGTGTGTCCCTGTAGTCCAAGGTGCTCAGGAGGCTGAGGTGGGAGGATTGCTTGAGCCTGGAGATGGAGGTTGCAGTGAGCCAAGATCGTGCCATTTGCACTCTAACCTGGGCAACAGAGCGAGACCCTGTTTCAAAAAAAAAGAAAAAGAAGAGGGTCTTACTTTACACTTCTATGACTGGTGTTTTAAAAATCTAAACACAGGCCAGGCGCGATGGCTCACTCCTGTAATCCCAGCACTTTGGGAGGCAGAGGCGCGCGGATCACAAGGTCAAGATTTCGTGACCAGCCTGGCCAACATGGTGAAGCCTGTCTCTACTAAAAATACAAAAAAATTAGCTGGGCGTGGTGGTTCGTGCCTGTAATCCCAGCTACTCGGGAGGCTGAGGCAGGGGAATTGCTTGAACCCGGGAGGCGGAGATTGCAGTGAGCCAAGATCGCGCCATTGCATTCCAGCCTGGCGACAGAGCAAGACTCCTCTGGAAAAAAAAAACAAAAAACTAAACACAAGATTTTACTTTTAATCCTATCATTTCCTCTTGCTCGGCTTCAGTAATCCTTCAAGTTTTCTAGGTCTTTTGAAAATCTTGATTCTGTTGATTTATATTTTAATTATCTTTTCCTTTCAGCTTTTCCTGTTCAGGTGTGACATCTGGGTCTTTATCTGAGTTTTGTTAGATTATAAAACATTCAGCAAGGTAGGGCAGGTACTGAGTCCAGTTGTACACCATGGAAGGCCTCTTTCTGTGATTGTTCATTCATGAGGCTTTATGAAAATGTCTATATTACACCAGGCACTTGGAGGTTACAGAGATGAATAAAACATAGCCCATTAGGAGGCAGACAGTGGGAGAGACAAACATGGGAAAAAGTTACTCTGATTATGAGGGGTAATGAGAATTACATATGAAGGAAAGTATTGTTAGTACTGTTAGGATTTAGTGTCAGGAAAGTTTTCAGAGTAGCAAGGAAACATCAGAAATTTTACTCTTTCTGCCAGACATGGTGCATGTATTATTCTGTTCTCACACTGCCACAAGGAACTGACCAAAACTGGGTGATTTATAAAAAAAAGGTTTAATTGACTCATAGTTCTGCATGGCTGGGGAGGCCTCAGGAAACTTACCGTGGCAGAAAGGGAAGCAGGCACGTCTTACATGGCAGGAGGCGAGAGAGTGTGAAGGAAGCAAAGAGGGAAGAGCCCCTTATGAGACCATCAGATCTTGTGAGAATTCATTCACTATCACTCAAATGGGGGAAAACCATCGTCATAATCCAATCACTTCTCCATAATCCAATCACTTCCCTTAGTGATTACAACTTGAGATGAGATTTGGGTGGGGACACAGAGCCAAACCATATCAGTGCCTGTAGTCCCAGTTACTTGGAGGCTGAGGCAGGAGGAACACTTGAGCCCAGGAGTTCAAGATCTGCTTGGGCAACATAGCAATACCTCCATTTCGGAAAAAAAGGAAATTTTACTTTTGGATGCCATTGCTTACTTTAGTCAGCTATAACTTCTTGTTGACATTTAGTCAAAAAACAATTTTTCCTTCTATCTTTGTGAAAGAGGTTGGTGAGCAAGGAAGAAAAGGAAACTTATTTTATTGAGCAGCTTCTATAGTCAGGCACATTTTACAAACATTAGTTCATTTAAACCCCTTTAGCTGTTGTACAAGGTGAATGCTATCTAGCATTTACAGATGAAGAAACTGTTAGGTGACTCTCCCTAATATTAAATAACCAGGAACCTGGATTTGATGTTTTGAAGTCAGGGTGGCTTGATTCTAGAGTTCATGCCTCCTCCAAGGATACACTGAAAGGCTTTGAGCCTCATTTTTTTTTTTTTTTTTTTTTTTTCTTGAGACAAGATCTGGCTCTGTTGCCCAGAGTGCAGTAGTGTGATCTCAGCTCACTGCAACCTCTGCCTCCTGGGCTCAAGTGGTTCTCCTGCCTCAGCCTCTTGAGCAGCTGGGACCACAGGCGCACGCCAGCATACCTGGCTAATTTTTGGATTTTCTAGTAGAGTCGAGGTTTCACCATGCTGCCCAGGCTGGTCTCGAACACCTGAGCTGAAGTGATCTGCCTGCCTTGGCCTCCAGGAGTGCTTGAGCCTCTTTATTGATTACTATCTAACTAGTCTTCTGAGCTCTCAGGCTTAGTAATTTGGACAAAAAAGGAAATAAAGTTGTGGTGATTTGTGTTTTTATTTGCTTTTTTAGATTAACAATTATTGACATATTATTTGTCTTATTTTTTTCTAGTAGTAGAGTATGTTAAATTATAGACATTTGATATTTTACTCCAAAATGCTTCAGTATGCATCTGTATTTTGTTATCACATCAAATAGAACTGACATTAATTCCTTAATACCCAGCTCATCTTCCAGTTTACCTAAAATTGCAACTTGTTTTTAGCTCCATGTTGGCTGGGTCAGGAAAAGAAAGCAATTTCACTGAATACTACTGAACTTTTTTTTTTTTTTTTTTAATTTTGTCATTTAAAACCTTAGTGAGGCTCAGTCCACAGTCATTCCCCTTGTTAAAACTAAGGCTTTGGCCGGGCACGGTGGCTCACGCCTGTAATCCCAGCACTTTGGGAGGCCAAGGCAGGTGGATCACATGAGGTCTGGAGTTCGAGACCAGCCTGGCCAACATGGGGAAACCTCGTCTTTACTAAAAATACAAAAATTGGCTGGGCGTGGTTGTGGGTGCCTGTAATCCCAGCTATTTGGGAGGCTGAGGCAGGAGAATCACTTGAACCTGGGAGGCGGAGGTTGCAGTGAGCCAAGATCACGCCACTGCACTCCAGCCTGGGAGACAGAGCGAGACTCTGTCTTAAAACAAAAAACAAAAAAAAACCCCAAAGATTTTTACATCTAAAAATTGAGTTTGCTTCTAGATATTTTAAACTTTTTTTGTTTGTTTTTTAAGAGATAGGGTCTCCCTCTGTCCCCTAGGCTGGAGCGCAGTGGCAAAATAATAGCTCACTATAACCACAAACTCCTGGGCATAAGCTGTCTTGAATAGCTGCAACTACAGGTGTGCACCACCATGCCCAACTACTTTTTTAAAATTTAGTTGAGACAGGGTCTTGCTGTGTTGCATAGGTTGGTTTCCAACTTCTGGCCTCAGGTGATCCTCCTGCTTTGGCCTCCCAAAGTGCTGGGATTACAGGCATGAGCCACTGCACCTGGCTAACAATTTTCTCTTTGTTTTTTTTTTTTGAGGCAAGTCTCGTTCCGTCCCCCAAGCTGCAGTGCAGTGGCGCGATCTCGGCTCACTGCAACCTCCGCCTCCCAGATTCAAGTGATTCTTCTGCCTCAGCCACCCGAGTAGCTGGGATTACAGGCATGCACCACCACACACGGCTAATTTTTTTTTTTTTTTTTTTTGAGATGGAGTCTTGCTCTGTCGCCCAGGCTGGAGTGCAGTGGCGCGATCTCGGCTCACTGCAAGCTCCGCCTCCCGGGTTCACGCCATTCTCCTGCCTCAGCCTCTCCGAGTAGCTGGGACTACAGGCGCCCGCCACCAAGCCCGGCTAATTTTTTTGTATTTTTAGTAGAGACGGGGTTTCACCGTGGTCTCGATCTCCTGACCTCGTGATCCGCCCGCCTCAGCCTCCCAAAGTGCTGGGATTACAAGCGTGAGCCACCGCGCCCGGCTTACACGGCTAATTTTTGTATTTTTGGTAGATACGGGGTTTCACCATGTTGGTCAGGCTGGTCTCGAACTCCTGAGCTCGTAATCCGCTCGTCTCGGCCCCACAAAGTGCTGGGATTACAGGCGTGAGCCACCGTGCCCAGTCCCAACAGTTTTTTAAAACCTAGAACTATAATGCCATAATATTAGCATTTGTTTTTGGAGTTTGAGCCTAAATGGTTGAAGTGCAGTAAATTGTTCTTAAAATACATTTTATGAAAGCATTTGGAGTCATCTTCCTTATATTGTTTTCTCTAGGATGAAGACAACACCTAGCCAGGCATGGTGGCTCATGCCAGTAATGCCAGCACTTTGGGAGAATGAGTCAGGATAATTGCTTGAGTCCAGCAATTTGAGACCAGCCTGGGCAATATAGCGAGACTCCATCTCTACAAAAAAGAAAAAATTAGCCGGGTGTGGTGGCATGTGCCTGTAGTCCCAGCTACACAGGGGGCTCAGGTGGAAGGATTGCTTGAGGTGGGGAGGTTGAGGCTGCAGCGAGCCATGATCATGCCACTGCACTCAGCCTGGATGACAGAATGAGACCCTGCTTGAGGGGGAAAAAAAAAGACACCTGCGTGGGATGATTAAAGTTCTGTCTTGACTGGTAGTTATTTGAATTAGGTCCCTCCAGTGCTTTTAATCATGGTAGAATGTGCTAGCAAGTTTGTCTTACATGGAAGAGTTCTGTGTTCAAGGGCTTTCGGCCAGTGGCATTCCTAAACACGGTGTTAGAGGCGGTAGGGAATGTGAAAAGTATGACATAGTTCCTGCTCTCAACAGCTTGTAATTTTAGTATTATTATTGTAAGCTCAATTGTAGGTACTACTTCTTTTCTGGACTTTCAGGTACTTATTGCTGTGCAATTTAGTGGTATGAGTTGAGGACTAACGTTTCTATAACACATTCTGATAATCTCCACAGTTATGAAAACTAAACTATTTCCCCTCCCTCCTATACTTTTCCCCAACTTTATTTTAATGGAATTGTTTGGATTTCTTGATTGTTTTGTAATAGTGGGACACAGCAGGCCAGGAAAGATTTCGAACAATCACCTCCAGTTATTACAGAGGAGCCCATGGCATCATAGTTGTGTATGATGTGACAGATCAGGTAAGTTCCAAGAGGAGATTGTGTTACAGTGACCAAGTAGGAAGCCATTATTCAATTAATGTCAGCTTCATTTACTACTTCACATATAAGCCATCAGTATTAATTTTATGGCAGAAAACTTTGTCCACTCTCAAATAGAAATGTGAATCACTTAAAAGACATTTGTTTTCCTGTAATAAATAGAACATTAGTAATTAGTTTTACGTTTGCTTTCAAGGGATTCTGGTTGTATTTATTGTCAACTAAATAACTTTGATCAAATAGCCAAGACTCTAACATAGGCAAGAGTTTGTAGGGAATTGTGAGTTGCTTGGCTTATACTGTGTTCTTGGTGTTAAGCGTTAACAGGAATATGGCCTGGTAATTAGAACTTGTCCATCAGAATTGCCAAAAGTGGGATTCGGGGGTCTCTGCCTATGGAGGATGTGGTTCAGAAAGAAAGGATTTGAATAGGATAAGCTGTAGGAGGATCTTAGTATGAGAATGAGTATCTGAAGATTAGCTGTGAGAGAGGGCAGGGCGATGGAGGGAACAATGTGAAGCATGTGGTCCAGGGGCCATAACTTTTTTTGTTACTATTTTTTTTTAATCAGAAACTTAGATTTCAGTGTCCTTTCTATCAAAGAAAAGGACAAAACATAAACGTTCAAAATTGGAATTTATTTTTCTTTTGGCAAATGTTAAATCTCACCTCTAAAATGAAATCATAGCTAATTAGGAGATAACTTACATGTAAGCATTTAGATTCAGTGCCATTAGAAGTGCTGGGTGGGTGATATCTGCAGGAGAAAAAAATGATGCTAATTTAAAAAATCTCTGGTCGTATTACCGTGAAATATTTTTAAATGAAAACTTTCGTCCTCTAAATAT
Source organism: Symphalangus syndactylus (assembly GCF_028878055.3). NCBI lineage: Eukaryota > Metazoa > Chordata > Mammalia > Primates > Hylobatidae > Symphalangus > Symphalangus syndactylus. The sequence goes on from NC_072436.2 coordinate 75,360,215, forward strand.
GACTGTGGAAAAGAAAATGAGTATATTTAATAACATCTTTCGACATCTCTAGTAGTAACAGTAGGTCATCTTATTCGTAAACCAAAATTTTATCAAATTTCAGGCCGGGCGCAGTGGCTCACGGCTGTAATCCCAGCACTTTGGGAGGCTGAGGTGGGCGGATCACCTGAGGTCAGGAGTTAGAGACTAGCCTCGCCAACATGGCAAAACCCCATCTCTACTAAAAATACAAAAATTAGCCAGGCGTGGGGGCCCGTGCCTGTAATCCTAGCCACTTGGGAGGCTGAGACAGGAGAATTGCTTGAACCCAGCAGGCAGAGGTTGCAGTGAGCCGAGATCGTGCCATTGCACTCCAGCCTGGATGACAGAACAAGACTGTCTCAAAAAAAAAAAAAAAAAAAAAAAATTAATCAAATTTCAAAACCAGGTTTTGTAGTACATTTAAATTGCATATTCCAAAGCAGTTGGGTTTGCCTGCGTTGCAGTTTAATATTAAGCTGTATTTCCCTTTCAAACAAGGTATTTTCATTGTTAAGCCTGTAAATTCTAGTTTGTCATCGTTTAGATATTTATAGTCATTTTAATATATCTGTTTATGGCCAGCCACAGTGGCTAACACCTGTAAACTCAGCACTTTTTGAGGCCAAGGTGGGCCAGTTGTTTGAGCTCAGGAGTTCGAGGCCGGCCTGGGCAACATAGTGAAACTCCATCTATACAAAAAATCCAAAAAAAAAAAAGGTGTGGTGGCATGTGCCTGTAGTCCCAGCCATCCCGGAGGCTGAGGCAGGAGGATGGCTTGAGCTCGGGAGGTCGAGGGTGCAGTGAGCTGTGATTGTGTCACTGCACTTCAGCCTAGGTGACAGAGCAAGGCCCTGTCTCAAAAAAAAAAAATCTCTTCACTCCTTAGCAGTGGTTATTTTGTAGCTAGAGTTGTCTCACTAGCTCTTTGTTATTTGTCTGTTAGGTCAGGATGTTTCTGTTTATTCCAGAACTGTATTATCAAACTTTCAAATGTCTTTTTAGGAATCCTTCAATAATGTTAAACAGTGGCTGCAGGAAATAGATCGTTATGCCAGTGAAAATGTCAACAAATTGTTGGTAGGGAACAAATGTGATCTGACCACAAAGAAAGTAGTAGACTACACAACAGCAAAGGTATGTTTAAAGTTTAATTTTCATACTGAATTTGAAGGTGTTGAATTATATATGGGTTCTGCAGTAAGGCCACAGCCTTTTAAAAATATGTGCACTAGAATACTGTGACAGTGACAATTCATGTAGCATCTGTTTGGATCCAATGAACTTAGTTCCTCATGCTCCATTATGGATGGTAGAAATGCACTAAGAATTACTGAAAACGATTTTTCAGTGTTAATTGTGCCTCATTATTCTCTTAGGAATTTGCTGATTCCCTTGGAATTCCGTTTTTGGAAACCAGTGCTAAGAATGCAACGAATGTAGAACAGTCTTTCATGACAATGGCAGCTGAGATTAAAAAGCGAATGGGTCCCGGAGCAACAGCTGGTGGTGCTGAGAAGTCCAATGTTAAAATTCAGAGCACTCCTGTCAAGCAGTCAGGTGGAGGTTGCTGCTAAAATTTGCCTCCATCCTTTTCTCACAGCAATGAATTTGCAATCTGAACCCAAGTGAAAAAACAAAATTGCCTGAATTGTACTGTATGTAGCTGCACTACAACAGATTCTTACCGTCTCCACAAAGGTCAGAGATTGTAAATGGTCAATACTGACTTTTTTTTTATTCCCTTGACTCAAGACAGCTAACTTCATTTTCAGAACTGTTTTAAACCTTTGTGTGCTGGTTTATAAAATAATGTGTGTAATCCTTGTTGCTTTCCTGATACCAGACTGTTTCCCGTGGTTGGTTAGAATATATTTTGTTTTGATGTTTATATTGGCATGTTTAGATGTCAGGTTTAGTCTTCTGAAGATGAAGTTCAGCCATTTTGTATCAAACAGCACAAGCAGTGTCTGTCACTTTCCATGCATAAAGTTTAGTGAGATGTTATATGTAAGATCTGATTTGCTAGTTCTTCCTTGTAGAGTTATAAATGGAAAGATTACACTATCTGATTAATAGTTTCTTCATACTCTGCATATAATTTGTGGCTGCAGAATATTGTAATTTGTTGCACACTATGTAACAAAACAACTGAAGATATGTTTAATAAATATTGTACTTATTGGAAGTAATATCAAACTGTATGGTGATAAGTATTGTTTTAATTCTTATGGTTAAAGGGAAGTAGAGCCTTGCATTATATTCAACACAGCCATTTATGTGTGCACAATGCAAACTAAGGTATTCTAGACCTATCTTAGAGCAGCATCCAGTATTTGCTTTCTAGATAATATGCCCGATAACATGACCTAGAGAGGCTTCTGTGCTGTGTAGGGATTTAACTAACTTCAGTGGTTCAGGGAGCTCAAACTATATGTAAAACAAGTTTAGAATGTATGCTGTCTAGCCCATTATCTCTGATCCTTCTCTAAAACCATTTGAAATAGCTTCATTGATCAACATTTCATAACTGCATCTGTGGTAGAGGTAGAAAGCAGCACCTTTCCTAATTGGCAAATGATTGGACTAATGTGTGCTAATGTTTTTCTTCCATGCTTTCAGTCAGATTCAACTATTTTATCCTCCACAGTTGCCTAACTTGGTGTTGGAGGAGGGTTTAAGCATTAAGATAGGAAGCAGGAAATTTGATTGCTCTAATTTTAGAAATTATATCCCCAAAAATTAAAACATGAATACTGGGTGGTAATAATAATTGAGGGAAATGTATTTATTTTGGTGACATTTTGCATATGTGAAGATTTTCTGAAATAGGACCTTCAAGATCCTAGGGGGTTTTGTTTTTTAATTGTGAGGAATAAAAAATCTTCTGCCCACACTGGCATTTTAAGGTGACTGAGGTCAAACGTTGTTTCCTTAGGTTGAAATAGCAGCCAAAACATTCTTCACGCAGGGGCTTGGGATATGGCTGCTGGCAACACATTTTGTTGTGGGCTCCTTAATTTAATGATAAAATTTAAGCTAAACACAAGCCAAAAATTAATAGGTTTTTTAATTTTTATTTTTCACTGAACAGGCAATTGAAATACATGGTACAAAAATAAGTGGTAAGATAATTGTAAAATGAAATGGACAGAATATTCAATTTTCCATCTATGAAAATTTCACAATAAAAATCATAGTTTACTTTGTATTATAGGCGTGCTTGGTGGATCTATTCATCCTCACATAAGGCAACTGACAAATTCCTGAAGTTACCAATAGTTATTTTGGTGAAGATATTTAATGCTTCAAAAGTTTTGTTTTTGCCTTAATACTGTATAAAGGGGGAAAGAGTTCAGAAACTATTTTCTAAAGTAGCTAAATGACACAAAACAAATGTCAAGATACTGTGATGCCATGCTGTGCACTTCATTTTTATACAGTAAAAGTTGTTTAAATCGTCAGCTTATTCTTGGTGAGTTAGCGGAAACATTACATGAACTTAAGATGAGCATATTTACAGACTTAAGTTTGGAAAATTCCAGCGTTCTTTTCCCCGTGGCAGTAAAGATTGGGATTTACCACAAATTTCAGCATGCCTCAAGATTTGCTTCTATGTATACGCCAATAAATGCGGTTCTGGAAAAAATATATTCCCCTTTATACCCCCATTTTCAAGTACAAACGGTTCAAGGCTACTATGGGCTTTAATAATCTGTTCACTTAGTAAAGGGAATTACCATTTGTTCTGAATATAAGGTGCTGCCATAAATTAGTTTACATAGTGAAGAGTGTTCTTAAATCTAAGCAGCTGCGCACACTGTGAAATCCTTTCAGAATGATAGTCATTGTGGTCCGAGCAGTAATTTCCTATTCTTTGACCTTGGATTGAATTTCCCTTAGCCTATATCTTGCCTTTCCACCATCTTACCTCAAACCTTCTTTGTTCCATTTCCACCTGAGCTTCAAAACAGCCCTGTGTTGACATCGTCTTCCATTTGCTGAGCTTACCCATGGATCCCCAAGAACCCAGATCTTGAAACTGCTGATCCAGCTTTGAGTATCATCACTTCCCTGTGGGTTTAACTTCCATTAATTTTAAGGGACTACTAAGTTATTCCAGTGTGGCATCACAATGCAGTTAGCAAGCTCAGCTACTTGACTCTAATTTGGCCATGTTTGCTCATAGAAATGCTGCTGGCAGCATCTTACTAGGCTGAAACAGCTTGATTTTTTTTGTTGTTGTTGAGACAAGAGTCTCACTCTGTTGCCCAGGCAGGAGTGCAGTGGCGCCATCTCAGCTCACTGCAAGCTCTGCCTCCTGGGTTCACGCCATTCTCATGGCTCAACCTCCCAAGTAGCTGGGACCACAGGCGCCCACCACCACGCCTGGCTAATTTTTGTATTTTTAGTAGAGATGGGGTTTCACTGTGTTAGCCAGGATGGTCTCGATCTCCTGACCTCGTGATCCACCTGCCTCGGCCTCCCAAAGAAGTGCTGGGATTACAGGCGTGAGCCACCGTGCCCGGCCTTCAGCTTGAATTTTAAGAGAAGTCTTAAACGTAAAGCACGGCGGTATAATTAACAGTTGTGTTGATACTCTTCAGTAGCATTCACAGTCAGGTCCAGGCAGTTAGCACCCTTTAGTCACACCTTATTCAGAGGATGAACAAAAATATCTTAGATCATCTCTAGGTAAGGTAGTACTTTCTTGGGAAACAGGGTATTGCGTAACATTCTGTGCAAATTCCTGTCAGTTGAAGCTGATTATTGGTTGAATGGGAATAGAATGCCACATTCTGCATTCAATTAGTATAATATTGGCCAGTTTGTTTCTATAGGGTTTTCATCTCCAACTTTTATGCTAATTAATACACTTCTATGCCTGTCAAGTATTAGTAAATAAATGGATTTAATTTCCTAAGGGTTATTCAGTAACATACTCAGTGGAAGGACATGTTCCTACTTACAAATATATATCTAAGAGAAGGTAAAATATATCAATTTAAGAAGAGGCCATCAGACATCTCTACCTTTTTAACCAACTATGTTTTCAAGAATGTTTTACATACAGGTTTATAATTGACAATTATTTGCTAGAGTGGTTTTTCTCTTTTAAAGCCTCACTGTGTATGGAACTAAGATTAATATGGCAAACTCATAAGCCATTTTAATTTTGATCATGCCCTTAAGCATTATGATAAAGCATACCACAGCAGCATCAGGCACTTGAAATACTGCATTTTGTGTAGCTACTGTTGAAAAGCTAATCTTTAAAGAATTTAATGGCTATTTTCCAGTGACTATAAAGTCTCAGAAATTCTGAAGCGAAAAGTCACATTAATAATAGGACTTTAGTTTCCATTGTTACTGTGCTTTCCTCCTTCCAGGTTCATTCATGGCCCAACAGAACTTTAAAAGTGCTTTTCTGTAGAATCTGCAGTTACCAGCAATCACTGATCATCTTGCTTCAAAAAACTATAGAATTGATGCTTTGAATGGTTGATCCATAGTTTTTTTTTTAATCAAAGTACTTATGTGTCAATGCCAAAGCAACAAAGAATTCCCCTTTTTCCTTCACTATTGACAGCTTCAGTTTCTGTACTTATTGTGTCATCCTATCCATTCCCTTCCCTGAGCCTGGACTGCTCTTCCAAGGGGGAGACTAGGAGTGAAGGGAGGAGTCCTCCCAGAGTTACCCTTTAAGCTTGATAATTAGCTCCACAGCCATGCTAAAGCATGACTGTAGATCCCCAAGTCCCTGACACATTCTCTTCTAAGAAACTGGTTAGCCAAGAAAGTAAAGACGTAAGCCCTCAAGATGGCAAAAGGTGTCATAATCTCCCAAAGTTATCTGTAGAGGTGCTTCATTTAACCCTTTTTCTTGTGCAGACAAAGGGTTAAAAATCTCTTCTTTCTACCTGTATCATCTTCAAAGAGGGATTGACAAGCCCAAATTTCCTTTTATGAAAAGACCCAAGGTTTCTGACCAACAATTCACTTTTTTCGGTTTCTTAGGTCCTCTTGCATGCCTGAGTATGAGTATTCGGAATCTCCTAGCAGCCCTTGGTAAATGACCTTACCGGGTGGAATAGTTTGAGCTTTATACCAGGTGGAATAGTTTGAGCTTTATCGGCTCTTTTTTAATGGGATAGAGGGGAAGGCAACACATCTTATTTTATCAAAAATTGCAAAGCTACACGCTCTTTGTGGAGAAGCACCAAAAGGAAAACCTTAGTTTGGAAGGATTCACTATAAATAAAAATAGTAACTCAGCCCTCCATTCAGGGAGGAGAAAGGCATTTTAAAGCTAGCATGTTGAAGGTTTCCCCCTTGACTTCAGTGTTGAATGGCTCTTGCAAGGACTTCTTGAAGGTTTTTTTTTTTCTCACCAGCCAGTGTTTGGCCGACAGGTTGCATCTCTGCCTGAGAAGATGCCTGAAAGAGAAAAGGCAGCATTTGTTACAGGCACAATGTTGTAGAAGAAGAAACGAGTCCTCTGCATTCATTTTAGAACCAAGATGACGTCTCACAGTTGCTCTGATAAAAATACAGGGACTCCCTGCTCTTAACATACCTATAGTGCTCACCTAGAAAATCTATGAGTTAAGCACTACAAACATTTTGTTGTAGGACAGGACGTTTCAGAGAAAGGACAGTCCAATTGCGGAATTATGAAAAGCATTGGCAGTAGCAACTCTGTGGTGGACACACCCACCCTTGCTCTCCTAGCTCCTTTTCTGTCATTCTGTTTGACTTTCTCAAGGAAGCAAAAGAAAGTTGTACTACCCGTTAAGTCTCCAAGGTGTCTTAACCCCTCCATCCCCCTTTTTGGAAGGGAGTGGTATGGAAGATATGTGGAGACCCTTTGTGCAGGGCAGGGGTGGTGGTGCAAAGTTATCAGTAACTCTGGGTTTCTCTGGGCACTTGGTGCTGTCAGAGATGCTTGGAGATGGAGTACCAAATGAGCTGGGGAAAAGATCCTGCAGAACAGGGGTGGCCAGGTCATGGCCCCATACTGGAAAAGTGTACCTGTGCAGAAATAAAGTAGGTGTACAGATAAGTTTTGCTGCTCTTGTCTTGGGATGACAGGGTTGGTGGTGAAGAAAGTGCCATAGAAATGGCAGCACAGAGGCACCCTCATCCTCAGCAGGCAGCAGGGGTGAACAGTAATGGAAAGCACCACAGTGAGCCTTCATCATCATAGGAAGACCAGCAACTGCTTTTTTAGTACCATTGGCTGTCTTCTTCCAGTATCTCAGTTGTTTCAATAATAGTTCTTGGCTCAACAAGCTTCTAAGTAGTGGCCAACTGTTACAGCAGGGTTGGTGGGCAAATTTTCTTTTTGAGTTCCTCTACTTACCAGGTTAAACCCCTTCACATGGGCGCTCCATTGCCGCCATGGGCTTTTTGTCAGGGATAAGGGTGCAGCCAGCCAGCATGTCCAGAGAGGCCAAGATAGAGTCATACAGGCGATCTGCGTGGCTCTCCAGCTCACCAGACTGCTTCGCGATCCTCCCAAGGACATCCTCTAAAACTAACAATGAGGTTCAAAGAAATTAAACCAGAAATAAAACCCATGCCAAGTGTTGTCCATTAAGCATTTTCAAAAGAACATACAAGGGTATAGTATTTTGCAAAGTAGGACCTGGCAGTAGTTTCTGAATGTCTGCCCTTTTTTAACAGTGATTCTCCAGGAATTTCTGTTGCACTGGAGAATGTATGTTGTTAAATTCTGATTAAAGCTGAGAAAAGAATTCACTGACTCCACTTTGAAATTACATAATTCACAGAAGGGCACAGAGACATGGTTTTCTGATGGCTGGTATTACCTGACTTTAGAGGTAAGACAGGTATCTCTGTAAGGGCACATCCAGATCCTCTTGGGCATAAGGCTTAAATAAAACGACATGCCAAGGTTCAGATGCTTACCCCTGCTACCAGGTCTATCAGTTTCTATTGGCTGGGAGGAATGTTATTTCACCTGGGTGGTCTGGTAATAGATTTGGGAGTGCTTGAGGCCCCCCTTTTTTTGTGTGGGCCTCAGTGAACAGACTGAAAAAGAAAATGACCTGGCCAGGTGCAGTGGCTCACGCCTGTAATCCCAACACTTTGGGAGGCCAAGGCGGGTGGATTGCCTGAGGTCAGGAGTTGGAGACCAGCCTGACCAACATGGAGAAACCCCATCTCTACTAAAAATACAAAAAAATTAGCCGGGTGTGGTGGCGCATGCCTGTAATCCCAGCTACTCGGGAGGCTGAGGCAGAATCGCTTGAACCCAGGAGGCAGAGGTTGCGATGAGCCAAGATTGTGCCATTGCACTCCAGCCTGGGCAACAAGAGTGCAACTCTGTCTCAAAAACAAAACAAAACAAAAAAATGACCTGAGAGCAGGCTAAGGGAAGATTCACTCCCACAGTGTCAGAACTGTTCATGTGAGGAAGGGATGGGCTAGGGTCAGAGTGCATCACACACAGCAGGCTTTTTTCTCTTTTCAAAAATTTATTTTTGTTAAGCACAAAGGCTGTCTTAGTTTCCTGCGCCTTCATCAGCTGTGCTTATACTCTCCCTAGTTTCCTGCCACAGCTGTAACATCTGTCAGTAGAGGAAGGGAAAGGGGAAGCTGCCTATCTGCAGACAATGCTGACTGGATGGGTGGAAGGAGAAGGAACACAGGCTGGCTGTATTGAGATCTCCTAGGGAAGCCACATCAGTGCAGTGTCATCAGGGCAAAGTGCTGTCCACAAAGAGTTGGCAAAGTGTGGCAGAGGATTGCAGTCAGAGCGCACGGTAAAGCTTGGCCGTAAGGGTGGCTGGGCTGGGTCCTACCCTCCAGTTTTTCTTTTTTTTTTTTTTTTTTTTGAGATGGAGTCTCTGTCACCCAGGCTGGAGTGCAATGGCGCAATCTCGGCTCACTACAACCTCCGCCTCCCAGGTTCAAGTGATTCTCCTGCCTCATCCTCCCGAGTAGTTGGAATTACCGGCACCCACCACCACGCCCGGCTAATTTTTGTATTTTTAGTAGAGACGGGGTTTCGTCATGTTGGCCAGGCTGGTCTCGAACTCTTGACCTCAGGTGATCCACTCACCTTGGCCTTCCAAAGTACTGGGATTACAGGCATGAGCCACTGCAGCTGGCTAACCCCTCCAGTTTCATTAGACCTTTGCCCAGTCTTCTTGTGCGATGTCACAGAAACCTTTATTGGTTCAGGGACCTTTATGTTTTTGAACTTTTATTTATTTATTTTGAGACGGAGTCTTACTCTTGTTGCCCAGGATGGAGTACAGTGGCGTGATCTCAGCTCACTGCAACCTCCGCCTCCTGGGTTCAAGTGACTCTCCTGCCTCAGCCTCCTGAGTAGCTGGGATTACAGGCGCCCGCCACCATGCCCAGCTAATTTTTGTACTTTTAGTAGAGATGGGGTTTCACCATGTTGGCCAGGCTGGTCTTGAACTCCTGCCCTCAGGTGATCTGCCCGCCTTGGCTTCCCAAAGTGTTGAGATTACAGGTGTGAGCCACCGCACACGGACGCTTTTGAACTTTTATTTAGACTGTTAGAATGTTTGGTTGGGGCCAAATAAAAGAAGTTGGGAAGGATTGGAATAAACATGTTTGTAGGCTGGCTCTATGGACTTTGACAGTGTGCTCCTGGCGGAAGAAAAGTTAAGTTTTGCACCCGCTGGAGAGAGACACTGACGTCTCAAGGGGGAAACAGCCACATTCCTGATTATTTCAAGCAGATGGATGGGGAAGGGCTATGTGTCAATCTGAAAGAGTCTGGATACATATCTGAAAACCAAAGAAAACCCCGAAGCCGGTAAAAAACCTCTAGATAGAGCAAGTGGGACTAAGCACAGAAAAGTAGTATTGAATTGATTTTAAAATGAAGGTCAAAAAACCTGAAGCTTTTAAGAGGCCTACTTTTTTTTTTTGAGAAGGGATTTCGCTCTTGTTGCCCAGGCTGGAGTGCAATGGCACAATCTCGGCTCACTGCAACCTCTGCCTCCTGGGTTCAAGCGATTTACCTGCCTCAGCCTCCAGAGTGGCTGAGATTACAGGTGCTCCCCACCACGCCCGGCTAATTTTTTATTTTTAGTAGAGATGGGGTTTCTCCATGTTGGTCACGCTGGTCTCGAACTCCCAATCTCAGGTGATCTGCCTGCCTTGGCCTCCCAAAGTGCTGGGATTACAGGCGTGAACCACCGCGTCCGGACTAGAGGCCTACTTTTACATGTGGCCTCTGTGAAGAGAGGAGCTGCTCAGACCTCTGCACCTCCAGACACTGGGAAGCTGCGGAAAGCCAGTGCCCAGGGGCTCTGCCAGGCTGCCACTTCTGTGGCCTGAGGCAAATCCACAACTATCCATCTCACAAGGCTGTGATTAAATGGAGAACATTGATGTGCCAACTGCTTCAGTAAAATGCTGGTGTAAATTACATGCAGCAAAGGAGCCTGGCACATGGAATTTCTGCCCCAATAAAAAATCTAAGAACCCTAGTGAAAATGCCAGAAGAGCCAAAACAAAGGCCTTAAAAGGGCAGGGGATTGCAAAGAGGGGGATTCACACTAGAGAATCACTTACCTGCTGAAAACCATTCAGTGGTCCCTGTCCACTGATGCCTCTCAACCCTAGAGATTTTTCTTCCCAGGGTACACTTAGCAATGTGTAGAAACATTTTGGGTTGTCACAACTGTGGGAGAAGCAGGGATTTACCGGGCCCAGGGGTGCTGCTAAACATCCTGCAATGCATAGGACAACTCCCCACAAAATCATGTGGCCAGTATGGCAAAAGCGCCAAGGCTGAGAAATCCTGCTGTACACCCTTCACAGTATGCACCTGCCCACCATGCTGGTCAGGAAAGTGCCTCTTCACTGCCTCTCAAGCCCATGGGACCTGCCCAGCGGTTGGATTCCAGTATAAATCCCATCTCACTCAAAAACGTAAAATGAGGCATAATATAGGCAGGCTCTGTCAGCACTCAATTTACAGTCTTGCAGGAAACTGCCATCAGTTCAAGGCTTTACCCTATCATTCTCTTAGCTCATCCTCCCTATCATATCCTCATCCCCCATGCCCTCATCCTGTAAAGACAATGAAAACTGTAAATCCTTGGCACCCAGCATGCTTAGATATATGCCTGAGGTCTGTGACTTTCACTTTCCTAAATGGGGAACCCATTCTACAAAATGGGCTCAAGTAGCCGGGTGTGGTGGCTCACGCCTGTAATGCCAGCACTTTGGGAGGCTGAGGCAGGCAAATCACCTGAGATCGGGATCCCGTTCAAGACAGGCCTGACCAACATGGAGAAACCCCATCTCTACTAAAAATACAAAAAAACTAGCCGGGCATGGTGGCGCATGCCTGTAATCCCAGCTACTCAGGAGGCTGACGCAGAAGAATCACTTGAACCCGGGAGGCAGAGGTTGCGGTGAGCCAAGATGGCACCACTGCACTCCAGCCTTGGCAACAAGAGCGAAACTCCATCTCAAAAGCAAAACAAAAAAAGGGGCTTGAGCTTGGTTTGCACACTACTGCCACCCTGTCCCCTCTCATCAGTTCTTTATTCAGTCTGTTCCCTGAGGACAGACTGACTGCCCTCAGATACTTTTGAGCAATACAATCCTTTTCTGAAATAAATATTTCCCCAAAGCAGAACACAAGGCAGATAATCAGAGAGGAATTCAACCTGGGCTAGGTAAGGTGGGGAACCAAAGGGATACCCACTAAATACCCTAGCCACAAACTAAGGCTGGTGGATTAAAACTAGGATTCCCACCCAGACTACCACCAGAAAAATACAAAAGCAGAAGCAAAAGATAGTGTCATTCTTGCAGGCTCAATGCCTCATTTCTAATGGGCTTGGTTTTATGACCATGACTGCCTCTAAGCAGGTGTGTAGGGGCAGTGATGGGCAGCGATGCGTGGAGCTGGCAAATGGGGCATCTTGGGCAGTGGGTGTGGGCAGGGGCTCTTGTGGTACTGGCTCCTTACCAGGGATAGTGCGGTCCCTGGGCCTGCTGCTGACAGGGATTAAGCTCTGGCTAAATCCAAAACCTTAAGCATCTCACCTGGGGTGTTCTCCAACAGGCACTGAAGAAGAATCTCCCCCTTCTGTAAGACACTCTCCGTCAGAGACTGATGTTCATCTATATCTTTCTTAAATTGCTTAAGGCGTATCAGAAAAAGAAAAGGAAGAAGCTTCATTACTATTGTTTTGTAAACATTATTTGAAAAGCACAGCATGCAGGGTAGCCTTATTCCCGTCTAATGTGGAAGATTCACCCCATCAGGTCTGCAGAATTCCCCATGTAAACAGTGCAACAGTTTAACTTCAGCTTCTTTGAACCCAAGGTAAATAGAGTCAGTAGTTTTTCCTGTTTAGTTTGACATCAGAAGCATCTTCCCTGACAGAGGCTGGCTCACAAACAGCTTGGAGTTAGGGTCCCCTTCTAGCGCCCTCACCTCATGGGGTTCTAATTCAGGGCTATGGGAGTCTCAGAATTTATTCCATTCTAATGCACCACAAGAGATCTGCCATTAAACTGACCGCAGAGAGCCACTGTCTCTACCTCTGCTCCTCCCTCCATGTCCTCGCTCTATGCAGACCACAAGGGTAACTACCTCAACATCTGGGAAGCTGTGAGTTTCCCAAGCAACTCATTTGTTTTCCCCTCTTGGCTATCGAGCTGGTGTTCCTGATGTTCCTTTAGCAGTTAAGAAGTGTAAAGTCAGCCAGGCGCAGGTGGCTCACACCTGTAATCCCAGCACTCTGGGAGGCCAAGGCGGGTGGATCACCTGAGGTCAGGAGTTTGAGACCAGCCTGACCAACATGGAGAAACCCCGTCTCTACTAAAAATACAAAAAAATTAGCCGGGTGTGGTGGCGCATGCCTGTAATCCCAGCTACTCGGGAGGCTGAGGCAGGAGAATCGCTTGAACCTGGAGGCAGAGGTTGCAGTGAGCTGAGATCATGCCATTGCGCTCCAGCCTGGGCAGTAAGAGAGAGACTCCGTCTCAAAAAAAAAAAAAAAAAAAAAAGTAAAGTCAAATCCACGACCACCTCTTCTACAGGGTGTAGAACTTGGTGACTGATTTTTATAAATTTTTAAATCTTTAACAGAAATAGAGACAGGGTCTCACTATTTTGCCCAGGCTGGTCTCAAACCCCTGAACTCAAGCGATCCACCTGCCTCAGCCTCCCAAAGTCCTGGGATTACAGGTTTGAGCCACCGTGCCCAGCCAGAACTTGGTGTTTTACCATTTTGAAGTGATAGTTTTACCCTTGGATTTACTATTTTCCTGTCTTCAGTTTTCCTTTACCCTGATACCTATACTTATTATTTTATTCTCTGGTACTGTAGCATGGTTTATGTGCTGCTGCAACCCCCCGTGTTAAGACAAAATACAAGTATATAAGAAAATGAGTCACAGTTAAAATATGTGAACACACACACACGCTCGCTTATACTAGGTCTTAATCCAAGCAGGAGTCAAGATAGCACATACATACGCATGAGCCATGCACAATTCTGTGCGGGGAAGGGGCTAGCAGTACAGTCCCACTTTGTGACAGCTGTATGGGTGACACAAGAGGCCTATGCCTCACTGACCTGCAGGAGTGACTCCCAGCTCAAATCTCAGCTCTACCTACAAAGCAAGCTGGTTGTTTCTGTCTAGCCTGGAAGCTGAGGTACAGAAGGCTGGCAGGAGGGGTAAGATGGAGGGATGGAATTATTCTGTTTGCACCTGCTCTGACAAGCCAGGAAAGGCCACTAAGCTAGGTCTCCCAGGGCAGCTTCCTCTCCCTGTAGTGGTACTGGTCCTGGGCCCTGCACAGCTGTGTGCATGCACGTGGAGTCTGTATACAGGACCCTTGGAGTCAGCCTTTCTCTCCTTCCTCAAGCTCACTCCACCCTAGTGGGAATGCTGTTTCCTGCAGTGTGGAGAGGAACTCATTGTGGAGTTCCTCAAAGTGAGGAATTCAAAGCAACCTCTCTCCACACTGCAGGAAACAGCATTCCCAGTAGGGTGGAGCAGCTGGCCCAGCCTGCCCAGGTCAAGCAAGGCTTCTCCCTACACTTTAGTTGGCCCCAAGCTGGAAAACAAAGCCTCTCCCTCCCTCTAGCTGGAGTGCGGTCCCAGGAAGGCCCTCAGTCAGCTCAGCCCTGGCCCAAGCACATGTAAATTGTGTCCTCTGCTGCTGAAGATATGGTCAGGTTATAAGGTTGTAGGAATTCAAAGAATTGTTTCAGAAAACTCCTTCCAGACTAGCCTCAGGCTCAGACCATGGATATCCCTCTGCTTTTTCATGAAGAGATTAGAAAGGTGCAGCCAACCAGATATGCTAGAAGGCAGGAGTTCAGCCAAGGTTAACGTTAGACTTAGGGATGACAACTACATAACTTATCCTCCAATTCAGGACACTTCTGAGACTGAAAGGGGACCTATTATTATGCCAGAACAACAGGCACAAACTGGGACGCAGTCATCCTAAATCTAGGACCAAGTTAACAAAAATCCACATTAGTATTTTCAAAATAACAAAATCTTAATGAAAAAGAAGAAAACTAAAACCAAACCCAAATACATACACATGCACACAAACTGATGTCAGTTTTTGTTTGTTTGTTTTTTGAGACGGTCTCAGTCTGTGGCCCAGGCAGTGGTGTGATTTTGGCTCACTGCCTGCAGGGTTCCAGTGATCCTCCTGCTAGCGCATGCCACCACACTCAGCTAATTTTTTATGTGTTTTTTTTTTTTTTTGTAGAGACAAGGTCTGGCTATATTGCCCAGGCTGGTCTGGAACTCCCGGGCTCAAGCGATCCTCCAGCCTCAGCATCCCAAAGTGCTGGGATTAATAGTGTGAGTCAAGGTGCCTGGCCTAGATTTCTATTTAAATACCATCAAAATGCCCTATTGTAGATTCTGGAGTCAGTATAATTTCAACTCAGATCTTTAAATAGCGGTGCAGTCCAATAGGACTTTATGTGGTGATGGAAGTGTTCTACATCTGCACTGTTCAACGTGGTAGCCACTAGACAAACGTGATGGTTGAACACGCAGAATGTGGCTAGTGCAAATAAAAAAATCTGAGTCTTTAATTTTACTTCAATAGCCATACATAACTAGAGGCGTCATAATAGTGCAAGTCTGTCTTTATAATCCCTGAGACATTTGGAAAATTATATTGCAAATCACCCTAAAGTATTTTTGTTTTTATTTTTAATTAAGAAAAAGCTTTTTTTTGAGAGGGGGGTCTTGCTATGTTGCTCAGGCTGTACTCGAACTCCTGGGCTCAAGCAATCTTCCTGCCTCAGCTTCCAGAGTAGCTGGGATAAGAGACTTGTCCCACTGCACCTGCCAGCCCAAAACCTAAAGTATTTTTGATTTGAGATAAATATATCTTCAAGCTCTAGTTGGCCTGGGAAATAATTCATGCATTTTACAAAGCGTTCCGCTTTAAGACTGTGAAGCTCTAATTAGATTTCAGGTATAATAGTCAACTGAGCTATAACATACCAGACATTGGTTATTTGAGATTTTACTTTGTAATCGAGTAATTTAGCCACCACTCTTGTGAGGGAACAAGCCAGAGCCAGGACCGCATATTACCCGGTAAAGCTGCAGAGAAGACTTGAGACTTGTAAGATTGGGCCTGGCTGCAGTCCCGTGGTCAGCAACATCTGCAACATTATACAGCCAGCAGGTCAGCTCTTCCAGCTGACAGCAAAATGTCTGCAGAGACAAATAAAAGGACACATGGTGTTACTGATCGAACAGCTATTTATGTTATCAAAAGGCTAAAAATATCAGGAGGGCTTGGAGACAGACTGTGCACCTTTAGTCTCCTTTCTCCTCCTTGCTCACCTGTCCCCACTCCATGACTCTAGACCTCCCTCTGCCAGAGCAATGAAAACCACAGCCTGGTGTGACATCAAAAATGACAGGCTGAGAAAACCCAGCCTTGCAGGTGGGAATGGAGCAGCCCAGAAGAGGCGTGCCTGCCATGGAAACCAATTCTTGGATCAGCACCATTACTAACTAGAATCAGCATCTTGGAGCCAGATACGTCCATGTTTCTCTGGAAAAGTCAATGTAAAATAAATGACTAAAATCATGACTAACCTGAAGCTACAGCCAAGAACAACTTTACCTCATGGCATCTCAATCTTTTATCAGTAAAGAAGGGTCCATGATAATGTGTCCTACCTACCTCACAAGACAAAATAACCACGTCACCTCCCGGGAAGGTGAAAGCCCTCCACGAGTGCTAGGACACATTCCTGGACAGGCACATTCCTGAACCTTCAACATGTGTCTGGGAATGCACCGAAGCCCTCAACATCAATTATTTAATGCACACAACATCCCAAGAAGGCAGGGCTCCACATTTTACAAACGAGCAAACTCAAGAGGCTGAGCCAACATTCCAAAGACAACAGTGCCATGTTTCAAATTCAGATGCCTGACACCGATAACCCTATTCCACGCAGTGTTCTTTATACCTCCAGATATTAAGACATTTGGTCCACAAGACGGTCCGGTGGCCACAAAGTCTAGGAGACAGTACATGCAATGCCCCTAACTCTGCGCTTAAACCACTTTGGCAAATGAAGCTTTGAGAAGTCCTGCAGTCAAGAAAACCACTTACCTTTGTTTAGCCCAGTGTTTCCTAAAGGCATCTGTGCACAAAACCTTTTTTGTTCAGAATACCTCTGAGTTAGGAAGCAGCCAAGGGTTGTGGCTAAAAGCTCAGCCTCTGCAAATAGTCTACCTGGGTCTGATTCCTGGCTCAAGCCCTTGCTAATTACAAGTGGGCATGTTACCTAACCTCTCTCTGTTCTTTTCTCCGAAAAGTAAAATGAGAACAGTGCTTACCTGGTAAAAGTTGTGAGGACTGAATAAGATAAGGTACAGCACAATGCCTGGCAAATAAAAAGTGCCTTGTCAACATGAACATGTTTTATTATGATGTTAGTGGATTGGGGGAAGAGACAAGACACCTGTACACAAAGCCTCCTAATGTTGAGTGTCGTTACCTTCACACATTGCACCAGTGATTCTTTTCCCTGTTCTCCTCCTTTCCTGGGAAGCTGTCCTTCAGCATCTGGGTCTGAGAATGGCCACCGGTCCAACCTAGCTGGCAAGGAGGGGCGTGTTTTCAGCAGTCCAGAGGAGACCCCGAGGGCCTGGCTGCTCCCCAGACTGCCTTCCCCTGCGGAGTCCTGGGCACGGACGAAGGAGCGCAGGAAACAGGGGTTCTGGCCCTCAGTATCCCCAGATCCTCGGAGCGCAGCTCCAGGGGGAAGCTGGCTTTGGCTGGAGCTTGAAGGGAGGGAAGCTGGCCCATCACTGTCTGACACTTCCAAGGGGCTCTGCCCTTTGATATCCCCAGCGGGCAGGGTAACCAAGGTAGAAATGGATCCTATATACGAAACCAGGCTAGAAACCTGTGTCAGCCGAGCAGGCAGGGCAAGATACTCATCGTCACTTTCCACTTCCTCTTCTGATTTCCACCTAGACTCTGTGCAGGTAGGGCGCCGGGCACTCTGGCTGGTCCTCTTCTCCCTCTCTGGCCTGGGCGAGGGCCACCCTCTGTCCCATGTCCTTAGCTGGGGAGAGCCCATATCAAGGTGCTTGCCTATAGGCAGCCAGTCCTTTGCGCCCCTCAGGGCTGGCTCTCTGCGCTCCCAACGAGCATCCCTACTGCCTGGGGCTCTGGGGGTAGATGCAAGTTGGCTCCAAGATGCCAAGCCCCTGCCACCCTGTTTCTGGGATACTCCAGAGGGCCACTGCTTAAGGCTTGGCTCTCTGGGCCCAGAAAATGGCAGGGCAGTGGCCTCTGCTGGTGGGCAGTTGGGGGAGACATTAGTAGGTGATTTGAGGGTACTTGCTGGAGAGACAGAGAAGCTATCCAGGTCTACCCCGGAGTCCTGCAGGACAGGGTCAGCCGGCACACGGCTATCAAGGTGCTTTGGGAGCTGAGGCCCGGGCCTCAGTGGGTAAGTATAGTCAAGCAGATCTTCATACTCTTTATTTGGGTTCCAGAGAGGGGAGTGGCGGTCAGGTGATGGAGGCAGGGAATCTGGCAGCACACAGGCCCAGTACTCAGCCTGGAAGGAGAGGCGTCTCCTGCCTAGCCCAGAAGCATCACCCCCAGAGAACACAGGCTGTGGTGACCACTGGGGCCGAGGTCCTAGCCCCACCACAGAGGAGGGTTCCTGGGGGACGACCAGCTCCAGGGAGGAGGAGACCTTGGCCAGAGAACCACCACGAGGCTCCGCCCTCTCTTGGTGACCCTGGAGACTGCTGCCTGTGGAGGAAGCAGAGATGCTGCAGCTGGAAGGCTGAGGAGCTGCAGAACCTGGGCTCGGCACGGACTTCCACTGTGACAGGCAAGAGAGACCTGAGCTGTGAGGCTGCTGGCTGAGGTCCAGCGCCTGGGGCAAATCTGCTAGGGATGGATCATCTTCGGTATCAGCATCATGTCCTGAGCAAATAGTTGTTCTGGGAAGGCTCAGAGTCTGAGGGAGCTCCTCGGAGGCAGAAAGCTTGGTCTTCTCCACCTGCAATGATCAAAGGGACAAAAAGCACTCGGGTGAAAATCAAACCCAATTTCTTTCTTAGATGACAACACAGGAGTTTCCTTGCGGGTCTAGACAGTATTTAGGAAAGACCTTAAAATGAAAAGTCTGCTGCCTGAGGCAAGAACCAGGCAGTGTGCACTGCCAGCAGCAGCACTGAGACCCTGCCTGTCTGGGAAGCAAGGTGACTCCCATTTCCAGTCTTCTCCAAGGTTCTTCCTTCCTCCACAGGTATCCAGGGTGTCAGCAAGCAGAACTCGGACAGCTCTGTCATGCTGAAGCTAGAATACAGTCCCTTACCTCTGAGAAGCGTCTCCTGGCAGACGAAACCCTCAATCACTCTGTCGCTAACAGGACATGTCCAAACCCAGGAGGTTGCCCCAGACCCCATCCTGCTCAGTTCACATGCCAGTGGTTAACTGAACACTAGCAGAATGACTGGTTCATCTCAGCTTCTTCACTGAATTTTTTATCTGCTTGATGAAGAACTCACCCCCAAGGGAAGCAGGACAGCACAGTGTTGAAGGACATGTTTTGGAGCCAGACAAACCTGAGGCCAGCCCCTAACTTTGCCACCTTCCAGATGTATGACTTCGAGCCTCACTTTCCTCCCCTCATAGCACCAGCTCCTCAGAAGGTAAGGATTAAATACGCCCATGTGTGCAAAGCACATGGTAAGAGCTTAACGAACAACAGGAATTCTAATAATAAGCATCAGACTCATCCTCGTGAAAGGCCATTTCTATGTCTGTTTATTATTCGCTTCCTGCCTCACCGAATCTCTGACTCACAGGTGCCAGAGCCTCCCACTGCCCCTTGCTCCCAGGCAGGTGGGGCCCAGCCTCTGTTCTCTCCCTGCCCCGCTCAGAGCCTCCTCACAGGATGCAGCTCCACAAGGGGACCCTGCAGCAGCCAAGGCTACAATGACACCGAGAAGATCAAAGCCATTCCCAGGAAAGGCCTTGGCAAGCAGAACAGAAAAGAATGTAAGAGCTGGGCAGAACAGATCATTCCGGTCACCTCCCAATGATACTGAGGGCCTGAAAGATCTGGTGATTTGCCTGCAATCACAGAACCTGGTAGGATTCCCTGCCCCATGTGACTCCCACTAAGAGAAGCTGCCTGGCAGTCAGAGAAGCCCAAGGAATTCTCCTTAAGCAGGGACAGTGCTGCCTACTACAGGGCTCCAAGGTTCTGACATGTCCCTTGGGTCTGAAGAGGATTTAGGTTCAGAGCCCCCAGGGGCCCAAAGCCCTGGACACTCCTTTCCCAAGTCTCTTCAGGGTACCCCTAAAGCCTTTAGATCACCAAGTCAGAAACAGGACAGGGCTCTCCTTGCCAGAATTCCCCTGGCCTAGACCTCTGGGCAGCAGCCTCTTGGCCTATAATCCCTGGTCCTTAAAAAGTCACCAGTCACTCTTGAGGAACAGGAGATACCATGGACAGTCCCCCTGGCTGGTCCTGAGGCCCAGCTCTCCAGTTGAACCCGCAAAACAGAAATCATCATACTCAGGCCCCTCCAATTCCTCACCCTGCACAGTAGCCAGGAAAGGATGCAAGATGGTGAGGAAATCCTGGAACAAACTCCCAAAGGACAGCAACGAGTCCATCTACAGTCTTGCCTTAGTACCTACCTGGCTTTCCCCGGAGAGCAGAAGGTCTCCAGACCCCATGGTGGCAGGAGGCAGGCCACTGAGTGTAGGCTCAGACCTCTCAGCTACGGGCTCTCTGCTGGCATCACTGGCCTGTGGCTGGTGGGCTCTAGAGGGGCCGCCAGGGTCAGTTCCAATCCAGCAAGTAGGGGCAGGTATCCCTTCTGCCCCCCATACAGGGGAGATGAGCCCTCCCTCAGCTTCCAGGCGTAGGGGCTGCTCCCCATTCATGGGCCCTGGGGTGTCCAGCTCCTGCTCCCTGCAGCTCCCTCTCCCATAGGACTGGGCCTTTGTGTCTTCAGATGCTTCTGCTTCTGCCTTTTCTTCACCCAGGGCCATTGAGACTCCCTATCTAGGTCAGGGTTCTGCTGAAGACTTCAGCTGCCTACAAAACAGGGGAGGGGAGAGAAAAATATAAATCTTCTACATCTGTGTTCAGGAAGTCTTCCTCTTTAACAATTAAGGCAAACATATTTTTGGCCAAAGAAAAATGGAAACAAATGGTGACTACTTCCTCAGAGGAGCACCGAGTTCCGGCTTTTCCCTGGCCCCAGACCTTTCCAAAGGGGAGGCAGAAGCACACCATTTCCCCTCTGCTTTCATGGTGGATGGTGCCATCCCCACCAGCAGAAACCCAGGAGGGTCAACACAGGTCCAAAGTCCAATCAAGGCTGGGGTCCTGCCTAAGTCACCTTTTTGCCCTTTTAGCCCAACCCCACTGGGTAAGAGGCCTGGTGGGACCCTTCCTGTGCACAGGCCCATAGTGGTTCTGTTATCGTAATGGTCCCCTCAGCAAGCAACTCAGGCCTAGCTCTGACTGTTCTATCCTAGAGAACAGCAAGTCAGGGCATGCCCAGGCCTCAGCTGGGCACTGGAAGAATGCCCCCTAAGATGCTTGGCTCTGCCTGGCAGAGGAGGCAGGATCCTCTTTTTTCTTTTTTTTTCTTTTTTCTGAGACAGGGTCTTACTCTGTCACCCAGGCTGGAGTGCAGTGGCGTGATCTCAGCTCACTGCAGCCTCAACCTCCCTGGGCTCAGGTGATCCTCCCACCTCAGCCTCCTGAGTAGCTGAGACTACAGGCACATGCCACCACGCCTGGCTAATTTTTGCATTTTTTGTAGAGACGGAGTTTCACCATGTTGCCCAGGCTGGGACCCTCTCAAAGCACAGAAACCACATCCAGGCTGTGGAACAGGTGAGGGCTTCTTGTTCCAAGGATGGCCAGTGACCAAAGAGAAAGAGATCAGCAACTGTTCTCAGGCTGGCCTGGGTTATGCTGCACCTGGTGACGGAGGGAAGCTGTGGAAAGCTGGTGGGTAACAGTGGTAGGGTTAAGTGTAACACAGCATGTGTGCACATGAGAGCAAGAGCCAGGCGGCAGGCAGGCAGGCGAGGGAACACAGGCTGAGCACTCAGGGAAGGATGATGATCTGGGAGCTGAATCTGCAAACAGGACCATTCCAACACAAAGAGGTTCAGGAACAACAGAGGGACATCACCCTCAGCCTAAGCATGCCAGCAAGAGTTGGTGCTGGGAGCCCTGGTGGGATGGGGCAGGGGGCCAAAAGGCCAACAGGAGGAAGACCAATGCTGGGAGGACATTGAAGGGGAGGTAACGGAACCATGAATGCCCAGGATGTCGGCAGCCACCTGGAGTGCACTGGGCCAACCTCAAAGCTTAAACGTGGGCAGAAATGGCCTTGTTTCCTCAGTCAGGAGGCAAAGAGATGGTAAGGGGAGATGCTGGTGGAGAGCCTGCAAAGGTGGAATAGCTGCAGGCTCATCCTACTCAGCTCTCACGCTGGGAAATACCACCTAGATGGGCACTGCACACACTGAGGCCACCTTGCACTGGAATCCAAGAGGGCCCTTCCCTACCCTGCCTGATGGGGCACGCCAGGCTCCAGCCTGATTCAGAAGTGACCCTGGAGAAGAGCATGCCCTTTGCATGGACTCTAGTCTAAGTCCCATAACCACCAGGTAGGGCAGGAACTAATCAGAAAAACAATTATTTTTGACAGGTAATATACAGCTCAAATGTAAAATGCACAACAGATGTAAGTCCCTCTCTGCCCTTGTCCCCCATTCCTTTGCTAAAATGAGCCAGGGCAGGCAGAGCATCTATGACAGTGGCTGGCATGGTATGGACATTAAGTGTTGGCTGTTGTCATTAGTGTCACAGGGAGGCGTTGACAGAATCAGTGTAACAGGTCACCTTACAAGGAAGGACAAAGGAGCCAAATGGGAGAAAAAGCAGCCCATTTTTTAATATAAATCAAACAAAATATTTACTACTAGATACTCCCACAAAAACAGTGAACCAGCCTTACTAGTTTTGTGTATGACCCTTGTTTCCTGATGCAAATATCTATTTTCATCCTTCCCCCCCTCCTTTTTTTCCCCCGGAAACCAAGTCTTGCTCTGTCACCCAGGCTAGAGTTCAGTGGTGTGATCTCAGCTCACTGCAACCTCCACCTCCCGGGTTCAAGCGATTCTCCTACCTCAGCCTCCCGGGTAGCTGGGACTACAGGCATGCGCCACCACGCCTGGCTAATTTTTTTGTATTTTTAGTAGAGACGGGGTTTCACCATGTTAGCCAGGCTGGTCTCGAACTCCTGACCTCAGGCAATCCACCTACCTCCCAAAGTGCTGGGATTACAGGCATGAGCCACTGTACCAGGCTTATCCTTCCCTCCCTTTTTTTTTTTTTTTACATAAATGTAGCAAACTGTATAGGTGATACTATTCAGAACCTTGCTTTTCTTTTCTCTACAAAAACTATCTAGGGGATCATTCCTAAAAAATACAGCAGGTCCTTCAGTAACATCACTTGGTACGATGTCTTTTTTTTTTCTGAGACAGAATCTCACTCTGTTGCCCAGGCTGGAATGCACTGGTGCGATCTCAATTCACTGCAACCTCCGCCTCCCTGGGTCAAGCAATTCTCCTGCCTCAGCCTCCCAAGCAGCTGGGATTACAGGCATGTGCCAACATGTCCAGCTAATTTTTGTGTGTGTGTGTATATATATATATATATATATATATTTTTTTTTTTTTTTTTTTTTGAGACAGTCTCGCTCTGTCTTCCAGGCTGGTGTGATCTCGGCTCACTGCAACCTCTGCCTCCTGGGTTCAAGCAATTCTCTGCCTCAGCCTCCCAAGTAGCTGGGATTACAGGCGCCCGCCACTACATCTGGCTAATTTTTCTATTTTTAGTAGAGATGAGGTTTCACCATCCTGGCCAGGCTGGTCTTGAAATTCTGACCTTGTGATCCACCCGCCTCAGCCTCCCAAAGTGCTGGGATTACAGGCGTGAGCCACCGCGCCTGGCCAATTTTTGTATTTTTAATAGAGATGGGGTTTCACCATCTTCGCCAGGCTGGTCTTGAACTTCTGACCTCGTGATCCACCCGCCTCAGCCTCCCAAAGTGCTAGGATTACAGGCATGAGCCACACCGCCCAGCCGGTCCAATGTCTTTTCATTATATCATTGATAAGAAACCCTGATTCCTGACTGAGGTCACTGTCTGTATGGAGTGTGCACATTCTCCCCATGTCTGCCTGGATGAGATCCAGTTCATCTGGATACTCAGGTTTCCTCCCACATCCTGAAAATATATACTTAGGTGAATGGGGCTGACTACATGGTCCTGGTCCGAGTGTGGGTATATGAGTGAGCGTGCCCTGCCATGGGATGACGTCCTGCCCATGATTGGTTCCCTCCTTACACCCTCAGCTGCTGGGACAGGCTCCAGCTACCTGCGACCTTGAACCCATTTGAGTAAGCAGGTAAATCATAATCTTGTGTGTTTTTTCTTTTTTTAAGATGAAGTCTCGGTTTGTCACCTAGGCTGGAGTGCAGTGGCGTGATCTTGGCTCACTGCAACCTCCGGCCCCTGGCTTCAAGCAATTCTTCTGCCTCAGCCTTCTGAGTAGCTGGGACTACAGACACTCACCACCATGCCTGACTAATTTTTGTATTTTTAGTAGAGACTGGGTTTCACCATGTTGGCCAGGCTGATCTGGAACTCCTGACCTCAAATGATCTGCCCTAGTTGGCCTCCCAAAGTGCTGGGATTACAGGCATGAGCCACCATGCCTGGCTCATCTTACTTGTTTTTATTCATCTTTCATAAATGTACGTACAGCTCACATTTATTTCAATATTTAATTTAGAAGTGTTTTAGTCTTTATTTAGAAGTTTGGTGATGCTTTCATGACCAGAAATATGCCATAGGAGCTTAACTCTTATTTATATCAATTAGACTATGGTAAAATTGGTTTCGTTATATGTCCTTTCAAGTGGCAGAGTCACGGTTTCCAAGAACTTACTGACGACATCAAGTGAGGACTTACTGTACAAAGACAGCTTCCTCTTTCTTTTTTCATTACTGACCAGTACTGTATTCTGGTGTAAGGACGTACTAGTTTATTTCACCAGTCCCTTATTAGTGGACATTTGGGTTATTTCTAGTCTTTTTTGCTAGTCCAAACAATGCTATGATGAGTCACTATGCACACACATTTTTGCTGGCACATCCTCAGCATAAATTGCAGAAGTAGAGCTGCTGAGGTGAAGGGTGCTTTTGGCACACACTGCCAAGTGGCCCTCTGCTGAGTGGTATCACTCTACACTCCACCAGCACATGTGAGGGCTAGTTCCCACGGGAGCCAGGGTCTTTAACCCTCATGTCACCGATGGGGAAACGAAGGCTCTGAGTGAGACAAGTCCAGGACTGCCCAACTCCAGAGCCCAAGCTGTTTATGAGCCAACTGGGGAATAAGTGATCAAACAGTTAAGCCACAAAGCAGAAGACAGAGAAGGCTGGTGGAGGGACAAAGAGAAGAGTGACAGGTCTTGCTGAGACAGAGATCTTACGGAGCCACATCCTCACCTTGTGGCTCATTAAGAAACTGCACATGAAGATGTTTACAGGCAAGTTGTGTTTTCACAACTAGGGGAACATGCTGCACCCGTGAGCTAGAAAAACCAGGGTGAAGGCTGGGCATAGCCCATAATTCCCAATTGCTACTTCTTGCTCCATTTATTTTTTTATTTTTTTTTTTTTTTTGAGACGGAGTCTCGCTCTTTCGCCCAGGCTGGAGTGCAGTGGCGCTATCTCGGCTCGCTGCAAGCTCCGCCTCCCGGGTTCACGCCATTCTCCTGCCTCAGCCTCCCGAGTAGTTGGGACTACAGGAGCCCGCCACCACGCCCAGCTAATTTTTTGTAATTTTTAGTAGAGACGGGGTTTCACCGTGTTAGCCAGGATGGTCTCAATCTCCTGACATCATGATCCGCCCGCCTCGGCCTCCCAAAGTGCTGGGATTACAGGCGTGAGCCACCACGCCCGGCCTCTTGCTCCATTTCTAAAAACTCTCAATGGCTAGAGATCCCCCACACCCCTCACTAAAGGGTGTGATCTTGAGACAGGATGCTGGAGTAAGATGATGATGGGGCAAGGGAGGGGTGCAAACAAATTATCCTTTTGTTTTGTTCATGTATTTTTTATTTATCTTGTCTGGACCTCATTATTCAAAAAAGAAGGTATCTATTTATCCTGGAGAGATGGGGAGTGGTGAGCTATTACAAACTATTCAGTTGACATCCCTAAGTAACTTACAAGGATACACACAAACCTAAACTAGGTTAGTAGTGTGGCCAAAGTCCCTTCAGTAACCAGGTAAGAAGGTCTGAAATTCAATGGTTTTCAAGGAAATTGTACGTCTGTAAAGACGGAATGAAGGTAGTTACTTTCTTAGACTGGATAAACGGTCCCTTCATAATCTTATTAATCTGCCTGACAAATGATGCTTTTTCCCCTGTACTATACAAGTTTATTATGAGAAGCAAGACAGACACATGTGAAAGAAAATAAAAACCATCTATAATGCATTCAAAACTGTCTATGAAATATTACCAAAAAGCAACGAAAGGGAGAAATCAGTTGGGATAAAAATAATCTGGGAAAACTTCCTGAAGTAATGACTGAAGACAAACCACTTTTAAAACAGCAATCATGCCAAAGAAAACACTGGCCCAGGCTATGATAAACGCACAAGTTTTGGATTCCTAGGACTCAACCCTGTCTGCATCTGTCAGGTGGCCATCTGTAACACTGCATGAAGCTCTGGTCTTCATTTCTATAGATCCGAGATTTTACATATCATTCCTTCTAACCCTCTGGGGCAGGGGTGGGGGCGACAGATTCGGGTTGCACCTTCTACTAAGAGACAGCTTATCCTTCTCAGACTGGTGAACAGCACTTGTTGTCTTGGACCCACACTGTCTCCCAGGTCATCAGCTTTAAACAATTTCCTAATGTGGGGCCTCCTGTTCTCGGATCACACATTTTACAGTATTCCCGGAGGCTAGCAGCTCCACGATGGGGCACAGGCCCGTCTCCTCCCAAATAAAGGAAGTGCTAGGAGGTTGGACTGAATGACAGGAGACATCAGAGCACAGACAGTGAACTCAACCTTACCCTCTGATAAAGGTCTGTACACACCAGAACTGCCTTGTCCTTTGTCAAACCAAGAGACAAGCCACATAAGCTTCAGGATATTCTAGGGACCATCTGGACTTTGCTATTAAAATTCTGTTAGTTTCCAGAACCTGAAGAGGCTGTATGATCCACCAGATATAATTAGGAGTGATGTAGGCTTGGCTTACTCTTGCCCTACAGTAAAAATACGCCCACAAATCATGCACGTGGTAACAAAAACTCTAAGCCTGGACATCTGACCCTTCTTGGTATATGCTGCATCACCCTAGGACACTCCTGTCACAGCTGCCGGGCTTCCTCCCACTCACTTCTGTCCAGGATGGAGAGAGGAGGACTGGGAACTGTGGGAGGGGTGAGGCTCTGCTCTTGCTCTTGATTAAACCCCTCAAACAGATGAATGATCAACCAGAGAGCAATCCTCCTTTCAACAAAAAAGGACCTCCCGCAGGACTCTTTTTTGTTTGAGGTAGAGTCTTGCTCTGTCGCCCAGGCTGGAGTGCAGCGGCACGATCTCGGCTCACTACAACCTCTGCCTCCTGGGTTCAAGGGATTCTTGTGCCTCAGCCTCCCGAATAGCTGGGATTACAGGCATGCACCACCATGCATGGCTCATTTTTTGTATGTTTAGTAGGGACAGGGTTTCGATATGTTGCCAGGGCTGGTCTCGAACTCCTGAGCTCAGGCAATCTTCCCGCCTAGGCCTCCCAAAGTGCTGGGTTTACAGATATGAACCACCATGCTCCGCCTCTTTTTTTTTTTTTTTTTTTTTTGAGATGGAGTCTCACTGTGTCGCCCAGGTTGGAGTACAGCAGTGAGATCTTGGCTCATTGCAACCTCTGCCTCCCAGGTTCAAGCAATTCTCCTGGCTTAGCCTCCCAAGCAGCTGGGACTACAGGCGCATGCCACCATGCCCCGCTAATTTTTCTATTTTTAGTAGATACGGGGTTTCACCATGTTGGCCAGGCTGCTCTTGAACTCCTGGCCTCAAGTGACCTGCCTGCCTCGGCCTCCCAAAGTGTTGGGCTTACAGGCGGGAGTCACCACGCCTGGCCAGGACTCTTTAAGTCATGAGCTCCCTTTGAAACAATCTCATTTATACCAACTTTGCCCAGGGAGCTCTGTTCTGGCAAGGGCTTGTCTCTTACCTGAGCGCACAGTCACCTGTGCCAGCCACAGAGGCCAGGTGTTGCTAGACTGAGCAAGCCCTATGAGTTCAGGGCCAAAACCTCCAAACTTGTTTTCACAGGAGGCCACAGGTATAAGTGATAATTGCCATGAACACACAGTGGCAGAACCTGCCCAGAGAACCAGACAAAGAGGCTTTCCCTGCTGCTCTTTCTCCAATAACATGAAACTGTCCACAAGGAAACAGAAGGCAGGACCCAGCAGAGGTTGCTGGAAGAAGTCTGGGGGAACTAGATTTATGGAATAAAGGAGCTTAAAGGCAGAGGCCAAGCAGGCGTGGGAGGCCACATGAAAGGAGGTAAAGACACGTAGGGGAAGCCAACAAAGGGGCCAGTCACAAGAGGTGACTGAGGCCTGCTTCAGGGTGGAGTGGGTGCCAGGAAAACTGTGGCTGGAGGCCTGAGACTGGGAGGCCAGCAGCAAAGAGCAACTGCTGCTCCACCTGCTCCCGCCCTGCTGGGAAGTCCCCCTGGAGCCCCGCAGTCCCCCACACCAGCCCTGTCTTTCACTGTGGGGTAGGTCACTCTGAGCACTTTGTCCCCCTTCTCTGCAGGTAAAATCAAAGTAAAGTGAAAATCAAGAAAAGACTCAAAGCTACGGAGGGTAGACTGTGTCTGCTGTGGCTTGGCCATGGGCCGAGGCCATCCCCAGGATCCTTGGGCACCGGGAGCCCCTTCTTTTCTCCCCAGGGCTGCTTCTGGAGGTTTTGCTTAGAGTCAAAAGAACAGAAGGAATCTCCCAGGGCCCTAGGAAGAGCCAGTGGGTCCCTGCAGATCAATGTGGTAGGGAGGGCTGTGGGCTAGGCTGCTTGGCTGTCTGTTCCCTCGCCTTCTCACTCACTTATCTGTTGGCTGACTGACCAGGGCCACCAGACAGCCTCCCAGCAAGGCCAATCTTCTCATTTACAGGGCAAGGTCTTTAGGTAGCCATTTTTTTTTTTTTAAATTTGAGATGGAGTCTTGCTCTGTTGCCCAGGCTGGAGTGCAGTGGCGCTATCTCACTGCAACCTCCACCTCCCAGGTTCAAGCAATTCTCCTGCCTCAGTCTCCTGAGTAGTTGGGATTACAGGCACCCACCACCACACCTGGCTGATTTTTGTATTTTTAGTAGAGACATGGTTTCACCATGTTAGCCAGGCTGGTCTCGAACTCCTGACCTCATGTGATCCTCCTGCCTCGGCCTCCCAGAGTGCTGGGATTACAGGCGTGAGCCACTGCACCCAACCTAAATAGCCTTTAAAGAGATACAAGTCACATCTACAAGGAGCTTGACTGAGTCCCAGCTACTCCTTCCCTCAACCCCAAGCTCTCTGGCCTCCTCAGCAGTCAGCAGGGTGTCCATGTGTAACAAAGCTCAACATACAAGGATGCTAAGGGCTGAATATGTCAATCAACTGCACCTTTTTTCCCACCAAAAAGCAAAGCAGAACACCTTCCTTATAACAAAAATCACTGTCAGAAGAGGCTGTACCTGGACCACATGGCTGCATTTCCACAAACCACTGCTTTTGCTATACTGAGTTGTTATTTTTATTTATTTATTTATTTATTTTAAGAGACAAGGCCTCGCTATGTTGCCTGGGCTGGTCTCAAACTCCTGAACTCAAGCAATCCTCCCTCCTTGGCCTCCCAAAGTGCTGGGTTTACAGGCATGGCCCACTGTGCCCGGCCCTGACACTTTTTTGTGAGGTCATCAGGCTACACGTATGAAGACCGAGAAGAATCTTACCACTCTCAAGTGATAATATTAAGAATGCCACTCACTGTACCATAGCATTCTCTTTGGAGAACCCATGAGAGAATTTCCTGGCCTCAATAACAGAAACATCTGTCTCCACTCAGCAGACATTTTCACTTTATAAGTACTGGCAAAACTGATAAAAAAAAAAATTTCCCTCTTTGCTTTGGCTGCTACAAAGCTCAGGGCCAAATACACAATCTCACCTAAGTAAAATGCATAGGACAGAGAGGTACTTGCCTTTTTGTGCTAATCTCTTCCTTGACTTTCTCCTATTTTTTTTTCACTCCATGTGCCTCAATTGCTTTTATTAAAAATCTTGTTACATCGAAGTATGTTGGAACAATTCCTCAAATAGTTTTTTTTTTTAACAAGATAGAGGAATTGTTAAAACAAAAAATAGAAAAAAGCTCCTAAACTCAAGATTTTATTCCAATACCATAAGAAAATAAAACCCACTTACCCAATACTTCTAAAAGGCAAATGTAGATACTAGGGTTAGCACTTCACTATCAAAGTGTGATCCAGCACCAGCAGCATCTGCATCACCTCAGAGCTTGTTGGGAATGCAGATTCTCAGGTCCTGCCCCAGAACCTTGCAATGAGAACCTGCATTTTAGCAATATCTCCAGATGACTTGGTAAGCACAATGTTTCAGAAGCACTGGGTTGGTAAGTAAGGCTGTTTCAGCACCCTGAGAAGGAAGAACTAAAATAGCTTTACAACCATTCCTTGGGTGCCTATATGCCAGCCACACACAAGAAAATTTATGGCCCTTGTCTTCAAGGCCTTTGCAACAGGACATTATAAAAGGCTTACACCTTGTGGCAGGTTTTTAATGGCTAATTATAGAATACCACAGCTGAAAGGGAGTCCCCAGAAATAATAGCATTCCCTAGAAAGAATTTGAGATTCATGGTGGCTATGTTAAAAACAGAATCACAGACCTGAATTTCTCCTGTGCCAGTTACAAGTGAGGAGGGGAAAGGTATTTGTTTTGGAAACTGGAAATAATTTAAGAGAAACCAGTATGCCAAGGGAGCTTACAGCTACAAGGAAATGTGCAACTTAACCTGTTTCCTGTAACCAGAAAGTGGTGCAGGAAAACCTGGAAGTGACGCAGTGTCCCCCAGGAGTTGTATCTGACACTTCTAGCTGGCAGACAGGTAGGCCTAAAGCCAACAGGAACATTTCTTGGGCTTTTCACGATGTTGGTGAACAACATTAAAGATAGTAGTTTCTTCATGAGAACAGATTTAAGTTATAAGGAGAGTCCACCTCCATAAGCTCTACTTCTCTCTGGATGATCAACCATGTAAAGATTTTTTGTCAGCCACATGAGGCCCCCATCTATTTAGCTCCTCTGATTTTACATGACCATTTCAGATAACAGACCCCATTAAGAATGTATCAAGTACCACTGTAACTCTTGGCCAAATTGCTATTTGGCACCAAATCAATCTTTAGTTCGTGGTGAGACTCCAGACACATAAACAGATAATCTTCTATGGAATACTTTCACTGTGGAAAGAGTCAGGAAAGGCTAAAGGGATGTTTAAAAATCAGACATCAGGCTGTGCGCGGTGGCTCATGCCCGTAATCCCAGCACTTTGGGAGGCTGAGGTGGGCGGATCACCTGAGGTCAGGAGTTCAAGACTAGGCTGCACAACATGGCGAAACCCTGTCTCTACCAAAAATACAAAATTAGCGGAACACGGTGGTGGGTGCCTGTAATCCTAGCTACTCGGGAGGCTGAGGTAGGAGAATTGCTTGAACCTGGGAGGAAGAGGTTGCAGTGAGCTGAGATTGTGCCACTGCACTCCAGCCTGGCCAACAAGAGTGAAACTCCCTCTCAAAAAAAAAAAAAAAAAATCAGCCATCGGATGAGGTGTCAGGCACCGTGGCTCATGCCTGTAATCGCTTGAGCCCAGGAGTTCAAGATCAGCCTGGGCAATACAGAGAGACGTAATCTCTACAACAAAATAAAAAATTAGCTGGGCCTGGTGATGTGCACCTGTGATCCCAGCTACTCCGGAGGCTGAGGTGAGAGGGACTCGACCCCAGGAGGTTGAGGCCACAGTGAGTTGAGATCATGCCACTGTACTCCAGCCTGGGTGATGGAGTGAGACCCTGTCTCAAAAAAAGGGATCGGATAAGGACCAAAAAGCAGAGAGATGCTGAAGGGTCAGGTACTATACAGATATTTCATACTGGTGAGTGTATTCAAGTATCCATTTATTTTTCTCCTAACAACTGCTAACAGCCAACAGCTACTGATCATTTTCTTTGTGCCAGGAACTACAGTAGATACTTTACATCAATATCTTATTTAATCCTAATAACCCACCACATAGGTACTATTATTATTCCCATTTTAAGGATGAAGAAACCAAGGCACAGAGAAATTAAATAACTTAATGACATGCCTGTAATCCCAGCATTCTGGGAGGCAGAGGCAGAAGGACTGCTTGAGCCCAGGAGTTCAAGACCAGCCTGGACAACATGGCAAGACCCCCATCACCATTAAAAAAAAAAAAATTAATCAGAGTTAGTAACACGGCAGAGCTAAAGTCTGTTTGACTTAGAGAGCCTGAGCTTAGCTGCCTTCCTAACCTGTAAGAATAACTCACTCAAGAAGTTAAATAAATGTTTCTGTTGTGTCACCTTTGGGCTACCACGCTGATTTTGTTTCCTTTTGGCTTCCTTCCATCATTGAGTGCCTTTTATGTTCCACGCCTTGTGCTAGGGGCTGGGGAAACCACAATACAGTGTGATGAGTAAAAATAGAGGCTGCAGAAGGTAGCGCAAAAAAGGGAGGAGTTATCAGTCGCAGGGTGGGGAAGTGCTTTAAAAAGCTTTGCAAAAGAGGTTAAACTGAATTCCTTGGGTTTTTTGTTGTTGTTCTGTTTTCTAAGTGGGCCAGAACTGACTCAACAGAGAGTGGGAAAGGGGAATTGAGGGAACAAAGTAAAAAGTGGTGACTTCTAGATCTTTCAACTAAACCCAAGGCAAACTGACCCAACACCCTTTGTCACACACTTTAACACAACACTCTTCATACCCTAGATCTGAGAACTGTTAGATTATTTACAAACGCTACCTCCCTTCGTGGTCCTGATGAATTCCCAGTGAGGTCCAATCTGCCCTGGCAGGTTTCCGCTCATTTTTGTTACAAACAATACACTAAACCCAACTTACTAATCATCAAGGGCCTGGAACAGGTTTTGGACATTCGTCCCTAGGCTGCTGGGAACTGTTCTAGTGATGACAGTTAGAAAGGATAGCCCTCCGAGGCAAAAAAATGAGACATCTTTATTTTTTCTCTCCGCATCTGGGCGCTGCTGCATCCACGGCGATAAGAAGACATCACTGGTCTCCATCTTTCCAGGGGGAAAGGCCCGAGCTGCATTAGCCCCGACTGGGGAGCTGGGTAAACAGCCCACGCCCGGGAGAGGCCTGAGGGAAAGTGACCTCCCCCGGGGCCCAGGCCGACCGGCGGCACAGCTGCTCGGCCGCCAGATGCGCGGACTCGCGCGCTTCCTCGCCGCGCCCGGGCATTCCCAAGCCCAGCCGCCCGCCTCGGCCCCGACCCCTCGGCCGCCACAGCACACGCCGTTCCGCCCGCAAGATGGAGGCGAAGGCACAAGGCGCCCCCGCCCCCACGGAGCCTTTGTGCCCTTGTCGGCGGGGACGCGAGGCCAGACGGCCCGCACCGCAAGGGCCCCGCAGGCACCGAAGAGAGGGGGTGGATGTGGCCGGGCTGCGCGCGCGGATCTAGCCCGGGCCACCGCCCCCAGCGCCGCGGGCACCCTCGACACCAGTACCCGTGCGCGGGACGCTGCCTACCTACCGCACCGCGAACGCTTCGCACATCCGGAGCGGTCTCAGCAGCTCCATGCGGTGGCCCCGAGCTGGGGTACCCCGACTACAACCGCGGCCCTCCAACCGCAGCCCAAAATGCGCAGGGCGGGACCGAGCGCCAACCACGCCCTCCGGCCGCGCTGACCACGCCCTTCTTCCCGCCCCTTCTCCCTCCGCGGGAGGGCTTTCGGCAGTTTCGCGCAGCCAATCTCAGCCCTAAGTCCGGGGCTCCACCAATACGTGGACGCTCCTGCAAGATGAGCCCGGCCCCTACTTCGTCTTGGCCTATGGGAAGCCGGGACTTCTTCAGCGGCTGTCCTCCCTCGCTTTTGGAGCTCCGACCTCAGCTTCGGCTGCTAGCTGGGTTGTGTAAGGGCGGGTCATTCTGGGGCGCTTAGGGGTGGGTGCCGGGGGGCGCGCTTTCCCGCGTGAAGGTCGCGCCAGGAGTCATGCGTACATTCGTCCATTTTGCTCTGGACGCACTGATGTTCCGGCGCGCCGCCGCCTCTAGGCTGTCCGAACGCCTTTCACTGTTTTTCTGTTTACATTTGCGTCTGCACGACCCGGCGGCGCGACCGAGGCCCGAACAGGTGCTGCGAGGCGGGGCGGGGAGCCAGTGCTGAGGGGAGCTCCCCAGGCCGGGTGGTTGAAGACAGCTTCGGTGGGGAGGTGGAGCTCTGGCTGGTAGAGAATGGGAAGGGTGTGGAAAATGAACTGGGAGCTGCTTAGCGACTCTGAGCAGCCTGCTCTGATGGGAAATCGGTGATGGAGTCGGAGGGAAGTGGGAGGCAGCTTGTGGGAGGCCAGGGTGCTCACTCTCTCCCCTGCCAGCATGAGACCTAGTAACTTTCATACATCTCTATCTATCTGTTTTGCAGAGATGGGGTTTTGCTGTGTTGCCCAGGCTGGGCTTGAACTCCTGGACTCAGAGGATCCTCCCGCCTCGGCCTCCCAAAGTGCTGGAATTACAGGCGTGAGCCACTGCATCCCATCCCCTAGGAGCTTAATGACACTGCCCTTTAGCTTTTACTGCTTAGCAGAATCCGGAGGCATAGAGGAACTACCACCAGGCTGGCATGGGGAAGGGGCCCTCCCTTCTGATGATTTTCTCTCAGCAGCACTTTCAGCAATCTGGCTTCCACTGAATATCTCCCCAATTCATAAAACAGGCGTCTGTAAATGTCAACCCCAGCTGGGTGCAGGGTACAAATTTTTTCCTGCAGAGCTCTTGAGTCCCAGGTAGTTTAGGAGACGAGGACTTGTTTGGTTTTCCCAGACCTGTCAGGACATCTCAGAGGTTTTGTCTAACCCAGGGGCCACAAACTTTTGACGACAGCAGCAGCCAGCCCACAGATGGTTTTATTTGGGCATCCCATAGTTTTCTTTGTTTGCTTTTGTTTTTTAATAAGAATTTGAATCCCACCAACACCACTGGTCCATTAAGTAACAGCCAGCCTTCACACTTTTGCTGCCTACTTGAAGGCATTTGTGTTTGTGACCCTTGATCTTTTCTATACACAGAAGACCTCCAGTGGAGTCACCTAATCCCACAGCCAAGTCACCCCTGCTGGACAGAGAATTGTACGAAGTCCAAACAGGCCTACATATCCTGTATGGTTTCCTCATCTATAAAGAGAGGGGATAGGATGAAGGAGTCCCAAGGTTCCTTTTGGTTCTGATGTTCTGTAATTTTGTGTTGTGAGCAGCTTTTGTTTTTGCCTGATGGGAAAACTTTCCTTTGGGGAATTGTCTGCAGTCCCCTGGGTCAGATGGTTCTTTAGCACCACACTTCTCTGGTCTCCCAAGGCAGGATGGGTGTGGAGAAGGGGAGGTGTGGAACCCAGGCCTGGCCAACTATAGTCTCCCTCCTCTTGTTTTCAGATTTCCCCAGGGATGCGCACATGACCAAACCTGAGATGATCTGAGCCCTTGTCGGTGATTTTAGAGAATGAGGCTGGGAGAAAGAGGCTCTTTTCTTTGGTGTTTCTGAGCATGGGAAAAGTAGGCCTAGAGCTGTCTGTAGTTGTACTCCTTGCACCAGCAATGCTGGAGAACCAGGCCTGGAAATGTTAGGAACCAGCTAAGCCATCCTGCTTCGGTACTCTGATTAGGATGCGTACCAGCTCCTTTGGTGGTGACATGAATTATTTTTCAACTCTTCTCATTCAAGATTCAAGTTTTGGGAGGGACCATTTACTTGGCCTAGTCTAGGTTGTGTGCCTGTGTTCTAATTGCCAATAGGCAAAGAGAGTTCTGGTTTCTACTGTGGCTTTTAGTCTGGGAGGCCTAGCCTCATACCAAGACTCAGTGTGTGGGGGCCTCCCCTCAAATAAGAAGAATGAGACGCTGGGTTGCCAAAAGTTGCTTCACTATAGTCCGTCTCTTAGGCTGCCCAACATTCACAGAAGTGCTTTCAAAGGTAAATGAAAATGCTGCCATCCAACAAAATGGGAGCATCTCTCCTATAACAAAATTTACCTATCCCTTCCCCAAAGCAGGGCATCTCAAAGTCTCCTCATTTACTGTATTTGGCCCAAGTCCAACTTCTGTAGGTGATGTTCCATTCTTCCTTTCAGTTTCATCATCATCCCATCCCATCGTTGTAATGTGTAGACTAAATTGTAAAGTTAAGCATCACTGATAGACTTTAGATACAATTGTGAAGAGAAAGGAAATGAAAGAAAAGGACAATAGCTAAAAACTCCATTTATATATAATACAGCAAGAAGGGAAATACTGTTAGAGGTTACAATCCTCATTTTTGTAACTGGTAATGAAGCTTTATTGTCATTTACAATTTTCCTTGTCCGCTACCCATTCCAGGTCCCTCTTTCCTTCACGCAACCCCTCAGCTGTCCAGGATTCTTTGCCTGGTTGGGTTAAGCAAGCTTTTGTTCTTGAGGAGGTCGCCTGTAGGTGGGTTGTCTGTAGTTTGTCTGTAGGTGGTACAGTACATTGCCATCAACTTGTGCCCTGGCATGAGAGTGATGAGGTGCCTCAGGAGACCTCCTGGGTTCTATTACTGCTTCTCTTGTCTCAGTGGCATAACAGCAACCCCACTTCCTCCTGAGAGTCAAGATCAGTCACCAAACAACATGTGATCTGTGGCATGAGGAGACCACATCAATTTCAGTTTCCAGTTAATAGGAACCATTGTTGTAGGTTCTGGTGAAAGCATTGTACTAAAATATCTAAACCAGCTGGTTTGAGGAAAAGCAAAGTATAAATTTTGAGGAGAATCATTAGGTATGATTTGAGAAGTGCCACACCCATTGTTACCAGCAATGATATTCTGCTGTGGAGGAAACTATTGGTCATTGGTTCAGAGTTTTGTCTCCCAGTGGGCACTTGAACTAATTTTTTTTTTTTTTAATTAAAAATTTTAGCCAGCTGGTGGTTTCTTGCTTGGTGGCCGGGAGCCAGATTCCATTCTGGGCAGGAGCAAGGCGCAGCCAGTGGGAATGTAGGAGAGGCCAGGTGTGTGTTTTGGGACTTTCGGAGCAGCAGCCTGGGAACTAGCAGAGAAGATTCCATCTTCCAGAGGTTGCCACTGTCTGCCAACTCACTTGTCTCCATCCACAGTCATATTTTAAAAATACATAGTGACACTCTAGCTGTCAGGTTCTTCATGGGGAATGTGACTGAAGTCTGACATCATTCCTATTGCCATGAAATCTGAAACTTTGTGTCATTCTCACTGACAATTGCCTTGGAGTTTGACAAACTCTTTCCCCAGTGATATTGACAGGTTGTTTTGTTTTTGTTTTTGTTTTGTTTTTTTTGAGACAGTGTCTCACTCTGTCACCGAGCTGGGGCTGGAGTGCAGTAGCACGATGTTGGCCCGCTGCAACCTCCACCTCCCAGGTTCAAGGGATTCTCCTGCTTCAGCCTCCTGAGTAGCTGGGATTACAGACACCCACCACCATGCCTGGCTAATTTTTGTATTTTTAGAAGAGATGGTTTCATCATGTTGGTAAGGCTGGTCTTGAACTCCTGACCTCAGTTGATCCACCTGCCTTGGTCTCCCAAATTGCTGGGATTACAGGTGTGAGCCACCACACCTGGTCAGATCCAAGGTATTTTGAACTAAACAGAACAGCAACCCACATCCATATAAAGTAACTATAAGAAAAAAATAAAAAACCGTTTTAACTAATAAAAATTCTTCCCACTAACCACAATTCCATCCAACAGCCAAAAAGCAGAGGAAAACTAACATAGTACTCTTCATATGAATTAAATATCATTTAGTAAGCAGCTGCAGCTATAAAGAATACCAAAAATCAGACATTAAAAAACTCAAAATAGAAATGGACACAAAGCAGAAAACTATAAAATGAGAACTGACTAAATTCAGGAAAGAAGTAGAAGAAAAAGCCAAAATAATCTTGAGATATGGAAACTAAATTACATTGTGTCCACGGGAAAATAGGTTAGCCTAAAAATTCAAGAAGGAACATTGATAAATTTAAAACAGCCAAAAGAACCTAAAACAAATTTGGAAAAGAAGGAAAAATATTAGAAAAAATGTGAGAGATATAGAAGATCGACAGACGTTAACATATGCATCATTGAAGTCTCCAAAGAAAAGAAACATAACAATGAAACAAAGTTATAACTGAAGATAGTTTTCTGGATATAAAATAAAACATGAATTTTTGGGACCAAAGGTACCTTGAGAAAAACTGACCCAGTATCATTAGCCTCAGTGAAATGCAAATCAAAACCACAATTATAGCCACTAGGATGGCTATAATAAAAAAGGTAACGTGTTGATGAAGATGTGGAGAAATTGGAACTCTCATACGTGGCTGGTAAGAATGTCAAATGGAGGCTGGACACAGTGGTTCACACCTGTAATTCCAACTCTTTGGGAGGCTAACATGGTAGGATCGCTAGGGCCCAGTAAGTCAAGGTTGCAGTGAGCTGTGATCAGGCCACTGCAGTCCAGCCTGAGCAACAGGGCGAGACCTTGTCTCAAAAGAAAGGAAAAGAAAAAACTATGTCAAATAATACAGCTGCTTTGGAAAGCAGTCTGGAAATTTCTCAAAAGATTAAGCATAAAGTTATCATTTGACCCAGCAGTTCCACTCATATATATATATATATATATATATATATATATATATCTTGCATATATATATGTATATATATATGCAAGATAAATTAAAACGTATGTTCATACAAAAACTTGTACATGATTGGTTATTGCAGCATTATTCACAAGACCCAAAAAGTGGAAACAACCCAAATACTCATCAACTGATGAATGGGTAAGTAAAATACAGTATATCCATAATATGGAATGTTAAAATGGCAGTAAAATCAATGCTACAGAATGCAGATGAACATTTTTATACAGTATGGGTGAACCGTGAAAACATGCCAAGTGAAAGAAGCCAGTCACAGAAGACCACATGGATGATTCCATTCGTATGACACATCCAGAATAGGCAAATCTATGGAGATGGAAGATTAGCAGTTACCGAGGGCTGTAAGAGTTGAGGGGAATGGGAAATAACACTAATGGGTAACAGTTTCTTTTAGGGGTAATGAACTAAATTTGATTGTTCTAAAATTGACTGTGATGTTGCTTGCACAACTCTGTGAATAAACTAAAACCATGGAACTGTGTGCTGTAAATGGGTGAACTGTATGGTAGGGAAATTAGATCTCAATAAAGCTGTTTTTTTTTTAAAAAAAGATATAGAAGTCAACTTGAAGGACTTTTTTTTTTTTTTTTTTTTTTGAGACAGAGTCTTGCTCTTTCTTCCAGGCTGGAGTGCAGTGGCATGATCTCAGCTGACTGCAACCTCTGCCTCCCAGGTTCAAGTGATTCTCCTGCCTCAGTCTGCTGAGTTATAGGTGCTTGCCACCACACCCGGCTAATTTTTTATTTTTATTTTTTCCAGTAGAGACAGGGTTTCATCATGTTGGCCAGGCTAGTCTCAAACTCTTGACCTCTGGTGATCCACCTGCCTCAGCCTCCCAAAATGCTGGGATTACAGGCATGAGCTACCACACCTGGCCTTGAAGGACTTTTTCATTGGCCAAATTTGGGACAGTCTGCAAATAAAAAATAATGTTAATTACTATTTAATTACATTTTAAGTATAATTGTATTTAAGTATATTTGAGATAATTATATACTTAAATGTATAATTAACTTCAATATAATTAGGTATATAGTTAAGTATATATGCTTAATATATGATTATATTTAAAATGTTTATATATTAAATATATTAACAAGTATATTAATATATAGTACTATATAATAAATACATTTAACAATATATAAATATATAATAAATATGTTAAATGTTAATGTAAAATAAATATTTGTAATCTATAATTATAATTGGTTATAATATAATAATTTTTTGAAAATCATGGTCCATAGTCAATCTCGAACAAAACATAAGAAAACAGAGAGAAAAAGAAAAGCTCATCTTTACAGAGTGATAACTGTAAGAGGAATGTTAGATTAGACAATTACCCTTTTGGAAACTCAAATGTAATAATTAACCAATTAACCAAGATAAGGATTACTAATGAATGCTAAAACTATTGGGAAAAAAGTTTCTGGGAACAAGTTATTCACACAGACTCCCAAGTATTGCCCCACTGATTATTTACTAATTACAAAAGGGAAATTATGCATTTATAATGGAATGATCAAGCAGTTACCACCATAACCAAGTGATCAAACATCACCAATAATGGGACTACCAGACATGTGCCTCCTAAGTAGAATTTTTCCAAAAATATTTAACCTAACTTCCTGCTTACAGGAAATACAGTAGATACTGGTATAAGATGAACATCATTAGGAAGTAATCATCTCCAGAATATGGGATATTATGTAGCTGCACTAGACCAGTTTGGTTGAACTTTTATGTAACAAAAGTTATGAGTTGTTTTTCAGTTGCTAATGGAGCCTCAGGTCATGTAACCTGAGCAGGCCCAGATGAACCAAGTGTGTAGCCACAGCGGGGAACCTAAGTGCTCAGAGAAGCAGGGACTGAATTAGGAAGTTGACATTGAATGGCTGGATCTACAATGCAATCAGATTGAGCTCTGGCATCACTCATTAGCAGGATCCAGTGAGATCATGGCATTACCTCATTGCAAGATGCAGTCAGATCATGCCTCATTACCCTATGCTTATAAAACCCGACACAGCCTGGAGCTCAGGGAGGCATTGCTTTGGGAGCTGTCTATACCCAGTGTTCTTTTTACTAGTTGAAAGTAATAAAATCCTCTTGTTAAATCCTCCTTGGTTGTGGCCATTGGGTTGTCACCAAGTGACCTAGCCCACCTGTTGTGTAGGCAACAGTTATACAAAACAATTGGCCTGAACTCTTCAAAAATGTCAACAGTATGGAAAAAAATACCTAGAAATAAATGGTATTGGAAGGAATTGTTCTAGATTAAAAGAGACTAAATAGATAATAACCAAAAACAATACAGGAAACTTGAGTGGATACTGGAGCAGGAAAAAAAAAAGAGCTATAAAAGGTATTTGGGGGATAACTGGAGAGAGTTGAATTTGGGCTGATATTAGATGATATTATGGCACAATTGTTAAATTTGAGGGGAGGTGATGGCATCGTGGTTATGTAGAAAAATATTTTTATTCTTAGGAGATACATGCCGAAGTAATTAGAGGTGAAATGTTATAATATCTTTGTATTAGTCTGTTTTCACATGCTGATAAAGACATACCTGAGACTGGGTAATTTACAAAAGAAAGAAGTTTAATGGACTTACAGTTCCACGTGGCTGGGGAGGCCTCACAATCATGGTGGAAGGTGAAAGGCATGTCTCACATGGCAGCAGACAAGAGGAGAGAACTTGTGCAGGGGAACTCCCCTCTTTAAAACCATCAGATCTTGTGAGACGTATTCACTACCACAAGAACAGCATGGGAAAAACCTGCCCCCATGATTCAATTACCTCCCACAGGTTCTTCCCACAACATGTGGGAATTCAAGATGAGATTTGGGTGGGGACAGAGCCAAACCATATCAATCTTTAACTTAATTTTGGTTGTTTAACAAACAAAACTGTATATCTGTATTTGTAGCTATCTATGTATCTAAGGGGGAGCACGTGCAAATGTGATAAAATGTTAGTAATTGATGAATCTGTGGTTGGCAGACTCTAAGTTGGCACTCAGTGAATTCTGACCTTCCCTCCTGGAATTCACACCTTGTGTAATCCCTTTCCCTTGAGTAAGGGCTGGGTTTAGAAACTTGCTTCTAGCAAATAGCATGTGGGAGGTTCCTTCCGTAATTGAATTCTCTCTCCATCAATTGCTCAGGTGGAAATGGGCTGCCATGTTGTGAGCTGCCCCATGCGGAAGAGGCTCACATGTGAGGAACTGAGGGAGGCCTCCAGAAAACAGCCAGTGAAGAACTGAAACCCTCAGTCCAATAGCCTGTGAGGAACTGAATCCTGCTGACAACCATATGAATGAGCTTGGAAGCAGGTCCTTCCCCAGTGAAGCCTTCATGTGAGACTGCAGCCCACTTGACACTTTGATTTGTAGCCTTGTGACAGACCCCAAGCCAGAAGAGTCAGGTAAGCAGTGCCTGCACTCCTGACCCATGGAAACTGTCATGATAAATGTTTTTTCCCATGAAGCTATGTTTTAGATAATGTTTTGCAGCAATAGATAACCAATTCACTAGGTAAAGGGTGTATCCATTGTAATCTTTCAACTTTTCTGTAGATTTGTGGTTTTACATGCTGACAGTCAGGTGAACACACTGCTGTTGGCACCATGGCCACTGCATACTACATGCTGTCATGCTAACATTTGATGCTGCAGCAGTAAGTTATTTCTCAAATGATTCTGAGTCTCTGGCTCACTAGCAGGATCATGTGCCCAAGCTCCAGCTTCCAAGGTGTGAGGCCAGAAAGTACCTGACCCTCTCAGCTTCCGTAGTGAGAATTGTGGCCCTGTCTCTCAAATAGGGAGGTATTCAGACACTGAGTAGATGAAAAAAAAAAAAAAGGTAGGGGGTGGATAAGAAAAGAGGGAGGAGAAACTGAAAAGAAGAGAAACATCTGCTATACTTTCTTCTACTCCTCTAT
Organism: Symphalangus syndactylus; assembly: GCF_028878055.3. Lineage (NCBI taxonomy): Eukaryota > Metazoa > Chordata > Mammalia > Primates > Hylobatidae > Symphalangus > Symphalangus syndactylus. Next base: position 75,402,857 of record NC_072436.2, read on the forward strand.
TCCCAACTGCCCAGAAAGCTCCCCTGCTTAGGAGAGAATCAGATCAGCAGAGTTCCTGATGACCTAGTTTTCATGCTTAGAGACTCATTAGGGTAGCTCAACTACTGACTCTTCCTGTCTCTGTTTTTACCCTCCTGCCAATAACAACCCCCCTCTGTCTGTGTCTCTTTAAAGCCCCAAGAGAGATAATCTGATGGTTTGGCTGGTCACTGTTTAATAGAAGGTGTTCTTGTTGGTCTGGATTTTCACTCTAGGCTACTTGAGAAGGTCTGGATTGGCCAATAGCTTGGATGCCCTTGGGACCAGGCTCTGTCCAATCCGTTTATTTGCCTGCGGGGTGGTAACAAACAGAAACTTCCACAAAGGAGCCCCTAAGACCCCTAAGTCATGGACTTGTACAGGCATTTTGAGGCTTTTATAAGGGGGCAGTGTTAGAAACGCTTGTTCCCCAGTGTTGCAAAGAAATAGCACTTGAGTTGGAGCTCGAACTGGCCTGGGAAGGACCTTACCTAGTGATCCTAACTACTGAAACGGCAGTCTGGACAGCAGAAAAAGGATGGACCCATCACACCTGAGTCAGGAAAGTGCCACCCCCTCCAGAGTCATCAGGGGAAAACCCTACCAAACTAAAGCTAAGAAAAATTTAACTCTCTTTCATCCATTTGATTATGACTTCTTTCCTCGCTCTATTGCTGACCACCTAGTTATTAATGTAACCAAGTCAATTTCGCCTCAAACTATTACATTTGATGCTTGCCTTGTTACACCCTGTGGAGATTTGCCAAGTCAGAGGCAACTCTCCACTTCAGGAAAGTATCTTTATCCTTCCTAGCGCTCTTCAGACTAAAAATCTGTTAACTGGGATAAATTAGTTTGAGAAGAGTTTGATGAAGATTCCAGTATAAACTGGAAATCTTGTCCTCCTAGAGCAGAGCTTCTCTGCCAAAGTTGGTCCAATGCTCTATAAAATATTAAAGAGCAAGGATCGGCTGCCCCAACTAGCACTTGCAGTTTCTTAAAACCATATGTTCATTTTACTAAAGGAGTTACCCCTCCCCATTGTCAGTTAGACCAATGTAATTGGGTACAGATGACCATCCCTGCTCCCCAGAGTTCTTCTATGGTATAGGAGCAGAAGTCTCAGGATCCTTTGAAATGCACTTCATTGCCTTGTCACCTCCTGCACCCCCTTCTCCCTCTCCTAACTTCTCTGCTAACCAAACCTCTTGTTATCTACCCAATGATGAAACCAAAGTAGTTGCTGTAGAGGTTAAAGATTTAAAACAAACTATAGCAATTGAAACAGAGTATCAGGATGCAAATGCTTGGCTGGAATGGATTAAATATTCTGTTCGCACGCTAAACAAAAGCGACTGTTAACGCTTATGCGACAGGCAGACCAGAGACCCAGATTGTCCCCTTTCCAGTTGGGTGGTCCTCTCATGGACTGGGCATGAGCTGTATGGTAGCTCTCTTCCAGAACCCCACAGCCTGGGGCGATAAGTCATGCAAGACTCTTTCACTGCGGTTCCTTGAGGTTAAGAGCCCTGTGGGTCAGCCCCTGAGGGCCATGCTGCCGCCAGCCCCTGATGTTAACTTCACCTCGCGCCTTTCTCTGCGGGGAGATGGGGGTGGAGGGTGGAGTTAGCATTCCTTGAAGACTTAACAGGGTGCAGGGAAACCAAGCCTTTTCAAGAGCTTACCAATCAGTCTGCCCTTGTTCATCTCCAAGCAGATGTGTGGTGGTATTGCATGCAACTATTGCTGGGTACTCTGCTCTGCCAAGTAATTAGAGCAGCACTTGTGCCCTAGTCCAACTGGCCATCCCTTTTACCCTAGCATTCCGTCAACACGAAAAAAAAAAAAGAGAAAAGCGTAAAAAAAAGAAGTGCCTCACATGGGTCCTTTGACTCCCATATTTATATAAATGCTATTAGACCTCCACAAGGAGTACCAGATGAATTTAAAGCCCGAGATCAAATAGCTGCAGAATTTAAGTCAATATTTTGATGGTGACAATTAATAAGAACATAGATTAGATAAATTACATTTATTAAAACCAACAGCGGTTTATTAACTACATTAGAGATGCTGTTAAAGGAATAGGTGAGCAATTAGGGGCTACTAGCCAGATGGCTTGGGAAAGTAGAAGAGCCTTAGACATGATATTAGCAGAAAGAGGAGGAGTTTGCGTCATGATTAAAACTCAAGGTTGTACCTTCATCCCAAACACCACCGCCCCTGATGGAATTATAACAAAGGCATTGCAAGGTCTAACTGCTCTGTCCAGTGAGTTAGCCAAAAACCCAGGGGTAAATGATCCCTTTACAAGGTGGCTAGAAAAATGGTTTGGTAAATGGAAAGGAATCATAGCCTCAATTCTTACTTCTCTTGCAGCTGTAGTAGGTGTACTCATTCTTGTTGGGTGTTGTGTCATACCAAGCATCCATGGGCCGGTGTACAGACTCATACAGGCAGCACTTACTAAAACCTCCCTTAATTCTCCTCCACCTTATTCAGAGAAGCTTTTTCTTTTAGGGAATCAAGCAGAACAACTAAGCCAAGACATGTTAAGGAAGTTTGAAGAGAAAGAACTATAAAAATTCAAGAAGGGGGATTGTTAAATATAGTGAACCCCAAGTTTCTCTTCAAAGAATCAGTATGTCAGTATGTTCAGCTCTCTTATTCTTTGATTCTCAATTTTAAAGTTTAACTTCCTGGTTCTCTTCACCCCTTTGCTTCTAGTTTCAGTAAACAACTTTCCCGCCAGTCCTAATCAGTAGTTCACATCTGTTCCCCTGCTCACCTGCTCCATCCTGACTCATCCCAGTCACCTGCTTTGACCTGAGTCACCCCTGGTCACCTGCTGTGACCTAAGTCACCTTTAGTTACCTGTTCCTAACCGTCCTTCCTGCCACACTACTCACCCTGCCACTCTGGCTCATACCCCTGGTCTCTTTAAAATAGCCAATCAGAATTAGCTTAGACTGTACGGTCCAACCCTAGCCAATAGGGGAACAACACAGCAGTAGCGGCTACCTGCCTCAGGAATAAGAACTCCTTCCCCTTCCCTGTCCGGGTGTGCTGTCGCCATTACTCTATTTGCGAGTTACACCCTTCTGTAGAAGTAAAAATTGCCTTGCTGAGAAAATTAAATTTATGTTTGAGTGCTGTTTCTTTGTGGCACCGGGGAACAAGCATTTCCATAGAGGAAAGAACTTGGCTGGGACCTTACCCTCCTGTCTCGCTGATGGAATGAGACATGTGCAGAGGAAGCTGACTTGGGATAAAGACAATGAGTTGATTTGGGGCATGAAAGTGAAAGTGAGATTCCCAGGTGGTGCTGTCTTTTGTCTTTTTTATTTTTATTTTTTGAGAAGGAGTCTTGCTCTGTCACCGAGGCTGGAGAGCAGTGGTGCCATCTCAGTTAACTGCAGTCTCCACCTATAGGGTTCAAGTGATTCTCCTGCCTCAGCCTCCCGAGTAGCTGAGACTACAGGCGAGCACCACTACACCCAGCTAATTTTTTGTATTTTTAGTAGAGACTGGGTTTCACTGTGTTAGCCAGGATGGTCTCGATCTCCTGACCTCGTGATCTGCCAGCCTCGGCCTCCCAAAGTGCTGGGATTACAGGCATGAGCACCACGCCCGGCCCTGCCTTTTGTCTTGTTGGAGACGTGGAGCTCAAGTTAGGACGTCAGGGATGGAGATGAAGATGGGATGGTCGATCATATAGAGGTAATGCTTAAAGCTACAGACAGGGAGATTTCCATAGGCATGGAAGTGTAAAGCTGGAAAAGCCAAGGGCAGTTGCCGTAACACTATTCCTTCAACTATTTTCAACAGAACTTTGGAAATTTGCATCTGGAATGAGTAGGTGAAGTTGAATTAGATTTGCCAACTGTATGGTTCAGGCTGCATCAACATCTATGTGCAACCCACAGACTTCATGTCCAACATTCACATCTTATGACATTGTCTCATTGTTAAGCATCTTGAGGTAGGATAACTTTCTGAGCTACAAATGTGGAATTTCCCCTTGTATTTTCCTGCTTTTCCTCCTCAGGCAGGCTTCGTTTTACTTTCCTCAGGAGCTGGCAGGCTGAAGGCAGAAATTGCCTGCAAAACACTTCTTTTCCTGGCTTTGTTTTCAAAAGCCTAAGTCCCCTGAAGTGTCTGAGTGTACAGTGTACTGGAGGGAGAGGAGACAGGAAGTGGCTCTGATGGAAACCCTAGCAGGCAGTGGTGGATTTCCCCCAGGGTAAAAGATTGCTCCAAGCCAGGGGAGGGGTCCAGGGTCCTGCAATAGCTGGGACCTGTGCCCTGCCCTCTGTCAGCATCCCAGGGGAGTGGCCAGATCTCAGAGAGGAACAGTTACAGGGCTCCCAGCCTCACCAGATATCCATATGTCCCAAGGGTGCTGCGAAGGCTAGTGGGCTGTTAGAACTGAGGGAACCAGATAAATTGGGCCCTGGTGGCCTTGACAGTGACTAGTAATGATCTATAACTGTAGGGTCTTCCTAGGACCTTGAAGGACGGCCTGAAGTAGAAAATCCTGTTGGGTTTGGAGTAGAAATTAAGTTGGTTTAAATTTATTATTATTATTATTTGTTTTTCTTGTTTCCTTTTTTTTTTTGAGGCAGAGTTTCGCTCTCTTGCCCAGGCTGGAGTGCAGTGGTGCAATCTCTGCTCACTACAGCCTCTGCCTCCTGGGTTCAAGCAATTCTCCTGCATCAGCCTCCTGAGTAGCTGGGATTACAGGTGCATGCCACCACACCTGGCTAATTTTTGTATTTTTAGTAGAGATGGGGTTTCACCATGTTGGTCAGGCTGGTCTCAAACTCCTGACCTTGTGATCCGCCCACCTCGGCCTCCCAAAGTGCTGGGATTACAGGCGTGAGCCACCACGCCCGACCTTATTATTTGTTTTGTTTAGAGAGGGGTCTTCCTCTATCCCAGGCTGGAGTGCAGTGGCATGATGATAGCTCACTTCAGCTTCAAACTCCTGGGCTCAAGTGATCCTTCTGCCTTAGCTTAGGACTACAGGTGCACGCCACCATGCCTGGCTATTATAATTTAATTTAATTTAATTTTTTTTGTAGAGATGGGGTCTTACTATGTTGCCCAGGCTGATCTTAGACTTCTGGCCTCAAGCAATCCGCCCTCCTTGGCCTCCCACAGCCCTGGGATTACAGATGGGAGCTACCATTCCCGGCCTCATAATGGAAATTTAAAAATTTTGTAAGGAATAGCTATACTACATCAATAATACTGCCTGACCATCTTTGTACATATAACTTTTTTATATACAGGAATTTTTTTGAAAGATAGATTCACAGAAGTAGAATTACTGATTGAAAGGATATAGACATTTTTAAGCATCTTGATACATGTGGCTTAAATGCCACATGTATGGCCTAAATTGATTGAGTCTTTTCAGATTTGGATTTTAAAACTAGAACCCTCTCTTCAGTAGGGTGGGATGGAGGAAACACTGGAAACCTCGTAGGAAGCAATTGCAATATTTCATATGAAATGCAAGGAAGGGCCAGACTGAGATTATGGCCATGGGGAGAGAGAAAGGGACAAAATCCCATATCAGTCAGGAGGTGCTATCAATAACCTATCTCTGCATATGGGTGAAGCAGTGAAGGGGAGGCAACAATCAAGATCCCCTTACTAATTTCCAGTTGAAAATCGAGTAGATGAAAATCCTGTCAACTAAGAGGCAATGTGGCTTGGTGGGAAATGCCTGTGTTTTGGATCTAACTGACCAAGTTCAAATTCCAACTGTCCCAACTAATTAGCTGTGTGGCCTTGGGCAGGTTGTTAAAACTCTCTGAGCCCATATGCCTAGATTTCCTTATTTGTGAAATGAGGATTGTAGCGTTTATGCCTACCAAACAACTGTAAGGATTAAATGTGAATTTTTTTTTTTTTTTTGAGACAGTCTCACTCTGTCACCCAGGCTGGAGTGCAGTAGCATGATCTTGGCTCACTGCAGCCTCCACCTCCCAGATTCAAGCAATTCCCCTGCCTCAGCCTCCCAAGTAGCTGGCACTACAGGAATGCACTACCACGCCCAGATGATTTCTGAATTTTTAGTAGAGACGGGGTTTCACCATGTTGGCCATGCTGGTCTTGAACTCCTTGGCCTCCCACAGTGCCCGGCCATAAGTGTGAAAATGTCTTTAGCCGCCTGACCCATTGGGGCTTTGAAGAAATTAATGAAAACAGATAATACTAATAGAAGAGGATGTACAGAGGGTTAAATAATATATTTGGTTTGAGGTCCATTTGTTTAAGATGCATGAAATCTCACGAAATGGACTTTATCTTGGTATGCTTTTATTTGTTAAATTTTAATTTTGAAATAATTTTTCCTTTATACTTCTTTCTGTACACTGTTGCTTTCATTTTTTTAAGAGACCTAAAGGTATGAGAGGGACAAGGAAAGAGGGTGGTGATCCTGTTGCCCTTGTGGGTAGGACTGCGGAGGCAGTGGTGCAGTTCTCAAGCATGACCACAAGGTGGAGTCCGTAGTAAGTGGAAATGGTTTACCCTGGGTGGGAGGAGACTCGGCAGGATCCTGGAGCAGATTCGGTGGCAGCCGCAGAGCTCTCCGTCCAGTTCTGCAGGCGAGTCCCATCTAGCCTCTTCTCCTGCCTTTTGGTGACTGACTTTTCACGATGTAAAGTTAATCACAGTTACACATACCAGCCACCACACACTCCCAGGACCCCAAAGAAACCATGAAGAAAATAATTACAAGCACAACAGTTCACCTTTTGGTGGTTCTCCATTGCCAGTTGCATGAGCTCCCAACTCCTTGACTTCCAGTTCTAGGACTTCCAGTCTATGAGACCCCACTTATCTTTCTGGAATCTTCTGCTAATACTTGGCCTACAGGCTCCAGTCAACTGCCTACTCACGGATCCCCAAACATGCCCCTCATTTTCACCTTGGCCTTTGCTTATTCTGTTCCCTGTTTCTGGAAAGTGATTTCTCCATTTCTGCTTATTGAAACCTCAGTAATACTCGAAGAACTCATTACATCTGTGAGGGCTTTTTGTGTTTCAAGTAACATCTGGACAATAAAGGGAATCTATTGGCTCCTATACTGAGAAATATACTGAGGTATCTAGTTAGCTTCAGGTGGCGTCTGTTCAGCAGCTTGGATGGCACCACAGGTGACTTGGTTTTACTACATTTTTGTCTTCTGCCTTTTGCCGTGTTGGCTTGCGTTCAGAATCCCCAGTGGCTCTTTCAGTCCTACCCTAGCAGGTAGGTGTGCTCCGTATCTTCCTTCTGCCTCTTCACGTCTCTATTCTTCTCCTCCCTGCTCAGTGCCCTTGGAGGATGACCTGGCCTAGATTTGTGGGCTTCCTTGCCTTCTGCCTTCCACTTGGGTTTGGCCAGTGAGGAGCACCAGCATGGGCTCCATGGATGGCTGGGCTATTAATTAAATCTCTGTCCTCCATGGTGCACAGCACAGGCTGCCTTCATCCCTCATCTACGAAGTGACAGTCTCCATATCTCTCTCTATCTCTGCATTCCAGCAACCATCCTCTGTAGGCCTAGGTAATGGCCCCAAGATACTTCATTATTCCTTAAGTTTTCCGTACACATGCTCACACTTTTGCAAACAGTCCATGTTTTTTTTTTTTTTTTTTTAATAGAGATAGGGTCTCACCCTGTCACCCAGGCTGGAGATCATAGCTCACTGTGGCCTCGAACTCCTGGGTTCAAGAGATCCTCCTGCCTCAGCCTCCTAAGTAGCTGGGGTTACAGGTATGCACCGCCAACAGTCCACTTACTAATTGCTCCTCAAATTGTCCAGTTTGAATGTGCCATCTGCTTCCTGCTGGGACCTTGACTGATATGGCAATCCCGAATCACATATCTTCACACTACACTGCTCAGCGGGAGAAAGGCGAGAGAAAGAGGTTCTCTTTTGGCCATTTTAACAGGAAAGAGAGAGAGTATGCTTCTTGCCCTGCAAACATCTTTTAAATTCTTTTTTATTTTATTTTATTTTATTTTTTTTGAGACCGAGCCTCGCTCTGTTGTCCAGGCTGGAGTGCAGTGGTGTGATCTCAGCTCTCTGCAACCTCCCGCTCCGGGTTCAAGCCATTTTCCTGCCTCGGTCTCCTGAGTAGCTAGGATTACAGGTGCGCCACCATGCCCAGCTGATTTTTTCTATTATTAGTAGAGACGGGGTTTCACCATGTTGGCCAGGCTGATTTTGAACTCCTGACCTCAAGTGATCTGCCCGTCTCAGCCTACCAAAGTGCTGGGATTACAGGCATGAGCCACCGTGCCTGACCCCAGCAAACATCTTGATTATTTTTGGCCTCAGTCGTAACCTGCCTAAACTAATAAGAGACTTTGCTGGTGCCAAGGGTGGGTCATTTCAAGCCAAACCCCATGGCTGAAATAGGCAAAGGGTGGTTCCCCCAGAACAGAATCAAGATGCAGCAGTGCTAAATGGAAGAAGGAGAAAATTTAGCACCTTCTTCCCAAGTGCCATCCCTTTCTTTGAAACTTGTCCTTATTCCCCCAAGAGGATACAACATGATGGCCAACAAGATGGTGTAGTTCCCAAGATGGAGATTATAGTGTGGTTGGGGAAACAATTATTTAATTTAACTTTTTTTTTTTAGACAGGGTCTCACTCTGACACCCAAGCTGGAGTTCAGTGGCACTATCTCATCTCACTTTAGCCTCTACCTCCCAGGCTCAAGTGATCCTCCCACCTTAGCCTCCCGAGTAGCAGGGACTACAGGTCTGCACCACCACACTTGGCTAATTTTTAATTTTTTTATAGAGATGGGGTCTCACTATGTTGCCCAGGCTGGTCTTGAACTCCTGGACACAAGTGATCCTCCTGCCTCAGCCTCCCAAAGTACTAAGATTATAGGCATGAGCCACTGCACCCACCGTGGGGAGACAATTAAGTACACAAAGAATAATGATCTATTACATTAAGTACTAGGAAGGAAACAAATGAGGTGCTGAGAGGAGAAAAACATGGATAACCTATTAAAGATCATGTGACCAGGGAAGGCTCCCCTGAGGAGGTGACATTTAAGCTGAGGCTGGAAAGATGAGAAAGAGACAAGTGATGGGCAAGGACAGGAATTCCAGGCATTCTTTTTTTTTTTTTTTTTTTTGAGACGGAGTCTTGCTGTTGCCCAGGCTGGAGTGCAGTGGCACCATCTCGGCTCACTGCAAGCTCCGCCTCCCGGGTTCATGCCATTCTCCTGCCTCAGCCTCCTGAGTAGCTGGGACTACAGGTGCCTGCCACCATGCCTGGCTAATTTTTTGTATTTTTTAGTAGAGACGGGGTTTCACCATGTTAGCCAAGATGGTCTCGATCTCCTGACCTCGTGATCCACCTGCCTCAGCCTTCCGAAGTGCTGGGATTACAGGCGTGAGCCACTGCGCCCAGCCCCAGGCATTCTTTTTATTTGTTTGTTTGAGACAGAATCTTGCTCTGTTGCCCAGGCTGGAGTGCAGTGGCACAATCTTGGCTCACTGCAACCTCCGCCTCCAGGTTCAAGCAATTCTCCTACCTCGGCCTCCAGAGTGGCTGGGATTACAGGCACGCACCACTATGCACAGCTAATTTTTGTATTTTTGGTAGAGACGGGGGTTCACCATGTTGGCCAGGCTGGTCTTGAACTCCTGATCTCAAGCGATCCACCCACCTTGGCCTCACAAAGTGCTGGAATTCCTGTAGGAATGGGCCACCGTGCCTGGCCGAATTCCAGGCATTCTGAGGTGCACTGGCTAGAGAATGAATAGATACCAAATGTGGAGGCACTTAGATGAGGCTACTGTGGCTGAAGTGAGGTGGGCAAAGGGTAGAGCCACCTGGATGAGGCAGGAGAGGCAGGCGGGGCTTCCTGGACCAGTGTTTGGATTCCAGCTGGGTGCAGAGAGGAGCCCTGAAGGATATTCAGCAGGGGTGAAAATCTGATTTCTGTTTTAAGATCACCCTGGAAAGGGGGGCACTCATTTGGAAGATGCTGTGTTATCTAGGTGACAGATGGCGGAGATGTAGAGATGGTGCCAGCTGTGGAGATGGAGAAAACCAAACAAATCGAGCTGTATTTTACAGGTAGAATCAGCATGATGACTAGCGGCTGGAACGGGGTGGTTGGGAGGTAAAGCAGAAGAGTATAGAGTAACTCCTCAGTTGCTGGTTTGATTATTGAGTTGTGGTGATGGGGGAGGGATGGCAATCAGGAGGTCAGCGGCCAGAGGCCACCCAGCATCTCTGGATCCAAAAGGCAAATTCCAACAGGAGTTTAATTGGCTTCTTTTGAGTCAGATGCTTACCTGGTTCATTTGCTAGGCTGAGGTTGGGGGAGCACACAGGGATGGGTGTGCTAGGGCCTGCCTAAACTTGCTAGCAGCCTACAAGAAAGGAGAAAAGAAGCATGTGAATAACTAGAATCCAAAGAATTATAAGGCCTGGGGCAGATGCCTTCTGGGGTGCCATCCCAGCCCCCCAAGTCATTTCCCTTTCTCTAGAACCTGTTCCACCCACCCCAGGGTAGGGACCAGCCGCAGTAGATGGCAGGCAGAAAGAGATTCTGCTATAAAACACCATACACATAAAAGAAAGAACAGCAACAAATGGACAAAGATGGAGTATTGTTCTGTGCCCAAAGGATTTACAATCCCAAAATGAGTTTTATGATATGCCTGCTTTGGTTTCTCATTTATTCCAAGTTATCTCATCATTTATATTGTTAATCTACACAGTTTTCTCCCCCCATCTATTAGATAGCTTTTAAAAATGGTTTTCAAGGCCGGGTACTGTGGCTCTTGCCTGTAATCCCAGCATTTTGGGAGGCTGAGGCGGGTGGATCATTTGAGGTTAGGAGTTCAAGACCAGCCTGGCCAACATGGTGAAACCCCACCTCTACTAAAAATACAAAAATTAGCCGAGTGTGGAGGCACGTGCCTGGAGGTCAGGCGTTCGAGACCAGCCTGACCAACATGGTGAAGCCCCACCTCTACTAAAAATACAAAAATTAGCCGAGTGTGGAGGCACGTGCTACTTGGGAGGCTGAAGCAGGAGAATCGCTTGAACCCAGGAGATTAGAGTGAGCAGAGATCGCACCACTGCACTCCAGCCTGGGTGACAGAGAGAGACTCTGTCTCAAAAAAAAAAAAAAATGGTTTTCAAGTTACTTTGTGTGTATTTAAGTTTTTTGCCTACTTGATAAGCCCTCTGTTGGAAACTTCTCCGCAAACCCTTGTTTATGAACCAGACAGGGCTGTGAGTATTCTGATATACTGATGTCTACTAATTTACTGGTGTAAATTATTTCTCTGCCTCTATGCTAACTAGAGATATAGATATATGTGAATAATGAATATATAAAATTTATCAGTTTTCTCCCTCTATCTTTAAAAGATTATTCACTGGGCTGGGCATGGTGGCTCATGCCTGTAATCCCAGCACTTTGGGTGGCTGAGGCAGGCAGATCACTTAAAGTCAGGAGTTTGAGACCAGCCTGGCCAACATGGTGAAACCCTGTCTCTACTAAAAATACAAAAAATTAGCTAGGTGTGATGGTGAGTGCCTATAATCCCAGCTACTTGGGAGGCTGAGGTAGGAGAATCACTTGAACCCAGGAGACAGAGGTTGCAGTGAGCTGAGATTGCAGCACTGCACCCCAGCCTGGGTGACAGAGTGAGACTCCATCTCAAAAAAAAAAAAAAAAAAAGATTATTCACTGCTTCTCAGCTTGATGACCTTGGACAAATTACTTAACTTTCAATTTCTCATGTTTCAAATGAAATTGAGTTACATGTTGAGTTTCAAGTGAAACTCAAATTTCATTTATAAAATGGCAATTATAACAGTGGCAACCTCACTGGATCATTCTGAGGATTAAATGGGATAATCTGTATAAACCACTGATATGGCTTGGATATTTGTCTTCACTCAAATCTCATGTTGAAATGTAATCCCCAGTGGTGGAGGTGGGGCCTGGCGAGAGGTGTTTGGATCATGGGGGCGGATCCCTCATGGCATGGTGCTGTCTTCATGATAGTGAATCCTTGCAAGAGCTGGTCATTTAAAAGTGTGTGGCACCTGTCCCCACCCCACCCACCTTGCTCCTGCTTTCGTCATGTGAAGTGCCTGTTCTTGCTTCCCCTTCCACTATGAGTAAAACCTTCCTGAGGCCTCTCTCCGGAGCAGATAATGGGGCCATGCTTCCCATACAGGCTGTAGCACTGTAAGCCAGTTAAACTTCTTTTTTTTTTTTTTTGAGATGGAGTCTTGCTCTGTTGCCAGGCTGGAGTGCTGTGGCATGATCTTGGCTCACTGCCCTGGTTCAAGCGATTCTCCTGCCTCAGCCTCCCAAGTAACTGGGATTACAGACATGCACCACCAAGCCTAGCTAATTTTTGTAGAGACAGGGTTTCACCATGTTGGCCAGGATGGTCTCGATCTCCTGACCTTGTGATCTGCCTGCCTCGAACTCCCAAAGTGCTGGGATTACAGGTGTGAGCCACCGTGCCCAGCCTAAACCTCTTTTCTTTATAAATTACCCAGTCTGTCAGGTATTTATAGGAATGCAAGAATGGCCTAATACAACCACTTAGCACAGTATATGGTACATGGTAAACCAAGCATGAAAACTATATCTAAATACTACCAAGGAGTGATCTTCAAGATACAGTGTGAAGTGAAAAAAGCAAGGTAGGGCCAGTTGCAGTTGTTCACCCCTGTAATCCCAGCACTTTTGGAGGCTGAGGTGAAGATTGCTCGAGCCCAGGAGTTTGAGACCAGCCTGGAAACAAAGTGAGACCCCCATCTCTAAAAAAATCAAAAAATTAGCCAGGCATGGTGGCAGGCACCTGTGGTCCCAGCTACTTGGGAGGCTAAGGTGGGAGGATCCCTTGAGCTTAGGAGGTTGAGGCTGCAGTGAGCCGTGATCACGCCATTGTACTCCAGCCTGGGCAACAGAGTGAGATCTTGTCTCAAAAAAAAAAAAACAAAAAACAAGGTAGAAAAAAGTGTATAGAATATGCAACTATATTTTTAAAAGATATAAACACATACATATTTTAAAACATTAAATAATAATGTATCAAGCTGTTTATAGCAATCATATTTTTGCCAGCAGAATTGTTACTCTGATTGTTGAGTATTTATTGTGGTATGATATATGATAAAGCAGTACAATATGTGACCTTATCATTCTGTCATTCTCAGAGTCAATGAATACCAGAATTCTCAGTGTGGGAGAAAGGGCATGTAGATGTAAGACAGAAAGGGTTAAGTAAAAATGCTGCTATCCTGATTTTATTATTATTATTAACTTTTTTCTTTACACTTGTAACAAAACTGAAATTGCCCCGATGTTGAATAGGAACCATCAATATGAATTCAGAATGTATTTCCTGGCTCTCTCTATGGAAAATACCTAGAAACAGTGACCAATCCTACAGTAATGAGCACCCCTAGCCTCTAGACTGTGGTCTCACAAGACCATTTCCCACTAAAAGGAACCAGTACTATTTGGAGAAATCACTGGGTCCAGGTCTTGGGCAGGAAACATCTGAGATGAACCTGGAAGAACTTGTTATACCAAAGCACTCTGAAGCTTTCAATGAAAATTGAGGTCATGCTAAAAGGATTCGGGAGCTTGACTTGATTGGCCAAGGATGGGGTGATTTCAACATCAACATGGATTAAAAACTGCAAGGGATTAAAACACATCAAATATATTTAAAGCTATGAGTTAATAATATTGCTAAAAAGAAATGTGTTGTTTCTGTTGGAGGATGCTAGGAAAGCAACTCATTATTTTGAATACTCGTAAATAAAAAATTTAAGTATTTATCTTGTTCTTCTGTATGAACTGTACCACTGGGAACAAAATAGAAGATGAAGGGTGTTTTCTCTTTAAGTATAGGGAGCTTGCTATATTATATAAGGAACTGTGGAATTAGTCTCTCATCATTTGACAACCCTTAATGTAGTAAAGGCTCTCGCTATCAAGCATGAATTGTCAGCATAAGAAAAAAAAGAGACAAATGGACACGAGGAGCCTTCTGCTAGAGCACATCACTGCCCATGAAGTAGTCTTGCAAAAACATGGAACCTGAATCTAAATGAGCCTCTCTTTCCAACAACCAATTTATAGGAACTCAAAGGAGAGGAGAGGAACACATTCGATGATGCCACCAGAGTTGTAATCAGCCCAAACCAGATTGTGGGAAACTCTCCAGGCCAAATGTCCTGCTGGACTCAAAAAATTAATTTCAATGAAAACATTTTGAATGGGGTTGGGGGAACATACAGACTAAGAAACATATCAATCAGTTGCAGATTCTAATTCAAATAAACTCTTTAAAAGTTATCACTTTAGCTGAGTGTGGTGGTGTGCATCTGTAATACCAGCTACTTGGGAGGCTGAGACAGGAATATCACTTGAACCCAAGAGATGGAGACCAACCTGGGCAACGTACCGAGACCTTGTCTCTTAAAAAAATATAATTTTATAAAGCAATTGGGAATTTGAACTTGGAGTAGATATTTGATTATATTAAATAATCACCATTGATGTTTTTGGTTAGGATAATGGAATTTTGAGGATTTTAAAGAAAGACCCCTTGACTGTTAAGAGATACACAGTGAAATATTTATGGATAAAATTATATGATACCTAGGATTTGCTTCAAAGTAATGCAGGAGGATGTGGATGGGTTTAGATGAAGTGGGATTCAGTAGTGGGTGATGAATACTGTACGAAACGTTCTTTATGCTATTTGCTTACTTTTATATTTTTAAATTTCTCTACTAAAGGTTTTTAAAAAAGAAGAAAAAAATTCTAGGGAGCAAATCAAAGAAAATAAAATTAAAGTTAGCAATTATTCCTTCTATTCCCAAACCCTCATCTCTAAGGTAGCCCATTAATGTAAAAATATCCAAAGACTAGCAGTCTATTTGGCCCATCAAGATTCCACTTTCAAATTCATCCTTTAGGCCAGGCGCAATGGCTCACATCTGTAATCCCAGCACTTTGGGAGGCCGAGTTGGGCGGATCATGAGGTCAGGAGATTGACACCATCCTGGCTAACATGGTGAAACCCCATCTCTACTAAAAATACAAAAAATTAGCTGGGTGTGGTGGTGGGCACCCGTAGTCCCAGCTACTCGGGAGGCTGAGGCAGGAGAATGGCGTGAACCCGGGAGGTGGAGCTGGCAGTGAGCCGAGATTGCACCACTGCACTCTAGCTTGGGCGACAGAGCTAGACTCTGTCTCAAAAAAAAAAAAATTCTTCCTTTATAGTAACCCTATTAATTCCTTTTTTTTTTTTTTGAGACAGAGTCTTGCTGTGTCACCAGGCTGGAGTGCAGTGACGCCATCTCAGCTCACTGCAACCTGCGCCTCCTGGGTTCAAGCGATTCCCCTGCCTCAGCCTCCCAAGTAGCTGGGATTACAGGCATGCACCACCACACCCAGCTAACTTTTTGTATTTTTTTAGTGGGGCGAGGGGGTTTCACCATGTTGGCCAAGATGGTCTCGATCTCCTGACCTTGTGATCTGCCTGCCTCGGCCTCCCCAAAGTGCTGGGATTACAGGCATGAGCCACTGCACCCGGCCTATCCTATTAATTCCTGTAACATGAGATCATCTGGGCTGGGCGCAGTGACTGACGCCTGTAATCCCAGCACTTTGGCAGGCCGAGGCAGGCGGATCACCTGAGGTCAGGAGTTCGAGACCAGCCTGGCCAACATGGTGAAACCCCATTTCTACTTAAAATACAAAAAATTAGTTGGGCATGATGGTAGACACCTGTAATCCCAGCTACTCGGGAGGCTGAGGCAGGAGAATCACTTGAACCCGGGAGGCAGAGGTTGCAGTGAGCCAAGATCGCGCCATTGCATTCCAGACTGGGGGACAAGAGGGAGACTTTGTCTCAAAAAGAAAAAAAAAGAAAGTCTGGATGTAATTAATTATTCAGGCAATTTAAAATGACCCCTTGAAATTAAATGCTAATTGTTTTAATTAGACTTTTTTCTAAAATGTCTGATATCATTCTGTGCCATAGGAAATTGAGTTAGTAACATCTTAACTTTTTCTGTTCTTTTAATTTTACGACTCAGTCGTTGTTATGAAACCCCAGGCACTGTCGTGGCTGTACTCCAGCCTTGGGGGCTATTTAATTTTCTGGTGTTATTAGTGCTAATTCGAGAGCTCAGAGGCTTTTATTCTTTTCTAGCTGGTGATCATTCTGTTTCCTTCCATCTTGCTGCGGTCAGCATGTCTGCTTCCTCCCTTCCCATGGAATTATGATCTGTTCTCAGCTCTCCCTGTACCCCTCTCACAGCCTAACAGGGTGCCCTGTACAAGTAGGCACTCAATAACCATTTCTTCTATTGGATTAAACCCAGGAAGACTGGAAGTTTGCCAGAGGAAACAAAATAATTAAGCTTGTTAACTCATTAACCTTAATTTTAGACACATCCCTTAAGCTCCTGAGTATAGTTTGGGAATTCATACCTGAGTTCCAAATGGTTGAGGTTGTCAGGGATCTGGGCTGCTGAATTAAGCGGGGTGTATGGCTGTATTCTACATGAAAATATGTCTTTGCAGGCACACATAATTGCTGCTAATTTGTACCACAGGAAGAATAAAAGTAGCAAATTGATAAAGAAGACCTATTTCTACTTCTGTAATGAAGACTACATACCCCCCATACATGTACAACTATTATATATCAATTTAAAAGACAATAGCCCTTGATTACCTTAAGTACAACCCCTACCTTCACTGTAGTATACCAGGATATAAAAGTATTGTCGAGGCCAGGCACAGTGGCTCATGCCTGTAATCCTAGCACTTTGGGAGGCTGAGGTGAGGGGTGTGAGTGGATAACCTGAGGTCAGGAGTTTGAGAGCAGCCTGGCCAACAATGGCAAACCCCGTCTCTACTAAAAATACAAGAAATAGCCAGGCATAGTGGTGCATGCCTGTAAACCTAGCTACTTGGGAGGCTGAGGCAGGAGAATTGCTTGAATCTGGGAGGCAGAGATTGCAGTGAGCCGAGATTATGCCACTGCACTCCAGCCTGGGTGACGGAGCGAGACTCCATCTCAAAAAAAAAAAAAAGAAAAAAAAAAGATCGTTTATGAAATTCAAAGCTACTTGCTGAAATACAAGCACATTTTTATAAAAGAAGGTGACATATTTAAAATGCAGAAACAGGTAAATTGGGTGGAAGCAAAATTGACCCATAATCTTAATTTTATTGGTCTTTCCTACTGACACATTTTAACTATGTTACAAAAACTACTGAAGTTGAACTATGAGATACATCTTAAGTGCATCCTTAGTGGGCAGTTAATTATTTCTCACTAAATAGAGTTTTGCTCAGGCATAAAACCTTGGAGTCATCCTAGATTCCTTTGGGCCTCATCTCACATCCTATCCATCTGTAAATCCTGTTAGCTGTATCTTCAAAATCTATCCAGAATCCAGCCATCTCAATACTTCCACTGCTACACCCCGATCCAAGTCACCACTCTCTTTTTATTAGCCTCTTAGCCGATCTCCTGCTTCCATCACTGTCTGTTCTGTATCCAGTAGCTGCAGCAACTGTTTATAGGAAGACGGTCTCATCACATCTCTTCCTGCTCAGTATCTTCCAGTGGCTCTTGTGATACACAAGTCCTCAACATGCCATCTGGCCCTTCCTACCTCTCAGGACTTATTCCTGCATGCTCCCCTCAGCCACTCTACCCATCACATAAGCCTTCTTTCTGCTCTTTAAACACACAAGAAGTATTTCTTGGCTGGGTGTGGTGGCTCACGCCTGTAATCCCAGCATTTTGGGAGGCTGAGGCAGGTGGATCACCTGAGGTCAGGAGTTCAAGACCAGCCTGGCCAACGTGGTGAAACCCTGTCTCTATTAAAAATACAAAAATTAGCTGGGCCTGGTGCCTGGTGCCTGTAATCCCAGTTACTCAGGAGGCTGAGGCAGGAGAATCGCTTGAACCCGGGAGGAAGAGGTTGCAGTGAGCCAAGATCGCACCATTGCACTTCAGCCTGGGCAACAAGAGTGAAACTCTGTCTCAAAAAAAAAAAAAAAAAAAAATTAAATATTTCTTGTATGAATGGAATACAGTGGTTGGTAAATGAATGAATGAATTTTATGATAATTATAATCAATTACAGTTAGTACCAGCTATATGCTAGCCCTGCCCAGAGAGATGCTCTTTTACCAACTGGTGTAAACCCGTGGTTCTCAGACTTTACCTGGTATCAGAATCATCTGCAGGGCTTGCTAAAACTCAGATGGACTCAGGAGGCCTTACCTCCAGAAAAATTTACATTTCTGACAGGTTTCTAGGTGATGCTGGTCAGGCATACACTTTGGCTTAAAGATTCTAGGCCAACTGGCCATTCTGAGGAGAAATTTGACAGATTTTGGCCTGGTATTCCTTTCTGCCCAGATTGCAGATGCGTTTGGGGGAAAAAATTCTGGACTTCATTTTTTGATACTTAGCCACAGGGTGGCCCCCTAGCTCCAATAATTACTCCATAGCCCCCCCACTCCCACCCCATTAAAACACCTTTTGTTATTTGGAGAACTTCCAAGCCATTTTTTTCTCTCTCTCTCTTTTGTTTTTTTTGTTTGTTTGTTTGTTTGTTTGAGACAGAGTCTCACTCTGTTGCTCAGGCTGGAGTGCAGTGGTGCGATCTCAGCCTCACTGCAACCTCCTCCTCCCAGGTTCATGCGATTGTCATGCCTCAGCCTCCCAAGTAGCTGGGATTACAGGCGTGTGCCACCATGCCTGGGTAAATTTTTTTTTTTTTTTTTTTTTTTGGTATTTTTAGTAGAGACGGGGTTTGCCATGTTGGCCAGGCTCGTTTTGAACTCCTGACCTCAAGTGATCTGCCCCCCTCAGCCTCCCAAAGTGTTGGGATTACAGGCGTGAGCCACTGTGCCCGGCCTCTGTCTCTCTCTCTCTCTCTCTGTCTGTCTTTCAATGTAGCTGTAAGGCCACTAGTTTGTTATTCACAACAGGCCAGCCCTTTCATGCATGGGATATGGTGGTGGTTTCCTCAGTAATGTAGGACTCTGGCTCTGTTAGAAGTGACTGTTGTCTTAGAAATGGCACAGGAAAGTGGGTTTGTAAGTTGGAGATGACATGATATCAGAAAATGAAAGATTTCATTTTAGCCCCCAGGAAGGACCCACAGACAGGACAAACATCCACTCTTTTGTAGCCCATGCCGCTTTGCACAGGAGGGACACCCCCTAAGCCTCACCCCGAAGCTCCTCCAAACCTCTTGTCACTGTGGTGGAGAGGAGAGGAGCTTTCCTCCCACTTCCAGCTGCCCTTCATCTCCTAGACAGATAAGAAGGCTGAGGACTGGTAGGAATGAATGACAAGGACAGAGGGCTGAGGGCTGCGGATGCCACCTTCCTGGGCTGTCACCCCTGGCCTGGTGTTGCTATCTGAAAAGGGGGGAGCGGGCTGGCAGTGACAGACAAAGTGGTGAGTGCAGGGGAATAGGCCCGATCTGCGATCCACGGTCCTCCCTCTCCTCCCCTCTACACCTGTCCCCCTGCTTCTCTGTAGAGTGAAACCCAATTCCAAATGTTAACAGAGTCTGAAAAAGGCATCCAAGTAAAAACGTGCAAAAGTTGAAAATAGCCTTCCACATTATAAGGGAGGTTCCACTCCCAGAAAGATAATGACGACTATAAAATTCCAAATGGCACTTTGCCCACTAGCCACATTCTTCAGTAACACAGTCTTAGCAGTTTCACATGTTATTTACAGGTGAAGAGGCAGGAGATCTTTTTTCCCACTGAGGTCTCATTGAGGATATAGATAGGCTGCTTCGGATACTACTGGTAATTTTAATTGTTTCAGTTTCATAAAATGTATGAGACCTACACTTCTCATCACAAATATCGTTACTTCACTTCTTTCACTTAGAAGAAGGAGGGGTGGAATAAGAGAACAAAGGCAGTGCAATAAAATACTCAAAATAGCTGTAAGACAAATATTGCTCAACAAAGTTGGTGGCAGCATAGAAACAGACCCACTGGCTGGTAGGCAGCAGCACCATGAGAGGGTTTGACGTATTCATTCACAAAGCCTGCCTTTGTCATGTAATAGGCACTTAGGGGAATCTAGAGCTTGTCTGGAATAGGGGGATGCGTCTTGCAAACAGAAGCAGTTCCAGACCCTGTGGGTTGGCTATCCAAAGCCCAGCTAACTCCCATCAGGTGTACCTTCCCGAGCTGCAGAGTCGGAAAACCACAAACTGCTTTTTCAGACTTCCTTGCAGGTCTGCCAAGCAGAGCACCTGTGTGAAACTCAGAAGCTGCAGCTGGGAAGGTGGGCATGGGCCGTATGGGGTAGAGCTTGCTGGGAGATCTGATTGGGGTAGCTCTGAGGGAGGCTCCACTGCCCAGTTCCTAATGTCACAGGTGTGGGCAAGCACCTGCTGCGGAAACTCACAACTCTTAACTACATTGTTCTGGCTATTAGCCACCCACCTGTTTCCCTATCCCTCCCTGAAATTCTGTACATTCCTTAATTCTTCCCTGTAATCAGTGCTTTTCTGCTTTGTTATCTGTACTTGGAACACTTACCAAGAAATTAACCAAATCAGAGATACTCAGCATGGGCTTGAGGAAGATGTGTTTTGACATCATTTTCTCCAAATCTCTCGAAGTTTGTGACAAGTCTTTTTCTGCTACACTTTCTTCTAGTTCCTGTTCACAGTTTTGACCTCTTCCTCCATTTTCTCTGATGTTTAGCTGATTTTTACGGTCTGTTCCATCATCTAGTTCTCCAAGGTGTTCATTTTGACATCCAGCCTAACACTTCCTTTGCACTTTTGTGGCACCTCTAGCACTGCCACTTGCTTGGTTTTTGACAGCTGGTACCATCAACAAACAAATGCCATGGGGAAGAAAACATGTCAGTTCACATGGCTTGAAATGCAGGAACAAAACAGAAGTGCACACCGACCCGGAGCTTACAGTACAGCGTGCCATGAGAGCTTGCATTGGCTAAAAGCATGCAAGAATACTCACTGTAGCTGATGCATGTTGTAAAAATCTGCATGAACTCTGTTCTTCAGTGCTGCAATTTCTGATGTGAACAGCACCGTCAGCTTTACACAGAGCAATACTCAGTGTGGTATATGTACTTTTATTATGCAAAAGAGCATATGGCAAGACATTTGAATATAGGGAAGTTGAAAGTCACCTGGAGATGCTTCATGTAAATAGCACTAACTAGGAAGAGAAGGCACCTGTACTAAGAAAGGGACGTGAAGCGGCCAGTCCAGGGTTTGCAGCCTTGTTTGTGTGTTACTGTAGAATCGCCTGGGCTCTTTTAAAACATACTTATTTATTTATTTATTTAGAGACGGAGTCTCTCCCTTGCCCAGGCTGGAGTGCAGTGGCGCAATCTTGGCTCACTGCAACCTCCGCCTCCAGAGTTCAAGCAATTCTCCTGCCTCAGCCTCCTGAGTAGCTGGGATTACAGGCGAGTGCCACCATGCCTGGCTAATTTTTTTTTTTTTTATCTTTAGTACAGATGGGGCTTCACCATGTTGGCCAGGCTGGTCTTGAACTCCTGACCTCAGGTGATCCGCCTGCTTCAGCCTCTTAAAGTGCTGGGATTACAGGCGTGAGCCACTGCACAATGCCTGGGCTCTTTTTAAAAATGCCAGTATATGGCAAAAAACAAAACAAAAATAAAGAGGAAAGTGGAGAGAAGGCCAGGGAAGTTTGGAGGACCCCAGGATTCCACCCACCTTACTGACCCTAGTGGTGTATTGGCTTTTTTCTTTTTTTTTTTTTAAGACAAGGTCTCACTCTGTTTCCTAGGCTGAAATGCAGCAGCGTGAACATGGGTCACTGCAGCCTTAACCTCCTGGGTTCAAATGATCATCCCACCTCAGCCTCCTGAGTGGCTGAGACCACAGGCATGTGCTACCACACCTGGCTAATTTTTTAAATTTTTTGTAGAGACAGAGTCTCACTATGTTACCTAGGCTAGTCTCGAACGCCTGGGCTCAAGTGATTCTACTGCCTTGGCCTCCCAAAGTGCTGGGATTACAGGAGTGAGCCACCATACCAGGCCACTTTCCCCTTTATAAAAATTTAAAAAGAAAAGAAAATCCCAGTATTCAGGCACAAACCCAAATCAGTTTAATCAGAATCTTTGTGGGCCGAGTGCTGGTGTTTTTTTTTTTTTTTTTTTAGCATGGATGAATCTAATGAGCCTTCAACATTGAGAACCAGTGGATAGGGTTTCTACTCTGCCCTATTTATCCTTGTGAATGTGGCTTTTCTTCCTCTTTCCACAGGCATTGTCTGAGGCTTTCAAATAAGTAACCTCGTGGGTTTTTGTAGTAAGTAGCATTTGTGGCTGGAGGCCAGCTTCCCATTCAAAGACTGTCTCTTCTTAAAGAATTCTTGATTCTTGGCCAGGGTTGGTGGCTCACACCTGTAATCCCAGCACTTTGGGAGGCCAAGGCGGGCGTATCATGAGGTCTGGAGTTTGAGACCAGCCTGGCCAATATGGTGAAACCTCTTCTCTACTAAAAATAGAAAAATTAGCTGGGCATGGTGGCGCACGCCTGTTGTTACAGCTACTCAAGAGGCTGAGGCAAGAGAATTGCTTGAACCTGGGAGGCAGAGGTTGCAGTGAGCCGAGATCGAGCCACTCCCCTCCAGCCTGGGCAACACAGCGAGACTCCATCTCAAAAAAAAAAAAAAGAATTCTTGATTCTTAATGGAACCACAGGTAGTCAGCAAGATGAAAAATGGAAATGATGATTCTGTAATCGTCGATGTTACAACAACCAGAGTATGAATTGCATTGCAGTTTTTTTGTTTTTTGTTTTTGAGACATTGTATTGCAAGACACCAATAGAGGCACTTACAGAGTCTCACACTATTGCCCAGGCTGGAGTGCAGTGGTGTGATCTCAGCTCACTGCAACCTCCGCCTCCTGGGTTCAAGCAATTCTCCTGTCTCAGCCTCCTGAGTAGCTGGGACTACAGGCGTATGCCACCACACCTGGCTAATTTTTGTAGAGACGGGGTTTCACCATGTTGGTCAGGCTGGCCTTGAACTCCTGATCTCAGGTGATCTACCTGCCTCAGCCTCCCAAAGTGCTGGGATTACAGGCGTGAGCCACTATGCCTGGCCTGCATTTCAGTTTTGTCTGGGGAAAGATGATCTCCTTGGCCGACAGAGTGTAAACAAGAGCAGATTTTCCCTCAAATGAGGTCATCCATGGCCACTGTAGTTAGAGGCTTTTGGGATATTACCTAGAATGGAGTTTTCCAGAAAAGACCATGAACCAGGGCGCCCACAGATGCTGAGGGTACTAGGTCTGTGATTCTCAAACACTCGCATGCCCAAGTATTTGCCAGGAGCTTGTTAAATGCAGAATTCCTAGGCTGCCCACAGTGCTGCTGACCCGGCAGTTCTCAGCCTTGGCTGAAACCCCTGGGCAGTTTTGAAAATACTGGTGCTTGGGTCCCACTCCCAGAGATTTTGATTATTTGCTTTCGGGTATGGCCTGGGCATGGGATTTTTCAGGGTTCCCAGAGTAGTGTAATATGCATCCAGATTGGGAACCACAGGAAAGAAAAGTGCCACTCTGGACTCTTATTCCTGTTCTGCTGTCCCTCTTGGAAAGTCTTCCTTTCCAATTTTCCTTCACATTCTATCAGCAGTGGAGCAGAAGAGACTTAGAACTCAGGGACTATCTCGTCCAACCCCACAGTTCACAGGTGAGGAAAACGAGGCCAAGAAGGGGAAGTGGCCAGCCCAAGGACACACGGCTACTACCGAGTCAGCCCCAGAGTGCAGCCGGCTCACTCTCTCATGGTCCTGCTCCCATCATGCGGCCTACTGGGGAACACAGGGAATTTTGTCTGAAGGAAAACGCTACAAAACATTAGAAATAAGGAATGATAACAACGATTCAGTCCTCTAAAGATTTTTAAACTTCTTCATCCATTTGTCACTTCATACTATCTTCTATATTTATAAAGTGGTGCTGGGTACCCAGGGGCAATGACTCATGTTCCCAGCAGGCCATGGACTTACTAAAAATGGGTGTGCTCTTGTCCTTGACTCTCACTCTTAGGGACAGATTGGATTTGGGTTTTGATGGAAGAGCTGAGCTACCAGGGAAGTATTTTAGCAGTTAATGGTTGCTTTCTTTCTTAAATCTCCATGGATATGTATACATCAGGTATCTTGTACGTATCAGGCTAATGCTTTTCAGTGTGCTTTAGTGAAGTGGAAATGGGTGAGATCAGGGGTTCCTGGACAAGTGACTCCTCAGCTAACACTTTATTGAGGAAGAGGCCCTGCTATGCCCACTTTCTCTGTGTGTAGGGGTATGGGGGGTGGGGGTAGGTTCTGCTAATGGGGGCCGTACAAGCCCAAGGTTCTCCCCTGGGGAGCCCTACAAGACCAAGTCATCCCAGGGCTCGGCAAAGACTTGCCAGAATTTCAGTACCTCATTTTGTTGCAGACCAAAAACTGATTAATAGGAAAATCATCCATGCGTTCCTGCTATGAGTGTCAAGCCACCTGTTCGCGTCATCCCAGTGTCCTGGGGACATTTTTCTGATTTAAAAGTAAATGAAAATATTTTTGTGGGGCTGGAGCAGTGTACCTCATGCCTGTAATCCCAGCACTTTGGGAGGCTGAGGCGGGACAATCGCTTAAGCCCAGAAGATGGAGGCTACAGTGAGCTGTAATCACGCTACCGTACTCCAGCCTGGGCGACAGAGCGACACCTTGTTTCAAAAAAAATAATAATAAAGAAAATTTTGTGGGCCCCTAAAAGCATTGTGGGCCTCAGGCCCTGCGAGTCCTGTGCCTCATGGGCAAGTCAGCCCTGACAGGGGTGGAGGGAAACACCCAAGCTTGGTCTCTGTGGCTCATGCTGCTAATGTGCTGGGGCACTACCCACGGGCCATACAGAAACAGGCAGTGGGCTGGCTTTGGCCTGTGAGCCATAGTTTGCTGGCCGTTGCTCTAGATGACCAAGGTGCAATTAGCTGAGAGAATTTCTGATGGCTCACGGGACAGCCAAGAAAAGACATGGTCATCCAAAGTGACTAGTAACCGCTACAGAGAGTCTTCCATTGGGCCCTAATTACTACCCTGCTCCTACACCCCTGGTGTTTTCTTCTCACTTTGTGAAAAGTAAAAGCGTACACTTATTACACATAAATGGCTTGTAATCCCAGCACTTTGGGAGGCCAAGGCGGGCAGATCACTTGAGGTTAGGAGTTCAAGACCAGCCCTGGCCAACATGGTGAAACCCCGTCTATACTAAAAAAATACAAAAATTAGCTGAGTGTGGTGGAGCAAGCCTGTAATCCCAGCTCCTCGGGAGGCTGAGGCAGGAGAATTACTTGAGCCCGGGAAGCAGAAGTTGTAGTGAACTGAGATGACACCTCTGTACTCCAGCCTGGGTGAGAGAGTGAGACTCCATCCACCAAAAGCAAACCACATAAGTGTATAGCTTAATGAATTATCACAAAGCAAACACCTATCCAGATCAAGAAATAGAGCATTCCCAGCACTTCCACAGGCTGCTCTCCCTGCACCTGAAGGAAACTACAAAACTGACTTCTCCCCCTCCCCATAGATCAGTTTGTTGGGTTTATAACACTGTGCTCTTTGGCATTGGGGCTCTTTCAGGCCTGACCATTGTTGTATTGTGTTTCTGGAAGGACTGAATGGAGTGGGCTACCACTCACAAGATCTCAGGGCCATGCTTTTGTCATGAGATTGGTTCTCCTAGAGGGGCTTGGAGGTGAGGAAGGTCTGTGAGCAATCCATCTAGCCAACCCAGGGTGCTCTGAGGACTAGAGAGAGAAAAGGTTCATTGATACCACAAAGTGCATAGCCACAAACACAGATGCTTTGTTAGAGGAACACCACAAATGGAAAAATTATGACTAGCGAAGCTGATTAAGGAAGTTCCTCTAGACTGCAACCCTATTGCTTTGAAACTGATTGGCCCATAACTATTAAAAGGGAAACAATTTATAGGGAAGACAGATTCAACATGCTTTTTGAGTTGAGAGTTAAAGCTTTTAACTGCAACTCACCCCACAGTTCAGGGCTGCCATGTTATAGCCATGAAGGCTATGTACCGCACAACTCCTGCAAGCTCCATTCGCACAGAATACATGAATGGTGCCCTGCGGAACTGCATGCTGAGGAAGCCCCGCCAATGTAAACAGAATCAGTTGCCTAGATTCAGACCACACTTTAACTTACAATGTTGAACTTTATCAGTTATACATGTTTGGGTAAAAGGCTCTTTTTTTTTTTTTTTGAGACCTCTGCCTCCCGGGTTCCAGTGATTCTCCTGCCTCAGTCTCCCAAGTACTTGGGATTACAGGCACTTGCTACCCTACCTGGCTAAATTTTTGTATTTTTAGTAGAGATGGGGTTTCACCATGTTGGCCGGGCTGGTCTCGAACACTTGACCTCAAGCGATCTGCCCACCCCGGCCTCCCAAAGTGCTGGGATTATAGGTGTGAGCCACCGCGCCCAGCCAAGGCTTTTCTTTTTTTTTAAAAAAAAAAAAATATATATATATATATATTTTTGAAACAGACTCTCACTCTGTCACCCAGTCTAGACTGCAATGGCATGATCATGGCTTGCTGCAGCTTTGACCTCCCAGGTTCATGGATCCTTCTACCCCAACCTCTGGAGTAGTTGGGACTATAGGTATGTGGCTAATTTTTAATGCACAGCTAACTTTAAAATTTTTTTTTTATAGTGACAGGGTCTTTTTTTGCTGCCCAGACTGGTCTCAAACTCTTGGCCTCAAGCAATCCTCCTGCACTGGCCTCCCAAAGTGCTGGGATGACGGTGTGAGCCACTGCACTCAGTCTCCCAATTTTAAATATGAGACTACGCCATGGAGAGGTTATCATGCCCAGGGTCGTGCAGCAAGCAAGCAGCAGAGCTGGGAGTGGAACCCAGACAGCCCATGGTCCTCCCTGTTACATCGTCTGTGCTATTCAAACACGATTTACAGTTCCTGTGAGCAGGCTCAAGTGGCTCATCAGATCAGCACTCCTTCTGATCCCCAGGGAAGAGATGGTTTGAGAGTGTAGATTTGCTCCTCTTGGTTTGGTTACATCAGAAAACTGACTCATCGAGTACTAATCACAACTTCCAAACACTCTCCACGACAGAGAATCAAGGCAACCACACTCCAGGGTAAGAATCCAAATCGTTATTCCCAGCAGGCCCCATCAGGCCCCTGATCGGTGTGAACTCTCTCCTCATCCTTTGGGGATTGCCCAGAAATGAAAATCGGTTCCTGTATTATATGAGAGCTGGAAATGTTCAGGTTAGAGAGGGGATCTGTTTCTTCAGAGGCTTCCAGTCTGTTTGCAGGATAATCCTATTATGAGAGGTGTCTGGATTCCCTAATGTTGCCGGAATGTGGTGTCATTGAAAACAAGATTATATAAAAGCATGTGCGAGGTGTGGTGGTGCCATAGTAGAGGCATGGGCAACTGCTCTCTTTCAGGGACTTTCCCAGAATTCTAGGGCCTGGGGCTTTCTTCCTGTTTTTCCTACTTGGTGCTTGCCTTACAGTAGATGCTCAGTTAGGGCCTGTTGACCTAGTCGTTCTGACAAGACATAACTTTATGGAGGTATGTGGCAAAACCACACACTTTTTACAAGAGCCCTGCCGGTGTGGAGTGGGAAGCCCCTGAGCAGCTTGATGCTTCCCAGTTGCAAGCTGGTGGCCGCAAAAGGATCAGCAACAGCAGCTCCGGCAGTAGCACTGCCCCCTGAGCATGCCTGCCCTGCCTTAGGGGCTCGTGCCTGATGAAAGGAGCAAGGAAAACAAAGCCCTTTGGTCACCCAAAGCCCATCTCCTAGAAGAGCAACAGCTCCTCCATCAGCAAGTACCACTTCAACACACAAGAAGGGAATAAAGGAACTGCAGATTCCAGTAGAAACACTGTATTCATTTCTGAGGACTGTGCTATGTTTTAAGGCAATTGTCACAGGTACAAAACAGTCAGACGAACAGTATCTGAACAGATTTACCACAACATGTTAGGAAGAGAACAGCAGGGGAAACGTTTTCAGACAAGGAGATGTGAGATTTTCCCCAGTCAGGTAACCCCTGGTCTACCGACTCTGTGGACTGAAAACCAGGAAGATATACGGCACATTCTCTCTCCTTGCCTCCAAGGGGAAGGGCCACCTGCACACTCTCGGAAGCACCCTTCTCCAGACCAAGACACGCTTCTTACTACAGGGCCAGGCCAGGACACAGGATGGTCGCCCAATGAGTCTTAAGTCCAGCTCTAATTTCACGCTTTATGGCTTTGTGAAATTCATCTTTAGAAATGGGAAAATCAAGATACCACAGACATACAACTTGTAGTTAATAGTTAAGTTCACCTCTATCCAAACACAAGCTTGCTTGGCTTGGAGCTAAAACTACACACACACACACACACACACACACACACACACACATATACACAACACAACACGTGTTTATAGATATACATATGTGTGTGTGTGTGTGTGTTGTGTATATATATATATATATGAAGGAAGAAAAAAAGATTTACTGAAGCCTGAAAAATAGTGAGTGTTCATTTGCCATTTGGAATCAAACAATATGATTGTTTCCTTTGAAAACGAGTATCAGCAACGTGCTCTACCCAGCGGGGAAAAGTTTCCAGTTTCCTCTGCACGGTTCCTGGTCCCTTCTGGCTTCACAGGAGACTGGAATGGCTTAGCTGGTTTAAAGAGAGCTGGGCTTTCCCCCTGGCTGGGTCAACTCTGTGTCCCATGGCTCTTCTTCACCTTTTTTGCTCAGGCTCATGTCCCCAATTTTAAGAAGGAGGTGTGGCTTGATGGTCTCCATTCCATCTACCCATTCTCATCTCAATGGTACACACATCCATAAACGTGTGCCCCTGTCTGTAGGGCCCAGGTGACACATAGCAACAGGGAAAACAAGGGAATGAAGGAGGTTGAACACTGGGGAGCTTTAATGGCCTGTTACAGGATGGCAGAAACAGTGCCTGGGTCTGGGAGTCACAGCAAAATCAGGCGCCCAGAACCATGGTGGAAGGTGGGGTTGCTAGTTCATGAAAACTTGAAAGACATTAGGAAGAGGCTGCGTTTGATGCTGTCAAGTAACTACACACAGAACAAGGGCATGATAAAAGTCCTAATGCACATAGAGAACAAAGCCCTGCTCAGAAACGCTGTCCTCACCAGCAGAAGGACTCTGTGGAGAAAGCTGTCCCTTACATAAAAAAGAAGAGCATACTGGGTTAGCACTTGATATCCAAGAAGTGAAATGGTCGTTTTCAAAGATTAAGTTTGCCTCACCAAATCCCTCTGAGGTAGGTAAGAGGCAGGTGACATTAGCCCCATTTTACAAATGGGGTAAAGTGAGGCCCCAGGACCTGTTACATCACGAATATGCATCAACAGCCACAAACAGCACGCTCTCAGATCTTCCCCCTCACTTAGCTTAGAACCGTGTCAGCAGGTAATTGGAAAAACATGGACCATTTTGCTGATAATTTTAAACTTGGATGTACTGGCAAGAAAGGGATCTATATTTTGAAATCAGCCAAAGCCAGGGAACCTGGGAACCTGTGAATGGGGGTACCCCACTCCAGTTAGTACATGGTTTTCTCTGGGGTGGTGGTGGTTTTGTTTTTGCTGCAGTGCAGCATTTTACAGTGTCCAGTTGAATTCAAATAATAGATGATAAATCAACAAGGGTCCTGAATGTGATGACTACATCACACCTCCCCAGGGAAGGAGGCCCCTCTCTGGCCTGTTGCCAAATCAGCCTGAATGGAGAAAAAGCTAAAGTGTTGTCAGAGGCCCAGGCCTCTGGAAGGAAGCAGAAAAGTGCCCCAGGGCTGGGATGAGAACTGGGACAATTGTGTGTGAAACCTGTCCTGTCCTGATTAGATTAGAGAACGCTCTGCCCCGCTTCGCCCCCATAAGGCTGCATTCCCTCTCCTTTTTTCTTTGATCTCAGAATCTAAGTTGTTTACCTAAGGCTGTAGACCAGAGACCCCCACAGTGCTAACACCCACCTGGAGTATTTCTAACTTGACAATGTGCGGCACCTGCGGTCTCCCAGAACCCAGGGATCAGAAGCTATCCACACCTAGCTATAGCACAAACTCTTTAAACACCTGAGTCCCAGCTCAGCAAAGTCCAGCCATGGCTAAGAATTTGAGCATTTTTTCAATTACTGCAACTCGAGGCAATGCGACAGATGACTATAAACCGCCTTGGTTTGCCCAGAAAACACCTGATGCAGAGCTGACCGGGGAGAGTGAAATACATCTGCATTTTTTCCAAGGTGTAACCATACAGGACCCTGAGTCCATGATTTCTTGAGCCTGGCAGCTCAAGGGGTTGTTTCCAAACAGATCCCTGGCGTACATACAGTTGCACCTGGACATGGATCAAGCCGAATGTCAGAGTGTCCTTGTCCTTGGTAACCAGTTCTGGCTGGGGAGCCCGATGCCAGTGCTGAGAGGTAAGCCTCAGGCCAGCGACTGGGCCAAAGCATTGCTTGGGAGGGTAAAAGTTGGCAAGGGCAGTGCCCTGTGTCCATGACTGGCGGCTGGGTGAACAGGGTGAGACATGACTGCTGGCAGGGAAGCCCAAAGCTCAGCCCCATCACAGAACCGACTCCTTGGATTCCAGTTCTGGGGCACTGGCCACGGGGCCAGCGGGGTTCTGGTGTGTCACCAGGGGCGATGTCTCCTCCTCAGACTTGCAGTTGGGGATGGCTTCCACTTTCACCTCAGCAAGTTCCTGCTCGCCTTTCTTCGTTGCTTTCTGATTCAGGTGGTGGAGAATGCCTGCACCCAGGGCATCCCCTTCCACATTCACCACCGTAGTGGTCCGGTCCCTGGTGGGAAAAGAAGAGGCAGCTATTACATCTACTGCTGGGCAATCGGGTCCTGTCACAGGCAGCCTGGATGCCGAGGGAAAGTCATGATTGTGAGGGGCCCTGTTGCTTCCTGGACAGCATGCTTCTAAGGCATAGGCTTTACCTTATTCTGAATTGATTTTCTTTAAACACTTTTTATTTTTATAGAAAGAATAAAAAGGAGCATAAAGAAGCAAACAAGCCACTCACCCCTAGTCCACAACTGAGTGAATCTATGCACATTTTAATCTATTTCCTTCCAGTCACCTTTCAATACACGTATTTTTTATGTATTAGACACCGTAATTAAAAATCACACATAAGCTAGGCACAGTGGCTCATGCCTGTAATCCCAGCAATTTGGGAGGCTGAGGTGAGAGGACTGTTTAGGGCCAGGAGTTTGAGACCAGCCTGGGCAACATAGTGAGATCTTATCTCTACAAAAAAATAAATTAGCTGGGCATGGTACTGTGTGCCTGTAATCCTAGCTACTCAGGAGGCTGAGGTGGGGGGATTGCTTGAGTCCAGGAGTTCAAAGCTTCAGTGAGCTATGATGATGCCATTGCACTCCAGCCTGGACCACAGAGTAAGACCCTGACTCTAATAAGTAAACAAATAAACAAACATATTGGGATAATAGTGTGGATATGGTTTTGTGTCTAGCTTTTCTTCCACTGAATAATACACTGTGGGAGTTTCCCTTCTCATTTCAATGCTACTTTACTGCGGATGTTAATCTTCATATGTGTTCCATTGCCATCGGCAAATATAAATACCATCTCAAAGAAAATATCACTATCCTTTCCAGAAGCTAGCTTGTGTTATAGATTAGCCAATACCATTCCCCTGTCCCTGGAGCTCAGAGGAAGTATTGTGCACATTTTGAAGAGAGGGAAAAATGTGGTCTTCCCTGAGGGCACTGGGAAGCTGACTCCCTGCAGAGTGTGGTCCTGCTGTCTGCAGAATCAGAGGGGATGGGGTGGCTGGCAGGCCTGTGTGACTTCAGGTCTCCACTGGGCAGCCAGCTTGGTGCCCTGTTTCCCTGTTCCTGGCCAAGCACCTCTTGGATGCCTCTTCTCCATGCACAGGAGGTGGCTGGGTGAGGGAGAGGGGGCCTCTGTCAGCTCTGGTGACAGCTCTGTCTCCAGCTGGCCAGCTCAGGGACAGAGTTCCCTCTGATAAGGTGTCTGTGCAATGCGGGTCTCTTTTGCAGATTTTACCCTCATTGCTCTGAGAAGCCCCTTCAAGTTGGAAAAACCACCATTCCCACCTGCAGCAGGCCAGTCCACGAGCTCAGTGCCAGGCCCTGCCTGTGACGAACCTGGTCTGGAGTGTCTTTCTTTGCTGACATGAATTGAATGTTTTACCACATGCTCATTATTCTGTGTGCTGTTCCCATGCTAACTCGCTCAATCTTCCCCACAACCCTGGTGTGGGTGCTATGATCATTCCCATTTTACAGATGAGCAGATCAAAGCACACACAGTGCACATTACACAACTATTAGATGGCAAATCTGGGATTTCAATCCAGGCACCTGGGCTCCAGGGCTCATTTTCGTACCCACAGGCTCTACTGTCTCAACTTTAGTACCTCAGCCAGCCTTCCCTATAAAACAGATATTATTCATGACTGCAGAAGGTATCACGTGACTCAAGGAATCCATGCACAGAAACTGTTTTGTGTCTTCAGAGCAGCCCCAGAGATGTGGTCTGGATCACACCTTCTTCCCTACCTCCTCCTCTGCTGAGCCCAAGCCCAAGTCACTCACATCGGCATGGTTCATCCTCTCTCCCCTCACGGAAATCACTCCTTGGAATTTTCCAGGCCAGGGACAATCATTCCCAAAGGATCACTGCTCCATCGACTTATTACTCCTATGCAGTCAACAACTCCATAGACCCTTGTGTCCCTTGGGCCTGCGCTGAGGGCCTCAGCTGTGGACCCCTACTTTACCGGATGCTATAAGCAAGTTCTTGGTAATGACATCTCATGGTCATTCCTGGATGTTCGGGGGCATGTGACTCTCATATTGTTTAATTTTTCCTAGCTCTAAATCTTGCCCTTTTAGCTCCACTGTAGCCTCCTTCACAAGGCTGGAGTGTGTCTGAAGTTTCTCTGCATGCCCCAGGCCCAGCAGTGTTAAGCTCCTAGGGAACTCAGTGCAGACTCTTTTTGGTGTTCTCAGGACTTGTTACTTACACAATCCAGTCCACAGCCAGGATCAGAGACAGGTCATGAGTAGGCAGCCCAATGGCCTCCAGGATAATGGCAATGGTGAGGACCCCTCCAGCTGGCACGCCTGCTGCTCCAACACTGGACGCTGTGGCAGTCACTCTAAGGGACAGCAGAGCAGGGCCAGCCATTAACATAGAGCATGGAGTGGACACAGAGAAATGCAGACCATGCAGCTGCAGTGTGGCTGGAAACTAAAAACCACCCCACCATAGGTTCTGCTGGCTATGCCCTTGAGATTCAACACACGCTCTTCAAGTAACGAATCCCCACTGTCCTCATTTTATGAGCGAGACACAAGTTGTGGTGAGATTGGTTTTTCAAAGGAAATCACAAGAAAAGCCTTCAGTTTTGAGCCAGGGAAAGAATGAGGAACTTACAGAATGGTGAAAATCTGTCCCGCGTTGAGCTCTACGTTGTTGAGTTGCGCAATGAACACCGCGGCCACACACTGGAAGATGGCTGCCCCGTCCATGTTCACGGTGGCCCCGATGGGGAGAATAAACCTGCTGATCCTCTTGTCCACACCATTGTTCTCTTCAATGCACTTCATCATAGAGGGAAGGGTCGCTGAGCTAGAAATGGGAAAAACAAACCGCCAGACATGACAACAGTCCCTGGCAGGCTAACATGTGTCTTGTCCCAGACCCCAGAACAGAGCAATTAGCACCATCTTCGTTTCTGGCTTTCTTCTCTTGAAATAAGGGGAAAAAACAGAATCACCTTAAAACTTCTGTCACAACATGAGGTTTTGGCAACTCCCAAGATACTTAAAATATGACTGCCTTCATTTACCTATTCTATTATTTACTTGGATTCACGTATTCCAAGTTTCTTAAGAACTGCACATTGCCTCCTGGTGCAAAATGTTCCCAAGAGAACAAACAACTAGTTACTCTACATATGCATCTCCTCTCGAGTGCTCCGCTCCCAAAAGTAAATGGTAAACTACGATTTTTTTTTCTTTTAGGCCAAAACCCAGAAATGGCTCTGTGAGCTTGGAAAGAATAACTAAGTAGGTAACCATAAGCACAGTACCTGCTCGCTCTAGCTGGCTCTGCAGGCTCTGCAGGCTCTGCAGAGGTTAGTTGGTGCAGCTGAGAAACAGGTTTTTGTCTAGGCCAGAGGAAATTCCTTCCCTAATTTTTTTTTTTACTCCCACCTCTGTGTTATATAAATAGCCATCCAGATTGGGAGGATGTGAGCAGTAGAGGCAAAACTAAATGTGTGAATGAAACGACGTGCTGCCATCCTTTGAAAGTTTTAACATATTTGGAAAACCCGTTTTTTTTTTTTAAGTTTTTCCAGTGAATGACAGGATGCATCTCTTGTGCTAAATTAGATAATCCCACACTATTGTGGACTCTTAGAGGGCTGAGCATGCATCCCTCACCATGGTGCCTCAGACTCGTTTTCTAATTCACATATCCAGAAAGGGATAATTGGGCAGGAACCATTCTAGAAACTTCCCTGCAATGCATTTTGAGTTAGGTGGGCTGCCTTCTTTTACTCAGGCAAAGGTCTTCCTAATTAGGGTGAGGGACCCGCAGCTGGGCTAACTAATGATCTAATGACCTCTAAGGAGCAAGAGGGAGAAGAGAATGAGGTAACTTCAGTAGAATAGTAAATGAAACAGAAACCCACCCCAGGGGAATACAGAAAAGCTTTGGGGCTGGTCATTTTAAGAAATCATGTGACGCTTGGTGTGGCTGCGCATGCCTGTAATCCCAGCTATACCGGAGGCTGAGGTGGGAGGATCACTTGAGCCCAGGAGTTCAGGACCAGCCTGGGCAATCACGGGAAGATCTTGTCTCTTTAAAAAGAAAAAAAAACAACAACAACAGAAGACCGGTTTAGAGTTTTCCAGGAATTGAACTATGTCAAGACACTGGTTGTGCATCTACCACTAGGCTCACCTGGTTCCATGTTAATATGGCTCAGAGCAGTGAAGAGACCCAAAACCCACTCACCTGGAGCAGGTAGCAAATGCTGTCGCAAATGGGGCGAGGAGGCCCAGGAGGAATCTGAATGGGTTTTTTCGTGTGAAAACAAAATAAATAAGTGGCAGAACAATTCCTCCATGAATAACATGGCCCAATATAGATGCGAAGATGTATTTCCCCAGGCTGGTCACCAGCACGATGATGTCTTTCATTTCCACGATCTTGCTTCCAACGAGGAACATGATGCCCACAGGTACGTACCTAGGGCACAAGCACAGGGTACTCATCGGTAGTGGATAAGGCTGGGGTGAGAGATGCAGGTCCTTCCTGAGGCAGAATGCAGGGACTTTCAACCAGGCCGTCTTCATCTCTCCCTAGGATAACCCCGAGGAACCGAAACGGTCAGGGTTATACCATCCCCATTTTACAGGCCGTGAGACTGGGTAAAATGAGGATGACCACTCACCAAGGGTAACAGAGTCAGGACCAGAACCCAGACGTCTTTCCCCTTGGATATAGTATGTCCTTAACAGAAGGATGCTACTAGTCACAGGGATTCCCAGGAGGAAAGGCAAAGGAACTCGAGATCAAAGCCTCCAGGACTGTGAGCCTGACTTTTGACTTTGCTCAGGCTCGTTCTGAGAACTTAGAAACACAAAAGACTAACACCTATTTCACAGAGTGGCTGTGATAGAAAATTGAGCCAAAGCTAGGACTTTTGTGAAGTTTTAAATTCTTTGTGGCTTAGACAACATGATTCCGTGGGAAAAAGTCATTAACAATGACACTCTGGGAACACGCCTGGAGCGTGAGAGTTTTTTAAAGGCAGGATGGGAAGGAATGGATTGTGGGAGCTACAAAGAACAAGTCAGTTGTTTTGAATTAATATAAATTCAGGAAGAATTTTCTAACTGCTGACTTTATTTGTAAATTTTAATTGTGTAGGTAATAATGTCACATAGTTCAAATTTCAAGGGGTACAAAAGAGTGAATAGAATGAAGTCTCCCTCTCATCTGTCTCCCAAGCACCCAGATTTCCCCTCCCTGGAGACAATGTCACTGGTTTCTTGAGTTTTCTTTCTAGAGATATTCTTTTTTTTTTTTTTTCCAAATGGTTATTTTATCAGATTGTTTGAACATTTAATTTATCCTGTTTGCAATCCAAAATAGTTACCTGAAGTTTGCTGTTTTGTGTGTATGTGTGTGTTTACTTTTACTGTATATTTATTTTTCTAAACTCTTTGGCACAATTTTCTCGGGGCGTTCAGACTGCCATAATACAAGTCAGGAGAGGGCGTTTTCTTTGTGCTGCCAATTCTGATCATTTAAATTTTGGTTTGTTTGGGTTTGTGACTCTTTTGTTTTTGAAGTCTGCGTTATTTGTAACAATTGTACTTATTATTTTTCTATATCCTCTAACGCCAGAGTTTTCTTTTTCTCCCCCCTCCCCCCCACTTCTACATTCACAGTTGAACCATATTATTAGGAAAGGCGCCTTGATGAAAAGATCAGGATAGGAGCTCTGACCATTCGTCAGTGTTTTCCCTAGAGTAAAAAAAAAACAAAAAACAAAACCAAAAAAACAAAAAACAAAAAACAAAACCTAAAGAGCGTCTTTCCTGTGTGTGTGTGTGTTTTTTTTTTTTTTACATCTCTTTCTAGAGATATTCTAAGCAGTAATTATTAATTAAAAACCCGATAGTAATACATAAATACATTCTCCTTTCAAAAAATTAAAACGTAGATGACACCAAAATCCTCTTTAAGTACCGTCCTCAAGCCAGGATCCTCCTCAAATAACCACTCCTACCTCCTATGCAATTAGATACATAGGTATGTATTTAAATCTGTGTTTATTTCTTTTTCACCCTATATTATGTCTTTGAAATCTTTTCATATCAATACATAGAAATCTACCCCATTCATTTTTTATTGTGGTAAAATATACATAACATACAATTTACCATCTTAACTATTTTTAAGTGTAGAGTTCAGTGGCATGAAGTTCACTCACATTCTTTTGCAACTATCATCACTATCCAAATCCAGAACTTTTCCATCATCCCAAACTTTGAAATCATTAAACGTAACGGCCTGTTTTCCCCTCCTCACAGCTCCTGAGAATCACTGTTCTACTTCCTCTCTGAATTTGACTATTCTAGGTACACAAAGGTGGAATCATACAGTATTTGTCCTTTTGTGTCTGGGTTGTTCCACTTATGATGTCTTCGGGCTTCATCCACATTGGAGCATGAGCTAGAATTGTACTCCTTTCTAAGGCTGAATAATATCCTGTTGTACGTCTCTATCTCATTTTGTTTATCCATTCAGCCAATGATGGACATTTGGGTTGTTTCCACCTTTACCTCATTGTCTTTAAATATTATCTTCAGAATGGAAATACCATAGGTTATTTTGTCATTGTCCTGTTGGTGGATGTTTAAGTTGTTCCCAGGTTTATCATTACAAATGACATTGCAGACATGCTTTGTGGTAACCACATGCCTTTGTTCTCTAGGTAGAGATGCTAAGAAGTGAACTGCTAAGTTATAGGATGTGCACACTTTAAATTTCAGTAGATATTGCCCTGTTGTTCTCCAAAGTGGTTATTCCATATCACATTCCCACCAGCAGTCCAGGAGAATAATCTTCCCTCTGCAACAGTGGTTCTTATCCAGGGATGATTTTGTCTGGAAGACAGTTTGGTTGTCACAACTTTTGGGGCATGGTGCTAGTGGCATCATGCAGGTGGGGGCCAGATGGTGCTAAACATCCTACAGTCGTGAGATAGCTTCCCACAAAGACTGATCAGCCCAAAATGTCAATAGTGTCATGGTTGAGAAACCTCACCCTCACCATTATCAATGCCTGAGAAAACCAAATTTTCATTTCCTCTATTTCTTTTTTTTTTTTTTTTTTTTTTTTTTTTGAGACGGAGTCTTTCTTTGTCCCCCAGGCTGGAGTGCAGTGGCGCGATCTCGGCTCACTGCAAGCTCCGCCTCCCAGGTTCACGCCATTCTCCTGCCTCAGCCTCCCGAGTAGCTGGGACTACAGGCGCCCGCCAACACGCCCGGCTAATTTTTTGTATTTTTAGTAGAGACAGGGTTTCACCGTGTTAGCCAGGATGGTCTCGATCTCCTGACCTCGTGATCCGCCCTCCTCGGCCTCCCAAAGTGCTGGGATTACAGGCTTGAGCCACCGCGCCCGGCCTCATTTCCTCTATTTCTAATGAGGTTGAGCATCCCTTAAAATGTTTACTGGTCATTCAGGTTTCACATACTTTGTCTATTTTCTGATAGTTTGTTCAGTGATTTTTGTTTTTCAATAATCAGAACTTTTGTTTTCTATATATACAGTATGCAAATATATGTATCAATTTTTAGAAATGAATGTCTTGACTTTTAACTTTGTTCAAAGTATCTTTTGCATGCAGACTTTTTGTATTTTGATGTGGTTAAGTTTAGCAGCTTTTTATGGCTTTTGCGTTTTATATCTTGTTTAGGAAGACTTTCCCTGCCTCTATATTTTCTTCTAATATTTTTAGAAGACTCTTCTCTTTCTTTCCTTCTTTTCTTCCTTCCTCCCTGGTTAGTTTAATCCAGGAGTTAGCAGCGTGAGTTTTTGTAAATAAAGTTTTATTGGAACATAGTCATGCTCTTTCATTTACGAATTGTGAATAGGAACTTTTCTCTTACAGTGGCAGAGTTGGGTAGTTGCAATAGAGAGCATGTGGCTTGCAAAGTTGGCTGACTCTGGGTTTAATACATCTGAAAGTTACTTCTGTGAATAGTGTAGGGTAGGCAGGTACTAGGGTTTTGGAGTGGGTAGTTAGTAAAGGAAAGACTGCAGAAAGCGGTAATACTAACAATGCCTCCCATACTTGGTTGAGATCTCTTAACTAGTTAAGGCATTTTAAACCTCAATTCTGTATAATATACATTTCTGAGCAACAGGTCTCTCGCTCTCTTGCTGCAGTTAGACATTCAGCAGGATCTGCCCTACTGAATACCTGCTTATGTGACTGGTACATCAAATTGAAGGAATGACTAAATTAATTTCCAGATTAAAAGCAAATGTCTGGCTGGGCGCAGTGGCTCATGCCTGTAATCCTAGCACTTTGGGGGACCAAGGTGGGCAGATCATCTGAGGTCGGGAGTTTGAGACCAGCCTGACCAACATGGAGAAACCCTATCTCTACTAAAAATACAAAATTAGCCGGACATGATGGCGCATGCCTGTAATCCCAGCATCTCGGGAGGCTGAGGCAGGAGAATCGCTTGAATCTGGGAGGCGGAGGTTGCGGTGAGCCGAGATTGTGCCATTGCACTGCAGCCTGGGCAACAAGAGCAAAACTCTGTCTCAAAAACAAACAAACAAAACAAAACAAAACAAAATGCAAATGTCCTAACATGGGAGTATCAGTGATATGGTTTGGATTTATGTCCTCACCCAAATCTCATATGGAATTGTAATCCCCCACCTTCCCCGTCTTTCTTCCTCCTGCTCTGGCCATGTGAAGACATGCCTGTTTCCCCTTCGCCTTCTGCCATGCTTGTAAGTTTCCTGAGGCCTTCCCAGCCATGCTTCCTGTATAGCCTGTAGAACTGTGAGCCAATTAATCCTCTCTTCATTATAAATTACCCAGTTTCAGGTATTTCTTTATAGCAGTGTGAGAACGGACTAATACAATCAGCTTCTTTTTTTACTTTTAAATTTAATTTAATTGTTTATATTTTGTAGAGATAGGGCCTCACTTTGTTGCCCAGGCTGGTCTTGAACTCCTGAGCTCAAGCAATACTCCAGCCTTGGCCTCCCAAAGTGCTGGGATTACAGGCATGAGCCACCACTCTGCCTGCCCCAATTTCTTTTTTTTAGTCTAAACTTTGGAAAATATTAATATTTTAGACTTAAAAAAAGCCAAGAAAAGAACTTGACATCTAAATACCTTTTCTTTTCTGAAAATATCAGTTCTCTCCCTAGAACAACAATCACATGAAATCGTATTGGCAGTGATAGAGTCAGGCTCTGGAATTTTCAGATTGAACAAGAGAAACATCACTGGTAGGGGGTCTAAACTTAGCCTCCCATTCAATTTCAAACTTCTCCTAAAATCAGTCCAGCTGTCATCCAGCACTATCTGAGAGAGAGAGGTTCTGGGATCTTCAAGGGTTGAAAATAAGGAAAATGCTTTGTGAATGTAAGGAGAAACTAGTTCTTAAAAATTAAGTAGGCCGGGCGCGGTGGCTCACACCTGTAATCCCAGCACTTTGGGAGGCTGAGGCGGGTGGATCACGAGGTCAGGAGATCGAGACTATCATGGCTAATACAGTGAAACCCCATCTGTACTAAAAATACAAAAAATTAGCTGGGCGTGGTGGTGGTTGTCTGTAATCCCAGCTACTCGGGAGGCTGAGGCAGGAGAATGGCTTGAACATAGGAGGCGGAGCTTTCAGTGAGCCGAGATCGCACCACTGCACTCCAGCCTGGGAGACAGAGCGAGACTCTGTCTCAAAAAACAAAAAAACACAAAAACAAAACAAAAAAAACAACTAAGTAGAAGCCGCTGGGTGCAGTGGCTCATGCCTGTAATCCCAGCGGTTTGGGAGGCTAAGGCAGGTGGATCACCTGAGGTTAGGAGTTAGAGACCAGCCTGGCCAACATGCTGAAACTCTGTCTCTACTAAAAAATACAAAAATTAGCTGGGCGTGGTGGTGGGTGCCTGTAATCCCAGCTACTCGGGAGGCTGAGGCAGGAGAATCGCTTGAACCCAGGAGGTGGAGGTTGTAGTGAACTGAGATCACGTCACTGCACTCCAGCCTGGGCAACAGAGAGAGAGGCTCCATCTCAAAAAAAAAAAAAAAAATTAAGTAGAAGCCACAGAGGTCTGGTTTGGGTAAAACAGCAGGGTAAAGCTTATGAGAGATTGATACTGGAATTGGTATGATTTCGGAGTGAGGGAGCTGGTCAAATTTTTACCTTTTAGTAAATAATCTAAGAATTGTTACTTAACAATCATGCTTTCATTGATATCACACCAAGAAACATTTACAAATTAAAAGCCTACATAAAAGGGCCAGGCGCAGTGGCTCACACCTGTAATTCCAGCACTTTGGGAGGCCGAGGCAGGTGGATCACCTGAGGTCAGGAGTTTGAGACCAGCTTGGCCAACATGGTGAAATCCCGTCTCTACTAAAAATAAAAAAAATTAGCTGGGTATGGTAGCGGACGCCTGTAATCCCAGCTTCTCGGGAGGCTGAGGCAGGAGAATAGCTTGAACCCAGAAGGTGGAGGTTGCAGGGAGCCGAGATCGCGCCACTGTACTCCATCCTGGGCAACAAGAGCAAAACGCTGTTTCAAAAAAAAAAAAAAAGCCTACATAAAAGAAGAGCATTCCAACTTTATATATGCATGGGGTGAAAATGGACTTGTCCTTGTCCTCTATGCTGTGAACTACTATAGTAAAGGGTCCCTTTGAAGCTTCAAGTCTATCATTTTCAGATAAATGAACCTTATTTCATGCAACAGATAGCAAACTAATGGAATTTACTGCCCCACAAGATGACATGGGCAACCCACATGAACTGGCTGGTGGTAGGAACCCATAAACAGATCCCAGTGATGGAAACACCAAGGGGTCAGTGTGAACACTGAGGAGATGACTGGTAACTGTGGTGCATGCCTGGCTCTCTGAGGTCCTGGACAAGAAGAGAAACTGTCCCCACTTCCGTCATCCCCTGTACCAAGCCTGGCCCGTGGTGCATCAACCACATACACAGCATTGTGCCAGGTGGCCCCACACAGGTACCTAGAACAGCAAGGTGGACTCTTTTCTGGATGGCAGGAGGAAGGAGAGAGAGAGTAGGTGGCAGGGCAGCACTCACCACATAATCCAGGATACCAGCACCATCGTCGCCTCATTGAGGGAATTGAAGAAACGGATGAGGTCTTCTCCTTCAGAGCCTAGTTTCTTTAAGGCCACTCCTAACACCAGAGCAAACAGGACCAATCCTAAAATGTTCATCCCTTCTATCTCAGTGCCTGCGGGGATCTGCAGGATCAGAGAGGATAGAACAAGTTTACAACAGATGAGTGAGAATTAAAGATGGATTTGCTTGGTGTCCCCACCAGACTGAAACACTGTACCCAGAACGAGAAAAAGCTCATATTTTCTTTAACAATAGCAATTCTGCAAATAAAGGGGTAGGAAACTTAAGGGGAGATGTAGTCTGAGGATACAGAAAGCCAACAAGCAAAAATTTCTTCTAGTTAACTCTGAAAGCTGCCCAAAATGGCATAGGTTAAAGTGGAAGGTAGTGGGCTCCCTGTCATGGAAATATATTTAAGTAGGGGTTGGACAACCACCTCCAAGGGCTGCTTTTAAAAGAAGAACTGGTTAGTCAAAAGTTCCTTCAGGCTGGGCACGGTGGCTCACACCTGTAATCCCAGCACTTTGGGAGGCCAAGGCGAGTGGATCACCTGAAGTCAGGAGTTTGAGACCAGCGTGACCAACATGGTGAAACCCTGTCTATACTAAAAACACAAAAATTAGCTGGGCATGGTGGCAGGTGCCTGTAATCCCAGCTACTTGGGAGGCTGAGGAGAAAGAATCACTTGAACCCGGGAGGCAGAGGTTGCAGTGAGCTGAGATCATGCCATCGCACTCCAGCCTGGGTGACAGAGCGAGACTCCGGCTCAAAAAAAAAAAAAATTTCCTTCAGATAACAAATCAGTGACTGTAACTTTGACTCCTAAATGTCCACAGAGTTTTGTTGTGAGGCTCTTACAGTGACCTCCTAGCCAACAAACTTCACAGAAGATTTTCATGATCAACTTGGACTTTTTCAGGATACTCTTTCCTAAATCAGTGACTTAAAATGCACAGACATTCTATATTCTTAATTTTTTCCAGCAATGCTGAATCTCCTTACTGCAAGCATATATTAGACAAACATTTTATCCCACCAACACATGTTATGAAATAATCGTTGGTGTTCCCTAGCCCTTGCAGCTTGAGCGCAAAGGCTGGGCCCTAGC
Source organism: Symphalangus syndactylus (assembly GCF_028878055.3). NCBI lineage: Eukaryota > Metazoa > Chordata > Mammalia > Primates > Hylobatidae > Symphalangus > Symphalangus syndactylus. The sequence goes on from NC_072436.2 coordinate 75,446,092, forward strand.
CCAAGTGTCTGGCAAATGATAGGTACTCAAAATCATCACAAATTTCTTTCTAAATACTTTTCTAATTTCCAAATTAACTGGAGATACCTAGGTGGCTGGTGTGATTCATATGAAATGTACCAAAAGCCATGGATTCATATATATCATCAAAATTGTGATGGAGTAGCTTTTCGTTTTCTTCCAACTTTTCTTTTCTTTTTTTTTTTTTTTTTTGAGACAGAGTTTCGCTCTTGCTGCCTAGGCTGGAGTGCAATGGGGCGATCTCAGCTCACCACAACCTCCACCTCCTGGGTTCAAGTGATTCTCCTGCCTCAGCCTCTGAAGTACCTGGGATTACAGGCATGTGCCACCACACCCAGCTAATTTTGTATTTTTAGTAGAGAAGGGGTTTCTCCATGTTGGTCAGGCTGGTCTGGTCTGGAACTCCCGACCTCAGGTGATCTGCCTGCCTCAGCACTTCCAAAGTCTGGGTTTACAGGCGTGAGCCACCACGCCTGGCCTTTCTTCCAACTCTTCATTGTGAGGACAGTGTTCACCATATAGGGCGCTTTTGTTTATGTTGATAGATATCACTTATAGAGAAGCAGCAGTAATAGTAATTAAGGAGCACTGGCTTTGGAGCCTGACTTTCACTACTTCCTAGTTGTGGGAGTCTAGGTAAGTTATTTAACCTCTTTGTGACTCAGTTCCCCATTTATAAAATGGAGATAGTCACAATAGCTAATATGTAAAGTTGCTATGAAGATTAAATATGTTAACATATGTAAAGTACTTAGACTGTGTCTGGCAAATGAAAACCAACAAGAACTATTATTATATTAATGGAATATCTTGGAGATCATTCTAGGCTCACTCTGTCTGGAGTGTCTTCCTCTTAAAATGTTATTTTAATTCCATAGACAATAAGACGACTGTTTTTATTTATTTATTTTTTTGGAGACAGAGTTATACCCTGTCATCCAGGCTGAAGTGCAGTGGCGTGAACACGGCTCACTGCAGCCTTGATCTCCAGGGTCTAAGCAATCCTCTTACCTCAGCCTCCTTAGTAGCTGGAACCACAGGTATGTGCCACCATGCCAGGCTAGGTTTATTTATTTTGTAGAGATGGGATCTCCCTAAATTGCCCAAACTGGTCTCAAACTCCTGGGCTTAAGTGATTCTCCCAACTCAGTCTCTCAAAGTGTTATTATTACAGGTGTGAGCCACTGCACCTGGCCAAGACTTCTGACTATCACTACTGTCTCCTGGGACTTGACTTATTAAAGCTGGGTGCAGTGGGTACAGCTGAAAGCTGGGGGAGAGAGGTGATTTGGGGGATTTATTGCTGGCTCTGCTACTGGCCTACTAGGATTCTATGAGCTGGATGGCTAACACCTGGTGTTGACTTTGGGGCTGTCAACTCACGCTTTTTGATAATGTCCCAAGTCCTAACTGGAATTAAGGGTCAAGATTCAATGAAACCAGAAAATTCAATTATTATTTGAAAGTTTGTTTTAATATCACATGTTCTCATATGTGGGAGCTAAAAAAGTGGATCTCATGAAGACAAAGAGTAGATTGGTGGTTCCTAGAGGCCAGGAGGGGTAGGGGGAAAGGGGACAAAAAGAAGTTGATTAATGGATACAAATGTACAGGTTGATAGAAGAAATACACTTAGTGTTTGATAGTTCAGTAGGGTGACTATATTTTACAATAATTTACTGTACATTTCAAAATAGCCAGAATAATTATAATATTTCTATCACAAAGAAAAGACAAATGTTTAAGGTGATGGACATCGCAAGTACACTGATTTGATCTTTACAAATTATATGAATGTATTACATTATCACATGTACCCCCAAACTATGCACATTTATTATGTAATTTCTTACATCAGTAAGAAAATTGTTTTAACAATTAAGAGAGCTGGTTTTAGCGGGTCTGCAATTCTAAGGTGTGACATTTGAGGTCAGGCAGTTCCAGCTTTCGAACCAACTCTCGGATTTGGGGACAATTACAATAATTTTTCCAACGAAATGACTCCCTTTCTGTAGAGGAGGCTGGTGGCAGGTGGGTTTGGAGCAAGGTATGCTGGCTGTAACACACCTGGGCAAACTTAGCATTGAGTGGGGCTAGGGGACTACAAACAACCAGAGTTGCATCCCGGCCAGTCTCCCTGGGATTTTGCAGATTCTGTTCCTGCTGCCTACATCACTTTTCCCCCACATCTCCCCATAGCTCCTCCCTCACCTGATCAGAAGGCCTCCCTGACCACTCTGCTAAAATAGTACCCATCACCATAGACACACACACACAAACACAAACACACTCTTCCTATTTGCCCTGCTTTAATGTTCTTCTTGGTGCCTATCACTGGCTGACATATACTTATTTATTACATGATTCCCTCCACTAGAACATGAGCTTTGTAAGAGCAGGGCTTTGACTGTATTGAGCACTACTGGAGTCCAGCACCTGGGAAAGGCACCTGGCTGTTGCCAAATAAATCACTGTTTGATGAATTAATGATTCAACTAAAGCCTAGGAGGAGTGTGTCTGTGGCAAGTTATTACATGGGATCAAAGTGGCCATGGAGATAGATCCACGGGTCAGAGGCACCCTTCCAAGTGTCCTTGAGCCTCTGGGTCCTTGATTGATTTAATTCTTTTTAGAGACAAAGTCTCCCTCTGTTGCTGTCTAGAGTACAGTAATCTTAAACTCCTTGGCTCAAGGGATCCTCCTACTTCAGCCTCCCAAGTAGCTGGTACTACAGGCACACGCCACCATACTTGGCTAGTATAGAAAAAAAATTTTTTTTTAGATACGTATCTATGTTGCCCAGGCTGGTCTCAAATTTCTGGCTTCAAGCAATCCTTCCACCTCAGCCTTCTGAGTCACTGAGATTACAAGCGTGAGTCACGATGCCTGGCTAGGTCCTTGACTTCATCTGTCACCAATATCCCAACCTTGGGGACAAGGCCCTCACCTGCTATGCCTTTACACAGTCTTATCACCACAGGGTTTAGGAAAGCCTGGAACCAGAGAGGACACACTGCCCCTCTTTCTTTTTTTATTTATTTTTTTGAGACGGAGTCTCGCTCTGTTGCCCAGGCTCGAGTGCAGTGGCAGAATCTCGGCTCACTGCAACCTCCACCTCCTGTGTTCAAGTGATTCTCCTGCCTCGGCCTCCCAAGTAGCTGGGATTACAGGTGCCGACCACCATGCCTGGCTAATTTTTATATTCTTAGTAGAGACGGGGTTTCACCATGTTGGCCAGGCTGGTCTGGAACTCCTGACTTCAGGTGATCTGCCAGCCTTGGCCTCCCAAAGTGCTGAGATTATAGGCGTGAACCACTGCACCCAGCCTCTTTCTTAAAGCCTGACTCCTTAAATGCCTGGGTGAAATTTACAGTGAAGGCAAGTGTATGTCAGCTGAGGTGGATGCTCACAGGTAACCAGTATTTCCAGTGGAGAAGTCACAGCAGCCATATTTGCCAAAACTTAAAGTTATTGCAGAGACAATTAGTGTTCTAGCATTTACTCATCACTCTTGGTTTCTTTCTATTTATTTATTTAGACATAGTTTTGCTCTGTTGCCCAGGCTGGAGTGCAGTGGTACGATCATGACTTACTGCAGCATTGACCTCCCAGGGTCAAGCAATCCTCCTACCTTGGCCTCCCAAGTAGCTGAGACTATGGACATGTGCCACCATGCCTGGCTAACTTTTATTTAATTTTTATTTTTTGTAGAGATGGGGTCTTGCTATGTTGCCCAGGCTGGTCATGAACTCCTTGGCTCAAGCAGTCCTCCCTGCCTCCCAAAGTGCTTGGATTATAGGCGTAAGCCACTGCACCTGGGCAACAATTAGTTTTTTTAAACTGGCCAAAATGGCCTTGATCAACCTTGGAAGACCATCATTTCAAGTAATTTGTAGTGGGGGTACTAAATCCTACCTGATCAGGTTGTCCTAAGGCTCAAATGAAATAACGTCAGAAAGTGTCTGTGCCAAGAGGGTGGCATGCAGAAGTGAGCTACTGACCTGGAAAGCAGGCCTAGCTGACACCCACATCCCAATGTGCCCAGCTATGGAATCCAGGGCCTGTCAGAAGGGGCCCAGTTGGACGTCCAGCCACGTCCTCTGGCCAGACAGAGGGAAGTGATCTCCATTTTTTAAAATCAAGAGCCACTGACTGGATTCACATTTATGAACAGGGGGGATATCATTCACTAGGGGACTTTTGGAATGTGTATGGGCACTTTGGTTGTCATAATGATTGTGGTGTCTTACTGGGAAATAGTAGGCAGGGTACTAAGAATGCCAACCATTCTGAAATGTTCAGGCAACCAAATGCAGACTTTCCTACATCCCCCAGGCCTCAGAGCATCCTATCAGACAGTCATATAGGGAGAAAAAGCTGTTTAAAATGCACTGAGCTAGGATTAACTCCATTTTACCCATAAATATTTTTTCTGCATAGTTTTAGTATTCACTGGATTTTCCAAGAATATCAAGTGGATGTAAACTGAAGGAAGACTTTATTTTGTTCCCAACTTCAACAAGTGTTATTTGCCATTTTAGAATAATATCCAAGTCACTAGTATGAGACATAATGTTGGTCTGCACTTGTAGCTGTTGCGTTTGGGGTAATTCTTTTTTTTTTTTTTTTGAGACGGAGTCTTGCTCTGTCGCCCAGGCTGGAGTGCAGTGGCGCAATCACGGCTCACTGCAAGCTCCGCCTCCCGGGTTCACGCCATTCTCCTGCCTCAGCCTCTCCGAGTAGCTGGGACTACAGGCGCCCGCCACCACGCCCGGCTAATTTTTTGTATTTTTAGTAGAGACAGGGTGCGTTTGGGGTAATTCTGCATACGTATACAAAAATATTTATTTAGCATGTATTTCAAAATGTGCAGAAAAATAGCAAAAAATGTGCCTACAATATTTAGTTGACTTCTATCTCACTGCTTTTAAATCTCAATTTATTTATTCTAAGTAAATGCAAGTATCTGAAAACTTCGTTATGTCTTCTAGTATAGTTGTATATTTACATGGTAAAATATGGATTATTTTATTAGAAATTACTTTTATTTCTCCCTTATGTTGATTTTTTAAAAAATGTAATAGGTGTAGGGGTAGTTTAAATCACTTATTAATTACATTTCCAGATGGCAGAAAAGGTTTTATAAAATGTTTTCTGGGGCCAGGCACAGGCTCACACTTACAATCCCAGCACTTTGGGAGGCAAAGGTGGGAGGATTATGTGAAGCCAGGAGTTTAAGGCCAGCCTTGACAACATGGTGAAACTCTGTCTCTACAAAACATAAGAAAAAAAAAAAAAAAAAAATTAGCTGAGCATGGTGGCACACGCCTGTAGTTCCAGCTACTCGGCAGACTGAGGCAGGAGAATCACTTGAGGCCAGGAGTTCAGTGCAGTGAGCCATGATCACACCACTGCACTCCAGCCTGGGCAACAGAGCGAGACCCTTTTTCAAACAAACAAACAACAAATAAATCAACAAACAAAATGTTTTACGGATCCTCTCAGGATTGTAGTGCTTTGAGAGCAACATGGTATTTGGCCATGTAAATAACCAAAGGAGCAAACCTAACTTGTTCGCTCCAATAGCCCATTCAAACCCCAAAGTTTTCAGCCCACGTCCTGTATGCTCCTTCAAAGAAGAAATAAGATTTGCTTTAGACATATTTTTACAAGTGACCTTATAAAAAGCTTTACCTTTTCATGGGTTACATTTCCAGAGCTGCTGTTGTGGGTCACAACTTTATAATCAGTTGCATACTGTAATCAAGAGGAAAAAAAAAACCCACTGTTAGTGCACAGGTGAAGACCGATCTAGAGGAACCAAGGGCACTGCTGCGCTCTCGCTACTTCTGTCACTGTTCACACTGAGTGTCCTGGGCATTCCTCACTTGGATGGCCTGACAAGAGCCTCTGAGAACTGTACAAAAGCTACATTAGGACCAAGTCAGCAGATACTTCAAGAGGTCTCTGGGTTGCTTAGTGTCCCAAGGAAACAGGGAGAATTTCCTTACGTTCTTTGGGCAATGGTTTGGAGAAGGAGGGCTGCACAATTTTATGCTGATAGTTTGATATTTCCTCAGCCTTATATGTCATTATTTGAATAACTTTGGCATTAACTCCATAATGCCAAAGTTCACTTTTCATTGTATCATTTTATTTTCATTCATTTATTTATGCCCCACTTTGTTCTAGAACTTATTTGAGCATGACTGCTTCTACCATCTCTTTCTAATCTGGCTTGAGCCTCCACTCTTGAAAGCCAGGGATGTGAGGCAAGATGGCGTCATGTAACTGAGCCTTCAGGGGGACTCAGTTATCAGAAGTGAGACGTCTCTCTAGCTTTGGTCCCCTGGTTGATTTCACATGCTTCTGCATGGTGCACATAGGTGTCTGCCTGTGGCAGTATGTACTAACAAGCAGAATCTGTTAGTACAGTCCTTCCTGGCCCCTTTGAAGGGCACCTGGTCCTCGAACTGTCAGGAGGAGGCAATTAGGAAGTATAGACGCGAAGGCCTGCTTTCTGCCTGCCCTTGCTGGGCTCTGGTTTCTCCCAGCTTTATCAGTGTTACAGAAAGGCAGAGGTGTTCAAACAAACCCACCCGCCTCCTCTGTGACAGGCACTAAAAAAAGCCCCATATACCTATATTTTTTTCCTACCTCACATTATATATACAAGTCACTCCTGTGCTTATATGCAGATCAAAAAACAAAACAAAACAAAAATGAGAGATTTAAGTAGAAACAGAAAAGTCTTTGCTTGTAAAAAGCAATCAGATTAGACCATATAATCTAGGCCTTTATATTCCTTCTCTGTGTAAAGAATGGTCATAGGAGGCCAGGCGCAGTGGCTCACGCCTGTAATCCCAGCACTTTGGGAGGCCGAGGCGGGCAGATCACAAGGTCAGGAGATCAAGACCATCCTGGCTAACACGGTGAAACCCCGTCTCTACTAAAAAGTACAAAAAATTAGCCGGGCATGGTGGCAGGCGCCTGTAGTCCCAGCTACTTGGAAGGCTGAGGCAGGAGAATGGCGTGAACCCGGGAGGCAGAGCTGGCAGTGAGCCGAGATTCTGGCACGGCACTCCAGCCTGGGCAACGGAGTGAGACTCCGTCTCAAAAAAAAAAAAAAAAAAAAAAAGAATGGTCACAGGAATGTTACTTGCAGCATTGCCAAAAAATAGGGGAAAATCAGAAACAACCTGAACATCCATTGGTAGGGGACTAGTAGAGGAGAATTATGTTATGCTCTTACAATGGAGTACTCTACGGCCGTGGCGTTATGCAGAAGAGTAGCTACCGACATGAGAAAATATTCACAATATACTGCCTTAAAAAAAAACCCAGCAGGCTATGAAACGTGTTGTGTAGTGTGTGTACATACTATGTATGCTTATCTTTATTTTATTATTTATTTATTTATTTATTTTGAGATGGAGTCTCACTCTGCTGCCCAGGCTGGAGTACAGTGGTGTGATCTCGGCTCTCTGCAACCTCCAGCTCCCAGGTTCAAGCAATTCTCCAGCCTCAGCTTCCTGGGTGGCTGGTATTACAGGTGCACACCACCACACCTGGCTAATTTTTGTATCTTTAATGGAGACGGGGTTTCACCGTGTTGGTCAGGCTGGTCTTGAACTCCTGACCTCAAGTGATCCACCCGCCTTGGCCTCCCAAAGTGCTGGGATTACAGGCATGAGCCACTGCGCCCAGCCTGTATGCTTATTTTTAAAATGTATGTGTATACACACGTAGAAAAAACATATCTGAAAGAGGTATAACAAAATAATGGGTAGCTCTAGACAGTGACTATGGATGATTTTTGTTTTCTGACACTTCTTTGTATTTTAATTTTTTTTTGCAGTGAGCACATATTATTTTTATAGTCAGAGAAAAATATAAAAGTGTATTGTTTAAAAAAGTCTACAATATTTAAGACATCCCCAAAATGTGATTTGAGGGTATTTCTTAGGTAATATAAACAAATTTTGGAACCAGTGGGACATTTTGGAAAGTTTTGTTTGTTCAGTCTTTATTTATTTATTTTGTTGTTGTTGTTTTTTAACTCTAGGTATCCATTTATAAAAGTTTAGGCCAATCTTACCAAGTTTTGTTAACACCACCATCTCTCCCTGTTCTACCTTACCTAACTCTATAGCAGTAATTGATACATTTCTTCCATCAAAGTTTCATATTTTTAGCAAAGTATCAAGCCTTACCGTACGGAAAGCTGCAACCACAAGATTTGAGGGAAACAGGTTTCTGTTGGAAAAGAAAGCATTCTGTCAGTATTCTTTTAAAACAATTTTTTAGAGTTGAGGTCGCTGTTGCCCAGGCTGGAGTGCAGTGGTGTGATTGCAGCTCACTGCAGCCTTGAACTTTTGGGCTCAAGTGATCCTCCTGCCTCAGCGTCCCAAAGTGTTGGGTCTACAGGCGTGAGCCATGGAGCCTGGCTTCATCAGTATTCTTAAAATTCGGTGTGCAAAGTATCTGCTTTGAGATGTCCACTTCTAAAACCCTAACACGGTGTTCTCTCTCCACCCCCAGCTGACACTGCATCTTTTGCTTGATTTAAGCACCCTAACTGTGCCTGTGCTGCTGGGCCACAGTAGATACTTTGAAGCCACTGATTTTCATTTTCATCTCTCTCATGGTACTCCTTGATATCTGAGCTTAACTGTGTCCAACCAAGTCTATAACTGCATTGCTTTCCTCTCACCTAGAGGTTAGGCACCATTGCAGTGGTTTGCAATGTCAAGTGGTGCTGCTCACTAGTGAAATCCAAGGGCGTTTTTGTTGTTGCAAAATTGAGGCATTCCTGAACTGGGGGGAATGTGTGGGGAGAAATGCCAGGCCCCACACATTTGTCCTGTTAAATGCAGTAGAGTCCTGTATAATGAGTTGTCTCAAGGCCCTCCAATGTCTTGCATGACATACCTGTAGATAAAAACCTTATCTATAATTACTCAAGACTAAACTAATTCCAAAACAAGTTTCTGTTTTTCACAATTTGAACATATACTGAATTTTCCAGAAGTGTAACTACTTGTAAATTATGGGGTGATTTTTGTTTTGTTCAGAATGTTTCCAAATATTATTTGTCTTCCTGGAAAATCACACCACCAGTGCAAATTGTAGAATCTGAGTCCCTAATTCCACACCCAGTGTCAAGTAACAGTCTGCATTTATAACTATCTCATTAGCAGTGATTCTGAGTTCAGGAGTAAGCATTCAACCACTTTATTTTAGAGCATGTATATATTGAAACACATTGTTTTTATTATAATTATTTTCCTTTTGTATATTACAGTTACATCATATTGATATTTTGAAATTATGTGGGCAGGGACATTTTATTTATGGATTTCATCTTAGAATTAAGGATATTATAAACATTTGTTATAAAACGAGGGCAATCAAGCTGATGGAGCCCAAAATCTGTTCATGCAAATAGTTTTACTGAGGGCTCTGTGTAGGATGCTGGTCTTGATATACAAGAAATTCTTTTTTTTTTTTTTTTGAGATGGAGTCTCGCTGTCGCCCAGGTTGGAGTGCAGTGGCGCGATCTCGGCTCACTGCAGGCTCCGCCTCCCGGGTTCACGCCATTCTCCTGCCTCAGCCTCCTGCGTAGCTGGGACTACAGGCGCCCGCCACCTCGCCCGGCTAATTTTTTGTATTTTTAGTAGAGACGGGGTTTCACCGTGTTAGCCAGGATGGTCTCGATCTCCTGACCTTGTGATCCGCCCGCCTCAGCCCCCCAAAGTGCTGGGATTACAGGCGTGAGCCACCGCGCCCGGCCGATATACAAGAAATTCTATTCCAGCTGACAGTCCACTTGTTCTCACTTCCTGCGAGAAGAGTAAGTCTAGAAGAGCAAAAGACTCTGGATCATTCTTAACAATTTGTGTCAAACTTATCCACTAATTCTTACTTCTGTAAGAAGCTGAGTTGCTCACCAGCATCTCCAGGCAACTATTTGCAGTGCATTGGATTTCAGAGGTAGGCAGGTCTGGCTGCAACCCAGCTGTAGCAGGCAGAGTCTAAGATGGCCTCCTGGTATTCACACCTTTGGGTAATCCCTTTAGTCTGGGTGGACCTATGACTTGCTTCTAATGAGCAAATGTAGCAAAGGTGATGGGATGTCACATCCACGATTTGGTTACATAAGGTTGTAGCTTCCATTGTGCTAGCTGACTCTTCTTATTGTCTTCTGCTTGCATGCTTTGATGAAGCAAGCTGCTATGTTAGAAAGGCCCACGAGACTAGAAACTGCAGGTGGTCTCCAGCCAAGAGCCAACTGAGGCTCCCGTCCAAACTTCAAGGAACTGAATTCTGCCAACAACAACATGACGTCAGAGGTGAATCTCTCTCCAGGTGGACCTGCGGGTAAGAACTTAGCCCTGACCAACACCTTGATTGCAGCCTTGTAAGAGACTGAAGCAGAGGACCCAACTAAACTGTGCCAAGATTCCTGACTCCAGAGAGACTGTAGGATAGTAAATATGTGAGATTTTAAGCTGTTTAAGCTGTTAAATGTGTAGTAGTTTGTTATGCAGCAATATACCAGCCAACAAAGTTAATAAGATGCAAAAATCACTGCATTAGAACACTTAGGGTGCTCTCACAGGACGGCCAGCATGCACAGCCTGCAACACAGCATTTCCCAAACTTGTCCATAGAACCTGAATTGCTTTTAGCATATTTAGAGAATACCAGAGTACGTGTCTGCATTTAAGCAGAAAAAATTAATCTTTAGCTGAATTAAATTGTTGCAAAACTGTGACCAGAAGTTTGATTCTTATCACAGCTATATTTACTTTTTAAAAAGTAGAAACAGACTAGCAACTTATATTGGCTAGTTTTCAGAGTATAGATGAGTAACAACTTACATTTGTTATTATTTCCATTACAAAGCAACTTTCTTACATATTTCAGTCTTGGGGGCTACCTTTGGCATTTCATTTCCATTTTCTGCCCTAGTCAGAAGCAGCAAGGGGCCCTGTGCCAACGTCTCTCTGTTCTGTATCCACCACACAACAATCCTCAGTTGTTGACAGACTGAGCTGCTCTAAGTTTCTCTCTCCATGAGGACCAGGAAGTTCAGAAAAGAGTTAGGTTAGAAGCCCTCCACTTTCCTCATGGGAAACAATTTCCCCGGCGAATACCTCACATCCTTCAGGGATTAGCTGTTTCCTCAATTGGTACAAGCACAGCCTTTCCCACAGCCTTGAAATGCATTCTCTTCTAAAGAGCACAACACTATTTGTTTAATTCCGTCTATCTGTCCTGCCCAATCTCTTCATACAAGCAATAACCTGGTAACATCTTACCCAGAACAGGCCCTGTCCTTAACCCAGAACTTCTACACCTAACAGCCACTGGCACACCGACCTGTTTTCAGACTGTCTACAATATCTAGTCTACAAAATCCAATGGGAACAGAGGGGTTCAGAAGCAAAAGAGCAACTTCTGCCCCCCAAAAATCAAGTTCCTAAGAAAAATGTGATGTGTTTTGATAGTTTCTGAAAAAGTTAAACATACACTTACCACAGGACTCACCAATTCCATTCCTAGATTTTTTTTGGAGACAGAATCTCACTCTTTTGCCCAGGCTGGAGTGCAGTGGCGGATCTTGGCTCACTGCAGCCTCTGCCTCCTGGGTTCAGATGATTCTCCTGCCTCAGCCTCCCAAGTAGTTGGGACTACAGGTGTGCGCCACCACGCCCGGATAATTTATTTATTTATTTATTTTTCTGAGAGAGAGTCTCCCTCTGTCTCCCAGGCTGGAGTGCAGTGGCGTGATCTCAGCTCACTGCAAGCTCCGCCTCCCGGGTTCACACCATTCTCCTGCCTCAGTCTCCCGAGTAGCTGGGACTACAGGCGCCTGCCACCACGCCTGGCTAATTTTGTTTTTGTATTTTTAGTAGAGACGGGGTTTCACCATGTTAGCCAGGATGATCTCGATTTCCTGACCTCGTGGTCTGCCCCCCTCAGCCTCCCAAAGTGCTGGGATTACAGGTGTGAGCCACCGTGCCCAGCCAAGTTTTGTATTTTTAATGCAGACAGGGTTTCACCATGTTGGCCAGGCTGGTCTCAAACTCCTGACCTCAAGTGATCTGCCCGCCTCGGCCTCCCAAAGTGCTAGGATTACAGGCATGAGCCACCACGCCCGGCCCACTCCTAGATATTTACCCAAGAAATATAAAAATATATGCCTGCAAAAAGGACCTGTATGCATAACAGCATTATTCATAATAGTCCAAAACCCAAATGTCCATCAACAGATGAAGGCATACAAAGATTATGAAAACTCCATACAACGGAATACCACTCAGCAATAAAAAGAAGCCAAGTGATATACGCGACAACACGGATAATCTCAGCAACACTGTGCTGAGCAAAACAAGACTGACAAAGGAGAGTGCATACTGAATGATTCCGTTGATATGAAACTCTAGAAAAAGCCAAACTAATTTATAGTGATAAAAAGCAGGTCAGCTGCCTGAGGCCAGGGGTGGAGAATGGGGATTGCTGAGAAGAGTCATAGGTGATGGAAAAGTTCAGTATCTTGATTGTGGTGGTGGTCACATGAGTTATCCATTTGTCAGAACTCATTGAACTGTACCTTTAAAGTGGGTGCATTTATTGTATATAAATCATACCTTGAAATTGTTTAAAAACTTATATAAAAAAGTATGGTAATAACTGATAGAGATTTTCCAACTAAAAAATATGTACATTCAATGGGAGGGCTGAACTTTTTTTTAGATTATACAGCTCATTTCTCAGATAACAATCTTTGGGAAGGGCTCTCCTGGTGGCAGTGAGCTGAAGCACCATAGAAAGCATCCTCCTTCGCTTTCATCCTCTGCTTGCCACAGACCAGGGGCAGGAGCAGTGCCCTCCTGCTGTCACCAAGGGCAAGGAGACGAGGCTGCCAGAATAAAGCAACATGTTTCTCTGTCCTCTACTTTCCCTCTCTCCTTTGGCTTTCAGACACAGATGCTGTGGTAAACTCTGGTTCTTACTCCTGAGCTCTCTTCTAATCCAGGATCAGCTGCCTCTCCGGCAAACCCAGAGCTCTGTCTTCAGGCATTTTTCCCAACTCCTCACATTCACACAGTAGCTTCATGGGCTTTCGAAATCAGAGACATTGAGCTGGAAGGGATTTTAGAGGTGATCCAGTTCTAGCCCCTCATTTAGCACATAGAGACACCAATGCCCAGTTACTGAGCATCTCCCATTTCTGCTCCATCTAGGCCAGCAATGTCCAACTGAAATGTCTGCATTTGTGCTGCCATGTTGGACTATACAGCACTTCAAATGTGGCTAGTGACACCAAGGAACTGATTTTTAAGTTTTATTTACATTTGCAGTAATTTTAAATAGCTACATGTGGCTAGTATCTATTGTATTGGACAGCCCAGATACAGAGTACTGAAATCCAGAGTCCAGAAGTCAGGAGGACCAAATGGTCATCCTGTGTTCGCCTCTGCACATCACCCACTTTCACTGGGTGTTAGGATGCTTCTAAGCACCGAGCTCTCCTCATCTTATTCAAGTTTGCAAATATTTCCTTTTTCTGTTGTTTGATCCTGAGAGATCTACTTGAATTACATATGTATTAGGCCAAAGTTTCTCAAATATCAGTAGACCATTAAATCAATGTGGCTTTAACCAGTATTTTATAAAAGATGAAATACATTAGACAAAAATATCAGTATGTATCACACTTAAAATATTGTTTGGTGGAACCTGTGTTTTGGTTTGAGTATGTGGGAGTTGGGGGGTGGGTATAAATGTACTTTTTATGGTAGGTCAAAATTAAAAACGTGTGAAACGTCTAAGATACACTACTAAATCTAGAGGCCCAAGTCAGTCCGAGCCAGGAGATAATGAATGAACAAGCTTTTCCAGTGCTATAAGACTTTTTGAATATATTACTTAAAACAAACAGAAAAACTGGTATGAAATGAGGTTGACTTGGCCAATGCAGAACCACTGTGGGAGGTGCCGTGCAGACCCATGCAGCTCACACAGTGAAAAACTTCAAAAACGTTCTTTCTGTAACATCTGATACTGTTTGTTCTTCTGATCCTATTGTCAAGAGTGGTATGCATTTCTCTGTTCTATATGAAAAGAATGTAAAACAATTTACTTTTGCTTGGGCATATTTTGTTCCAGAATTATTTCCTTTTATTTAAGTTCAAAAATTCTTTACCAAATCTATTAAAATTTCAAAGACTCTTCAGAACAGGATATGGCATGGTATGTACACCTGATAAATATTTATTATCCCTAGTATTTATTGTTACAGAACCAGTTAACAGGGATGTGACCCTTCAGATCTTGGTACCCCCTACAAGGCTGAGCTGAGGAAGGGCTGGGGCTGGTGGACTTGCACTCTGATGATGGGGGTGTGAATCTATCCTCTCTTTAAGGCCTCCATCCAGTTTTAGATTCCAGCTGGAAAGGGTAAGGCTGAACCCCTGAAGTGGGGATCTTTTGGGGGAAATTAGGTTAAGAGCAGCACTCATGCTTAATATCAAATAGCCCTCAGCTGTCCCTGAGAGGCTGGGACACACTAGAATATTAGCAAAGCACTCATATATTAACTTATTTAATCCTCACAACCATTCTAGGTCGTAGGTCTCATTAGTCTCATTTTACAGATAAGGACACTCAGGCACAGAGAGGACAAACGACTTGTGCATGTACAGCAAGTGCGTCATAGAGCTGGGCTTCAAACGCAGGTGATTGGCTTTAGTGTCTCCTCTTCATCACTACCCACCTCCCTAGGTTGATGCTTTTTTCTGTCTCTAAACTATTCAGGTGTCCTCCTGGGTGGTAAAAGAAATGGTCAAGAGTTAAAACCTTTTTTTTTTTTTTTTAAATTACAAGCTGCTATTATTTTCCTTTCATCACTAGTTAGGCTGAGACAATGCCATTAATTTGGATTCTTGTTAGATGTGCTGTCTTCATTTTGCCTATAGAAGAGAGAGACATGGGCATAGTTACAACAACCCGCCACAGTCAATAATGTAAAGAAATTGTTCACAACTCCTCAACTTCGCCATCTGGTGGCTAATATTACTATTTATTTTAATTTAAAAATATGGAACGCTTCACACTGGAACATCATGTTGTGTGTCATCCTTGCACAGAGGCCATGCTCGTCTTCTCTGTATTGTTCCAGTTTTAGTATATGTGCTGCCAAGGCAAGCACGGGAGGCTAATATTAAATCTCAGTCTCTGATAGTTTTTTTTTTTTTTTGCACCTATTCAAGTAGTGTGTTCTTTGCAGCTTGAGAAGCATCATACATATTCACGCCAGTCCTTGAGAAGGAGGTAAGTCCAGCACACCTCCCTCTGTGAAGGGAAAGGCTCAGAGCATGGTTTGCTATTAAGAAAATTAGCACGAGCAGTGAAAAAAACCCTAGAAAACTGGGCAACAGACAAAATCCTAATTGTATTTACCATATACATGGCCACACCCTACTGTGCTACTGCAAGATGGTGGCCCTCGGCCATTCTTCTGGTTGCCAGCACAGACCAGAGCCCCGGGCCTAGGCTCTGTCCCTACCTGCCTCCTTGGCAGTTACACCCTGGTTCTCCAGTTGAAAACTACAAACTTTAGAGCCCAAAGGAATGTTAGAAACCAGTTGCCTCAATCCCTTCAATTTACAGCAGAGGTCAACTAGAGATCATAAGCATGTAAGGCAGGGGAAAAAGAAACCAGAATGTCAGTGAGGATCTGTGGGGACTTCTGTCCCATTTCAGAATGGAAGGCTCTTCTGAGTTTAGTTTTGACTTCTCTCCCTTTCCAAATTTTCCATAGTGTGACTCTATTAGTTAGTAGTCTAAAACATAGTCAGTTACTGTTCACTTCTCCTCCAGATGCCATGTGGTTCCCAATACACCTAAAGACTACCTTAGCTTCAAGTCTTCTTGAGTTCCCCTAAACATTCCTTTTCTTCCCATCTACCCTCATTTATTTCAGGTTATGGAAAGAGGGCCATCCCCATTAGCTCAGGTGAACTGGAAAACCCAATCACTCTATTTATAACAAGAGCACAGGTGTATTGGGCCAGCACTGTTCTAACAGCTTTAGAACCCAGAAGAGCTTTAGAGCTCTTAGACACAACCCAGCTAACCCTCAGAACAATCCTGCGAGGTGGGTGCCATCATGATTCCCATGATAAAGATGAGGAAACCAAGGAACGGAAAAGTTATGGACATGTTCCACAACCAGTAAGCATTGTTAGGGACCAAGAAGTTCCACAATGACTAGTTTCCTGATAACCTGTTTCTGTCTCTTTGGTGCCCAACCATTTCATTTTGGATGAAAAGTCACAAGTCAACCACTTAGGTCACAATGGTTCTGAAAGTCCTATACTGTTCTGGATTCCCAGGCACAGAACTCTGGGCTGCTCAGGAAGAGACTATGATTCTTCCACCTGCCAGCTACTATTGGCCATCCCTTCTCAGTGTTTCTAGCGCCAGCCTTCTCATCCCGATTCTCTATTCTACATTGTTATTTCTAATCCATTGTGTTCTGGGAAATCAAACCACTCAGCAATGACATTCTGAATTTAAAAAAAATATATACACATGTAATGAATACCTACTAGCTTCATCTCTTTCTGACTTGTAGTTCCAGCTTTAAAAACCAAATTAGAAATCATGACAGAGAGACCCTGGGGAATTTGGGGGCACTTTACCATCAGGAAAGGGCATGGACTTTAGCACAAAGCCTCAACAGCAGCTATGCTGACTCATCAGAGGCCTTTCCCACTCTTCCAGGTGTTTAAGTTCTGAGCAGCTACCTCGAGAGGGCCTGCTGGATAACTGAGGCGTTTACTGGCAGAGTCTCATTTCATTCATGTGCCCCTAGGAAGAAAAGAATGGGGCACTGCATTTCCAAAGAAGATGCCCAGAGTCACATGAAATCCACATCCATGAAGTTTCCTTGAAGGAAGCAATTTTTAAAATTTGATGTCAGAGACTCTCCAGACTCAGGAAGCGTTTCCGGGTGGCTCAGGACTTAGTTTCCTTTCACAAGCTGCTCAGCCTAAGACCAAACCTCAGTGGTGCACACATACTTTCCTTCACTTGAGGAGCTCAGCCTCCACGCTGGCTGGAGGAAAGGGGCATTTGTCTTTACCCAGTTGTATGCCTACCTGGTTCCTCTCTGGGCCCAGAGAAAGCATTTCTGAGATAGCCACACTAGACTAGGCAGGTGACATTACTAAGGCATGTTGACTTGGAGGAAGAGGGATTAGGAGAAATAGAGAGAACCCTGCACTATGGGGTAGGAGACCCACAGTCCTTCTAATCTCTTCTTTATAAGCCACTCCATGACCTTGAGCAAATCGCTTAATCTCTGTCTCAGTTTCCTCAGTCGTAAAATAGGATATACCACCTGCCCTACCTTTATCCGTGAGCTGCTGGATTAGATGAAGTTGGCTGTTGGAAGAATTGTGAAACACTACCTATCCCCAACAAGCCACAACAAAGCCTCTTTTAGCCCTCTATGCAGGTGCAGCCCAAGTCATTGAAAAGTTCCACCCACACTACTAAGCTATGATGCTGGGTCACCATCCATGTCAGAAGCAGGAGGTGAAGGGGCTTGGGTCTAAAACTAGAAAACCATGATCAGGAAACAAGAAGTCCCTTCTGGAGCTGGAGGTAATGAGGTACCCCCTACCACCACTGCCCCCTCTTCTGGAGATAAAAGATCCTGTTGAGGCTCCCGGTGCGTGACCACTAGCAGGGCAGAGCTGAACATCCATTCTCCCTCCCTGGGCCACAGATCCCTGCAAAGAATAATCCTTTAACCCCATAATTGCCTTTCCTCCCTGAGAGAGCTGACAGACATCCTACAGATAATAGGCTAAAGGTGCTCTCAACCTCAGGAGACATTTTTTCAGCACTCACCTAAAAGTTAATTTCCAAACTTAAAAAGTGTTTGGACTCCAAATATCAAGCTGCCAGTCATAGAACAAAGGCTGTGATCTAGACCAGCCTGGGCAGCATAGTGAAACCCCATCTCTAAAAAACTTTAAAAAGTTAGCTGGGTGTGGTGGTGTGCACCTGTAATCTCAGCTATTCTGGAGACTGAGGCAGGAGGATCGCTGAAGCCTAGGAGTTCGGGGATGCAGTGAGCTAGGATCCCAACACTGCACTCCAGTCTGGGCAACAGAGCAAGACCCAGACTCTTAAAAAAAAAAAAAACAAACTGTGATCCCCTTAAAAGTCCTAATAGGCCACCACTATCTGCCCTTTTGGCAAGAACTTTTGGTCTCCCTCATGAGTGTGTGTTTTTTTTTTTTAATACAGATGTCCTAGATTTTTGTTGTTGTTTTAAGTGAACAATCTCTCTCTTAAGTGCAGACAGCCATCACATTTTCCAGAAGGAGAAATGGAAACAGTTGGAAAGGCAAGTCACTTTGCCCAGGGTTTGCTGTTTTTCACAACCTCAGCAATGAGGAGCTTTGCCTCAATAACTCAAGACAAAATATATTAATAACTCCAAGGCTCAGAATCCAAAATCATCAGAAATTTGGAGAAGGAGCCAGCTGGACTCCTTACTCAACTGAACCTGGTTAGATCAGTAAATACCTCCCGGCTGCATTTTCCCCATTTGTGAACTTTGGGCTAATGGAGAAATCAGGAGAGACCAAGGTTTTGGATAAGTCACAGAAAGGATACTACATCATCTCAAAGGATGAAATGCAACTTCTAAGAATTACAAAAAGCAGGCAAAACTAAGTGAAGATGCTTCTCTCCCTCCGCTCTAGAACTCACACTTTTGCACAAAGGAAGGCCTTTGAAACACAGCACTCTGCAATGGTCTTTACTGGGGTGGACAGCAACCTGTCCCAAGCCCCAAGTCCTCAGGAGAGGCATATTTCTGGGCAGTATGCCTCACTCAACTAACCCCAGCCCTATTATCCGTGGGTCCACTGATAACTGCAGAAAATTGCCAGCTTCCTTCGCAGCCAAGGACTGTAACAGAGAAGGCCATAGATTGCAAGCCGGATGACCCAACAGGCAAAACTTAACCAATGCTCCCAGAAGCTTTTAGGCACCATGTGGGAGAAAATGAGGCGAAGCCTTTGGGGCGTGGTCGGAACATTTTTACCGGGGAGAGCAGCGCGAGAGTGTAAGGAGTAAAGAACAGGTGGGTCGGCTGGCTCTTCCCTAACACACGCCCACCTAACGGTGGGGACTGGTTCTTGCTCAAAGATGCGGCCCTCTTTCGATTGTGCGGTGCGCCCCAGCTGTTTGCAAAGGTGTGGTCAGCACGCAAAGACTCCAGACGTCATTTTGATATTTTTAAAACGTTAAACGCCACCAGCAGCCAGCTAAGAATTAACTCTTAGGAGTATATGAGCATATGGGTGTATGAACTGGAGGGCATCCTAGAGCTGGCGTCTCCCACTGGGCCCTGAGCGAGGTGGAGAGTGTTACCTGGCCAGGTCGAGGAAAGAGTCCACAGTCTCTTTGGGGACAGGAGGAGGCCCCGAGTCCTCCAGCCCCAGGTCGCTGGACTGAAGGGTCTGCGCACCGGATCCTGGCTTGATGATGAACGCCAAGGCCACGGCGAGCGCCGAGGCACTCAGCGTCGTGAGGCCAAAGTAGGCGACAGCGATGCCGCCCAGACGCCCGAGGGAGCTGGCATCGAGGGAGGCGGCGCCCGACACCAGGCTGCAGACCACCAGCGGCAGGATGATCATGCGCAGCATGCGGAGCAGCATCTCGCCGGGGAAGGCCAGGTAGGTGACCTGCGTGCGGCTCAGGCTGAGCCCGCGCAACGCCGCGCCCAGGCCCGCGCCCGCCAGCACCCCGGACACGGTGAGCAGCACCAGCGCTTGGCGCCGCAGGAAGCCCGCGCAACGCCGCGCGCGTCCCGCCGCGGTCCCCGGAGCTCCGGGCCCAGCCGCAGGCCCCGCCTGGGCGCTGTCAAGGTAGCCGTTGGTCTCGTTGCTCTTCTCCATGGCGCTGCACGCCGCTCCGAGCTAGAGGTGGCAGGGGACGTGGGCTCTGGCAAAAGACGGGGTTCCCAATGAATGGGTCGGTCGGCCAGTTGTGCTCCGCAGGTTCTGGGGAAGCCGCCCCGAGGGTCTCCCGGCCTGGCGCAGGAGCAGGTGTGAGAAAGGCGAGGAGAGGCGCAGAGTGCGGGTTGGAGCCGCGGGCGGAGAGGATCGCGCCCAGCCTCCCTGGAGCAGCCGCCGGCTGGAGATGATGCAAACCCGAGCCGCGAGCGCGGGCGCAGACGGGGAAGGAGGAGGGAGCGCGAGCGGCCCCAGCCCGCCCACTTCACGCCCACCGTCCCGCCCTCTGCGGCGCTGGCCAATCACAGCCCGGGAGCCGCCGCCGGGAGCCTCTGGTCCCCACCCGCGTCGCGGGTGCTGCGGGGGGCGGCCGGGCGGGAGGCTCCACCCGAGGCCGCGGGGGCGCGGGCGGCGCCGGCCAATCCTGGCGCCAATAGCCGCCTACCCGTCCGGCTAACGGAGGCCGGCTCTGGGCGACCGCGGGGAAGTGCGGGCTGAAGGACCGCCCGGGCTCGTTGGCACCTGCCGGGCCCTCTCCCGCGGCCGGGATCTGAGTCCTCGGGGCCAGAGGGCCCGGGAGAACTTAGAACGCAGCGGCATTCCTCCTCCTGAGGACTGTGGGAGGGGAAGGGAGGGGAGAGGAGGGAAGAGGAGTGGAGGGGAGGGGAGGGTCCGTCTCTCCCGGGTGGTGCTTTCGCTCCCGCGCCGCCCGCGCTCCTCTCCAGAGCTCGCCGGCCTCTCCCGCCAGGGGGCCGGGCGCGGTGAGGGGGCCCAGGGCGGTCCTGCCGCCTCGTCCCCTCCTGCGGAAGATCCCTTCTTCCAGGGGTCCTCAGGGGCTTGTGGGGTAAAGTACGCCATGGTGCCCAGCAAGGCCGCGGCCTTGAGACAAAGGACGGACCAGAGGATGTGGATGAATGAGGAGAGCCTTCGCATGCACTCATTAGGGCTCTAACGCAGCCATACCGCGAGAGAAAGGGGGCTCGCGGTGCCACCAAACCCGGCGCGCCTGGGCCGCGCCACCGCGCGCACCGGGGCGCTCCTGGGCGTGTGTCCTGGGGCCACCAGGATGGGGCTGGGTCGCCCACCAGGCCGCTGTCTGCGGTATGGGTGTTTTAAGACGCAAAACTCTTCTAGAAGAAACAGAGCTCTTACGCCACCACTTCCAGTTGTTTTCTGCCACGTAACCAAAGCTGACACACAAGCCACTGGATTTTAACCTCTTCCGTTCCCAGGCCTGAGCCCTGACGAGAAAACAGCGCAGACGGCGGTTTGGCCATCCTGAACGGTCCTTATTGTTCACGTTCTATGGATTTCCTGTTTATTTCATCTTGTATTTGATATCTGCTTTGGCCACGCGAGTTACAAGGGAAACTTCTGCTGAGTCTTTTTACTGTGTCACAGTTATTATATTTTTATATTTTCTTATTCTGCTTGTGAATTGTTCTTTAAAGACTTCCGTGAGTGGTCTGTTTTTTCTTTTTCCTTCCTTCCTTCCTTCCTTCCTTCCTTCCTTCCTTCCTTCCTTCCTTCCTCCCCTTTCTTTCCTTTCTTTCCTCTCTTTCTGGGACAAGGTCTCACTATGTTGCCCAGGCTGGTCTCCCAATTCCTGGGCTTATGGGATCCTTCTTGGTAGCTGGCACCACCCATTGTGCCAGGCAAGGGAAGACTTAATTGTGGCTAACCTCAATTAAGGAGGAAGGCAATTTACTATAGATTTCTTGCTAAAAAGGAGTCATCTTAAAACATGTCATGACATATTTGTGCAAATCAAAATGCCTTCATAAGGAACTTTAAGGAGCTGTCCGAATTTTGAGACAGTGAGTATTTTATTGCTTGGAGCCAGCCAGCTATTGGCTAGAACTTGTAGGGATTGTGTGTGTGTGTGTGTGTGGGGGGGGGGGGGGGGGGGGTAGTGTCAGATGAAGAGCTGCACATATTTGTATCTGGCTTTCCAGAATGCAGTTCATTTCTCTATGTGCACTGAAGAAAGAGTAATTCCTACAGACAGACACCGTGTTTTGCCAATCAGCCCTTCCCTTTGTTTTGACTACCACGTTTATGCAAAAGACTCTCAAATCATGCTCCAGAAATGAGTCTCCAGCTGCCTGTTTTACATCTCCACCTGAATATCCTGCAGGCATCCCAACTGGAAATGTTCAAAACCAAACTCATGGTTGCTTTCCTCAAACCTGCTCATCCTTTCTGTTAAAACATAATTGATGACCCAGTCACCTCTGTGTGAAACTTCAAAGTGAACTTTGATTCTTCCCTCTGTGGTGCCTTCTCTCATCTAATCAACTGCCAAGTCCCACAGAGATTCCTTTCACAATATTTATCACATCTGCCCATCCCATCTATTCCCACTGCTACCACACTGGCTCAGTTCTTGTTTCCTCACTTCTTATCTGGGCTATTGAAATGTTCTTCTAATTAGTCTTCCCACCTCCAATGCTCCTCTTGTTCCAACCATCCTGTATTTTGCCTTGCCCCAGGCTAATCTTCCTAATGAGTAATATACATGTTAGGATAAAGTTCAGCTTTCACCTAGCAGGAAAGAAGGAGCGATGAGGGCATGACTTCTCTCTTTAAAAACACTTCCTAAAAGCCATACACATTATTTCTCTTATATTTCATCGATAAGAATTTAGTCAAATGACCATAACTTGCTGCAAGAAAAGTTAGGGAATGTAATTTTTGTTTTACACAGGCATGCACCCAGTTAAAAAATAGGAGTTTCTCTTACTAAGGAAACACAGAAAAATGATATTGGAGGACAACTCCTTCATATCACTTCTTGTTCAAAAGCTTTCAGTGGCTCCCAGTGAATTAAGAATGTGTTCCTCATCCTGGCATTCGAGGCCTACCATGATCTGGCCTCAGCCTGCTCTCTAGCCTTGTGCCCTCTATGCCTCCTGCAAAAATGGCGCTGTATGCTCCTTCCACATTGTTTTGCCTCTCCATCCAGTCGAGTTCAGATACCACATTCCTCCTGTAGCCTTTCTGAATCCTCTTTGCACCAACTCTGCTTGCCGCCTGCAGCTTTTTGTGCTGTACCTGTGCACTCCAAAGCTGCAATAATAGTCAGTCAACCCTCAATTGGGAGTGGGGAACTCCCTGAACTACTAGACATCGTGTGGTGCTGAGTGTGAGAGCACTGTTTGGGGGTGCCTTATACTATGCCACATATATCTGTCATTGAATTAGCGAAAAGGTCTCTTGGGGCCTTTTATCTCCAGAGGGCTGCCCTGTAGCCACTCTGCCTACTTGTGAGGCAAACCAAGAAATAGGTGTCCTCTTCTGGCCTCAGCGACATTTGGTGGTATTATTATATCTCTCTATGAAAGGGTTCACTTTCTGCCACCTTTTTCCCTCTTTCTTCCTCTCCTTTTGCATTTTTTGGTCTTTTGATAATTTTACATGCCTCCTGTTTGTAGGTATTTCGTGAAAAAAAAAAAGTTGATTCCTGTGTTAGACACCTTCCCCCACAGTACTTATATGTGTTTTCCCTGGTTTCTAGATGCATAAGTACTGAATTATAGCAACGCCTTACAAGTGATCCAGCCTGACAGCATTACCACTACTGTCATCTGATCCCATGATAGGCTAAAATATTGCTCAGCCAAAATTTATTCCCTTGTTTCTTCCACTTAGATAGGAGTTTACCTTCCCCATTGCCTTTGAGCTTTGCCATTTAGCTCCTTGGCTAGTGGACTAAGTGGATGTGATGCAAGTGGTGGCATCAAAATGTTTTCACACAATCGCATGTGGACTCCTGCATACGTGTGACCCAACATGCCTTGGGTAGATGCTGCCCTTTCAGCCTGGCACCAGAACAAAGACAGGAGTGTGCCTGAATTTAGCCTGCAGTCCTGATCAAGCCCAGCTGCCTCCTAGCCTAAAGAAGAACACCCCAGTCAACCCACAGACCCATGCGTGAGAAAAATAAATGCTTATTGAAACCCACTGAGTTCCGGAGTCATGTGTTATACTGCATTATTGTAGCAATAACTGAGTAATACAAATGCTCACTTCAGCATCTGTTCCAGTTATCTATTGCTGCATAACAAACCAGCCTAAACCACGCTGGCATAAAGCAATGACCATCTCAAAAAGGAGTGGTGTAAAACAACCACCAATTTTTTATGCTCATGATTTTATAGGCCAGAAATTCAGACAGGGCATAACAGGTCTCATTTCTGTTTCACAATGACTGAAACCACAAGCTGGGGCAGCTTAATGGCTAGAGATGGCTAGGACAGCTCACTTGGGGTCCTCTGCCTGTGGCCTAGGTTCTGGCTATCTATTAGGATCCTCAGTTCTTTCCCACGTTGCATCTGTTGAGTCTGGAATGTCCAAGATGCCTCTTTCATTCACACAACTGGCACCTTGGCTAGTGGGTTTGGATCTGCTGGGGCTAGCTGGGCATCTGTTGCTCTCTCAGTGTGGGTAGCTTGGGTTTCCTCACAGTATGGCAATCTTGGTGAAGTCAAATCTCTTACGTAGCGATTGACTTCCCCCAAAGTGAGTGTCTAAGAAATGTAGGTAGAAGCTGCAAGACTTCTTCTGACCTAACCTCAGAAGTCCCAGAACATTACTTCTTTCTCATTCTGTCAGTCAAGCAAATCACTAAGGCCAGCCCAAATTCAAAGGAGGAGAATTAGACCCCATCACTCCATGGTGGGAATAACCAAGAATTTGCAGCCATCTTCAATCCACAGTAACATTCCTGCTTAAATACTTGTGTTTTGTGGGCCAGAGCAGCACACGAGTCACTACTTGCCCTAGCTCTGGTGTTTCTTTAGACAACTCTATTAGAAATTTGCTTCGGACAGTCTCTCAATAAATGGTGCTGGGAAAACTGGATATCCACATGCAGAAGAATGCAATTAAACCCTCATCTCAAACCATATACAAAAATCAACTCAAAATGGATTAAAAACTTAAATTTAAGACCTGAAACTGTTAAACTACTAGAAGAAAATATGAGAAATATGAGAAAAGCATCATGGCATTGGTATGGGAAATGATTTTTTAAAAAATATGACCCCAAAGCACAGGCAACAAAAGGAAAAACAGACAAATGGGATTATGTCACACTAAAAAGCTCTGCAGAGCAAAGGAAACAATCAACAGAAGGAAGAGACAACCTACAGAGTGGGGGAGTATATATGCAAACCAGACGTCTGATAAGCAGTTAATATCCAAAATATATAAGGAACTCAAACAATTCAACAGAAAGAAAACAAATAACCTGATTAAAAAATGGGCAAAGGACTTGAATAGACATATCTCAAAAGAAGGTATACAAATGGCCAATAAGTATATAAAAAATGTTCAACATCACTAATTATCAGGGAAGTGCAAATTAATATCACCTGACACCTATCAGAGTGGCCATTAACAAAAAGAAGAAAGATAACAAATGTTGTAGAGGATGTGGAGAAAGGAGAACACTTGCACACTGTTGGTGGGAATGTGAATTAGTATAGCCATTATGGACAACAGTATGGAAGTTCCTCAAAAAATTAGAAATGAAAACAGCAATCCCTGGATGTATATCCAAAGGATATGAAATCAGTATGTTGAAGATATATCTGCATTCCCATGTTCATTGCTGCACTATTCACAATAGCCAAGATATGGAAACAGCCTAACTGTCTATCAAAGGATGAATGGATAAAGAAAATGTGGTACATAAACACAATGGAATACTATTCAGCCTTTAAAAAGAAGGAAATCCTGTCATTTGCAACCACATGGATCAATCTGAAGGATATTTTGTTAAGGCAGGCAAGAAAGACAAACCATATGATCTCATTTATATGTAGAATTTATTATACAAAAGTAGAACTCACTGATACAGAAAGTAGAAAGGTAGTTACTAGAGGCTGGTGATTGGGGGGATTGGAGATATGTTGGTCAAAGGAAACAAAATTTCAATTAGATAGGAGGAATAAGTTCAAGAGATCTATTGTACATGATGGTGACTGTAGATAATAACAATATATTATATACTTGAAAGTTGCTAAGAGAGTAGTTTTAAAGAGTTCTTACCACAAAAAATAAGTCTTTGCAGAAATGTGCATGTTAAATAGTTTAGCCATTCCACAATGTATACATATATCAAAACATCATATTTTACACCATAAATACATACAATTTTTTATAAAAAAAAGAAAGTTATTTTGTCATGATTTAGTGATGTTCTTAAAACCAGGACTGCATCATCCATCATGAAGGAGACTCAGTTTCCCTCATTAAAGAATGGCTATAGATTTTTTACTTACAGAGTGATAACAATAGTTTTATTCCTTTCTTGTCAAAGTGACTGCCACTCCCAATATACTTATGTACCCACGAATAGTGTATTGTACTCACATGCCAGATTCTGCTAGCAAAGACGTTGTCTCAGCTTTATCTTCACATCTGATGACCTTTATATATTTTTCACGTTATTTCACTAGAGTCACCAGGAACATCACTAAAATCATAGAGCAGGAGTTATTTTTCTGCCATGAATGGACTGAAAAAAGAAAATTTTATCCTTCATCACAGGCAAATTTTGATTTTGGAGTACTTTTTACTTTTCCTAAGAGATACCAGATAGTTTAAGTAACAATTATATTAAAAAGGTTAAATGCCAGTTTAGTTCTTTCCATATCAGCAGAACACAGCTTTGTAGGAAGTACGATGTGATTTTTTTAAAAAAGAATATTTGCTCTCCAAATAGATCTGAGTACTTAGCAAACAAAGCAAGCAAAGACAAAATCCAAAGTAATAAATAAATTCGTTTTCTCCTGTGGTGAATAATTTAGTATAGAGTGGCATACTGGCATCAAAGTACTGATGACTTTGTAATCAGTAATCCTTTTTCTAGGCTCCCCTCAGTATCATCCCTACAAACCAAAAAGAAAAAAAATGAGAGAGAAAAAGGGGCCATAGAAATGCCCCTAGAACCAAAAGGTCAGGCACAGACTCAGATAAACAATTTGAGTCAATACTAAAAAAGGAATTTGGTCAGAATGGGAGTAAAAGTCAGGATGAAACTGAAGTAAGGTGTCTGTCTCCATGGTTTTAGAGACTAGCTAAAGATATAATAACTGACATTTTCTTTGTAGAAGGGTCTGGTGAAATAAGAGCACTGCAGAAGACAAGTTAGAAGATGGGAACGCCAGTTAGGTTGGTGTCTGGGTTTTGTGGGTGGCAGTTCTAAGGCTAGGGATTTAATTCAACAACACAATCAGATGTTTATGTAGTTTCCTACTAAGAATAAATCACTCTGCAAGGCTCGTAGAATGAATACAAAACTTGGGAGTAAGAATTACTAGAGCAGCTGATAAAATGCATATTCCTGAGCCTGGAGCAGGGCCTTGGAACCTGCATTTCAACAAGCCAATCCCTCCCCCTACCGTATTATTCAATCAAAAAGAATTTATAAGGGCATTGAATGAACAGAGTTCAGCATTAAAGAACAAAATAAGATCTAGAGCTAGGCCTTTAAAGCCTGCCAGTCAAGTCCTTCCAACTAAGTGCAATGCTAAAAGGTGAGAAGCTGGTGGACTTAGAGGAGAGGGGGATTGGATAGGGTGGAGAAGAAATGGGTATCAATTAGTATGAGTTATAGTTCTCACAAGAATTTATTGTGCTTGGCGTAAGAATTCACTGGAGTGGACTAAAGTCTATTTGGGGAAAAAGATATGGACTCCTGAAAAGATAACTCATCTTACAAGTAGAGCTCAGAGCTCAGGGTTAACTTTCATCAGAGTCACCTAGAAAGAATTTGAAAAGGACAGATTCCAGGGCTCTACCCTGGAAATTTTGTTTCTGTAGCTCTGGGATAGGACCCAAACATCTATATATATTTTATTCTTCCGGTTAATAAATTAATGAGATATAACGACCAAATACAATGGAATCTAGATTAAGAGAAAAGTACAATATTGAGGCAATTAAGGAAAATCTTGTGTGGACTATATGTTGAACTTCTTGTTGAGTTCTTTTAAGGGGTGACAATGGTGTTCTGGATATTAACACAATAGCCTTGTTCTTGACAGACCATGAAGAAATATTTAGGGGTGAAGTGTCATGGCGCCTGCACACAATTTTTGGGTGGCTTGGCAAAGAGGAAATGTATACAAATATAGAGAATGATGCAGTGGGGGAGGTAAGATGTTAATACCTGGTAAAACTAGATGAGGATATATGGGTGTTGTTTTGTTCTTGAAACTTTTAAGTAGATTTAAACGTTTTCAAAATTATTATTATTATTATTTATTATTATTCTTTGAGATGGAGTCTCACTCTGTCACCAGGCTAGAGTGCAGTGGCGCGATCTCAGCTCACCACAACCTCCACTTCCTGGGTTCAAGCTATTCTCCTGCCTCAGCCTCCTGAGTAGCTGGGACTACAGGTGCGTACCACCACACCCGGCTAATTCTTGTATTGTTAGTAGAGACGGGATTTCACCATGTTGGTCAGGCTGGTTTCGAACTCCTAAACTCGGGTGATCCACCCGTCTCAGCCTCCCAAAGTGCTGCTGGGATTACAGGCGTGAGCCACTGCTCCAGGCCCAAAATTTTCAAAATTATAAAACATTGTTTTTACAGGAAAGAATAATGATAGAGCAAAAGACTCCACATTTGATTTTGTATCACAGCAGAGTTGTGCAATTTTAGTCGAAAGGTAAGTATCACAGAAGCTCGGAGCAGTGAGAGGTCACAGGGGCCCAGAACTGTGGTTCGCCATTCGTTTTCTCCAAGGGCACACATGACAAATTATGTTTACACACAGTGCCTACAGCCACAGGTGGACCTAGGTTTAGAGGTAATTCCTGGCTACCAGCCTGTAATACAACAGATTTTCTCTCCACTTAAGGAAGAATGCTGGCCTGCAAGTAAAGGATGTTATCATAGGGATGGCTTTGAATTCACTCAAATTCATTTAAAAAATAATAATGTCTTAACTTCTGTACATTCGTGTGGAAGGAGTTTGAAAATGCAATAAATCATTCGAATGTACAAAGAAAATTTAGATCCTTTGCTATCTGTAACTGACCTAATCTTTGTCATGAGCAGTCATGGCCCTGGGTCATTGCATGGAAGAGAAAATGACTTTAACCCTCTAGTGAATATAGAGGAAGTCTTTTCCTGCTTAGAGAGCCTCGTGAATAATTCTGAGTCGTTTGGTAAATACACAGTGTTTTAGACTTCCTCTCTATCAAGTGACTCTACAATGATGTGATTATAGAAAGTTGTAAGGACAGTTACAATTTTTTAAAAATTGAGAAAGAAGAGTGCTTCACTTGTAAGACAAATGCATGGATATTGTGATAGATTATGAAAATAGTCCCATTTTTAACCTTCTCTGTGTCCTGACCCTTTGTCATGTTGCTTTTCAGGGCCCTCCAATTCTGAATCTGGGCTCAGTCATGTGCTTCCCTTTGGCCAGTGGATATGGCTGACCTGAGACAAGCAGAGATTTGAAATGGGCTTACATGTTGAGCTTTTCTCTTGTGCCTGTGCCATTGCCATAAGACCATGCCCGGACTAGCCTGATGGAGGATGAGAGTCACCTGGAGCATGACTGAGTCCTCCAGCTATCATAATAGAGGTCATTCTAGACCAATGACCAACCAGTCAGCCTGCAGATATGGCAGCAAGCCCATCCAAGATCAGGAGAGCTGTCTAGTTCCTGCCCCCCACCCCACCTCCTGAAACATGAGAAAGAAACACTTCTTGTTGAATGTCACAGAGGTTTCATGTTTTTTTTTTTTTTTTTTTTAACTGTATTGGTCCAAGTTCTCCAAGAAGCAGACGCCAGCTGGGTGCAGTGGTTCATGCCTGCCTATAATTTCAGCACTTTGATAGGCTGAGGCTGGAGGATCGCTCGAGCTCAGGAGTTTGAGATCAGCCTGGGCAACACAGGGAGACCTTGTCTCTACCAAAAAAAAAAAAAAAAAAAAAAAAAAGAACATAGAATAAAATGTACAAGGGATTTTATTAGGGACTTTCTTATGTAAGAGAAAATAGAGAGGGAGCTGTGAGCTAGGAATGCTATCAGAAGGCAATGCAAGTCTGATCCCGGGTGAAGGAAAGAGGGAAGGAAGGTTGAACAGAAATGTCCTAGACTGTCCTGCAATTGCAGGAAGGTGTAGCAAAGCTATTGGGGAACCTCAAGTGAAAGCCAGCTGTCAGAGGAGTCTTGAGCCTCCTAGGAACAGCAGAATCCCCACTGCATTCAGCCATTGGCTGGGAGCAGCCTGTGGGAGGCATGGCCTTGACACAAACATGGCAGTGGATTTCAGAGCACACCAACTGGTGAATTAGACTAATTAGTCTGCAAGGTCTTTCTCATGGCTGCCACAGTTGCACTGCATTATTATGGGAAGACAACTGATACGGGCAGAGACTACTTACCGTAGAAGATTCTTAGTATGAGCAGTACTGCCTCTTAAAGGACATTTTGGAAGTGTCTGGGGGAGTCTCTTAGCTGTCACAATGTTTGAAGGCCAGGGATGTTAGATGTCCTGCAATTCACTGGACCATCCTGCACAGCAAATCTTTCTGTGTCCTTTGTGGGTTTCCAATGTCCTGTATGAAATCCACAAGGGAAATAATCTGTTGAAAATTATCTGAGCCAATAATCTGATTCTGTTTTATACACAAACATCAAATATTTCTTGCTTAATATGAATATGCACTGAATTTCTAAGATTGCAATTGCTGTGCATATTGAAAAAAGAGTGCTTTGTTTGAAACTTTATTAAGTGTTGGTTACCTATTTTAGGAAATCATGCCAGTAAGCATCACTACTTGTGGTGTATGAGTCACCAGTGCAGTGCTGCTGGGTCAGTCTGCATTTGTGACTGTGGCCACCATGTGCAATGTGGAGCATCTGGATCTTTTTTGTTTATTTGTTTGTTTGTTTTTTTGAGACAGAGTCTCGCTTAGGCTGGAGTGCAGTGGCACTATCAGTAGCTCAGTCGCCCAGGCTGGAGGGCAGTGGCAAGATCTTGGCTCATTGCAACCTCTGCCTCCCCAGTTCAAACAATTCTCCTGCCTCAGCCTCCCAAGGAGCTGGAATTACAGGCACTCACTACCATGCCTGGCTAATTTTTGTATTTTTTTTAGTAGAGATGGGGCTTCGCCATGTTGGCCAGGCTGGTCTTGAACTCCTGACCTCAGGTGATCCACCTGCCTCAGCCTGCCAAAGTGATGGGATTACAAACGTGAGCCACCGCGCCTGGCCTGGCTCTTTTGTTAAATTGCCCTGCATGATCATTCCTGGGCACTGATGATGAAACAAATTTTATTATATTGATTTTCTTGAAATTTTGTGGTTGCTGGCTGTTTTACTTAAGTACTTCATTTTAGGATGAAAGAAGGTGCCAGGTCTCCCATGGCGTAGAACTACTCCTGTAGAATGGGGGTCAAAAAGCTACATAAAGATTATATAAGAGAAGAGAAATGTACACACATGTTCATAGCAGCATTAGCCACAACAGCCAAAAGAGTAGAGGCAACCCAGGTGTCTGCTGACAGATGAATGGATAAACAAAACAATCTATACATACTCCTTCCTCAGCAGCCCAAGGTCACACTGAGTTTCACCCTTCGTTGGAAGACTGAGCACCAGATGTGTGGGGAGGTGTCTGAGCATCAGCCCTGTGGAACCTGTCCTCTGAAGTCCTGGTTTCTAGTAACACCACCTCTTCCCTTTTGCTCCCCAGTCCTAGAGGTGGTAGCTTCTCCCTTTGGTTATTAATCTCTGGTTTGCCTCAGCATTCTCTTTTTGCTTTTTTCCCCAGATACCTAACACCATTGTAATCAATTACCTACATTATATCTCTTCTGTTGGAAATTCCTAGTGTGGTTTCCGTTTTCCTGACTGGACACTGACCAATGAAACCTCTTAAAAATACACATTTCTCTGTCAACAAAGTGGTGCAGTAGTGATGTTGCCTCTATCTGTACTCATAGGGCAGAATCTGATATGGATCCCAATAGCAGTTAGATTTCAGTCTCTATTTTCTACTAAAAGGAACAAGAGCTTTTTGTTTTTGGGTTTTTTTTAAATTTTAATTTAATTTTATATATTTATTTATTTATTTATTTATTTATTTGAGACAGAGTCTCGCTCAGTCACCCAGGCTAGAGTGCAGTGGGAAGATGGCTTGAGCCCAGGAGTTTGAGGCTGCAGTGAGCCATGATCAAGCCACTGCAATACAGTCTGGGTGGCAGAGTGAGACTGTGTCAGAAGGAGAGGGAAGGTGAGGGGAGGGGAGAGGAGGGGTAGAGGAGAGGGGTGGAGGGGAGGGGAGGGGAGGAGGAGAGGGGAGGGGAGGGGAGGAGAGGAGAGGAAGGGAGGGGGAAAGAAAGGAAGGAAGGGAGGGAGGGAGGGAGAGGGAAGGTGAGGGGAGGGGAGAGGAGGGGTAGAGGAGAGAGGTGGAGGGGAGGGGAAAGGAGGGGTAAAGGAGAGGGGTGGAGGGAGGGGAGGGGAGGAGGAGAGGGGAGGAGAGGGGAGGAGGAGAGAGGTGGAGGGGAGGGGAAAGGAGGGGTAAAGGAGAGGGGTGGAGGGGAGGGGAGGGGAGGAGGAGAGGGGAGGGGAGGGGAGGAGAGGAGAGGAAGGGAGGGGGAAAGGAAGGGAGGGGGAAAGGAAGGGAGGGAGGGAGGGAAGGAGGGAGGGAGGAATGAGGTTTATAGGTTTACAAGCTAATTTGATATTAATGAAAACATTAGCCGGGTGCGGTGGCTCACGCTTGTAATCCCAGCACTTTGGGAGGCCGAGGCGGATGGATCACGAGGTCAGGAGATCGAGACCACTGTGAAACCCCGTCTCTACTAAAAATACAAAAAATTAGCCGGGCGTGGTGGCGGGCACCTGTAGTCCCAGCTACTCCGAGAGGCTGAGGCAGGAGAATGGCGTGAACCTGGGAGGCGGAGCTTGCAGTGAGCTGAGATTGCGCCACTGCACTCCAGCCTGGGCGACAGAGCGAGACTCCGTCTCAAAAAGAAAAGAAAAGAAAAGAAAAGAAAACATTAGTAACATCTAGCATTCTCCGTACACAATAGCACTCCATGGATGCTGAAAACCCACCCAACCATCCTCCTTATGATGGGGTGGGGAAGGCACCTAAGTAACCCTGTGGTGATGCAGGCCCCTTGGGCACTTACTGCTCCATCTCTGGGGGCTGCCTCAGGACTAATGTTCAGCCCCTCCCGGTTGTCCATAGCTGTTACTGAAAGATTGTCCAGTCCTTCATCCTGGTGGATGGATGTCTTTTCTGATTGGCTGGAACCAAACTAATTACTAGACACTTTAAATATCACTGGTTATTTTGGATTGTGGTCATGTTCTGTGCCATTTCCTTTGATCTCAAAGTCAACACATGCTGAAGTTCTTTATCCTGACTTGAGGACTCCTCTAGACAGCCAACTCTCCCACACCCCTGAGTCTGCTCATGATTGTGTGGGAACTTCTGGATCCCTGGCCATTCTGGGGATAACTGAACCAACTGTGAGATCCTTTTTTCCTGGACCCTGTTTCATTTACCCTGCTATCCTCAGCACCTTGCAAGTTGCTGGGAGCATTGTAGACACTGCTGTATGATATAGAAGTTTGTTGAACAGTGTAGCAGTGGTGCAGTTGTTTTTTGAATGGTGTAGCAGTATAGAGTAGTGGTTTGCTGAATGAGACAGCAGTATGGAGTAGTGTGATTGGCATAGCAGTATGGTTTAGTGTTTTGTTGAATGATGTAGCAGTATGGTGCAGAGGTCTGCTGAATGGTACAACAGTATGATATAGGGGTTTTTTGAATGGCTTAGCGGTATGGTATAGTTTGTTGAATGGTGCAGCAGAATGGAGTAGTGGTTTGTTGAATGGTGCATCAGTCTGATGTACAGGTTTATTGAATGGTGTAGCAGGATGGCATGCGGTTTTTCGAATGGCTCTGCAGTATGAAGTGGAAAGTCTGACGTGTGTATATCTCTTTTTTGCCACTTAGGAGCCTTGTGATCTTGGGCAAGTTACTTAACCTTTCTGTGCCTCACTTTATATTCTATAAAATGGGGGTAACAATGTCATAGTGTTGCTGAGATCAAATGAATGATGCGCACGAAATAATTAGCACAGTTCCCGATACATTATCAAATGCTTCATGAACATTAACTGAAACAATAATTATGTAACAAAATTTGTTATTGTTGTGTGTGGTTTAGTTCAGTTACTTTAACTAGTTAATGTGTCAGAATAAAGAAAAAACATACTCCAAGTTCTACTTCCATCTAAGGAAAAAGAATTTGAATTCTTGTTCATTATATGTTTGAATAATGCAAGGAAGAATCCAAGCAAAATCTTGCTGTGTCATGGGAGAAGGTTAGGCATTTTCTGGTAAATTTTTCAGATCCAATTCTTGTTTTCTTTTTTCCTTTCTCTTGTACTCTGGCACAGCTTTCCTGGATTCTTGCTGCTGTTGCTGAGTGCTGGGGAGTAAGTCATCATCTGCAAGAAGGCACGTGTAGATGAGATGGAGTTAAAAAATCCAAGTGGCACTACGAAAGGTCATCACTAGTTAACAGGAAAAGGAATGGGCATTCGTCCCTGCTTGGCAGCCAATCTTGGCCCTTGGCAAGCATCCATTGTGAGTTTGGCAAGTGGCAGAAGTGGGCAAGTCATCCTGACTCTTCACCCCACACCCTCCTCCCATGCCCAGGGCCAGTGTGAAGGTCACATGTCTTTCTTTTGAGTCATCCCTGTGTTTAGGCTGCCTGTGTCCAAGCTAACTAGGGAGACTGACTGTCGGAACTGGAACAAGATCCCCACCTTGACATGAAAGGCAAAGGACTTCATTTAGTGGGAATGAGGAATTGTTAAATCTGCAGAGGAGGCAAATCAGCATCAACAGTGATGCCATGTTGATAATATGTACCATGATAATAATGTGATGAGAATGGCACTTTACTTCTATGATTTTTCTCCTCAAAACCCATCACCCTGTCTATTCATGAGAAAAACAGCAGACAAATCCCAACGGAGGGACATCCTACAAAATACATGACTGGCACTCCTCAAAACTCTCAGGGCCATCAAGAGCAAGGGAAGTCTGAGAAACTGTCACAGCCAAGAGGAGCCTAAGGAGACATGAGGACGGATGTAGTGCAGCTTCCTGGAGGGGATCCTAGAACAGAAAAGGACATTAGGCAAAAACTAAGGGAGTCTGAATAAAGTGTGGACTTTAGTTAATGATAATAATGTATTGGTTCATTAATTGTGACAAATGTACCATACTAACATAAGATGTTAATAGGGAAAAGTGGGTGTGGGAAAATGAGAGCTCTTTGTATTATTGCCATAATTTTTATGTAAGTCTAAGACAATTCTAAAATTAGAATTTTGCATAAGACAGGTCTGCAATTTTTTTAAAACTTTGCATAAGACAGGTCTGCAATACACCTTAGCCTGTTAACCCAGGTTGTCTCCAGGAAGTGGAAAGGGGTTGGGGGTGGGGAGCTGCCACTTTGAGCCCCTACTGTGTGCAGGGTTAGGGGCTGGAGAGATTGAGGAGAATGAAAGGCACATGCTTGCCCTCACAGCGTTTAGAGTCCAGCAGGGAAGGGCTTTTGATACTTCTATAATATTTGAATTTTTCTCCCACGGACATGACCTACTTTCAAAATCTGATTTTTTATGAAAAAAAAGTACAACATAAAGCTAAATACAAGTGAGAAAGAGCAGATTCTCCTTATAAATGTTAATGTGGATTGGGTGTGGTAGCTCACACCTGTAATCCCAGCACTTTATGAGGCTGAGGCGGGAGGACTGCTTGACCCCAGGAGTTTGAGACCAGCCTGGGCAACTTAGGGAGACCTCATCTCTACACAAATAAAAAATCAGCCAGGCATGGTGGCACACATCTACAGTCCTAGCTACTCAGTAGGCTGAGGAGGTGGGAAGATGGCTTGAGCCCAGGAGTTTGAGGCTGCAGTGAGCCACGATCAAGCCACTGCACTACAGCCTGGGTGAGAGTGAGACTGTGTCAGAAGGAAAGGAAAAGTAAAGGGAACGGCGGGGAAGGGAAGGGAGGGAAGCACAGGGCCCCCAAAAATTAAAATAAAAAATAGATTTCTTGGACACACTGCTACCTATTCTTGGACTATGGTTTTTAAATTTGTTTTTAGGTCTAGACTAGAGTTCTGTCAGTTTAGAATGATGTTTCCCAAACTTACTTAACCTTGACCATAGAGTACATTAAAAATAATACAATATTGACAGAACAACAGCAGATATGCATATGCTCTAATGCAAACTTGTATTAAAGAAGGCCAGGAAAAGGGCCACCTAGATGAATTTCCTTACGGAAAAAAATTCAATCAAAACATCTTTTATTTCACGTGTTCTTGTAAAACTTTTAAAATGAGTTTTTAAATCTATTTTGTGTCTTTTATATATTTCTTAAATATTTTTTATCTTTTAGAAATCACTTATCTCCATGTTGGAAACAGCATCATTGTGGCCAAGAGGTGCATGAGGCACAGCTTTGGATCTACGCTTTCAGTGCAGTGTGTTGGGAAAAGTCCACTTTGCCTAGATACACTGCAGCCAAGGGACCAAGGATGAGAGCTGTATGCTGTGTGATATTTGTGCCCTCTTAAATTAGGCTACTTCAAATGCTGTTCATTGTTTCATTTTGGGCCATTTACAACTAGATTTTATTTCCTTTTAGAAAGTTCAAGCTCAACTGCTCATCTCTACTTTAAAGTATTCTATATTTGCATTTGGTTCAGATATCATCTAGCAAGTGAAGACCTTTGTTTTCATTTAAAGCTTTCTTATTTTAGCCATAGATCTAAGGAGAACAAGTTAGTGCCATATATTTGTTTAGTGCTCAATATGCATTGCTCAGTATCACAGATACTAAAACAGATGCTAAAATTATGTGACAAGGTACATATACATTAGAATTGCATTTGGCTGCATGTAACAGGGATCTGACACCAATGGCTTAACTAAATAGGGGTGTTTGTTTTCCTATGACAAAAAATTTGGAGGTGAGCAATCCAGGGCGGATGCAGTAACTCTATGATGTCATCAATGACCCCAGCTTCATCTGGATCCCTGGGTGACTATCCTTAGCATGTGGCTTTTGTCTCACGGTCACCAGTTGTCTACTGCACATCCAGGTGTCAAGTCTGCATCTCAAGCAGGAGGAAGGAGGACAAGGATAAGAGGCAAAACGTGCCTTTCTCATCCACCAGAAAAACAACATTTCTCTGAAAGCCAACTTAGTAGACGTCCCCTTACATCTCACTGACCTAAATGCTGTTACGTGACCACTACTAGCTGCAAAGGAGCTGAGAAAAAGCAAGTCCTGTAGCTGGTCCCATGGGCACCTTGAACAAAATCATGGTTCTATTGAAAAGGAAGGCAGAGAGAGTGAATGCTGTTTAGGTGCCTCTCAGGGCCTGCCGCCATCAGCTTACAAGGCATTTGGTAAACACTGCTCAGTCCTTGGAGTACAGAGCAAACATTCTGCAGGGATTGTTCCAGCTCTTTCTGGTAAAGACAGACTACTACGTGATTAAAATAACAATATTTTTCACATATGTGCTTTTCTAGAATAAATTTTGGTAGGAAAAAATAGCATTGGCATCTGTCATTTTCATGGAACATGTATTAAATTTCTTCAGAGTACAGATTAGTAAACTCCAGCCTAAGTCATAGAAATAACCTATTCCAAATGACAGCTGTATTTTATATTAAGAAAACCCAAAACTGGCTGGGCGCAGTGGCTCACGCCTGTAATCCCTGCACTTTGGGAGGCTGAGGCGGGTGGATCGCGAGGTCAGGAAGTCGAGACCATCCTGGCTAACACGGCGAAACCCCGTCTCTACTAAAAATACAAAAAAAAAAAAAAAAAATTAGCTGGGCGTGGTGGCGCCTGTAGTTCCAGCTACTCAGGAGGCTGAGGCAGGAGAATGGTGTGAACCCAGGAGGCAGAGCTTGCAGTGAGCCAAGATCACGCCACTGAACTTCAGCCAAAACTTACTTAAAGATTTCTTTAAATAATCTCTTAAATTAAAAAATCTAATTTAACTTTAAATTTTAAAATCTATTTATAGGCCGTATGCAGTGGCTCAACGCCTGTAATCCCAGAACTTTGGGAGGCCGAGGCAGGTGGATCACTTGAGGTGAGGAGTTTGAGATGCCTGGCCAACATGGTGAAACTCCTTCTCTACTAAAAATACAAAAATTAGCCGGGCGTGGTGGTGTGGTGTGCGCCTGTAGACCCAGCTACTCAGGAGGCTGAGGCAGGAGAATCACTTGATCCCAAGAGGCGGAGGTTGCAGTGAGCCGAGATCGCGTCACTGCACTCCAGCCTGGGTGACAGAGCGAGTCTCCAACTCAAAAAGAAAAAAAAAAGAGAGAGAAAAAAAAGAAAAACCTATTTATATATCTCAGTACCAAACCTGTTATATCCTACTTAGGGCCACTAATTTTCGTTTCCAAATTCCAAATGGATAAGTAGTAACAAATTGTACATTTTCTGGATAACTCTTCTGAAAACAAAAATGATAATTTGTTCACCTGAATCTTTTTAGTATCTGCTTCACTGTTTTGGCATTCTCATATGGTTTCAACAGTGTGTGATTTGACCTGAGGACAAAAATGGCATCTTGGAATGTATTTCTTTACCTCAGTACTGACTTAGGTTTACAGATGAAGGCCTCTTCCTGCCACTATCAGTTTTTATTCTATCTATCTATACTCGTCCACATCTGGAGTGAAATTAATCCTTTTTCCTGCACTCAATCCTAAATGATTTTTTTTTAAGAGAAAGTATCTCACTGTGCACAGGCCAGGCTGGAGTGCAGTGATGAGATCATAACTCACTGCAGCTTTGAACCTGGGCTCAAGCAATCTTTCCCCCAACCTCAGCCTCCCAAGTTGCTAGGGCTACAGGCAAGCATCACCATGCCTGGCTAATTAAAAAAAATTTTTTTAAGACAGGGGTCTTGCTATGTTGCCCAGGCTGGTCTTGAACACCTGGCCTCATGCAATCCTCCTGCCTTGGCCTCCCAAAGTGTTGGGATTATAGGCATGAGCCATCATGCCCAGCTGACTTCATTTTTAAATGTACAAAATAATGCCTGTTACTTACCAAGATAATACAAGCTTAGTGTAAAAAAATAAAAACATCACAAACATTTATGTCTCAACTAGCACAAGTTCCTTCTCGTAATAATTATTAACATTATTTATATTCTTGCAGAATTTTTCAGTGCATATATATATATATGTGATATATAAAAATGTATACATAAAAGACATTGTTGGCTCTCTATATAACATCTACCTTTGTTCTTTTCTAAACAACCCCATCTTGTTCAGGAAATCCAAGCTAATTCCTGTGCCAAAGGCTGGCTTAAGAGAGGGCCCACAATGCAATTCTGGCCTCTCTTCCTCTGCTGGATGTCACCTTATTTGAACTGGACACTTAGAACCATGACAGTCATCTGTGTCTGTGAGGGAATGAGCCAGAGAACCAAGCTGACGTGTTGAATATGGACTTCTTTAAGGGCATGATGGCAAACATCCTCATTGTTTAAGTCAAATAAGCCAGGGTTTTCTGTGTTTTGCACCTGAAAAAATCTTAATCGATAGACTATATTTGTCACTATTATAGAAGTGAAATGTCATTGTCTAGGTTGATCAGTTTGTCCCTGTTTGCATGAGGCTTTTCAGGTCTCAAAACTGAGAGTCCCATATCCTAGGAACCCCATTAGTCCCTAGAAAACCTGGACCATTTGTTGCTCCTACATTATAGATACTTCTGCAACTTCTATTTCACATATATCTTGCATGTCTTTCCATATTAATATATAAAGACCCATATTGTTACTTTGGGGCTTTATAGAATTCCTTTGGATGGATCATTTCACTAACATACTTTTTTTTTTGAGATGGAGTCTCACTCTGTTGCCCAGCCTGGAGTGCAGTGGTGTGATCTCGGCTCACTGCAACCTCCACCTCCCGGGTTCAAGCAATTCTCCTGTCTCAGCCTCCTGAGTAGCTGGGACTACAGGCGCCCACCACCACGTCCAGCTAATTTTTGTATTTTTAGTAGAGACGGGGTTTCATTATATTGATCAGGCTGGTCTCCAACTCTTGACCTCAGGTGATCCACCCGCCTCGGCCTCCCAAAGTGCTGGGATTACAGACGTGAGCCACCGTGCCCAGCCTCATTGATACACTTTTAAATTAAGCTAACCTATTCTTTTTGTTAGCAATAATGTTCCCTGTTAGTTTTAAAAGAAGAGTTAATATAAGCACTCAGATCTCAATTCTTTTTTCTCTTTGTATTCAGCATTTTATAATAAAGTGATCTCTGAGTAGGCAAAAGAACACATAAAATAAACAAAGTCCTCAGAGGCTCTGTCTCGTGTTTTAACATGCAGCGTCCTCCTCAGCCTTCCTTGGCAGAGCTGTTCTGTGCCTTCCCTCCACCTTAGTTCCAGCCATCACTTTCTGTTTCATTTGTCCTATCCTCAGGGACTTTGGGTTTGAAGGAAGAATTTGCCGATGCCAGACTGGATACAGGGTATCCAATCCTGCATCTCACTCCAAACAAATGTTTTCAGTCTTTTAAACTTGAAATAAATTTGCTGGGATCCAAGTCTTCCCTAATTTTGAAGCATCAGGTATCAGAACACACCAATTTTCTGGGTAATGATTGGTTTTAGAACATTTTGTTCTGTGTCAGAAAATTTTCAGAATTACCCTTAAGAGACAACTTTGTTTTGGCAAGTTGAATAATGTATCAGTTAGGATCATTTTTACAGTAAGAAATAGAAAACCCATTGCAGGCTGGCTTAAGATAAGAATTTTTACTGTCTCTCGTTACAAGAAGTCTGGGGGTAAAGGTAGTCCTGGGCTTAGCCCAGAAGTTCAGTGATACTATCAAGGACCTTGGTTCTCCCGATCTTTCTGCTCTGCCATGTTCAGTGATTGGCTCTTGGTTATAGGATGGCTGCAGCATCACATACTCATAGAATGACATTCCCACACAGAAAAAGGAACTGTGCCTATCATCTGTTCCCTTTTGAAAGTGAGGAAACTCTCCCCCCAAATCCTCTTGCAGACTTCCCTCATATCTCATTTGCTCCACTCACATCCAAGTGTTTGTCCAAACCATCACTCAGAAATCCAGGAATGAGACAGCTGTGATAGGCTCAAGCCAATCAAGAACCACCCTCTGCCTTCCTTAAGGAACATCAGAACATGGCGCCTGGGAGGAGGGGAAGAAAACCAAGTGGCTGGGAGGGAAGTGCCAGGTGAGAGTGAGTGAGGATGAGGCTGTTGGATAAGCAACCAATAGTTTTTGCCAACGGGACCGCTCCCCAAACTACTGGGTTATATAATTGCAAACTCTCTCAAGTCATGTTTCAGTTATGTTATGGCTTATGGTCTTCATTTAAATGGGATAACTAGGAGGGTTTTTTGTTTTTTTGCCTCGATTGTTGATTCTTTAAAGGAAATCCACGCTAATTAGCAGCAGCAGCTGTCCAAGCCTCGGTTTCCTTATCTGTAAAAGGAGGTTAGCAAACCTATACTCTGAAGGTTCTGAGAGGATTGGAATGATACACAAAAGCTCTTAGGACAGTTCCTGACACCTGATGAGCATTGTGTAAATATTTGTTATGCGAATTTTTGATACAAGTCCAAAATAAATGATCTGGTTTCCTAACCTGCACCATTCTGATAAAAATAGCAAATTACTGTATAATGGTTTACAGGTATTTCATTGTTTTAAAGTTCATTCTGAAAGATGGAAAGAAACTACACCTCATGGAAATCAAAACGACTTCACAGGCCCCTAAAAGAATGAGTGCAGCTGGGCTCTAACGCAGGTTGAATTACTGTTCCCTTCCACTTTGCTTCACTATATTTTCCTTTTCTTAAAAAAGTTATTTGTAGAGACAAGGTCTCCCTATGTTGCCCAGGATGGTTTTGAACCCCTGGGTTCAAGTGATCCTCCTGCCCTGGCCTTCCAGAGTCCTGGGATTACAGGCATGACCCATTGTGCCTGGCCTGCTTCATAGTATTTTCTAGTTTTTTTTGATTAATACACTTTAAGATGTTTATCATAAAAAGGGGGCTATGGTAGGCTGCATAGTAGTCCCCCAAATATGTTTGAGTCCTAATCCCAAGAACCTGTGAATATGTTAGCTCATATGACAAATGGGAATGAAGGCTGTGGATGAAACTAGGTTGCTAGACAGCTCACCTGAAAAGGGAGAGCATAGCCTGGGTCATCCAGGTGAGGTCAGTGCAATCACAAGGACCTTAAATGAGGAAGAAGGAGGCAGAAGAGTGAGTGTCGGAGCGATGTGATGGGAGGAAGACTTGACTAGTCGTTGCTGGCTTTGAAGCTGGAAAGGGGCCACAGGCCAAGAAATGTGGGCACCTCCAGGAGCTGCAAAAGATAAGCAGATGGATTCTTTTCTAGAGCCTCCAGAGGGAACACAGCCCTGCCCACACCTTGATTTTAGCTCAGTGAGACCTGTTTTGGACTTCTGACCTCTAAAACTGTAAGATAATAAATTTGTGTTGTTTTAAGCCTGTAAGTTTAGTGTTCGTTTTTTATAGCAGCAATAGAAAACGAATGTAGAGAAAGAATGTAATTTCAACTCAGGCAAAAATGACATTTAAGAACCCCAAATACCCTTTTGTGTCAAACCTTGCCAAACAAAAAGGCAAATACTGAACAGCTGAAACACTTGTCACACTGCTTGATTATGGGAGTGGGATTGGAATCAAATCTCCCTTCTGCATCAGGATGCAGGGTCTGTTGTGGTCCTGAAAATACATCTACAATGAAAAGGCATAAATAGGATGTCATGATTTTATTGACATATGGCCACACGATGGAGTAAAAGCCAGGGATATTGGCCAATTTGCTTAAAAGAAGCAGAAAATATTAACTGGTGCATATCAGCAAAGGAGGAAACAGTAAAACAGTATACAAAAACAAAGGAAAGAATGTCTGAACAAATGGTATTTTGGAGCCATTTAGTTTCAGGAAAAATAGGCTTACATTCTCGCCTGCTGTATTTATGGCATGGACATTCAAAGTGATGATGCATCCACATCAAAAAGAAGCTGAATAGGTTTCTTTTCTTTTCTTTTTTCTTTTTTTTTTTTTTTTTGAGATGGAATTTCGCTCTTGTTGCCCAGGCTGGAGTGCAGTGGCGCAATCTTGGCTCACTGCAACTTCTGCCTCCTGGGTTCAAGCAATTCTTCTGTCTCAGTCTCCTGAGTAGCTGGGATTACAGGCGCTTGCCACTACGCCCGCTTAATTTTTGGTATTTTTAGTAGAGATGGGGTTTCACCATGTTGGCCAGGCTGGTCTCGAACTCCTGATCTCAGGTGATCTGCTCACCTCAGCCCCTCAAAGTGCTGGGTTTCTTATGGTATACTTAAGATGGCAAGAGAATAGGCAAGACATTCCCCAGATGATTTAAGTTTATTTTTAAGCTTTAGGGCTTTAAAAGGAGTAAACCTCAGTTTTCTAAACTACATCTCACATCACATCCCCCCTCCAAGTAAGAGACAAAGGAGGCTTGCTAGGGTTGGGTTTGTGATCCCACACATCAGTGGGTTCAGTCTAGTTTGGGGCTGAGGCTTAGTCAAGTTCTGGCTTCCGTCCCTGTGTTCTGTGTTCTGTGGGCCTTCCAGACCCTTGTGTGGCTGCCTGGCCCAGGTCAATGGAGTCTGTCCAGTGGTGGAGGACTCAGTGCAGGAAGAGAGAGAAAGCCTCATATTTTGTTCCTGTCATCTAATGTGTTACCATTAGTAATTCAGGCTTTTCTGGTAATGGGATGTAATTCCAAGCAGAGTGTTATGGTGACCAGGCCTTATATTTCTTTACTTAGCAGTTTAAATGTCAATGGGATTTTTAGCTGATAGGTATGTTTGTTTGTTTGTTTGTTTGTGACAGGATCTCACTCTGTCACCCAGGCTGGAGTGCAGTGGTGAGATCTTGGTTCACTGCAACCTCCACTCCCAGGTTCAAACAATCCTCCCACCTCAGCCTCCCTGAGTAGCTGGAACTACAGGCACATGCCACCATGCCTGGCTAATTTTTGTATTTTTTGGTAGATATGGGGTTTCACCATGTTGGCTAGGCTGGTCTTGAACTTCT
Source organism: Symphalangus syndactylus (assembly GCF_028878055.3). Classification (NCBI taxonomy): domain Eukaryota; kingdom Metazoa; phylum Chordata; class Mammalia; order Primates; family Hylobatidae; genus Symphalangus; species Symphalangus syndactylus. Next base: position 75,490,363 of record NC_072436.2, read on the forward strand.
GCCCTCGAGTGATCTGCCTGCCTCAGCCTCCCAAAGTGCTGGGATTACAGGTGTGAGCCACCATGCCCGGCCTAGCTAATAGGTTTCTATATTCCATTGTTGATGTTTTGGTTCTTAGCTCCTCTGAGGAATCTCTATGAAACCATCTTTTAAATTGTTTCAACTATTATCCCCTTATTATCAGTAATAATATAAGATGATTTGGATAAAGGTTCATCTTAACCTATTTTTTGTTACTTAATTATCTTATCACATTCCTTATTGCATGTTGACAGCAAACCCTTAACCACTTTTAAAATATGTCCCACATATCAAAGCTAATAATAATAATGATTACCTTACACTGGGGCCTTACACTGGTGCCTACCATGTGCAAGGCACCACGTTTTATATGGCTTAATTTCCCCAGCAATTTTATGGGATAGACACCATTAAGATCACTCTATATGTGAGAAGAAAACCGAGTCTTGGAGAGAATCGTTAGCTTGTGAAAATCACAAAGCTAGTAGATGTCAGAGCCAGGATTTAAATCTAGCCCATCTGACTCCAGATACAAACTCTTAACTACTCCTGCTAATGTGCAGAACTTATCTGGGAGCTTATGAACACCTGCAAACTAAAGTGGATGGGGCAAATCCATTCCTACCACCATCTGGTGGAGGCTCCTAGAGCCAGACAGAATTGTGTCTCCCTCTGCCCCTGTTCCCTCTTCTGCTCTGAGTTTGCTTCCCTGGCCAGTAGCTGCTGCCTAGGGCCTGCTGATCACCACCTGCATCTTGGGGACTCAACTGTTAATAATTGCCGGGAACTGAGCTGTAGAGTGTCAGTCCAGGAGCTGATGACTCAGCAAGTCGCCTTACCTCCAGCAAAGTCCCCTAGGTCACAAGACCAGGCTTTCTGAGAGGCAGGAACCCAGGTGTCACTAGGGCAGAGTAAAATGGATGGGGTAGCTGCAGGCATGCCCTTTCTACTGCCAGGCCCTTACCCCTTGAGTCAGCAGCTCTTCCTCCCAGGAATGTCTGTAATTAAGGTCAATGGGAAACTACAACAATCCAATCCAAACAGGACTGCAAATGGCCCAGACCCTTTAGGAATGAAAGTTTGGGTCAGTCCACCAGGTAAAAATCCACAACCCACTGAGGTGTTGCTGAAGGCAAAGGGAATACAGAGTGGGTAGTAGAAGAAGGTAGTTATCAATACCAGTTACAACCACGTGACCAGTTGCAGAAACGAGAACTGTAATTGTCATGAGTATTTCCTCCTTATTTTGTTAAGAACGTGTTTGTGCATGTATACACTTGTACTAATAAAATATCTTCATTTTTTTCCTTTCTTTTTCCTTTATCATGTGACATAATATTTATTGACTTCACATCTGCATTTAAGTGTTGTTAACTTTATGTAATAGCATTTAAGGATTAGTGTGTTTCCAGTTGTAAAAGAATAGCTGTATGATGTTAGATGTAATTATGACCTTATTATTGTCTTTATTTGGAGGATAAGTATGATTTCAGGAGGTGTTTATGGGTTCAAGTTGACAAGGGGTGGACTCATGATGGTTAATATTAAGTATCAACTTGATTGAAGGATGTAAAGTATTGTTTCTGGGTGTATCTGAGTGTTTCTGAGTGTTGCCAGAGGAGATTAACATTTGAGTCAGTGGATGGGGAGAAGAAGACTCACCCTCAATGTGGGTGGTATCATCCAATAGGCTTTCAGCACGGCTAGAAAAAGCAGGCAGAAAGCATATTAATCTTAAATTTCATATATGCTTTTATGGTGTTGATACTACTTATGATGCCTAAATGTACAATCATGTACATTTGTGCAAAAATGTACAAAAACTGGCAAGCTTTCAAGAAAATGACATTCAGTACTATGTCTGGTGATGTCAAAATTTTATATTTGTAAATATATTACAAATATATTCAAAAAAAAAAAGAAAAGAAAAAGCAGGCAGCAGAAGGTGGAAGGAGCTAACTTGCCGAGTCCTTCGGCCTTCATCTTTTCTCATGCTGGGTGCTTCCTGCCCTCGAACATCAGACTCCACGATTTTCGGCTTTTGGACTCTTGGACTTAGACCAATGGTTTGCCAGGGGCTCTCAGGTCTTAGGCCACAGACTGAAGGCTGCACTGTCACCTTCCCAACTTTTGAGGTTTTGGGACTCAGACTGAGCCACTGCTGGCTTCCTTGCTCCTCAGCTTACAGAAGGCCTATTGTGGGACTTCACTTTGTGATCATGTGAGTCAATTCTCCTCAACAAACTCCTTTTCTTTTTTTTTCTTTTCTTTTTTTTTTTTTTTTTTTGAGATGGAGTTTCACTCTTGTTGCCCAGGCTGGAGTGCAGTGGCGCGATCTTGGCTCACTGCAACCTCCGCCTTCTGGTTTCAAGCGATTCTCCTGCCTCAGCCTCCCAAGTAGCTGGGATTACAAGTGCCTGCCACCACACCTGGCTAATTTTTCTATTTTTAGTAGAGATGGGGTTTCACCATGTTGGCCAGGTTGGTCTGGAACTCCTGACCTCGTGATCCACCCACCTCAGCCTCCCAAAGTGCTGGGATTACAGGCGTGAGCCATTGTGCCTGGCCCAACAAACTCCTTTTTATATATAGGTATATCCCATTAGTTCTGTCCTTCTAGAGAACCCTGACTAATACACTTCCTCATGATCCATAATTTGCACCTTACCTTCTGGGGCTTTTGGGGACTTAAGTCTAGTTACAAACCTAGGAAAGAGAGAGGTGGTGGGGGTGGGTTCTGCAGAGGATTATTACAGGATCTTTAGACAAGGGGGAACCAGTCTTCTCAGATGATGGAAGGGTTGCTTCTACTAGCAAAGAAGATTCAGCAGAACTTGGGGTTCAAATTCCCAGCTTCACTGGAATCTCCCCGTATATCCCATTCCAGTTCTCAGGGCCCCTCTCCTTCCCAATCAGTACCCTTTCTTTAACAAAAGAGGTACTACATGGCTGCAAATTCAATTTGCCTTGTAATTCAGCCACCCACAAAATTAGACTTTGGATTTAGTTTCCCTGTGGCTACAGGAGATTAGGGTTTCTTTAAGTAGTCATTGGAGCTTCCAGATTCTTAATGAGCTTCCAGATTCCAAGGCTTAATGTGAGCCTTGAACTGGAAATTTGAAGTCCCAAGCTCATCATTTTCTTTCCTTATGTTCTCCAGCCTAATGAGAAGCATGTCCTCCTTATTTTCATTAAAAGGAACTACAGCATCAAATGCTTAGTAACCTAGAGCCTAGCTTTCTATAAAACTTGATTACAGGTCCCTAAAGGTAATAATTTTACATTACTGTCTTGTCATTGCAGGCCATAAAGTATCAGTGCCCTCTTTACCTCTAGAAATAGGCTCATTAATGCCTGTAAATCTAATCAGATCAGAAAATCAATTCTAGATAAGCCAGAACCAATTCAAAGAAATCATCCTAAGATTTTGCTCCTCTGGAACTACTCTGAGTACTGGATTTTTTTTTTTAAGTGCCATAATTGAACTTTCAGTGAGAGAATTCTCCCTGTTGAGTTTAAATTCACAGAGAGCAGGCTCCAGACACCCAGCACAGACTGAGTGTCCTCTGGCAAGGCTGATCCAAGATGGCCTTCACCTTGTTTATCCTCCTTCTCTCAGAACATCTTGTTTCTCCTGTAGGCTTTGACAAAATAGTTGAGTCTAAATTCTATAAATACAGGGTACTGAGAAGATTGTTTTGCCTGGGAACATTTTTTAAAGCCCCAAGTGTTAATAGGTGGTGTTGTAATAATCTCCTGTGTCCTATTAATTTCTGAGGTCCTGAAAGAACCACACTTATTCTTAGGAGAGATGTCTGATCTTGAAGTTACTGAAGAAACCCCAACTTTATCCAGGTATTGAGGACCTCTCTGAAGGACTCTGAGCAGAATTTAACATTCAGGAGTGATTTCTTTAAATTTTAATTTTATTTAAGAAATTTGGCTCTTCCGATTCTCCATGATGGTGCAGGATCAAGGTGAAAAGAAGATCCCCACTCGGGAGCTTCACATCCACAAACTTGCCTCAATATCTGTGTGGGGAGGGTAGAGACAGACTGACCTGAGCAGCTCACAGGCCAGACCCCCGTGTTTTCCAAAGCCAAGTACAGCATCAGATCCTTCAGCATCAGGAGAAAGGAAGAGATTGCCATTCACTGCACACTCTGAGGGGCCAGGGCAGAAACAATCCTGGAGAAAGGTCTAAAGGTGCAGGAATACGAGTTAAGAAAAGAACAAAAATAACCCCTCAGATACTAGAAACTTTGGTTTTGGGATCCAGAAACACACTGATATAGGTATCAACTGTGACTCAAGCACTGGTTATCTATGACCTGGACTTCAAAGTGGTGCTGGATAGGTGAGGTTTTAGCATCGCAGACAAGAAGTGTGGGACAGACTGCACTGGGGACAAACAGAGTCAGCAAAGAGGAGGCCATGTGCTGGTTTCAGCAGAAGTGTGATAGGATTATTCTTCCTGGTAAAAAAGTTCCCATTTCTACCCAAAAGGCCAATACAAAGTTTTCAGTGGGGAAGCAGGGGGAAAGGAAAAGAAACATAAACTGTAATTCATGGGGCAAGATATATATATGTATATGTGTGTGTGTGTATATATGTATATATATATGTATAATTTTCAGGCAGGGTCTCACTCTCACCCGGACTGGAGTGCAGTGATGCAATCTTGGCTCACTGCAACCTCAGTCTCCTGGGCTCAAGTGATCCTCCCACCTCAGCCTCCTGAGTAGCTGGGACTACAGGCGCACACCACCACGCCTGGCTAATTTTTTTTGTAGTTTTTGTAGAGATGGGGTTTTGCCATGTTACCCAGGCTGGTCTCGAACTCCTGGGCTCAAGTGATCCACCGGCCTCCTTGGTCTCCGAAAGTGCTGAGATTATAGGCGTGAGCCACCATGCCTGGCCGATAATTTTATTTTGGACTCTAGTTCCCATTAAACATTAACTTAAAATTTTTGGACTTTGGGTTCATTGGACTGAATTTAAAAAGTTAAATTTTAGGACTTTAATTTTCCTTGGGCATTTGATAGCAGCAGAGATGTTTATATTCAAATTTGGGCCCTCCCTATTTGTTAGAATTTTATTATTGGAGCATCTTTTTGTTGTCATTTAATTCGCTTCAGAACCAATGCTGGGCAGCATTAGATAGTGCGGCTGGATGTAATTTTAGAAGAAAAGCAGAATAAGCTTTGGTACAACTTGACCTTAGAGCATGTGTCAAATTGTATTTTATGAAATTGGCCTTGTGTCAAATTGTATTTTATGAAATTGGCCTTTGGTGAAATAAGCCAGACACAAAAGGACAAGCACTGTATGATTTCACTTTTATGAGGTATCTAGAAGAGCGAAACTCCTAGAGACAAAAAGTAGAATGGGGTTGCCAGGGGCTGGAGCCGGGGGGAATAGGGAGTTACTGTTGCATGGGTACAGAGTTCAACTTGGGAAGGTGAAATTCTGGAGAGAGAGAGAGAGAGAGTGGTAGTGGTACACAGCAATGCAAATGTACTAAATGCTACTGCAGTGTGCATCTAAAAATAGTTAAAATAGTAACTTTCATGAAGATTTCACCACAATTTTAAAAAGGAAAACAATAGCCACAAAAATATTTCCAGTCCCACATGCTCTTCCAAAACCTTGCTACTCTCCCATTAGGAGTAAGAGTCTCTCTTCCTAACAGAAGACAGCAGCAGTGATGCTGTGTGGATTCTGAGACCCAGTCATGAAAGACGACGCTGCTCCTGCCTGGTTCTCTCTTCATTTCAACATGGACCTTTGGAGCCCTGAGCTAAGCTGAATCCACCCTGCAGGACAGACCATGTGGGACGGTTACATACCGATAGAGAGAGCTGCCCAAGGAGCCCAGCTGTGCGAGTCTTCCTGGTTCATGTGCCAGGCATGCGAGTGAGGAAGGCATCACACTGACTGCAGCCCTGGCCGCTGACAGAGAGACTCCAAGTGAGAACTGCCTGCCGAGCCCAGTCAACCCACAGCTGTGAGAGACAATAATCATAGATTTTTTTTCTGACACTAAATTTGGTGTAGTTTATTATAACAGCAATAGACAACTGGAACACAGCCCACTTAATTTTTGTTTTAAGACAGGATCCCGCTCTGTCACCCAGCGTGCAGTGGTACAATTACATTTCACTGCAGCTTTGATCCCTTGGGCTCAAGCAACTCTCCCACCTCAGCCTCCTGAGAAGCTGGAACTACAGGCATGTGCCACCATGCGTGGCTAATTTTAAAAAGTTCTTTTGTAGAGATGAGGTCTTGCTATGTTACCCAAGCTGGTCTCAAACTCCTGGGCTCAAGAGATCCACCTGCCTCAGCTTCCCAAAATGCTGGAGTGACAGGCATGAGCCACCAGGCCCAGCCCCGTTTAACTAATGTTTTCATCTAACACATTCATTTTTATGATCACCTGACCCCAAGAGCCTTCTTGGGGTAAAGTGGACGCTGCCTGCCAGCAGTCCCAGGAGGATACTCTAAGGCCATTCAGTGTCAGAAGGTGGGAGCAACACCTCCTAGGTCATTTGCCATTTCTTCTTTCCTGAGGGGGGCTGCAACATCCTTGGCTGGTGGCACACTTGATAGAGGATTCCAATGCATTGGGAGAACAAACAGCTGGAGGCTGTTATGGGGACGCTTGTTCCCCACTTCTTATGTTTCCTGTAGAAACTTTTACCTAGAACCCTACTACTGGCCTTTCTCTTCACCTCCCCTCAATCTTCTTCTCAGATGTGACATCTGGTAGGTGACTTCTCAGAAGTGACATCTGAGAGAACGATCTGGGTATGCTGACCCAACCCCTTCCTCCCTTCTTTTGAGATGGCCTGTGCTCTGGTTGACATCTCTGCTGTACAGTACAAAGCATTCGTCCAGCTGGGCCTGGGACTGGGGACTGCCTAATTCATAAGTTAAGCCTGTATAAGCCCAGTTGGCTGTACACCTTAGCCTTGTTATTTTAACAACTTCAGAGATAATAAAAGTGATATTGTAATTTCCATCTGCCAAGCTCCTGTGTCTATCTCAGAATAGTTGAAAACTCAGGAGGGTGGAAAAAAGGATGTAAATTCTTTGTCTTTGCTCCAGCCTCTCTCTGCCTTTCATTATCTCCTTTTCAGTCACTTGTCAAATCTGGCTTTAAAGTTATTTGTGGACTTCTCATAGGTCACTACTGCATCGCACAGGTAGTCCTCAACTTTAATGATTGTGCTTTAAAACTAAGCACCCTTTTCGCACTCTACACTGACACTTCTAAACTGAGTGTTACATGTCAAATTCAGGCTGTCATGCATAAGCTGGCAAAAACGAACATTCCCAGCTATCCCACAGCAGAGTTGCTTACCAGCCAGCTGCTGTGTTCTACGGTTTCATCACTTTCGTTGGCATGGCAGTTTGGGGACAATTATTTAAATACTTTATTAAATTTGCAGTGATTGTTTTATTAAAAAAAGTAAAGTGGAAAAATGAAAATATTCATCCTGGTGACAAAAAAAATAAAGACCTCATAAAACTTGATGCAGTTGAGATAAAGATGGAGATCATTAGGCATGCTGAATGTTAGGGATGGAACCTCGATTTGGGTGTTTGTTTTATTTACAAGGGGTGACTTTTGTGTTTAACCGTGACAAGGAAGAATAAAGTGAACAAAATGTATAGAACATAATGTATAGTCAGGGTTCTCCAGAGAATCAGAGCCAACAAGATATGTATCCTGAGAGAGCAGCAGAGACTTATTTTAAGGAATTAGCTCATGTGATTGTGAGAGCCAGCAAGTCCAAAATCTGCAGTCCAGTCTGAAGGCCACCAGGCTGGAGACCCAGGAAAGAACCAGTGTCGCAGTTCAAATCTAAAGGCCACCTATTGACAGAATTCTTTCTAACTCAGAGGAGGTCAGTGATTTGTTTTACTCAGGCCTCAACTGATTGGATGAGGCTCACCAACATCACTCAGGGCAATCTGTTTTCCTCAAAGTCCACCGACTTGGCTGGGCATGATGGCTCAAGCCTGTAATCCCAGCATTTTGGGAAGCCAAGGCAGGTGGATCATTTGAGGTCAGGAGTTTGAGAGCAGCCTGGCCAACATGGTGAAATGCTGTTTCTAGTGAAAATACAAAAATTAGCCAGGTGTGGTGGTGCATGCCTGTAATCCCAGCTACTCAGGAGGCTGGGGCATGAGAATCACTTGAACCCAGGAGGAGGTTGCAGTGAGCCAAGATTGCACCACTGCACTCCAGCCTGGGTGACAGAGCGAGAGTTCATTTAAAAAAAAAAAAAGTCCAACTACTTAAATGTTAATCTCATCCAAAACACCCTCACAGAAACATGCAGAAAATCTTCCATCACATACATATCTGAGCACTATGGCCCAGCCAAGTTGACACACAAATTAACCACAACATATGGTGGAAATAGAGCTTCAAAATGATGTTCCAAAGGCAAGCAATATTATACTTTTAAAATCTCTGGGAATATACCCCTTTTGTATATTATTTTGAAATCCTTAGAAATTTACAATTTTTTTTATACTTCAGTGTAGTTTTAAGGAGCAGAAAATTAAGGGACTGCCTATAAATTCCTTGAGGAAAGGTGTTATGTCTTTATGACAAGAATGAGATTGGCAGCAAACAACTGTATACCTGACTAACAGTGGCCTGAACAAATAAGGACATAATTTTCTCACCTTATGAGAAGGCTGGAGGTAAGTGGCTGCTTGTATTGGTTCAGAAGTTCAGTGGTGTTGGGACTGACACCACTGTGATTCTCTTTGCCTTTCCCCCATGGTTTCAAGATGATGACTGCATCCACATTCAAGGAAAGAAGAAGAAAGTGCTGCAGTTCCATTTTATCGGGAAAGCAAACACTTTCCCAGAAACCTCACCAGATTATGCTTATATCTCATTGGCTAGAACCATGTCACATGGCCACCCCTAGCTGCAAGGGAGGCTGGGTAAGCAAGTATTTATTTGGCCGTATTACTGCTTTGAACAAACTTAAGGTTCTATTAAGGAAGAGACAAGTGAGATAGATTTTGAATAGATGGTAAATCATGTCTGCTATAATCCTATATATCTTTTATTCTTGATGCCTGCTCAGGACTTAGGATACAACTTCTATCAATAGAAGGTACTCAATAAATATTTATTAATTAAAAAGGTAGAAAAAGAAGCAAAACTTGATTTTTTTCTCTCATTCTCTGTGAGATTCTTTCATCAGATGGCAATACTGAATTTTTTTTTCTAATTCCCATATAATTGCTCACCCTTCTGTTGGATAATATTAGGTTTATTATTAGATAATAAACACCAACTGTCATTTATTGCATGTTTACTAAGTACCAGACACTAATTTATGTACCTTATGTATACTAACTTTAATCTTTAACATAATCCTGGGAGGTAAGTAGTATTACTGTCCTATATCATAGATAAGGAGACTGAGGCACAGAGAGATTAAGTAACTATAACTTGTTCCAGATCACAAAGCTGGAAAGTGGCAGAATTGGGTTAGGAATAGAGTTGGCAGACTTAGCAAATAAAAATTACAAGATGTCCAGTTAATTTTATATTTTCGATAAACAGGGTTTTTTTTTTTTTTTTTTTTTTTGAGACGGAGTCTCGCTCTGTTGCCAGGCTGGAGTGCAGTGGGGCGATCTCGGCTCACTGCAACCTCTGCCTCCCAGGTTCAAGCAATTCTCCTGCCTCAGCCTCCTGAGTAGCTGGGACTACAGGAGCGTGCCACCACGCCCAGCTAATTTTTGTATTTTTTTTTTTTTTAGTTGAGACGGGGTTTCACCATGTTAGCCAGGATGGTTTCTATCTCTTGACCTCATGATCCGCCCGTCTGGGCCTCCCAAAGTGCTGGGATTACAGGCATGAACCACTGTGCCCAGCCCAATAAACAGTTTTATTAGTATAAATATGTTCCATGCAATATTTGGAACCTACTTATGCAAAAACATTATTTGTTGTTTATCTGAAATTTGCATTTAACTGGATGTCTTGTATTTCATCTGGTAACCCTAGTTAAGAACCCAGGCAGTGTGACTTCAGAGCCTGTACTCTTAATCACAACTTCATACTCCCTTTCCTAACGTATGAGTTTAATCTTCATCAATTACAACTTATAATTATCCTTTGTATTTACTTGTTTACTTATTTAGTACCCATGCCCCTCACTATAATATAAGCTCCATGGGGGAAGGGAGCTATTTGTCTAGTTCACTGCTGAATCTTCTGTGGCTGGAACAGTGCCTGGTACAGAGTAGATGCCCAATAACTTCTTGTTAAAGAAATGAAGATGATGTCCTTTTTAGTAGCATGATCTGATTTGAATGTGGAAGAAAAGCTATGGAAAGGTTTTATTACTATCTGCCACATACTGCAGTATCTCCTTATGGCACCCTCCCCTGCAATACATTTTGTTGCGGTCAAGAGCGGCCATGTACTTGCTTTGGTCAATGAATTGTGAATGGAAGTGATTTGTGTCTTTAAAAGCTGGTACATGACACATGATATGCTTCTCTCCTGCCATCTGGTTGGCAACATTCAGATGAAAGCTACTCCATCATCTTGAATCCTGGAGTGAAGATGACATGGGGAAGAACTAAGCTGATCTTTGATTTGATAAACAGACAGCATGAGTGTAAAATGAACCTTTATTGTAAGTCAATGAGGCTGGCCGGGGCACGTTAATGATTATGGCATGCCCTTGACTGATTATATTCTTCACTGACATGCTGCCTAGCATGCAGAGGCCATGCGACCCTTGGGGAGGCTCCTACTTGCCTTGGAAAAGTAGCTCCTCCTCTTCTCAAATGTAATAATGGAAACCTTACATGTGTGGATCCAGGGGTAAAGCTCTTTGTGGTGTATAGCAACAGAATGTTAAGTCAAAGTGGTTGTCAACAAAGTTTATCGAACGGCAGCCATATTTCTTATAATGAACACTGGTTTGCCTGGAACCTTGAAGTAACCATGAATTTTTCCTAAACCCTAATACTATCAGAAAGAAGCAAATCACCCAACAATAAGATCAGTAACTAAAACCAACAAACCCCAAAGGCATCTCACAGTGCTGGCATATGTCTCTGCCATAGCTCATGCTCATAAACTGCAATGAGCCAACCCTGGCATCATGAAGGACCCCGATTTTAAAAATGGATAAAGAAGTTCTGAAAGCCTGGGCAACATAGTGAGACCATTTTCTTTAAAAAAAAAAAAATAGCCAGGCATGGTTGGTCATGCACCTGTAGTTCCAGCTACTTGGGAGACTGAGGCACGAAGATTACTTGAGCCCAGGAAGTCAAGATTGCAGTCAGCCATGATTGCACCACTGCACTCCAGCCTGGGCAATAGAGTGAGACCCTGTTTCTGGAAAAAAAAAAAAAGTTCTGGAGATACGTGCTAGTGATGATTCACACTAATGTGAATGTACTTAATGCCACAGAAGCATACACTTAAAAATGGTTAATGTTCTGTGTATTGCACTACATAAACACAAAATGGTGAATCACTTACTTTGTTTGTCTGATGTGTTATTCCTGATGGGCTACTTAAGACTTATTGGTTGCAAGTTACAGAACCAATGAGAACTAGTTTGAACAAAAAAAGGTAAATTGTAAGGATCCTGGGTTGTATCTCAGAACCCCAGGGCAGGAAGGCTAGGAGGGCTCAGGAAGGACTAGAATTAGGAACTGGAAGGCCACTTGGACTCTTCCTGGTCTCGGCTTTTCTCTGTGATTCGACTTCGCCTTCACTCTCACTGAAGCCTAGTTTCTCTCTTCCTGGCCCCCTGGGTGGAAAATACTTGCTGCCTTCTCCTCTTCATAGCTCCAAGTTTACTCAACATGTTACACTCCCATGTTGAGAAGAACGCATGCTCTCTCACTCCCAACTGCATATTCCCAGGAAAGTGAGGCTGATTGGCATGTCCTGGGTCAGCTGGCCTCCCTGGGGGTACAAACATGGCGGATTCCGAGAGAGGAGTGACTGGGCACGAACATCAAACAGTGCCTTAATATTTGGGACTATTCGTCACACTCAACCAGATCATGTTCTTTTCTGAAGCTCTTGGCACAGAGTTCCATTTCGTTTCACGAGCATAAAAAGAGACACAGTGATATGAATTGCATGGTTAGTAGACAAGTCAGGATCCCTTCGTCTCCTCCTGTATGGCCAAATTCTCCACTTTCACAGCGACAGGAGATGTGGGTCCTTTCTGTAGTGTTTTGTCTCCAGCCCAGTCCTCCATTGGGCTCCAGCTCTGAAGGGAGCACAATACATGCTCTGTGTTTGACCACAAGTGCTTGATAAGGCCTTGGCTTATAGCCCAACTGCTTGCTCCACTTTCTCTGGGTCCCACAGACCCCACAAGGTACTGGAAGACTTTCTTATAGTATAGGGAGCTCTTTCCATTTTGCCTTTGTCGTATGCAACTCCCTGTTTGTCAGTTTTTGGCCAATGAGATAATCTCTTCGGCTCCCTCATAGGGCTTTGTTTTCTAACCCTCCAGAGGCCGCTACTCTCGATGCATCCTTCAATGCCTCTCACTTGCCAGGAGATTGCAGGGATGTGTTTATCCAGAGTCAAGTGTAACAGGTATAAATTTGCTTCACAACATTCAGGTATGAGAAATGTCATACTTCTCCTTTTTAAAAAATTTTGTACCTTCCGATTGTGAGCACCTGCCTGCCAACTGATGGGAAGCCAAGTGTAGCCCCATCCCTGGAGCAGGCCTCCATCTCCATGGAACCAGAGTCTGTGAAGAACCTGATCCTAGGCGGAGGCAAACAGCCAGCCGTGCAGTTGCTCCCCAGCCCCTGCTGCCCTGGCTCACAAGGAACCTCCCCATGGGCCTTAAGGTCCCTGGGGCACTGCAGGGGGTGTGTGCAGGTCTCTGCCTCTGTGGCACTCTTCCTCCCCTAGGTCCCCTATCTCTAGAGTCTCTGTCTCCCCTTTGGACAGGTCATACCCACGCATTAATCTTTAGCCTTACCTCATCCCTCTGCAACGTTTGAGACTGGGCTTTGAAAAACATTTATTAATTGTCCCATGAGGCAAGTGAAGCTCCTACTAACATGCCATAGCACAGTGGGGGAGGGGACAGAGGTAGGTACCATTGATTCCCCTTGTTGGCCTTGAATACCAGACACCACTGACTTCTTCATCAGAAGCTGCCGCAACCACTGTTTTGCAACACCTCCCAGTTTCCCACCTCAGCAAGGAGAGGAAGGCATCCACCCAGATCCCATCATGGTCTTGGAACAGGAAGACCCCACTACAGCGCCTCATCCCCAGAGGTCATGCCAACAGCAGCAGTGTCAGGGGGAAGACCCCTTGCTATGCAGCTTCCTATGGGAAATGGTGAGCACAGGAACTTTTTGACAAAAAATAATGCAATGTTAACTAAGTTATTTTATTTTTAAAAATTTATTGTGGTAAGAAAACTTAACATAAGATCTACCCCAAAAAATTTTTAAGTGTACAATACATTATCATTAAACACATTTTTTTTTTTTTTTTTTGAGACAGAATCTCGCTCTGTCACCCAGGATGGAGTGCAGTGGTGCAACCTCGGCTCACTGCAAACTTTGCCTCCCGGGTTCAAGCAATTCTCCTGCCTCAGCCTTCCAAGTAGCTGGGATTACAGGCACATACCACCACGCCCGGCTAACTTTTTTATATTTTTAGTAGAGACGGGGTTTCACCATGTTGGCCAGGCTGGTTTGACCTCATGTGATCCACCTGCCTCAGCCTCCCGAAGTGTTAGGATTACAGGCATGAGCCACCGCACCTGGCCGGCCAATTTTATAAAATACATTATTTAACTCAGAAATAAATAAGAAGCATTACCCTGGGTACGGCCTTCCCCAGGAGATAAAAGATTTGAATTTTCAGTTTCCATTACAACCTCAAGTTCCAACTCCTCTACACTGTAAGCCCATAGAGGTCGGCATCCCCTGTCTTAATCATCTCTGTCCTCCTCACACCCAGGCATGACAGACCTCCGTAGTAATTTGGCGAATTAATCTCTTTTGGTTTCTGGTTCTTCATTTAAGCCCTCACACGAGGATGACAGATAAAATCTTCGTCTGACATTTCCTTCTGGACCTGCAAAGAGAAAGCACTTGTGATATTTTGCATCTGAAATGAGGCTGAAGTTAAACAACTCCCAGGACAGTTGTGTAAACAAATAGGCTGGGAATATCTATTAGCCCTCAGGGACTGGGAATTCACTCCTGAATCACCCTGCTGTGCCTAGACAGGTTGGGAACTGAGGCCAGCATCCATTGATTCATCAGCACTTCCTCCAAGAGTAAGACCCACCATCTGAACTTTCACTCTCCAAACATTTGTTATAGAGACTTAGCAACATTTTTACTTAAAATTTGCTATGTGATGCAGGCTCAAGAATTGGTAGCTTAAAAAAGAAAAGAAAAAAATGTGCTATATGAATCAAAACACTCTATTATAATCTGCTCTCCAGCAACCTTCCAGGTCCTAGTGCAAGGGTGGAGGATGTGCGACAGGGACATCTCAGCTCTCCTCCTGGTAGAAGTGCCTCTCATGTCTATGTTGTTCTGCCACATTGAGAAGATGTCTTGTAAGAAAGTTGAAAAGCCTATGAATAAAGCAACTGAGCCTAAGAGGCCTAAACAACCCCCATAAATTAGAAGAAAAGTTGGGGCCAGGCATGGTGGCTCATGCCTGTAATCCCAGCACTTTGGGAACCCAAGGTGGGTGGATCACCTGAGGTCAGGAGTTCGAGATCAGCCTCATCAACATGGTAAAACCCCGTCTCTACTAAAAATACAAAAATTAGCCGGGCATGGTGGCGGGCGCCTGTAATCCCGGCTACGCAGGAGGCTGAGGCAGGAGAATCGCTTGAACCCAGGAGGCGGAGTTTGCAGTGAGCAGAGATTGCGCCACTGCACTCCAGCCTGGGCAACAAGAGCAAAACTCCATCACACACACACACACACACACACACACACGAAAGAAAAAGAAAAAAGTTGAAT
Organism: Symphalangus syndactylus; assembly: GCF_028878055.3. Taxonomy (NCBI): domain Eukaryota; kingdom Metazoa; phylum Chordata; class Mammalia; order Primates; family Hylobatidae; genus Symphalangus; species Symphalangus syndactylus. The sequence continues at coordinate 75,505,420 of NC_072436.2, forward strand.
GTGATCAAGTGTATTGTGAAAGGCAAAATCATATGTGATATGAACATAGGCATGCACATGTCCTGTGTATGTGCAATTCTTTCTGTGCACACTGTATTCACTGTGGATTCTTTTTATTATCATTATTATTATATTTAAGTTTTAGGGTACATGTGCACAATGTGCAGGTTTGTTACATATGTATACATGTGCCATGTTGGTGTGCTGCACCCAATAACTCGTCATTTAGCATTAGGTATATCTCCTAATGCTATCCTTCCCCCCTCCCCCCACCCCACAACAGTCCCCGGAGTGTGATGTTCCCCTTCCTGTGTCCATGTGTTCTCATTGTTCGATTCCCACCTATGAGTGAGAACATGCGGTGTTTGGTTTTCTGTCCTTGCGATAGTTTACTGAGAATGATGATTTCCAGTTTCATCCATGTCCCTACAAAGGACACGAACTCATCATTTTTTATGGCTGCATAGTATTCCATGGTGTATATGTGCCACATTTTCTTAATCCAGTCTATCGTTGTTGGACATTTGGGTTGGTTCCAAGTCTTTGCTATTGTGAATAGTGCCGCAATAAACATACGTGTGCATGTGTCTTTATAGCAGCATGATTTATAGTCCTTTGGGTATATACCCAGTAATGGGATGGCTGGGTCAAATGGTATTTCTAGTTCTAATAAGTGATGTCACTATTTTTATATTTTTGTGATGGAGAAGTAAAATGTAGTTCATATCTCATAACTCAATCCAATATGATAGTGTCTTGAACACAAAGGTACCCACTGATGATTTCACCCAATGTTAAATAATTAGGTAATTGTTCAATGTTTCATACCAGTGGTTCTTAGACCTCAGCAAGCATCAGAATCTCTTGGAGCTTTTGCTAAAACTCAGATTGCTGGATCCCATCTCAGAGTAAACCTTGGCTTTAGTAGGTTTAAAACAGGGTCTAAGAATTTGCTTTTTTTTTTTTTTTTTTTTGAGAAAAGGTCTGGCTCCATTGCCCATGCTGGAGTGCAGTGGTGAGATCTTGGTTCACTGCAACCTCTGCCTCCCAGGTTCCAGCTCCAGCCATCTTCCCACCTCAGCCTCCCAAGTAGCTGGGACCACAGGCATGTGCCACCATGCCTGGCTAATTTTTTTGTACTTTTTGTAAAGATGAAATTTCACCATGTTGCCCAGGCTGATCTCGAACTTCTGAGCTCAAATGATCCCCCTGCCTTGACCTCCCAAAGTGCTGGGATTACAAGTGTGAGCCACCATACCCACCCTTGATAATCTGAGTTTTTTACAAGTTTCCCAAGTGGTGCTGATGCTGCTGGTCCAGGTTCATACTCTGGGAAACACTGATTTCTATTGTTCAGAGCTCCTTGGTGGATGTTTATGTAAATGTTTTGAGTGTTTTAGTGATTAAGAGGATATTGATTGGAGTTTTTGGATAGGTTGGCAATGTATTATCATTTTCTCTATTTTATTTATTTTTCATTTTTTATTTTTTAAAATTTTAATTTATACAGATGTATGTTGTCCAGGCTGGTCTCAAACTCCTGTCCTCAAGCAGTTCTTCCACCTTGGCATCCCAAAGTGCTGGGTTTAATGGGCTAGGTGTGAGTCACCACACCCCACCCCTTTTCTATATTTTAATGAAATATAGACACTTGTTATCCTAAAATTTTCTTTTTCTTTCTTTCTTTCTTTTTTTTTGCCATGATCTTCATGAACACACTAAAATGTTCTATGCAGCATATTTTTAGGAGCAGATTCGGTTCAGATAATTTATTATGTCTGTGCTGCCAACTTGAGGCTGCCTGAGAGTTTGTTGGGAGCTCCAAACTCCCCAGTCACCACAGAAGCCACCTTTTCACCCAGTGGGCCCACACTCGGGATCTGAACTCTCTGATAGATGGGCCATGCTGGGGAGACAGCAGCAGCCTGAAAAGGGTTCACAGCCCTCCAAGAAAAAGGGAGAAAAGACCCTGCATTTGACTGCAACACTAAAGAACCCTTTCATTGCTCATGAAAAGAGTTTGGAGAATATTGGCCAGGAGCCCAGAGCTAGGGGATCCAGGGCTGTGGGCAAGATATTAAGTGCCCTGGAAAGGCCCCTTTGGGCAATTTAGGGAATCCCTGGGCTGGTATTGGAAGGCATTGATGGAAGAGATTGAATGGCCACCTACCCCTCTACTGGGGCCTGAGGAGGGGTCAGTGCCCCGGCCTGCACAGGGGCTGTAGACTGCTGCTGTTGGGGCCAATACTAGGCCAGGGAAAAGGAAAGAAGGGAAAAATGAAGCATGAGAGAACTATTTTCAACTTTAAGGATGCCAAATGGGGTTTTAAACATTATAGACAAATGAAGTAGGGTAGGGAGCTTTATTTGCTCAAGGAGTCGGGAATCCCAGCCTCTCTTACCCCAGTATCATTTTTCAGAATTCACCACTGGCTTTTTGAGTCAGGTCTGGAAACTTAAGCTTCTCCTTGGCATGAAATCAGAAGACGTGAACACCAGATTTTCCTATTCTGTGAGATGAGCTGGACAGAGGCTCCAGGAAGTGAGATCTGGGGCATTCCACCTCTGCTGTGTCTCCTTTGAGACTACAATATCATTCATTCTGAGGTTCCATTCTTACATGTAGTCATTCTTGGTCTGCCCATTTGGAAAAGGGTACTAGGAATACCTGTCCTACCCATTGTCATGAGGGTGTTATGGGGATCCATACACTCTGAAAAGTGTGTGACTGAATTATTGGAATATTGATGAAGAGTGGAAGTCCTTGTGTTTGAGATTGTGTGTAAGGAGTTCTTCATTCTATGAGGGTGGGGGTTTGTCTTGTTTTTCACTGATATCCCCAACTATTAGAACAATGATTGACACATACTGGGCACTCAAAAAAAGTTTATTGAATGAATACATGTGAAAAAAAAATACAAAGAGTTATAGAATTTAACAACTGGAGAGATCTTTAGAAATCATGTCAAATCTCAATTTATAAGTCCCAGCAAGGTTTATGCTCCTCTCCAAGCTATTACAGCCTCAAAGGTCAACAAGTGAACAGACTTCCCAGATGGAGCTGACCAAAGTCTTGCATTCAGTTTCTCTTACTGCTTTGCAGTGACATGAAACTAATTAAGAAAAACAAAACAAAACAAAACAAAACTTAAGCTCTCATGATTGATTCTTTTTTTTCTTTTGGCAAGGGCGAAAACACATTCCAGTCCATCTCTGAGCTTAACATGTCTGGTCCTATTACGCTTTTAAAAAGTAAAAAGAGAAGAAAACAAACAAACAAACAAACAAACAAAATCCAACACTTGGAAACTTGCTTGGCATCCAGTGTACTCATTCCTGGTTCATGGAGCAGTCAGAAAACACATATCATCTGTGAGTCCCTTCTCAGGCACAACTGAAGCCAGAGCGTGGACTACGACAGTCTAGCTTCCCAAAGGCTCTTCCACATCTCGGACCCACCAGCAGCTCATCTCTCTGCCAGAGCAATCTGATTGACAATCATCAATCAGGAAGGACTTCAGAGGTCTTGTGGCCCCTTTACTACAGAGGCTTGCCACAGTCACCTAGCCGGCGAGTGACGGCCTGGACCCTCCCCATTTGCCAGGTCCAAGGACATTTATTAGAAAGGACGCTGCTCACCACTGACCCTGGACACCTCTGAGACCACTGGGCCTGTCACGTGGGGGGTGTGAGTGGGGAAACCCAGCAGGATGTGGGTTAACGGCAGGGGAAGTTGCACGTCTTCCTCTGCTGCCTCTCACTACTGTAGCACCAGAGAGCCATGACTGTTCATGTTGCCGGTCCTAGATGCTCTCTGGCCTGTCCTGAACTTTCTCTGGCTCTTTCTTCATGATTTCATGAGCTTTTATGATGAAGCCTCTGTGTATGTTTGTGTGAGCAGCAGAAAAGGTGCAGAAAGATGTTTGTTAAACTGTTAGCAGTGGTTACCTGGGGCAGTGGGATTGGAGTCAGGCAGATGGAGATGATGAACTTTTCCTTACTCTGTCTCTGTGTTGCTTGAACTTGTTATAACCACCATGTATTACACATGCAACTTTAAAGAATCCAATAAAATTAGAAAGCAAGTCGCAAAGGGAGACACACAGTATGATATCATGCCCATAAAATCCAAAATCCAAAACTCCCATAAACAATATGTCATATTGTGTATGGGGTATCCTATGTATTGTTTATGGGGTCTAAACCTAGGGGCCTAGTAAAAAGCCTAAAGCCTGCTGGAAGACGCCACACTGGATGGGAAGAGCTCGTAGAGAAAGGAGGTGGAGTGATGTTGAGGAAGGCAACTTCAACTGGACCCATGGCGTTTTGTTTCCTAAGAAAACAAAAACCTCAAAGCAAATATGGTGAAAAGTTAATGTTCATTGGAGCGGACAATGGGTCTTTTATGACTGTTATGCTATTCTCCATACTTGTCCATTTGTTTGAAATATGTCAGAAACTAATTTAACTATAACAAAGGAGAGATAATTGAATTCATCCTTATTTGTAACTTATCTTGCACGGCACCCCATGTGTACCCCAGGTATAAGAAAGGAAAAAAGGAAAGAGGGAGGGGGAAAGGAAAAATCTAAGTGAGTTTTGGAGAGCTGGCTTGCTTTTCTGATCTTCTTTATTCTCCCAATGGGTTTTGTTCAGCAAATAAACATGGGAAAGAGGCAAAGTTAATGTCCCCTGGAGAAATGGATGGATGATTGGATGGATGGACAGATGGACAGGTGGGTAACCTCATGAGCCAACAGCTGCCAGGTTTTCAGAGCAGGTAGGAATTACCTTCATCATGGAGGCTGCGACTGGGACCGCTCACTGCCCACAGCTCACCTCTGGATGTGATATGATGCATTCATGAAGTTGGGCTCTTATGCCTTAGCCTGTAAGGCTGCAAGTGCCTCCTGTGCGAATGAGTAGCTAGAACACAAAGAGCACCTACGGCCCGTTCCACCCCTGTGTCCCATGGGGAATATTCTGGGTGGTCTTTCCCCAGCCCCAAGTTGAGACCTGCAGCTATGACGGTGGGGACCCAAGGGGGACAGTAGCTCCTCGCTGCTCTTGAGGGCCAGGAACTAATAATAAACCATGTGGCCATTTCATAGGAACCACTTCAAATTTTTTTCTCAAAAAACGATAAACTTCCTGAGAAATCGTGGACAGCAGAGGGGTTCTTCATTGTACCTTTTTTCTTGGGGCATGTAACCTGGACCTGGGGAGGTGAGGGTCTGGCCAGGGTCACAGCTAAGGACATGTGTCCTGGCTCAGAGAGCAGAGCAGTGCTCGCCCACTAGCCAGCTCAGGTGGGCTCTAGAATTTAGTCTGGTGGAGAAGTGCCCACCCCACACAGGTGACAGCTCTTACTACACTCCAGGTGCTGTCTGCTTATCAGATGTTGTTTAATTCTCGCAGCAGCCTATGGGGTAGTTGAGTAGTGTGGCTGGAATATCATGGGTGTGTAGGGACGCCTTAGGAATGAACCTGCAGAGGTCAGTTGGGACTGGGCTGCGGAGGACCAGAATGCCATGCCAAGGATCCCTCCTCTGGGTGAGGGGGAGTGCTCAGGGGCTTTTGGTAGGGAAGTAATGTGACCTGACTTATTTTTTTGAGAATGGATTGGAGGGGCAAGAGCAGAGCAGAGGCTGAGAGAGGAGGTGATGGGGCATGAGGGATGGCGGCTGGGACTAATGCTGGGGCCTTGGGCGAGGACAGGGAGACAGCTTTCCGGTCTGGAGAGGGAAGCAGCATGGGGATCACTAGAGAGGAGAGCCAGAGAGGAGGCAGAGGCCCCAAAGGAGGAAGAAACCATGAACAGGAGTCTTGCTTAGGCTCTGTCCCCAACCAGCTTTGGAACCTTGGGCAAGTCACGTCATCCCTCCGGGACTCAGTTTTCACTGCTGTAAAATGATGGGGCTGAATGCATCCTCTCCCATGGTAAGAACGATGGGCCTTTTGCACATTTCTTTTGCTCCAGGGGTGGGGAAAGCCTGAACCATGGCATAATGCCTGGCACTGCCAGGAGCACCAGAGGAACTGCCAAAGTGGCAGGGAGTGGCCGGCACATGGGGCCAGTTGGCATTGCAGCAAGCAGCATGGCAATGCTAAGGCAAAGAGCAGGCCAAGGCTGCCGAGGCTTGCCAGCGTGGGCAGGATGCTGGAGTCACTGTGGCAGGGCTCCAGCAGACACGAGCAAGGCCGTCTGTGAACCGCATCCCCTCCTTACATAATCATCCTTACAGCAACATGTTTTCTCATTTCAGTTAAGCAGTGCCAGGCCTCTGATCAAATGGCTTTTGTAATCCTTGTTGTCAAGTTTAAGCTTGAGCAAACAGTAAGGCAGCCTCAGAGTCACCTCAGCCTTCTGACTCAGTGTCCCTGCGTGCAACGGATGGGGTGGGATCTTCTAAATGTCCCTTCTGACACTAAAATGCTAGGAGCCTTCTGTTAGAATTCCACCTTCTAGACCATACCATGCTGGGGGCACCCCCTGCCTCTGAGTGTGATCAAAGTTCACTGTGGCCTCAAACTCCTGGGCCCGAGTGATCCTCCTCCCTCAGCCTCCTGAGTAGCTGGGACCACAGGTGTGTACCACCACACCCAGCTAATTAATTTTTTTTTTTTTTTTTAAAGACAGAGTCTCACTATCTTGCCCAGGCTGGTCTTGAATTCCTGGCCTCTAGCAAGCCTCCCACCTCAGACTCCCAAAGTGCTGGGATTACAGGTGTGAGCCACCACACCCAGCCTTTATACATTTTGAAATATACTTTTCAGCTGTAGAGCCATGATATGTGATTTAAATTCTCTGTGCCTGTTTCCTTGGGCCTGGCAGAGAAAGTGTGAATAACCTATTGTGGCTGTATACCTGGGGATGATAATGCTACCTACTTTGCTATTAGGAATACTGAGTGAGAAAGTACGAGTGAAACCTTTAGCACAGAGCCAGGCACATTGTAAGTGCTCCATGAATGGACAGCTATTATTGTAATTATGCATTCAGCCATCAGAACTTACTGCACGTTGAGAGCTGTGCAAGGCTCAGGGGATAGGGTACTAACCAGTTAGGCTGACGAGCAAGTGTCCTGTCCTCACCGGCTTGCTGTCTGAAGGGGAGGCAGACCAGTCAACCAGTTTCCCTTAACTAGTACATGTGCCCTCTGCTAGGGAAGCAAGAGGGGCTGCAGGAGCCCACAGGAGGGCCACCCACCCCAGAGCCATGGACGGCAGGCCCCTGCAGCTGCCCTCTGCTGTCTGGATGCCTTCCCCTGGCCTGGAAAGAGCTTCCCCCAGACAGTTCCATGACTCACTCATTCATGTCATTCAGGACTCTGCTCAGGGGTCACCTCCACAAGGAGCCTTCTCCAATCTTTCTGCCTAAAACAATCCCCACCTACCCCGCCGCCTTTATCATTCCATTCAATGCCCTCGTGCTGCTTTATTCTCTTTATAGTACTGATATTTTCTACAAGCAGATTGTGGATCTGTTTTGAAAAATACGTTTATTGACCATTTACCCACCACAAAGTAAGCTTGGTGAAAGCAGGGGCTTTACCTATTTTGTATTCCTTATTGCATCCCCAGTGCATCCCCAGAACAATGCCCTGGTCACGGTGAGCCATCAATGCCTGTCTCGGGTGAACGAAGTGACCACTAAGCTAGATCCTGTAGGATGCATAGAGATTGACCAGGGAAAGGGTCAGAGAGAGAAGAGAGAATCTTCCAGGCAGAGGGAGCAGCATGTACAAAGCCAGGGGAGGAGAGCAGAACATGACGGGAGGTAGTTCTGTATGACAGGCATGTTCATTAACAGAGCAGGAGGAGCAGGCAGCAAGAGGAAGAGCTTTCTGCTGGAGCTTCTGAATCATGATGTGGGTCTGACCCCGTGGAAGGAGCCAGGGCAGGAAGGGTGATTGGAGAGGAAAGTCTCAGACTGCAGCGTGGTTCTACGAAGGTTTTGGCCAGGCAGATGGGGAGTCCCTGAGCCAAAGCTGGCCCTCAGAGGAATTCCCCATCAGGCAGAAGCTAGTGCCATGCTATACTCAGCCTTTGGCTGGAATTAGCTCAGGGGACATGTGGCTTTGGAGGGAGGCAGTGAGGGATCCTGAAGGGTGGGAACTGTGGCTGTCACTTGACTGCTCCCTGCAGCCGGAGACCTCGATGGTGCAATTCCATGGCTGCCCAACAAGCAGAGAGGGCAAGGAAGGAAGTGGTGAGAATTGAGTCTGGAGAGCTAAACATGGACCAGATCACCAAGGGTACTTCAGGCCCTGTTAAAGAGTTGGATTCTATCGTGAGGGCAAGGAGATGCCAGGATATGGTTTTGTTCAGGGGAAACAGAATGATTGGATTTGCATGTCAGAAGGATCACTTTGGCTATTATGTAGAACACGGAAATCAAAACCTTTTAAAAAGTCTAGACTAGTAATCCAGGCTCCCTTTATTATTATTATTATTTATTTATTTTTTTGGTTTTCATTCTCACTGTGAAAGCAGTTTGAGAAATAGACACAGGTGGCCTCCTCGTGGAAGTCAAACCTCACCTTTATTCCTGAATAAGCAGTTGGCAAATGTGCCTTCATCGTGAGGGCCAAATGGGTTTCCAATCACTCCCTGCCCAATGGTTCCCTCCAGTCTAGGCCTTGGGCAGCCGCCCAGTCATCCATCTGGGTCTCCTCTGGAGAATCACTGCCTTCCTCTGGCCAGGATGAGGAGGGGAAGAAGAGGCTGAGTCCCCGGCACTTATCATGGTCTTTCCATTGCTGAGCTCCACCTAATGGAGGAACATGGACACCTGTTACCCCAGGTGAGATGGCCATAAGTGTTAGCCCTAGAAGCACAGGGATGGGAAATCCATGTTCTCCACCTTTGCAGGTGAGAGATAATGGTGGCCCAGTCAGGTTGGTGGCGTTAGAGGGAGGGGGACAGAAAGAAGAATTGACAACACTTAGTAATTGACTGGATGGTGTGGGTGATGGTTCTGTGTGCTCAAAGAAAAGTCAAGAATGAGGCTCAGGTGTCTGTCTCGCATGACAATGGTGGGCCATGCAATTCTATTTCCAGTCCACTTCCAGCCCGTAAGGTACCTTTGTGAGAGTTAGAAACAGGGCCCGCTCAGCAGGGATAGCTATTGCCAAGGTGACATCCTATGAGTGGCATGGGCTGGATTCTGTCTCCCACACTCCTCCTGGCTAGAGGCCTCTGTGCAGGCTACAACCTGTGTGGCCACACGTTGTGGACCTGACACCACTGACTGAAATAGGGAGTGAGGAGCCAATTGGTGAGCAGAATTTTAAGCATATTAGGTTTGCGGTGTCTGAAGACAATATGAAATTGTGAGGCTGTTTCTTATTATTATTGAGGTGAAATTCACATAACATAAAATTAACTTTTATTTTATTTTATTTGACGGAGTCTTACTCTGTCACCCAGGCTGGAGTGCAGCCACTGCTTGATCTCTGCTCACTGCAACCTCTGCCTCCCAGGTTTAAGCGATTCTTCTGCCTCAGCCTCCTGAGTAGCTGGGATTACAGGCGCCTGCCACCACACTCGGGTAATTTTTGTATGTATAGTAAAGATGGGGTTTTGCCATGTTGGCCAGGCTGGTCTCAGACTCCTGACCTCAAGTGATCAGCCTGCCTTGGCCTCCCAAAGTGCTGGGATTACAGGTGCAAGCTACTGCGCCCGGTCAAAATTAGCCATTTTAAAGCGTACGGTGACATTGAGTACATTCACAGTGTTGTGCAGCCATCGCTTCTCTCTGCTTCCAAAACATTTCATCATCTGCAAAAAAGATTCCATACACAATAAGCAGTCACTTCCCATCCCCCTCCCCTCAGCCCCAGGCAACCACTAATCTGCTGTCTTTATGGATTTACCTGTACTGAATATTTCATATAAATGGAATCCTGGCCAGGTGTGGTGGGTCACACCTGAAATCCCAGCACGTAGGGAGGTTAAGGCGGGAGGATTGCTTAACCTCAGGAGTTCAAGCGAGACCTCGTCTCTACTAAAATTAAAAAAAAATATATTGAAAATAAAAAAAAAATGGAATCCTACAGTGTATGACCTTTTGTGCTTGGTGTCTCTAACTTAGCATTCATTTGTTTATTTCTCTTTAAGACTGGGGAAAAGATGGGAAGAAGCCAGCAGAGAAGGGAGATGTTGAAAACACAGGAGGGAAAGAGGAGGTGAGCAATAGGATGCATCCCTGAGAATGTGCTGGAGGGGGCGGTATGGGGGAAGACCAGGACGGACTGCCTTTACACCTGCGAGGGCTGCCTCTCACGGAGGAAGCAGCAGCTATGAGGCAGATGCTGACAAGATCCTCATGATAGGTTTGGTGGCAGCTGAGGGGATTTCCACCTAATGGTTTCTGTTTTTTTCTGTGAAATAAGAGCTTGACCATCTACTGAGAGGAGAGTAGTGGTATTGCAGGTTTGAAGAAAATGATGATAATTGGAAATAGCTGCTGTGGAGAACGGGAAAAATCTTGCCAGGGAAATTGAGGAGGTTTTCCAGGCAATGTTGAGAGCCGAGTGAGGCTGGGGTCAGTGAATTCACAGCAACATAAATCTGTGGTGTGATCTGGTTTTATCTGTGGATCTCAGCAGCCTGGACGTGAGTGAGGTGTACATGTCACATTTGGAGCCATGGCAACCATCCTGTGACCTGGAGGACAGAAGTCTAAAGGTAAAGACAAAACACTGAGGATGGTGGAGCAGAGAATGGTGGGCGTCCCTCAGGCTGTTCTGTGCACAGTAGTGAGGATGACTCTGTTCGGAAGTCAGAACTCATTGCTCCTCTCCTCAAAACCCACTGATGACTCCCTCCCTCTCCAGGAATAAAATTCCAAATCCATAAAGCCCCATGTGATCTGACTCCCCACTGCCTCTTTGATCTCATCCTTTTACTCTCCCCCTCCCTCCCTCCAAGCCAACCTCTGGCTTCCTTGTTGATCCTTGAATGTTTCCAGCACACTCCAGCCTCATGGCGTCTGCCCTGGCTGTTCTGCTTCACCTGGGATGATCTCAGCGTGGAGTGATCTCAGCCCACACCTGGCCTGTTCACCCACTTGCTTCAGCTCCCTGTGTAAATGTCATCACCTTGGAGAGGCATTCTCTGACCACTCTCTTTCTAATGCACCCCCTTCTTAATCATTCTATTCCCTTTTCCTGCCTCATTGTTTTTCAGAGTGCATATTAGCACTTTACACTTTAAGGACTTGTTTATTCTCACACACACACTCTTACACTTCCTCATACTCACACAAACTCTCACACTCACACAAACTCTCACACTCATATGCACTCATGCTCCCTGATACATGCACACACTCACATTCTCTCACTCACATGCTCACCCGCACTCACTCTCACACATGCACAAATGTGAATTTCCGGAGAGCAGCACCCTAGGTCCCGACACCTAGAGCAGCACCTGGCATCTGACAGGTATTCAACAAATCTTTATTGAATTAATTAACGAATTAAAATAAAAAGCCAGGGGCTGGGTGTGGTGGCTCACGCCTGTAATCCCAGCACTTTCGGAGGCCAAGGCAAGCATATCACCTGAGGTCAGGAGTCCGAGACCAGCCTGACCAACATGGTGAAACCCTGTTTCTACTAAAAATGCAAAATTAGCTGGGCATAGTGGTGCATGCCTGTAATCCCAGCTACTCGAGAGGCTGAGGCAGGAGAATTGCTTGAATCCAGGAGGTGGAGTTTGCAGTGAGCCGAGATTGCGCCATTGCACTACAGCCTGGGCAACAAGACCGAAACTCTGTCTCAAAAAAATACAAAAATAAAAATAAAAAACCAGGGTCCTTGATGATGTTATTGAGTCACCGAACTGACCCTGGAGCCACCGAGGCCCAGACTTTTTGTCATGGGAGAGTTGTCAACTGCCAGGTCCTGGGAGAAAGCAGCCAAGGCTGAAGCAGGGGGCAGGGCATGGGCACCCAGGATGGCACCCCTGGCACTCTGGTCAGAGCCCACCCACTTCACCCATGGCCTGGCCCAGCTGGCCTGCCCCAGCCCTGCACAGAAACTGAAACCAGAAGTCTAGCTCTGAACCCTGGCCCCTCACCTGTACGACAGCCCATGTGCTTGGTTCCTGCAAGAGACAAATCCCACACTTCTCCAACCAGGACAAACCTGGTGCTTTCAGAACTCCCTGTCCCCAGGTTCACTGGCAGAGAATGGATTCAGTTGTAAATAGCAGGAATCTGAAAATAGCAGCCTCAGCAAATTAGGGGTTTAACTTTCCCAACCGCACAAGCCTAGACTAGAGGTGTGTGGGTCAGGGCAGGTGCAGCAGCTCTGTGCTCTCAGTGGCCCTGAGTCCTTCTGTTGGTCTCTCTTCTGTCCTGAGCATGTGGCCCTGATTCCCATTTTCCCAAGCAAAGCCAGGGTTCTGATAATGAGGAAGAGAGGTGACCATGGCCAGAGTGTAGGCCAGTGGTTTTTCTTTTTTTCTTTATTTGCGATGGAGCCTAGCTCTGTCACCTGGGCTGGGGTGCAGTGGCACGATCTCAGCTCACTGCAACCTCCGCCTCCCGTGTTCAAGCGATTCTCCTGCCTCAGCCCATGAGTAGCTGGGATTACAGCCATCATGCTTAGCTATTTGGTATTTTTAGTAGAGATGGGGTTTCACCATATTGGCCAGGCTGGTCTCAAACTCCTGACTTCAAGTGATCTGCCCACCTCAGGCCAGTGGTTTTCAAACTTTGCATGCACTGGAGTTACCTGGAGGGCTTGTTCAAACTGAGATTTTGCTCCTCCTCTCAGTTTCCTCCCTCACCAGTTTCCCAGTGATGCCAGTGACCAGGGACCATTCTTTGAGAACTACTGGCAACTGGTGTTGTCTGCTACCCCAGGTGACGTCACCTGGAATGTAAGAGAAATATGCAGAGTGGGAAAGCTGGCCACTGACTTACTGGCTTATTCTTAGAGTGGTCACCATTGACTTACAGGGACAACCTCAGTGTAGCTAAGTCTCATCTTATTTGGCTGTGTCCTCCCTCAGCCCCGTCACTTCCAGCACTCCTCCCACCTTCCTCTGTTGCCCATACAAGAAACTGGCTTCAGGACTTTCTGGCGAAGTGTGTGTGTTTGCACAGATTGCTGAATCCAACTCCCAGGTGCCCAGAGAAGTCAGGACTGGGCTGCTTCTTGCAGACTTTTTGTGAGAGGCTCCAAGCTGCCCTTCCTGGCTGGCAGGCTCTTCTGGAGAAAGGATGTTTACCTGTCACAGGTGAGGGCAGAACTCATTGCCACCTTTTGTTGTAAGTTTCTAAAGACACATGCTGCATGAATGTCTTAATGTCCTGCCCTAAGACAAGTTTTCCATGTGGACAGGTACCCACCTGTGCTTTTGTTGAAGAGGATATATATTTTTTAATTGAGATATAATTCACATACCATAAAACCACCTTTTAAAAATGTACGAATCAGAGGGGTTTTTAAAAGTATATCCATGGAGTTCTGTAGCTATCACCATGAATTCCAGAACATTTTCATTACCCCATAAAGAAACTCCACACCCTTTAGCCATTACTCCCTAATTCCTGATCCCACAGCACTAGCCCCCAGCAAACAACCTTCTGTTTCTGTGGACCTGCCTATTCTGGACGTTTCATACAAATGGAGTCATGCAACATGGGAACATTTATTTCTGGCTTCTTTCACTTAGCATAATGTTTTCAAGATTCATCTATATTCTAGCATGTATTATTCTTTTTATGGCCAAATAATATTCCATTGCATGGATATATTACATTTTGTTTAACCATTTATCAGTTGATGGACATTTGAGTTGTTTTTTGCTGTTTGGCTATTATGGATAATTCTTCCATGAACTTTCATATGTGAGTTTTTGTGTGGAAACATGTTTTCATTTCTCTTGGGTATATACTTAGGAGTGGAAGTGCTGGGCTATACTATATGGTATGTTAATCTGTTTTGCATTGCTATAAAGAAATACCTGAGGCTGGGTAATTTATAAAGAAAAGAGGTTTATTTGGCCCACAGTTCTGCAGTCTATACAAGCATAGCACTGGCATCTGCTCAGCTTCTGGTGAGGCCTCAGGAAGCTCAGGACAGAAGGTGGAGGGGGAGAAGGTATGTCACATGGCGAGACAGTGAGCAGGAGAGATGAGGAGGTGCCAGGCTGTTTTTTAGCAATCAGATCTTGCCTTAGCTAATAGAGCGAGAACTTTCCCATTGCCATGGGGAGGGTACCAAGCAATTCATGAGGGATCCGCCCCCATGACCCAAACGCCTCCCACCAGCCCCCACCTCCAACACTGGGATCAAATTTCAACATGAAATTTGCAAGGAACAAACATCCAAACTATATCATATGATAACTCTAAGCTTAACTGCTGAAGGAACTGCCAGACTGTTTGTCAAAACTTCTGCATGATTTTATATTCTCCCAGCAGTGTATGAGGGTTCAATTTTCTCCATATCCTCGCCAACGCCTGTTATTGTCTGTCTTTTTCATTATGGCCATCCTAGTAGATATGAAGTGGTATCTCATTGTGGTTTTGATTGATGATGTTATTTTACAAGAATATGTCTGAATGGTACTCATGAGAGCTGTCTCCAAATATCTGAGGGCTTATTAGTTCTGAGGGGGGACTTATAAGTTGCTATGGTTGTGGGCCCAAAGTTGGAAGACTCTGCTCATCAAAAGGAGGCACCAGTCACACAGCAAGTCAGCACCTCCTGTGTGTTCAGCACTGTTGAAGTTAAACCATTAGGCTCATACTTTGCATCAGGCTTCTTGCTAAGTCCCAGGGATCTAATAAATCCCAAGCTCCTGGCAATCCTAGGATGCCTGCCTTGTTATCCCCATTTTAGGAATAGGGAAACTGAGGCTCATCTAGGTTAAATCACTTGGCCAAGGTCAAACTGAATAGGTCTGGGATTTGGACCCAGTTCTGCTAGACTCTAAAGCCAGTGCACTTAGCCATTACACTCTACTATTGTGAAGGATATGGAAGCATAACATGTGAGGCTTGGTTTCAAACAGTTCAGTTGTAGGCACAAACCTAAAATGTGTGAAATAGTGATGAATTAGAGGAAAACAGTGGATTATTAATTACCGAGGTATGGGGTGGTACCATTCTTGGAGGGAGCAGGAGTTTGCATCAGTTAGCATTGACTACATTATGTATCGGTAACAGATAATCCCAATATTATAGTGGCTTAAAGGAACAAAGATTTATTTCTCATGCTGCATGTCCGTTGGGAGTCCACAAGGGGGCTGTGCTTGTCAGAGTCACTCAGAGTGATGTCAAGATATCACTCAGAGTCACTCAAGCTGATGGAGCTTCCCTGCCTCCGTTGTTGCTGGTTGCTTTGCCAGAATTAGAAAGATGAATGAATCTTGCACTAGCTCCTGTCTGGCAGTAACACACCTCAGTTCCATTCACTTTCACTCACCAATGCAAATGATGTGGCCACACCCAACTTCCAGCGGGGAGGAAGTATAATCTTTCCATGTTCCACGTGGAGTACTAAAAACACTTGGTGGACTACACCAACAACTGCCACCGAATTTGTAGACAGAATCACGTAGGACTTGTGGGTACTGAGCACCAGTTCAAGCCAAGGGCAAAATGCAGTCTCCATTTTTACACAGAAGAATCTAGGCCTGCAAATAAACAGGTCAGTGAACTATACACTAGGAAACTCACTGGAATACAAGAATATTTATTCATTACTCTAGCAACACCAAGAGATGGTGCCCCATGCATGGACAAGCAGGGACCACCTTGGTTCCACCTTCCTGCGGAACAGTCGTCTATCAGCTTGTGTAGTATTCTTTCCTTAATGTGCCATTTTCATATGAAAAAGCCCTTGTTTTCAGCAGCAACCCAGTTAGGTCTCTTTGGTTATTTTTGCATTGTGTACCTCCCATCACATGTTAGGGTTGGACAAAGATCCAGGAAGCCAGGCTTGGAAGAGAGGCTGCCTGAGTCTTGACCTACCTGCTGCTGCCTGGAGAGGCAGGGCTCCCCTACAATATCTAGCCTGCTTTCCTGGTTGACCAGCATTCCCTGGGAAAGGTTAGTGGCACACACACAGCCCTCGGCAGCAAAGTAGAGGCTGAATTGAAACAGATACCGACTAAAATAAGACCTGCCCATTATTGTATCGATCTGTGCTTTTCAGCTTTTTAAAAACAATTCTTCTTCAGATTGACATACAAGTCTCAAAGGTCATCCCTGACCCAAGGTTCTGATACATGAAGAAGCACCTCTCTTGTCTGTGTGTCCCCACTTGCCAAGAGCATTTTTTTTTTTTTTTTGAGGTGGAGTCTTGCTCTGTTGCCAGGCTGGAGTGCAGTGGTGTGATCTCGGCTCACTGCAACCTCTGCCTCTCAGTTTCAAGCGATTCCCCTGCCTCAGCCTCTTGAGTAGCTGGGACTATAGGCGTGTGCCACCATGCCCAGCTAATTTTTGTATTTTTAGTAGAGACGAGGTTTCACCATGTTGGCCAGGATGATCTTGCTCTCTTGACCTCGTGATCCACCCGCCTCGGCCTCTCAAAGGGCTGGGATTATAGGCGTGAGCCACTGCATCCGGCCAAGAGTATTTTATTGAATTTTACTTTCTATACTTTTGTCAGAAAATAAAAATTTCCAAATATAAAATTGTTATTATTTATAATTATTAATTATATTAAAATTGAATCTTCCTTTTAAAAACACTCATGTTCCTGTGAACCAGCAAGTACATCACTCCCTTGGGCTAGAGTCCCCAGTTGAGACTCGATGAACTCCAGCAGAGACTCTGACGAAGGAGTGACACAGTGTGTTGGGTTAGAGAGAAATGTAAAGCCCAGCAAACATATGTTCAAATCCAGATGCCACCATTCAGTAAACATGCACCCTGAGCAACTTTCCAGGGCTTATATTCATTGTCTATAAAATGGGAACAACAGGTACAGTACCATCTAGTCCATGGGGGTCACCAGAAGAAACTAGAAGATGTAACACACAAGGAACATTTAGAAGCAAGCATGTAACAAACACTCAGCAAATGGTGACCACTTTATAACTTGTCCGCCCAAATAGATATGACCAGTGGTCACACGGAATTGACAATTCTCACAATGTACTATTTTTACATCTTAATTTCTTTGGGCTTCTCTGCTTCCTCTTTTTAAAAAAGCTTACCACCCACTTGTTTTTCTGGAAGGGGATGAACATAGATAAAAAGAGAGTTTAAGAACTCTTCATGGAAAGATAGCCAAACCATTAAAATACTATTTCAACAGAGAAGGTCACAGAATGGTGGAATGGTAGATCTATAGGACTAAAGGAGACCTCAGATTTGTCGCTCTTATCTGACTCGTGAAACTGAGACCCAGAGAGGTGAAAGGGTGTGCTCGGTCCAGTAGCTGTGTTGCAGACTATGTGAATGGCACCTCTTAGTGTCATGCAATGCATAACAACCACCTGTGCAGCCTCATGGCCCTGCACAACCTCCTGACCACAGCAATGGAATAAAGTGGTCCAGTCAGGGGCATGTTCAGCCTCTGGGGATGTTGATATAGTAACTCTTCCTCTTTTCCCATACCCTGAAATAATGCAGCCCAAGAAGCTGCCAATGCTCTTACAGCTGTGAGGGGAGGGGCTGCCCGAGGAGAGAGGTAACCTAGAGTTGAGAGATGGAGGAAGAGATGCAGAATCTGGATGGCTTTGCTCTGATCCTGTAATCCGACTATGCCTGAATGTGGATCTACCTTCCAAAGGTAGGGTGCTTTTCGTTTGTTTGAGCCATCTGGTGTCAGATGTTCTGACACTACCTTGTTATAATTAATAGAGGAACTCAAAGAGCTATAAATATCTAAGGAGGAAGACTTCAGGTTGCAAAGCCTTCCTGGACAAGGTTGCTTCAAAGGAAGGTCTGAAAGGAAGAATGGGAGGCAGGCAGGCTGCAAAGGGAGAGAAAATTCAGGGAAGGAGAAGACCAGGAACAGAGGCCTGAGATATGAGAGCCTGGTACTATGGACTGGACGCTTGTGCCTCCCCCTTCCCCTTAATCGACTTGTTGAAGTCCAGTCCCCAGTGTGATGGCATTAGGTGGTGTGGCCTCTGGAAGGTAATTAGGCCATGAGGGTGAATCCCTCATGAACAGGATTAGTGTCTTCATGAAAACACAGGAGAGAGCTTGCTTTCTATCCTCTCTGCCATGTGAGGACACAACAAGAAAATGGTCATCTGCAAACCAGGAAGAGGTCCCTTACCAGAGCTGACCGTGCTGGCACCCTGATCTCAGACTTCCCAGCCTCTAGAACAGTGAGAAATAAATCCATGTTGTCTAAGCCACCCAGTATATAGTCATTTATAACAGCACAGAGTGACTGAGACCCCTGGGGTGGGGGTGTTTGGGGAATCATATTTAGTTAAGCCCATTTGGTTAGAGCGGTGGATAGCCAAAGCAGGTAACGGGGGTTAGTATTAAAGATGTAGGTTCCTACCAGTCTGTGAGTTTGTTCTCTTGTATTTTGGATAATAATTCAGCAAGAGAGGAGGGATGAGAATGAAAGGAGAGAACTTGTTGCAGGACTATTGGTAATTTTTGAAGTATGAGAGTCCATGGCTTCTAGGGTGACCAACTGTTCTGATTTGCCTGGGACTGAGGAATTTCCCAGGATGTGGGACTTTCAGTGCTAAAACTGAACAGTTCCAAGCAAACGGGGATGATTGATCACCCTGAAACATCACCCAAACCATAAAGGAAGATATTGATAGATTTCATTCCATAAAAAATAACATGTGAATGAAAAAATAGAAAATATTCTGAATGCATCTAAACTGTTTTTCTGTAGAAAAAAATTAAAATAAATGACTATCTCTTTGGGACTCAAGCCATTTAGTGACACTGCCCTCCATTTCCTGATTGCCAGCATCCAACCTCCTTGTGCCTGAACCCCATCAGTACTAGGAGCCCTGTCACCTATGAATTCCCAAGTTCCTACATCTCACTTTAGCCAAAATCATCCATGTTTGCAGCACTCCCTTGCCTGTCATGGCCCTCCAACCTCCTGGAGCCCTCTGACTCCTCCATTGTTCCTCTTTCTTTCTTCTGTCTTCCTTCTCTAGCTAGTCAAGATCACCTAATCAGTCAGCTCAAATAACTTGGTCGATATCATACCCTGTGGTCCTCTGCACTTGGCAAAATTCTGGACTCCAGATCAATTCCACCATCTACCCACCTTCTGCACAAAGGATGTAGAAAAACTGCAGCTGAATTCTCAACTGCAGACCAATGCTTCTTTATATTCTTCTCTCCCACTTCCCACACAACTCTGAGCCCCTGCTCTACCACTGAACTAGCTGTGTGATTTGGGGCAAGTTGCTTCATCTCTCTGGGTCACTGTTTTCTCACCCAAAAAGTGAGATGTTGTAAGGAATAACTGAGTTAGTGCGCATAAAATGCTAAGCACAGGCAATGGCATGTAATAAGCACCTCGTAAATGTTGGTTTTTACTGATGCTAGGATTTTGAATGCACACTTAGAGGGGTGAAATCGGTGTGTCAGGCAGTAGCAGGTCATAGCATTGTGATGTTTGACAAATAAATCACACAGGACACTGAACTGTGCAAAATTTTACTTTCGCAAAGATTTAACTCAACATTTCAGATGCTTTGGTCATCAGTCAATGATGAAGGCATCATTGACTAATGATCCCTTATGATCATTAGTCATAAGGGAAATGCAAATTAAAGCCACAATATACCACTATGCATATGTTACAATGTCTAAAGTTAAAAAGACTGATCATCCCAAATTTTGGCAAGAATGTGAAGAAACTAGAACTCTCATACCCTGCTAGTGGGAATGGAAAACATTATTTCTTTTTTCTTTTTCATTTTTTGGCACTTTCTTAATATGCTAGATAAACATCTACCATAAGATCCAACTATTCCACTCCTAGGTATTTACCCAAAAGACGAGAAAGCGTAGGTCCACACAAAGATTTGTACACAAATGTTCACAGCAGCATTATCTATAATGGCCCCAAAACTGGAAACAAGCCAACTGTCCCTTAACAGGGACATGGATGGATAAACAAATTGCGTTGTATTCATACAGTGGACATAGTCCTCAATAACAAAAAGGAATGAACTATTGATACAACACAACATGGATGAATCACAAATTATATTGAGTGAATGAAGCCAGGAAAAACAGGACATACGGCTTAATTTCACTTATATAAAATTCTAGAAAATGAAAACTCATTTATGATGACAATAGGCAGTTCAGTTATTGCCTGGGAAACGAGGAGGGGAAGGTGAAAAAGGGCAGGAGTGAGAAATTACAAATGGGCTTGAGAAAACTTTCTGGGGTGATAGATACGTTATCTTGATCGTGGTGATGTTTCACTGGTGTATAAATATGTCAAAATATGTTGAATTGTATACTTCAAATACATGTAGTTTGTTGTATGCCAGTTGTACTTCAAGAAAGCTATTACAAAATGACTTTTGCAGATTACGAGTCTCAGCTCTTACAAATGTCAGCTGCAAAAAGGGAACCCAGTTGACTCGGATAGGAAATGCATGTCACCATATTGCTTAGACACCACCAAACTAGTGAAATAGCTTAAAGGAATCTGATATGAATAAATGTATAATTACTGTTTGGAAGATATTTGTTGTAGTTTATTATTTTATAGTTGCTTCCAGAATAAGAAACCATGAAGACACATATAAATATTTTCCAGTGCTAAAATATTTGCCTCTTGAGCAAATATTTTATTTGAGTGGATTATTAAGAATTCCAAACAATAATTACACATTAGTTTAACTATAAGCCTAGGACTAAAAAGAAATATATCTCAAAAAGATAATAAAATGAAACAAGCAAATGTTCACAACGGCAATTAGCACCAATTTAGTAAAAGAGAAGGACAGTCCATATTCCTTAAAGGGAAGCCAATTCCTGAGGCTTTCTCCCCACATTCATCAAGTCTGCTGAAGAGGGCATTTCCCAAAGAACAGCAGCCTTCAATGAGCTCCTGGCCATGTGAGAGAAATTATAAGTAGATGGCTGCTAAGACGTTGTTTTTCCCAAAGGGGAAATTGTGCCAAACCCAAGTGAGGGAAGGTAGCCAAGAAGAAGAGAGCAGGCTCACCATAACGTAAAGCAGAAAAAAGGGGAAGTGCCCAGGTCACAGTGCCTCTCTCACTGTCAGACTAGTAACTGTCATTTCTTGCTGCTGTCAGTAAGACTTTTCTCCAGCAGCAATCCCCTATCTACCAATTTTCTTTCCTAATCTTGGGCCAGAATCCCCTAAGATATATGGAGCATTTTACTAGGAAATAGTACCAGATTTCCCTAAAGAATTAAAAACCTAAAACCCAAAAGGAGTAGGGTGATCAGGCAAGTGGAATAGCTATAACAAATAACTAAATATAAGAAATAGCCAGTTGTGGTGGCTCAGGAGTGTGAGGCTGCAGTGAGCTGTAATTGTGCCACTGTATCCAGAGCCTGGGCAACAGAGCAAGACCCTATTTCTGGGGGGTGATGGGGGGAAGGAATGTATACAGAGGCCAGGCGTGGTGGCTCATGCCTGTAATCCCAGCACTTTGGGAGGCTGAGGTTGGTGGATCAACCTCTGAGGTTGGTGGAGTTTTCAAATGCCCCTTGGATCTGACATAAATGTTTCCTACAGAAGAAGAAAGGCAAGGAAGAGTTGAGGCTCTAGTTAGCCCTGTGGCTGTGGGTGAGCTGCCCGGCCTTTTCAAGCCTCAGTTTCCTTGCCTGTCAAATGGGATTGTTAATGGCCACCTCACAGAGTTGCTGAGATGCTAAGAGCCCTGAAAGTGTTTTGCAAAAGCCAAAGCATTTTACCAACGTGGAAAATCAGCACCATCTGGGGGTCTATGGAAAATCAGACAGAACTTGGATACATTGTTTATACCAGGTTTCTTGATACTTTTTAAACAATATCCTGGGCTGGCTGTGGTGGCTCATGCCTATAATTCCACAATTTTGGGAGGTCAAGGCAGGAGGATTGCTTGAGCCCAGGAATTCGAGACCAGCCTGGGCAACATAGTGAAACCTCATCTCTATGAAAATTAAAACAAAACAACAAAAAAAACCACCAACCAAGAATATTATGCAAAGCTTTAATTTCAGCCCATTGCATTATGAAAGCAAGTAGACATTTGTCTTGCTTCCCAGTTATACAAATTTCTGCCTCCCTTGAGATCTTAATTTGTCTGTCCCCTTTGCCCCACCCATCATCATGTGTCAGAGAAGATGACAACCCAACTGAGGAGGCTGGACTCAAGGACTAAACTGTTGTTGGCCTTAAGGTCTGACTGGAAACCAGCAGTTCCTGGCTCCTCACCCCTTTTGCCTCTCCTCCCCAGAGCTGAAGCCACGTGTATTAGTCCTTTCTCACACTGCCATAAATAACTACCTGAGGCTGGGTAATTTATGAAGAAAAGAGGTTTAATCAACTCAAGTTCCACAGGTTTGACAGGAAGCATGGCTGGGAGGCCTCAGGAAACTTACAATCATGATGGAAGGTGAAAGGGAAGCAGGTACATCTTACCACGGCAGAGCAGGAGAGAGAGAGAGAGCATGAAGGGGGTAGTGCCATGCACTTTTAAACCATCAGATCTCAAGAGAACTCATATAATATCACAAGAACAGCAAGGGGGAAACTGCCTCTGTGATCCAATCACCTCCCACCAGGTCTTTCCCCCAACACTGGGGATTACAATTCAACATGAAATTTGGGTAGGGACACAGAGTTAAACCACATCATTCTGCCCCTGGCCCCTCCCAAATCTCATATCCTTCTCACATTTCAAAACCAATCAGGCCTTCCTAACAGTCTTCCAAAGTCTTAACTCATTCCAGCATTAACTCAAAAGTCCAAGTCCAAAGTCTCATCAGAGACAAGGCCAGTCCTATCTGCCTATGAGACTGTAAAATCAAAAACAAGTTAGTTACTTCCAAGATAAAATGGGGGTACAGGCATTGGGTAAATGCACCCATTCCAAATGGGAGAAGTTGACCAAAACGAAGGGGCTACAGGCCCCATGCAATTTTGAAACCCATCAGGACAGTCATTAAATCTTCTTTTTTTTTTTTTTCTGAGGCAAGGTCTGGACCCATCACATATGATGGGGTGCAGTGGCACAATCTTGGCTCACAGCCTCTGCCTCCAGGGCTCAAGCCATCCTCCTACCTCAGCCTCCCAAGTAGCTTGGACCACAGGTACACACAACCACACCCAGCTAATTTTTTTTTTTTTTTTTTTTTTTTTTTTTAATAGAGACAGGGTTTTGCCATGCTGCCCAGGCTGGTCTCAAACTTGTGAGCTCAAGTGATCCACCACCTTGGACTCCCAAAGTGCTGGGATTACAGCTGTGAGCCACTGTGCCCAGCTGATTAAATCTTAAAGCTGCAAAATAATCATCTTTGACTCCACGTCTCACATCCAGGCCATGCTGATGTAAGAGGTGGGCTCCCATGTGCCATGTCCCAAGGCTGCACAGAGCAGCTGGGCCCTGGGCCTGACCCATGAAACCATTTTTCCCTCCTATGCCTCTGGGCTTGTGATACAAGGGGCTGCTGTGAAGGTCTCTGACATGCCCTGGAGATATTTTCCCCATTGTCTTGGCAATTAACATTTGGCTCCTCTTTACTTATGCAAATTTCTGTAGCTGGCTTGAGTTTCTCCCCAGAAAATGGGTTTTTCTTTTCTGCATGGTCAGGCTGCAAATTTTCCAAACTTTTATGCTCTGCTTCACTTTTAAATGTCAGTTCCAATTTCAAACCATCTCTTTCTCTATGCATATCAGCATACACTTTTAGAAACAGCCAGGTCACATCTTGAATGCTTTGCTCCTTAGAAATTTCTTCCACCAGATATCATATATCATCACTTCCAAATGGAAAGTCCCACAGATCTCTAGGGCAGGGGCAAAACGCCACCAGTCTCTTTGCTAAAGCATAGTAAGAGTGACCTTTACTCCAGTTCCCAGTAAATTTCTCATCTCCATCTGAGACCACCTCAGCCTAGACCTTGTTGTCCATATCACTATCGGCATTTTGGTCAAAACCACTCAACAAGTCTCTAGGAAGTTTCAAACTTTCCACATCTTCCTGTCTTCTTCTGAACCCTCCAAACTGTTCCAACCTTTGCATGTTACCCAATTCCAAAGTCACTTCCTCATTTTTAGGTATTTCTATAGCAGTGCCTGACTCCCAGTACCAATTTTCTGTATTAGTTCATTCTCACACTGCTATGAAGAACTACCTGAGACTGGTGATTGAATCATGGGGGTGGACTCCCACCAGGCCCCGCCCACAACATGTGGGCATTGCAATTTGAGATGAGATTTGGGTGGGGACATAGAGCCAAACCATACCACCACAGCATTCCATCTCCGGTCTCAGCCAACCACAGACTCTCGGGCTTTCATGCTGCATCCCTAATATCTGCCTATTCCAGCATCTTGAATGCTAGTTCAGGTTGTAAGCAAATACCTATGCAGTTCTTGTTCCTGAGGCTCAGTCATCATAACCTGCCCAGAAGCTCGGGGCACTTAGGATGGGGTTCCTGCCTTGCCCTTTCCAAACACAGTTCATTTCCCCTGTCCCTGCTACAAGAATGGGTCTCCCCCAAAATTCAGGCCACAGGTCCAGGCTGTTGTCCTCTCTGCAGACATGCCTGATGAGCTGACCTGTGAGGACCTCTGAATAAATCAGGGATTCTCAGCCTCAGCACTGTTGAATTTTTAGTGGGATAATTCTTGACTGGGGGCATGTGGCTGTCCTGGGCATCGCAGAATGTTTACCAGCACCCTTGGCCTCTACCCACTGGATGCCAGTAGCACCCCTCCCCCAAGATGTGAGAACCCAGCCTGGATGTGAGACATGGAGTCAAAGAAGATTATTTTGGAGCTTTAAGATTTAATCAGCTAGGCACAGTGGCTCACAGCTGTGATCCCAGCACTTTGGGAGTCCAAGGTGGTGGATCACTTGAGCTCACAAGTTTGAGACCAGCCTGGGCAGCATGGCAAAACCCTGTCTCTATAAAAAAAAAAAAAAAAAAAAAAATTAGCTGGGTGTGGTGGTGTGTACCTGTGGTCCAAGCTACTTGGGAGGCTGAGGTAGGAGGATGGCTTGAGCCCTGGAGGCAGAGGCTGTGAGCCAAGATTGTGCCACTGCACCCCATCACAGGTGATGGAGCCAGACCTTGCCCAGACATTGCCAACACTGTCCCCAATGGAGAGTCACGAGATGAGGCTTCCTCTGAGAGCCTCTGTTGCTGCCTCCTGGAGACCTGTTACTGTCGGTTGGAGCCCCCAGTTGCCCCATGAATAGCTTCTACCTCTCATCAGTAAGCACAGTTTCAGAGACTGATCAGCTGGCCTTCCACTCTGGGACATTTGTTGAATTTTTGGCCACCCAGCCTTGACCCCACTTCCTGAGTTTGGGACCACCCCATTCAACATGGTGAGAGGCAAATTCGGCTTTGTGGTAGGTAAAGACCCCTGCTGAGGTAAGGCACACTCTCTCGAAGCTTCCCTTGTGGTTAGAGCTTGGCTGGTTGGAGGCACTCACCTCAGACTTCAGGTTGGTGGGGATCTACTTTAACAGCGGTCACAGGGGCAATCACCACGTCCAGACCCAGTGATACCAGAACAAGCTACCTCCAGGGATGTGACGTGGGCTCTGGTCCCATGACCTCCCTCCTTCTTCCCCATTTTGCAGACACAGTTCTGTCTTCCCACCATTGTGTGGCCACCCAGTATCCTCTCACTAAGTTCCTTTTCTGCCTGACTCAGCCAGCACCGGCTTCTGCGGTTGTATGTAGGTTGCTAAGGATTATCACCTCTTCTTCCCCATCCCCACCTGTGGGTCTGACCCCCATGGTGACCCATCTCCTCTGAATCTCTCCTCTCACAGTTGGCCTTCGTGTCTAGACAGGTCCTTGGAGGATGGAAATATCTTTTTATTCCAACTATCTGTGTTACAACCCTTCTAGAGGCCAGGCACAGTGACTCACACCTGTAATCCCAGCACTTTGGGAGGCCAAGGCAGGGAGATCACCTGAGGTCGGGAGTTCGAGACCAGCCTGACCAATATGGTGAAACTCCGTCTCTACTAAAAATACAAAAATTGGCCGGGAGTGGTGGCACGTGCCTGTCATCCCAGCTACTCGGGAGGCTGAGGCGGGAGAATTGTTTGAACCTGGGAGGCAGAGGTTGCAGTAAGCTGAGATTGCGCCACTGCACTCCAGCCTGGGCAACAGAGGGAGACCCTGTCTCAAAA
Source organism: Symphalangus syndactylus (assembly GCF_028878055.3). Taxonomy (NCBI): domain Eukaryota; kingdom Metazoa; phylum Chordata; class Mammalia; order Primates; family Hylobatidae; genus Symphalangus; species Symphalangus syndactylus. The sequence continues at coordinate 75,531,743 of NC_072436.2, forward strand.
AAACAAAAATACAAAAAACAAAAAACACTTCTAGACATAGGCAGCTCTTACCTCACAAGAACCTGGTTTACAAGGGAGCATCCACTCACCATCACCTCTAGTGTGTGGGCTGCTGCAGAAACTTCTGGAAGAGGTTTCTCTGTTAGTCTAGTGTGGCATTTTGGCCTGTGGTCTTATTTCCACAAAACTTAGAAAATGATGTGTGAAAACAGCACGGAGAGGTGAGTGAGTTGTCTGAAGGCCACACACCTGGCTAGTGCTGAGTCCGTGGCAGGAACTGAGCTGCAGGGTCTCAGCCAAGCCACCTGCCTTCCCTAGGCCTCGCTGAGGCACCAGGACTAGCAAACAGTTCAGCAACAAAGTTAAAGGGTGCACTAGGCCAGAAAAATTGACCTGGTTTAAATTTTGGCAAGAATGGAGGCAGGGACTCAGCTAAGGTTGCCTTTCCTTTGTTCACCACTACCCTAGCCAACAAGCAGCACTGGGACGTCAAAGGTCCTGGGAGCATTGTGTGTGGTTCCCTCGCACGTAGCAGAATGAGATCAATATCTGTTGAGAGGAAGGTGATGAGGCAGGAGCCTCCTGCCCATGCTCCTCACCCATTACCTGGGTAGCTGCTAAATGACCTGATAAACACACCGAGCTCTGAGACCTTGGGGCTTCGAGATAAAGACAGGACTGGTTCTAGTGGCCCAGGGGTCCGGGTTTCTTTCTAGAAGCATATGTGTCTCCAGTAGGTGTCTGGGGAAGCTGCTGGGTTTTGTAAGGGGCATTGCAGGGAGATCACAGGGGAGCGGCTACTTGAAAGGCTTCGAGAACAAAATCAATACGGGCCCTGCGAGCCAAGATTTCACAGCAAATTTTAGCTATTTGCTGCTGCTGACCTGGAAAGAGTTGAGAGGGGGCGCCAGTTGCCTTTGCGGGAGGGGAAGGCTGTTGGCAAAACCTGAGGTCAATGACCTCAATAGGAAGTAATAATAATAGGAGACCAGTAAAATTAGCTTCCTAGGGGCTGCTGAGTGGCTACGAATTACCAGGCACCGCACATACGGCTACAGCATGAACCTCCACGACAAGCCAGTGGAAGCCAATGGGGAAGGACATGTGACTTGCCCAAGGTCACCCAGCTGGCAAGGGTGAGAGCTGGGATTCCAACCCATTTTGCCGCACTTCAGAGCCTGGTCCCTGTCCACACCACACCACCACCTCCCAAGGATAAGGAGAACATGATCTAGACTCCATGTGAAGGCACACTAAGCACATCTTAGGTTTCCAGAGAACAGGCTTGAAACATTCTGCTGTGTTAATAAAAACTTACTTTCTCACCTTGAAAAATTGGCAATGGCTCTGCTCACCCCGACCACAGTCAGCCCCTGCTGATGGCTTTCCCAAAGACATTCCCACACCCCCAAGCCCAGGGGGAGGTTTGTGTCTCCCTCTCTGCAGCAGATCCACTAGCATCCCCAGGGAAAATCTAATGAAACAGGAGATGGGTATTTAGCTATGCATTTTTCTTTCTTTTTTTATATTTATTTTTTGAGACACGATCTTTCTCTGTCGCCCAGGTTGGAGTGCAGTGGCATGAATATGGCTCAGTGCAGCCTTGAACTCCTGGACTCACTGATCCTGGACTCAGTATTTAGCTATGCATTTTTCTTTCTTTTTTTATATTTATTTTTTTGAGACAAGGTCTTTCTCTGTCACCCAGGTTGGAGTGCAGTGGCATGAACATGGCTTGAACTCCTGGACTCAGTGATCCTCCCACCTTGGCCTCCCGAGTAGCTGGGACCACAAGTGCTCACCACCACACCTGGCTAATTTTTAAATTTTTAGTAGTAATTTTTTAATTTTTAATTTTAGTAAAAATTTTTTTAATTTAATTTTTAGTAGTAGTAATTTTAATTTTAAAAATTAAAACTAATTTTTTAATTTTTAGTAATTTTAATTCTTTAGTCTCGCTCTGTTGCCCAGGATGGTCTTGAACTCCTGGGCTCAAGTAATCCTCCTGCCTCGGCCTCCCAAGGTGCTGGGATTACAGGTGTGAGCCGCCACGCCCAGCCTAGCTGTGCACTTTTCTCAAGAGTGGCTACCTGATCTGGCTCAGTCTAATTTCTCCCAAGCCCTGTGGCAAGGGGACAGCATAATCATGTTAAAGTGTACATTGGAGTTAAACTTTATTTCTCCAAGGCCCTCACATCATTTCATAAAAAGCAGTAAAGCAGTTGCAGAACCATATGTACGGTATAATCCTGTTTCTGTAAAATAAAATCTCTATAAATTCATGTGTATTCATAAGAAATATCCTGAGAGGTTGCTCAGTAAATTGCTAACAGTAGTTGGCGCTGGGGAGCAGGATCAAGGCTGTGCTGTGTCTGTGGAAAGGGCCCTTACACTTTTTCCTTTATTTTTATTTCGTATTTTTTCAGAGACAGAGTCTCACTCTGTCATCCAGGCTGGAGTGCAGTGGCATGATCATAGCTCACTGCAGCCTTGACCTCCTGGGCTCAAGCGATTCTCCTACTTCAGCCTCTCAAGTAGCTGGGACCACATAGGCATGCCACCACACCTGACCCATTTTCTAGAATGTTATCTGAATGGAATAATATAGTATGTATTCTTTTTATCTTGCTTCTTTCACTCAGTGTAGTTGTTCTGCAATTCATCCATATCATTGAATGTATCAATAGTTCATTCCTTTTTAATTTCTGAGAGTATTTCATTGAATGGAAACATCTCAATTTGTTTATCCATTCGCTTGTTGGTGGACATTTGGGTTGTTTTCAGTTTTTAGCCATTACTGATAAAGCTGTTATGAACATTATTGTGCAAGTCTTTCTATGGGCATATATTATCTTGGGTGAATACAGTAAATACCTAAGAGTGGAATGGCTGGGTTATCAGTGGGTATATGTTTATCATTTTAAGAAACTGCATAACTGTTTTCAAAGTAGTTGCACCATTTTGCATTACTATCTTCATTAATAAAGCATATTTTTTAAAGTGGCTTTACTGGTATTCATTGACCTTTACAATATAAACTATATAAGATTTCCCCAGTTCCAGAGTTTGGGGTGGAATTTGGGAGACAGCTGAATCTTCTTCATAATAAAGGGAAAGAACTGAAGTTGGTGATGTAGGGTGTGGCCCCTGTATAGAGCCAGGAATCTGGACCCAAGTGGCAGAAACACAGATAATAAAAAGACCCAGGCCGGGAGCAATGGCTCACGCCTGTAATCCCAGCACTTTGGAAAGCCCAGGCGGGCAGATCACAAGGTCAGGAGATCAAGACCATCCTAGCTAACACGGTGAAATCCCATCTCTACTAAAAATACAAAAAATTAGCAGTTGTAGTGGCACGCGCCTGTAGTCTCAGCTGCTTGGGAGGCTGAGGCAGGAGAATCGCTTGAACCCGGGAGGCGGAGGTTGCAGTGAGCCGAGATCGTGCCACTGCACTCCAGCCTGGGCGACACAGCAAGACTGTCTCAAAAAAGGAAGAAAGACCCAGTGGGCTGGGCACAGTGCTTCATATCTGTAATCCCAGCACTTTGGGAGGCTGAGGGGGGCGGATGGCCTGAGCTCAAGAGTTCGAGACCAGCCTGGGAAACATGGCAAAACCCCGTTTGTACAAAAAATTAGCCAGGCATGGTGATGCATGCGTGTGTTCTCAGCTGCTTGGGAGGCTGAGGTGGGAGGATCATCCAAGACTAGGCAGGTCGAGGTTGCAGTGAGCCAAGATAGCATCACTACACTCCAGCCTGGGCGACAGAGCGAGACCCTGTCTCAAAACAAAACAAAACCACAAAAAGATCCAGTGACTGTGTGGCCATGAATGGACTTGGGAAGAATGAAAATGACTCCTGTGGGTTCCTATGGCTGTGTGGGATGTGTGCTGTGCTACATAAAGACCCCTCCTCAATTTCTACCATGAAGTCTCCAGTGAAGTCTCTGTTACTCACCCACACTTTTGCATGTGTGAATTCTGTTGGCCAGTGTTTCCCAAACTTCAGATAAGCACTTACCCTATAGCCTACTACTGTTCTCTAAATCAACTCACCTTACTTTTACCAAATTTATTTTATCTTCATCTCAACCTTATAAAGATAGCTATTCCTTAAAACTATTTAGACTTAAAACATTAGCTTCTGGCCTCCCTTACTCATCTCACTGCACTGCTTGGGAAACTAGGTTTTAGGGGAACTCAAAGAAGGCCCAGAGCCTGGCAGCTGCATACACAGGCCCACTACACATATGTGAGATGTGCTTTGACATCTGCGTGTTTTCCCCATTGTGAGGATGTGGGCTCCCATTCAAGCTTGGTGCTGAGCCTGGCACATCCTAAGTGGGCCACATACTCTTTTTGAAAGAATGGCAAAGCTCACGACTCATGGCCAGGTGGTATATGATCAGGGCCATACATGCAGAGGCCCTGGTGCCTGAGGAACTCAGAGGAGGACCCAGGCTTGTTCCCAGGACTCTCTCTCTGGTCATGAGTGTTCCAATCAGCCTGTATCAACCAGTGGGGGTCCCATCTGAGTTGTCCACCCTCCCTCTGAAATGTCCAACACCCCCATCAGAATCATCCAGATTCCTGCTGTTTCCTATTTCTAGGGGAAAGTGACCCTGCTTTGGACTGGTAGCATCAGGCAAAAAGAGTGCTCTCTGCAGGTTTGGTGCCAAAAGTGGGACTAAGCAGGGTTTTGAGTGTCTTAATCACCCTTCTCAGGACAGAGCAAGAGTTATGAATTAACAGCCTGGAGGGAAGTGGGGACTATAACTCGGGAATGACCCTGGCTTCTGGCCCTGTAGCCACCTTTCCTGTCCACATGGGGTTTCAGGCTGACAAGTCCCCTGACATGGCCCAAGGGGGCCTTAAGAGGTTCCTAAGAGTGCTGAGGGTGTCACCATGGGTGGGGGGGTTAAAGGAACTTCCTCTGGAGCGATGTCCTTCTCTTGAACTAGGAGTATCTAATTTGGTCCAGGAGAGCTTTTCAGTTTAGGGTAGTCAAGGGCGGTCCCTGGATCAGAAGCCTCAGCATCGCCTGGGAGCTTGTTTGGAATGCAAATTATTCAGGCCAGACCTCCCACTGAATTGAAATTTCTGAGACTAGGGCCCAGCAATCAAGCCCCCCCAGGTGACTGTGAGGTAGGCTCAAGTTTGAGAAACTTTAGAAATCGACTCCTTAAAAAATCCCAGCCAGGCACGGTGGGTCATACCTGTAATCCCAGCATTTTGGGAGACTGAGATGGGAGGATCTCTTGAGCCCAGGAGTTCGAGACCATCCTGGGCAACATAGGGAGACTCCCATCTCTACCAAAAATAAAAAATTAGCCGGGCATGGTGGCACATGCCTGTGGCCCCTGTTACTCAGGAGGCTGAGAGATGGGAGGATTGTTTGAGCCAGGGAGATCGAGGCTGCAGTGAGCTGTGATTGCACCACTGCACTCCAGCCTGAGAACAGAGCAAGACCCTGTTTCAAAACATTAAAAATCCTCTCTCTCTCTCTCCTTCTCACACCCACACCTCCCACACGCTCCCCCCCGACCCCCCACCCACACACACACCCATATGCTTGGCCAGCAAAGGGCTGTAGTTTGAACATGTGGTTCAAGGAACACAAGTCGTTGCACAGCTGATATAGAAAATCCGAAACTTCCCTGCCCCCAGCCCTCCATCAGGAGTCTCCGGCTTCCACGACCACTTTCACACAGCCCTTATTGAACTGTTGGTTCGACCCTTACTTTTGCATTCCAACTGGATACAAAGCTGAGGACTGTTTTCCTATTATCTGCCAGATGAATGCTTGGATCGGTGTCCAGGCTGCCCGGTCGTGCTTAGTAATCGAAAACAGAGACGGTGGAAATCTCAAATTCTGGTTTCCTGCCGGGGAGCCAGCTCCAAGTCTGCGGGAGAGGAAAGGACGTTGTGACACAGCGCCACCCTGCGGCAGAAAGAAGAGCCGCCCTTGGTTTTTCTGCATTGGATCTCAAGGCTTGGGGTTGTCAGAAACCTGAAACCTCACAGAACCCCAAAATAACAAAACTGTCATTTAAAGAGCACTTACTGTGTGTTAGGGAGGCACTGTGATAATTGTTTTATATTGTTATGGCCTCAGAGTTTCCCATGAGATGGATACTATTTTCCAAATAAGGAAACTGGAGCCCAGAATGGTTAAGAAATTTGCCTATGGTCACACAGCTAAGAAATAGCCAGGCTACACATCCACTGAGTGTGGTAACAGAGGCCACAATTTTTTTTTTTTTTTTGAGACAAGATCTCACTCTGTTGCCCAGGCTGGAGGGCAGTGGCACGATCTTGGCGCACTGCATCCTTGACCTCCCAGGCTCAAGCGATCCTCCTGCCTCAGCCTCCCAAGTAGCTGGGACCACAGGCATGCACTACGATGCCCGGCTAATTTTGTTTATGTTTTCGTAAAGATGAGGTCTCCCTATGTTGCCCAGGTTGGTCTCGAACTCCTGGGCTTGAGTGATCCTCTAGCCTCGGCCTCCCAAAGTGCTGGGATTGCAGGCATGAGCCACTGCATCTGGCCAAGGACACACATCTAACCACCACTCTGTCCTTCCAGTCACCTGCTCAGCGGAGAACATTCCCTATAGCAGGGCTTCTCAAACTCACACCTGCAGGAGGCACTGGGGAATCTTGTTAAAATCCAGATTCTGATTCAGCTAATCTGGGGTAGGGCCCAAGAGTCTACATTCTACATTTCTTTTCTTTTCTTTCTTTCTTTCTTTTTTTTTTTTTTTTTGAGAAGGAGTTTTGCTCTTGTTTCCAGCTCACTGCAACCTCCGCCTCCTGAATTCAAGCGATTCTCTTGCCTCAGCCTTCCGAGTAGCTGAGACTACAGGCACCTGCCACCACGCCTGGCTAATATTTGTATTTTTAGTAAAGACGGGGTTTCACCATGTTGACCAAGCTGGTCTTGAACTCCTGACCTCAGGTAGCCTGCCTTGGCCTCCCAAAGTGCTGGGATTACAGGCGTGAGTCACTGTGCCCGGCCTGAGAGTCTACATTTCTAAGGGCTCCTAGGTAATGTGGTGCTGCTGGCTCGGGGACCACACTTGGAGAGGTGAGGCCCCAGAGCAGCTGTCCAGTAGAACTTTCTGTGATGGTGGAAGTGCTCTAACTCTGCACTGTGTCATACATCGCCACTGGCTGCAGGTGCAATGGAGCACCTGAAACATGGCTACTGCAACAGAGAAATACATTTTAATTTTAGTTCATTTAAATTAATTTGAATTTAGCCACATGCACATAGTGGCCTCCATACTGGATAGTGCAACATCCATCATGAGTGGGGGCTCAGGCTTGTCATTCAAGAGCCAAAATACCATGGTAGGTTAAAGCAAGACTATAGGGTAACAAATTTTTGGAGTCATTAGAGATAGTATATTCAACACTACTGTTTTACAGATGAGGAAACTGGCCAGAGAGGCAAAGTGACTTGTTGCAGAGCCACAGAGCTGTTCCTGGTAGAGGGAAGGCTTCAGGTTCAAGGACAGCATTCTCCCTACCATGCCACACTTTGTTCTAGGCCCACTGACCTTCAAAAGAAAAATGTACATTTCCAATTTTGGGGAATCCAAGTGGGTATGGTGGCATGTGCCTGTAGTTCCAGGTGCCCAAAAAGCTGAGCTGGGAGGATCATTTGAGCCTAGGAGGTTGAGGCTGCAATGAGCCATGATTGCACCACTGCACTCCAGCTTGGGTGACAGAAAGAGACCTTGTCTCTAAAAAAAAGGAAAAAGAAAAGAAAGAAAATCCTCTATAAACAAAATATAGCTATTGGTAATAGTCAAATGCTATTTATTACTTTATATAACATTTGAGGCAGTTAACCAAGTTTAAAAGTTATCCAATTTCCTGAGGGAATTAACTGATTTTTAGCTACATTTGCAAGATCTGCATCACACGAAAAGAATCATCCCTTTTTATGGGATGTTTTGCAACACCAAGGTCTCTGGCAAAACCAAATTAAGACCAACCCCTGTTTAGGCCTCCCTGGTGTGTAGCTGGTGTCATACCACGTGGACTTTAGTGGGTACAGGTGTGCAAAGCAGTGATGGTAATCAGACAACTGAACAGGTTGTTCTGTATCACACTGGAATGAAGGATTTACTTGATCTTTTAAAACATTTTTTTCTGGTTGTAAGGTTCTATGTACATTATATAGAACTTGAAAATTGCGGGGAAAATGCTGTTAGTTATTTGTTGTTGTGTAACAGGTTATCTCCAAAACACAGCAGCTTAAAATATCAAACATCTGTTATCTCACGATCACTGAGAGCAGCTCAGCCAGGTGGTTCTTTTCTTCCTCTTTTATGGTCTCGACTGAAATATGCTGGGTAGTTCTGACTCAGGGACTCTCAGGAGGTTGCAGTCCAGATGTTTTCAGGGCTATTCTCATGTGAAGCCTTGGCAGGTTGCAGGATCTGCTGCTTTTTCAGCATTGTGATCATAGCTCACTGCTGCCTTGAACTCCTGGGCTCAAGTAATCCTCTAGCCTCAGTCTCCCAACTAGCTGGGACTACAGATGGATGGCATCAATGGCCTGCTAGGGTCTGGTTCTAAGCTCACTCATGTGGCTGTTGGCAGGAGGCCACGGCTGAGCCCCTCTATAGGGCTTCTCAGGACAAAATTTCCCTTAAGAATAAATGATGTGAGAGAAAGAGCAAGAGAGACAGTGTCCAAGATGGAAACTACAGCCCTTTATAGCCTCAGTGGAGAGTGACGAACCTTCACTTCTGCTGTATTCTGTAGGTCACCCAAAGTCACCCTGTTACAGTGTGGGAGAGGGCCACACAAAGGTCATGAGTACCAGAGGTGGGGTCGAAAATAAAACTCACCTGCAACCTCACTCTCCATAAATAATCACTGTAACATTATGAGGTGCTTCCATATACATTTATTTATATGTACAGATTTTTTTCTGACTCTTACTTCATATGTTATTGTCCATATTTCCCCTCTAGCTCCCTTTTCAGATGGAAATCCAGCTTTATTTAACCTCCTTTCCCTGTGGAAGAGGTACACTCAATGTTTATTATTATTAATTATTACTTTGAGACAAAGACTTGCTCTGTCGCCCAGGCTGGAGTGCAGTGGTGCGATCTCGGCTCACTGCAACCTCCGCCTCCCGGGTTTAAGCAATTTTTGTGCTTCAGCCTCCTGAGTAGCTGGGACTATGGGCACGCATCACCACACCCGGCTAATTTTTGAAAATTTTTTTTTTTTTTTTTTAGTAGAGACAGGGTTTCACCAGGTTGTCCAGGCTGGTTTCTGGTTTCCATGTTGCTGGTATCCCCTTATTCGATTATTTCAGCAAGGCTGATGTACTTCTTCCTCTAGAAAAACTTAAACTCATTCAAGAGTATGTGTTCTGAGGGGCAAGTGGGAGAGAGTTAGGGAAGAAGGGAGAAAGGAGAGGTGAGAATGGGGGGTAGGTGGGGTGGCAAGACTTCAGGGGTGACACTGCAGAGGGTGCCTCTGAGGAATCGAGTCTCTGGGCCCACCAAGATTGATTCGTGTACCCCAGCCAGATGTGGGGCTTCCAGAGACTGTGTGGAGTGGAAGAAGGCTGTATCCATTTATTCAAAAATCACAGGAGAATGCCAGCGTTTTGCAGCTGTGGACGAGAGACCCCAGCACAACCATGGCAGTGGGAAACCCTAAAAATTACTGGGGACAAATTTTTATCAGGATGAATGAAAGCTCAGAGGCAGGACTAAGTTGATTAAAAGGAAATAAAGGAATCAAATACGTCTTGCTCATATAGTTTGTGGACTGATTCATACCTGCTACACACACACACACACACACACACACACACCATCCTTTTCAAACTGTCGTTTGTAGTCTAATTTTTGTATCTACCTTTTTTCACTTAGTTTATATAATGGACATGATGTAATGTCATTATCTGTACTTCCCAACCGTGTCCATTAAGTATTTTGTCATTTAGATTGCCACACATCACAATACGTCTGGCTTCACCTGCTGGGAGCAAGAAGCCAGGTTGCATTCCTTTTACTACCTAAAGATCCCATGCCCTGTGAACATCTCTGGAGAAACCTCTTCCCTCCCAGGGAGCCCTTGGCCTTCATACTCCTAAGTCCTCATCCCCAGATACCTGCTCAGCCCAGCAGGCCCAGCCAGTGCTGGGAACTCTCACCTGGGGGCTGGAGAATAGGGACACTGCTCCTCCCTCAGGAGTCTGGGGCTTCCTGGCTGCCACCAGGTGTCACCAGCAGCTTGGCAGGTGGGTGCATTTCCTGTCCCCAGCCACAGCAGAGACTCAGGCTCTTTCCTTCACCCTAGAATGGAGATATTGGTTACCATGTGCAAGTTTTGTAAGAATGAAAGGATAAAGAAAAAAAAAGATGAAAATTATTGCAGTAATCATTGAGGCTGGCCACTGCATATTCTCATTCTGCCCCCCTGGAAGCATGGTGGAATCGTACTTCCCCGCCCTCTGAATCAGTGTTGGAGGCCAAAGAAAAGCGAGTGGAAGTGACACAGGTCACTTCCCAGTGGCAGGCTCACCAACCAATTTGCAATTTGCCACATTTTCCTTCTTCCTGCCACTACTGCTGTCCCAGTTCCAGATGGCGCCACTCCATCTGCTAGGGTCCCTGAGTAAGGAGCACATGGAGGAGAGCCCCTAGCCACCCCAAGAAGGACATGTAGAATGGATACAAAATAAGTCTTTGTAGTTTTAAGCACTGAGATTTTGGCGTCGTTTGTCACCACAGCATAACTTAACCTGCCGAGATTGGTTAAACTTCTTTTTTTTAAAGAGACAGGGTCTCACTTTGTTGCCCAGGCTGGTCTCAAACTCCTAGCCTCAAAGGATCCACCCGCCTTCTCCTCCCCAAAGTTCTTGGATTACAGGCGTGAGCTACCATGCCTGGCTTATTAAACTTTTTAATAAAAGGATGAACCTACTCATGATTATAGAAACTTAACAGAAGGAAGGAAGGTGTGCAGGCCATTGGGATCATTTTAGGGTTCTTCCTCTTTCCTCATTCACTAACAGGACAGCTTCAATGCCTGAACACTGCACAGAACACTTTCCTTTCCACTCTTTTAGGATCCAGCTACTTATTTTCAGGCCATCTCTGCAGGCCTCCATCCTGCCTGTATCCTGAAGGAGATCTGGATTCCCATTCTGTCAGGTAACCATTATACAACTTGGGGTTTTCATAAGCAAGATGGCAGACAGAGCTCCAGGAAAGCTGCTCAGAAAATGCCATGGGCAACATAAAGAAGATGAAATTCTCGGCAAGGTGCACATTGAAACTTTTCTCCTGTGGTGCATTGGGAATAAAGGCAGGGCAGACCCATCTATCAGGCACAGCTGGGGCAGAGCCCAGAGCTCGTCATACTTTTAGTGGCTCATGAAAATGCTTAATTTTTTTTTTTTAACTAGAAGACAATGTTTTAATATATAATGTTAATACAGACATACCATAGGGGAGAAAGATTTCTCACTCATCACAAGGTTCATGGCTGAGGCATCTATAATAAAAGACAGATTAAAAAAGAGAAAAGCACACAAATTTACTTAATACAAATTTTATGTGGGCTGGGCAAAGTGGCTCAAGCCTGCAATCCCAGCACTTTTGGGAGGCCAAGGTGGGAGGATCACTTGAGCCCAGGAGTTCAAGGCCAGCCAGGTAACATAGCCAGACCTCGTCTCTACTAAAAATTTTAAAAATTGGCCAGGTGCAGTGGTGCACACCTGTAGTCCCAGCTACTTTGGAGGCTGAGGCTAGAGGATCACTTGAGCCAAGGAGGTTGAGGCTGCAGTGAGTTATGATTGTGCCACTGCACTCCAGCCTGGGTGACAGAGTGAGACTCCCTCTCTCTCAAAAAAAAAAAAAAAAAGAAAAAAGAAAAAGAAAATTATATAACATGGGAACACTCAGAAATAAAGGCCCAAAGAAACAGGAAAAACTGTATATTTTATAGCCAGCCATGCAGAAGTATGATTGGAAGATAAAAAAGTATGATCTAATGATATTAAACTGGAAAGTACTTAGCAAGGCCTGTTTAGATTCTTTTTTATGTTCTTGTGTCTTCAGAGAAAAGGACATTCCTTTCCTTGGGTGTAGGAAGGACATCTCTGGAATGAAGATTTTCTTCGGAGGAAGATCAGATAATTCTCTTAAGTCCCTCTTCAGGGGAGCAGAGTGAAGAGAAGGTGAGAGTGACCTTCCTGCTTCTGCTGTTTTCTCAAATGCCAACGTGCTATATTTGTGGATACTACGTCTTAAACTCTGTCAGTATCAACTTAGTAATAAAATATAGATTTTAGTACTTTTTATAGAAGAAAGGGACTACGAAGGCAAAAATGGAGACCCACAAAAGTCATACTCTGGCTCTGGAGAAAGAGTTTAAGAGTTTCACAACCAATACACATGTGGGTTACAATGTGGTTCTTGGAAATGAGTATAGACATGGCATTGCTGTGACCTATCCTGTCTTTTCCTTTATGAGTCTGTCAAAATTTCCCATGACAAACTAGCTCTATGTTTGCTTCTTTAAGATTAACTTAGGACACCAGAAGGCCATAACTGCTGGGGGAGGAGTCCTGGGTCAAAACAATGTGCATGGATATAGCAGATTGTGAGACGGCATAGGGACAGGACTCAGCCCTCACCGGGATGAGGCCCCCACTCCCTCACCTGTCAATTAGCAGACTTTGCACCACCATCACTCTAACGCATCCCCGCTGACCTTGCAACCTTGAAGAAACTAAGATAAGCAGCATCCACCCTAAATCTTACTCAAGGGAGTTAATCCTACAGCCTGCATGCATATAAGATCCGAAGAATGATCTTTGCCCCTTGCCTCATTATAATACTAAAATCCCTGCCCGGGGGAGGGCTTATCTGCTATTTTCTGCTCATGCAACAGTATGTGTGGGCATGATTCCTTACCATGCCTGCACACCCTGTACTCCACCCCACACATGTAGTGAGGCTCACCTACCTCATGAATTATGCATGTCACCCTCCTTAAGGCAGCGAAATGCACTCCCCTCAGTGGGGCCAGCCAAGAACTCTTGCTCCTGGGCTAGTTTCCTTGTGTTGGAGCACAAGCCCCCATAAAGTATTGTCTGGGAAACTTGTTTGGCCTCCTGTCAATTGCTATTGCATGGGTGCCTAAGAACCTGTGGTCGGTAACAATTCCTCTAGCTTGCTTCCCATGCTTGTATTTTCCCTTCCTTCTTCCCAGCAGCCTCTGACTTCTGAGAGGAGTCCAGTAGGTTCCAGGGAAGCCAATTCCACACCTGGTTCCGTGGATGGGGTGTGGCCCTAAGCTCAGCCCCATAACCCTGCCCACAGTGAGGTTCTGTGGGTGGTCACCATTCCAGTCCAGCTAGAGTGAGTCTTGGAACCACGGACAGGAATTCTGGGTGTGAACATCCTTTCCTAGATGGCAGGCTGTGCAAAGGGGAATCTGCGTTCCTACCCAATTTGCTACTATGATCAAAGTCAAAGGAAATCTCAGAGAAACTGAACCGGAGTCTTGATCAAACCACACTTGAATGCTACCATTAGATCTTTTGAATTACATAAGCCTGTAATTTCCCTTTTCCTGTTAAAGCCCATTTGGACTGGGTTTTATGTTAGTTTCAACAACCTTACTGGAACTAAATGTATTCTTATTATCTCCAGTTTATAAATTAAGAACAGAGGGACAAAGTCACTTGCCCAAAGCTGCAGAGCGAATTCATCTATTGTATAGAAGCCAGGATTTGATTCCTGGCAGTGTGACTCAGAAATTATCCAGATTTATCTCTCTCTCTCTCTCTTTTTTTTTGTTTTGTTTTGTTTTTTGAGATGGAGTTTTGCTCTTGCTGCCCAAGCTGGAGTGTAATGATGCAACCTTGGCTCACTGCAATCTCCGCCTCCTGCATTCATGTGATTCTCCTGCCTCAGCCTCCTGAGTAGTTGGTATTAGAGGCATGCGCCACCACACCTGGCTAATTTTTTGTATTTTTAGTAGAAACGGGGTTTCATCATGTTAGCCAGGCTGGTCTCGATCTCCTGACCTCAGGTGATCCGCCCGCCTTGGCCTCCCAAAGTACTGGGATCATAGGCATGAGCTGCCACGCTTGGAGCCCAGATTTATCTTAATGTGTGCTTTGCATTCATATCAAAGGCTATGTTTTCAAAGATTTCATAAGTTTCATCTGCAATGCTCCAAGCATGGGTTACCTAATAAACACCATAAGTATGAACAGATGTAAGTACAGAAAAATCAATGCACATAAGAATTTTGTTGGCCAGGTGCAGTGGCTCATACCTGTAATCCCAGCACTTTGGAAGGCCGAGGTGGGCAGATCACTTGAGGTCAGGAGTTCAAGACCAGCCTAGGCAACATGGTGAAACCCCGTCTCTACTAAAAATACAAAAAAATTAGCTGGGTGTAGTGGCGGGCACCTGTAATCCCAGCTACTTGGGAGGCTGAGACAGGAGAATTACTTGAACCCGGGAGACGGAGGTTGCAGTGAGCCGAGATCGTGCCATTGCACTCCAGCCTGGGTGACAGAGCAAGACTCTGACTCAAAAAAAAAAAAAAGAATTTCACCCTTCTCTGTATATGTCTCCTTTAAGGAGCTACCCCATTCTGGGAAAGCACAGTTGGTACCACGTGAAAAGGTGCCCCCATCACCACATTTACAAAGCATGAGATCAGGAATTTAAAAGGCACTCTCACTGCCTCCCATCTGCCTCCCCCACCCTTGTCTGATCCCCTCTTCCCACCACGTGTGTCCTCTCCTCCTTCCTTCAGTTTCACACAAGATCCAATTCTCTCAGCCCCCAGCATGGGTTGCCTCCTGGTTGTGTCTCCTTGACTCAGCCCATTCCTGGACAACAACAGCTCCTTCCATGGCTTTACTTAGCTCCCTGGACCTCGCCTTCCAGGTCTTCTTAAGCAGCTCAACCCACCCCTAGTCCCACCTTCAAGGAATGAACTTGTGTAATATTCTCTCTGATCCTTTTGCAGTTATGCATAATGACTGGGTTTTCATGCTTATGAATGAGATGTGCCTCCCTCAAACATTGTTATACATCAGCACATTATGCATCTGACATGAGAAAAAAAATTCTCCCTTGCTTGAAAACACTTTTGCAAATTCTCATCTATGTGGAAAACAAAACAGAGAGGAAGTAGAGATGATGAGTGTGGACAACTCATTTTGAAAAGTTGGGGTGAGAAGGAGAAAATTGAGATTGGGCTGTTCTTAGGGGGGATAAGGTGTGCGGGAGTAGACTTGCTTGCTGTACCCTATACCCATTCTCCCTCCTGGTACATTAATAGAGCCTCTGTGTTTAGCTGGTATATTAGGGCATTCTTGTATTGCTATAAAGAAATACTTGAGACTGGGTAATTTATAAAGAAAAGAGGTTTAATTGGTTCATTAATTTATAAAGAAAAGATCTCGTGTGAACTAAAGTGTGAGCTCACTTATCACCAAGGAGATGATCCAAGCCACTCACAAGGGATCCGCCCCCATGATCCAAACATCTTCCACCAGGCCCCACCTCCAGCATTGGGGATTACATTTCAACATGAGATTTGGGCAGGGACAAATATCCAAACGGTATCAACTGGGTACCAGAATAATGGCTGATCCCCAGCCTTCCTTGCAGCTAAGCATGGCCATATTGCCAAATTCTGGCCTGTTGGGAGGTGAGTGGAAGTCAAACCCTCATGTGGAAGGGCTCTCCATCTCCCCATCCCTCTTTTCCGATGCTGCTTACAGCAGTGAGAGTTATCATGAACTGTGGAGACAAGGCCACACCTAGGAATGGTGGAGTGAGGACCCTTAAGAAGCTGAGGTCCTTGCCACTAAGGTACTGCCTTGCCAGCTTATGTGAGAAATAAGTTAACTTTCATCTTGTTTGAGCTTTTTAAGTGGATTTGATTATTTGGGGCCTTTACAGCAGTCAAACATGCTTCCTAATTAATAGTGGTGGATAAAAGGATCTTCACTTTCTTATCTTTAATGAATTTTGAACATAGTCTGATGTCAATTGGAAGAATCCGGGAAAAAGTGAAGTTGAAAATACAGAGTGATCTGGAGTGATGGTTAATGCAAGTGTCCTGAAAAGGTAGGAGGAAAGAGATGAAAGGGTGTGGGGTGGCTGGCCTTGAGGGACTGCTCCACCTGGTCAAGGGGAGGGTAAAATGGGAAGCTGGATTCAGGAGACTTGAGATTTGGCAGCAGGAAGTTGAGGCAGTTCCTGCCTCATGCTTCTGACTTTTCAGCAAAGCAGGAGGCAAGGTGCTGTATGGAGAAATCAATCCGGAGCAGGAAGGTAAACCTGGCAGAGCTTATGTAAGGGCTCAGAGGTAGGAGCGTGGGCTGGGCAGCCCTTCCATGACTGTCTGCATTTATGTCATCTAAGAGCACAAGAGCTAAAAACCAGACACTGTGATGACTTAACTCTATGTCAAGTACTACACAAGGTCATCACTGAATAGGACTTGAGAGTAAACATTTGTTCTATGATTTTGATCTTTAAAAATAAGAATATAGCTGGGTGCGGTGGGCACACACCTGCAGTCACAGCTACCGGAGAGGCTAAGGCGGGAACAGTGCTGGAGCCCAGAAGCTTTGGGCTGTAGTGCACTGTGACCACTAGGTGTTTGCACTAAGTGGAGCGGGGGGGCCACCAGGTTGCCTAAGGAGGAGTGAACCAGCCCATGTCGGAAACTGAGCAGGTCAAAACTCCTGTGCTGATCAGTAATGGGATTGTACCTGTGAATAGCTACTGTACTCCAGCCTGGGCAACATTGCAAGACCCTGTCTCTAAAAAAAAAAAAAAAAAAAAAAAAAAGAATATGAAACAGGTTGAAAGCCTTATTCAATATATCCAATTTATCAAAGTTTCTAGCTAAAATGTATTCATTGTCTGCAGTTTTCAAATTATAACAGGTCCTTTTGTTTTTTTAAAAAACTGGCACAATTAATGCCCAAATAAAACACCTATGAGTAGTATTGGGGCTCAGAAACCAATACCCCAAAATATGGCCATTTCTACATGTTGAACTGAAAAAGAAGCCTCAAGGTCTCTCTGACCTCCCCTTCCCCACCCATCTCTCCCAAAGCGTAGGAGGATGCTGTTCTCTGAAGCTCCCTTATCTGCCTAAAGTCTGCACCTACCAAAGAAGAAAACAATTGCCTTTAGCCCCTTCCCTGAGTTTTCATTAACTGAATCCATATGATAGGAAAAAAGACTAGTGTCTGCCCACAAACCTGATGGACTTTTGTCACAAACCATTGTCTATTCTCTGGGCCCAACAAGCTTTGCCCCAGGCCACTGTATGTTCTTCGAGCCCATTGAATTCCCCTAAACATCATTTACTACTCCTCTAAAATCATCCACACTTCCCCATCTCCATTTCCCCTGAGAAGAAGGGTATCTTCTTCTGAAGCAAGTTAGAGAAAAAAAGAATTAGAACATATAAGCCTCTACACCCCACTGGGGGGTTGGGTCTTCACCCTAAAGGCTCCCGTATCACGTTAACTCTAATAAAATAAACGTGTATGTTCTTTCTCCACTGAATCTGTCTTTTGTGAGTCGAATTTTCAGCAAACCTTCAGAGGGCAACAGTGGAGTTTTTTCCTTTGCCCCAACAGTGGCCATTTTCATTGTGAATCTGGCATGGTCAGACGCCACGCTGAGCTTTTTACATGGCTTAGCTCTCTAACCTATAAAATAGGTGTTTTTATCCTTATTTTGTAGACAAGGAAACTGATGCCCAGAAACATCAAACAACTTGCCCCAAATCACATAGCTATTAAAGGGTCGAAATTTGAGCCAAAGTAGATCTGAATTCAACATCTGTGCTCTTAACCACACCCACTGCCTTCTCTTAGTGCAGGCCAGTCTCAAAGTTTTGCTGACCTTCTAGAAAGCTACGGGATCTTTATGGAAACAGAACTTCTGGTGGCCTGCCTGATATCGCAGGGTGGCCAGTTGAGAAATCAGGTTAGACACACCCTCGACCCCTCCCCATTCCAATTTGTGCTACAATAAGCGCTGGCCTACAGCCCTGCCCTTTCTTCACACTGCCGGGCATGTGGCACTACTGTGGGCTGGCAAAGACCTGCCTGCACCAGCAAGGGCCACCACCCAAAGTGTAGGGCAGCTTTGTGCAGGCCTGCACAAAAACAGTCTCCAACAACACCTTGTGGCAGCCACTGAAACAATCATCGGGGAGCTTCCCCATTCTCTCCATCAGACCTGCAGACACAGTACTGACTTCCTGGAACCAACTGCTTAGGTTTCTTAGGAGGTTTAAAGGGACGTTTAGATGATCAGATTTCTTGCTAATAAAGGTAGATGGCAGTTAATGATAAAAATGAGAAACATGGCCTTATTTGTACCTCAAGGCAGTCATACATTATATTTGTATAGATTGCTACCTCTGGGACTGTCCCCAGAAGAGGACCCAGAACATGGAGACATGTGTCATGTAGCCAACTGTCCTGGGCTGCCTGCTGTGTTGTCTCCCAGGACTTCTCCAGCTCCATTTACAGTCTGGCTCCTGGGCCTTTGGATCCCAGCAGTGTCCGAGCAGGGGCTCAAAGGACAGCCCCACCGTGGGGGATCAGCCCTAGAAGCTGTCACTACATCTCCAACGGACGCAACTATTTTCCAGGTAATAAAGCTGCAGTGAATGCAACTTGTCAACTAGTTCCTTTCAAATTCTGACTTGGTTTCGTAAGTCTGTGGCTTGTTGTCATACCACTGGCAGAAAAGGCCCCTTCCCTGTAATCAGATTGTAGAGGCCACAGGGGCTCTTCTGAAACAGGAAGCAAGCTCTTTTCCAAGTGTTAATTTTATTTGTTGTACATTTTAGCAGATTAAGCACTTAGGGTTGGGATTTTAAAAATATTTCTTTTTTGGGCCAAGGAGTGTTTTCACACAGCTAAGTTCTTTGTATAAAGCTGCTCCAAATCCCTGACTAATTAATTCCTAAAGAAGCAGCACGTGGCTCACAATTACTGGCGCCCCCTCTTTATAAACAGGAACACCAGGGGAGAGAGACAACAACAGCACAGTGGCCCCGGACGGTGACCCTTGGACTGAAGGAACCTACAGATGTGGTTTTTTTGGTGACATTTTACATGCAACTCCAGATTTCGAACTCTTTTTGGAGAAGCAGGCGATCTGGCAACAGTCGTTTTGGATTCTCAGAAGGCAATAAAGAACGGCTGCCACCTTCCGAGGGGCATGGTGGGTGCCCTGTTCTGCTAGAATTGCCAACACGCCTATCGTCTTAGACTTGCCCGAGGTGTTGCAGTTAGAGACTCTGCCTCCCTGATTCACGCTCCTGCCTGGTGCCCATGGGCTTGAAGTTGCTCCCCTTGGAGTGGGGTGAGGCTGTGCAGACACTTCTCATACACCTCCCCTGCAGACAGCGAGCTCCTGGAACACAAGTCACATGCATTTCATTTCCTGCTCTCTTGCTACCACCCAACATGGGCTCTCAATACACGTTGAAGGCAAGGATCAATGAATAAATGGGCAACTATCAGCTGTAGCCTTGTATGTGCCAGGTATGGTGCTAGGCACCAAAAGGGCCACAGAGGTGTTATACACCAGGATATCAGGGAGTTCATGACATAGTGAGGGAAAGAAAAAGCTTATGCAGTGTGTGTGTGGGACTTTAAGCAAACATGATGCATAACAATAAAAGGAATGACTTTGCCTGCCCCTGATGAAACTTCAGCAGGGCTATGCCCTGTCTTGTCACCTTCAGGAAACAGCAGTCTTATAGTCCTTTGCCCCTCTGAGTTACAACCACTGTCTCCTTTCAGGAGAATGTCCAGTGTTATATCATAATCAAGACTTTGAACTTGATGTGGCATTACATGTTCTTCCATCTCCCCAGCCACCTGAGAAGGGAGATGGGGTAGCTTTTCTCTCTCACTCTCTCTCCCCCAACCCCTCCTCTTCCCACCAGCAGGCGAATGAGCTTCCTGCCCATAGGAGAAAGGGTAAAATCACAAGGTGGTGCCCTTGTCTCCAAATCTCAAGGTCCTCTGGATGGCAGGTGAGTAAAGGTGACTCTTGTGATCATGGGTGTTTTGGGTGTTCCTCAGAGATCCTCCAAACTGGGGGCTTGTCCACCGTTCCCAGGACTCTGCCATGTGGAGCCATGGGAATGTGAAGTTCACCTCACACTTCCTTTCATCTGAGGTCACCGCACAGCCCCTACCAGCCCAGCCATATTGGGTGGGATTTCAGATGCCCCCACAATGGCTGCCTTGGAGACTTTCCACTGGTCCTCAAGAAGCAACAACACTCCCCTTGCTCTGCCTTTGGTGGAGGGCAATTCCTCCTCTCTCTCTGCCTGGCCCCAGGCTGCTTCGGCTCTCTCAGGCACTGGTCCCCGTATTCCCCCAGATACAGAGAACCCTCATCAAGCTCTCAAGTGGCCACTGAAACCCAGGCTCTCTAGGGTCCAGCGTATGGAAGCGACAGCCCCATTTAATTTCTCCTTTCCTCTTGTAGGCTTACAGCATAGCCCTCTCCCAAGAAATCATCCAAAAATTACCTCAACCATTCTATAGTCCCCAAGCTGACCAGGGGAGGGAGGACCAAGAATCTTGAAACCTAAATACTACATTTGATGATCTCCTCAGACTTATTTTGGGATCTGATATCTCTTTAACAAAAATTATAAAAATTGAGGCAAAGAGAGCCCAATTTTTTATATATTGTTCTGATAAATAACAGGTACCCTTAGAAGAATGCAGACAAACACTCCTATGGAAATTTAAAGGAGCATAAGACTTCTTCCAGTATAGGGAGAGAACCAAGGAAGACTTCCTGGAGGAAATGGCCATTGAACTGGGCCTTGGACATATGGAGGTCAGGGATGAGAGTATTCCAGATGAAGAGTCCAGCATAGGGAAGGCCCACAGGCAGGAATTGTGCTGTATTAATGCTGTCTTAGAGGCATTTCCATTGCCAGAAACAGATACTCAAATACTTCAAAGAGAGAGAGAGAGAGTATTGAAAGAGTTTCTATGAACAACTGTGGTTCTCAAAGTGTAATCCCTGGGCCAGCAGCATCGGCATCACCTGGGAACTTGTTAGAAATGCAGATTCCCAGGCTGGGTGCAGTGGCTCACGCCTGTAACCCTAGCACTTTGAGAGGCGGGGTGGGTGGATCACCTGAGGCTGGGAGTTCGAGACCTGCCTGACCAACGTGGAGAAACTCTGTCTCTACTAAAAATACAAAAAGCCGGGCGTGGTGGCGCATGCCTGTAATCCCAGCTACTCGGGAGGCTGAGGCAGGAAAATCGCTTGAATCTGGGAGGCAGAGTTTGCGGTGAGCTGAGATCACGCCACTGCACTCCAGCCTGGGCAACAAGAGCGAAACTCCACCGAAGAAAGAAAGAGAGAGAGAGAGAAAGAAAGAAAAGAAGAGAGAAAGAAAGAAAAAGAAAAAAAGAAAAGAAAGAAAAGAGAAGGAAAAAAAAGAAAAAAGAAAAGAAAAGAAAAAAGAAAAGGGCACATTCACCAGAGCCTTTGAATCAGAAAAGGACCCTCAGGGGCTGGTGGTAGCAGTCCTTGCACAGGCCCTCCAGGTGATTTTCATCCAGGGAAGCTTGTGAGCCCTTGAGATGGAATATTCTCAGGAACCCCTGAGATATGTGAAGAACTGACGGCATAGGCTATTTCTAGGGAGGAAATGGGGTTGCTGAGTGCACAGATGAGGGGAGGTGGGAGACCTCTGTAATTGTGTACCATGTGCATATATTACGTATTCAGAGAATAATAAAATAATGTGTTTAATCCTCTGTCTTCCTCCATCTACTTCTCTCCTACCCCATAGCTGCTCTAGCACCTCCACCTCCCTCCCCAAATGGTGTTCTTCGCTTCCTAGGCAAGCTGGTTTTCTGTTCTCCCTTCCCCAGTCTTCTCTTGTCTGGTCTTTATTACAAGGTGTGCTAAGCCTCATAAGGACAGTTGAAGAGAAAAGAAGTGAGACTGTGCTAGTGGCTACAGAATTCTGCCAGGAGAGCTGGAGGTGGGGAGGAAGTCTATGAATTCAACCATGCCAATAATTTCAGTCAAAAATTAAGAAAAAGCCCAACTCCGCCCCCTTTTCGGTTATCAAATATGCATTGTTTTCCTCTTTTGTTGGGCTTTTGTGTCTGTTTCATTCTCACCTTGACTCAGCCCCTGTGAGCCTCAACTCTAAGCCTAACTCCAGCCACGGAGAAACCATGGAGAGATTTGTCAGTGTCTGGAAGATGGACTGACTGCTGAAACAGGAGCAAGAAGAACCTCCTAGCAGGTCAGCCATACCCAAAGACAGCCACAAGGAAATGGACAGTGTTGCAAGGACGGGTGTCCAGCAGAGCAGGGGCAAATGCCCCTGGTGCTATAGCTCCTTAAAGGCTCAAATAACTCTGCTGACCCAGTGAGTGCCCCTCAGCTTGTGGTATGAGACTGAACTTATAGATACCACCTCAACTCGAGGAATTCAATGCAGTGATGAGCTGATTTATGGTGTTTGCCAATTCCTGTGGTGTAAATAACTCATCACATGGCCAGTTTCAGGCTACCAATGTGAAGTCACTGAACCCAAAGTTGGGAAGAGATTTACATAACAGTGGACATAGTTACTGGGCTTCATAGAGAAATCTACTAAAAACAAGTGCCCCTGGGGTCCAGAAATCAACTTCTGGTTGGAACTGACCTATATGGTGCCAAGTGTGCATCTTCTAGGAGGACACTAACATTAGTGTGTCATCCTCCAGTCTTGCAATAAGCCTTTTCCGTAAGAGCCTTTGACTAACATTTGTTGAATTTTGTATTCATTGGGGGCTGGATGCGGTGACTTATGCCTGTAATCCCAGCACTTTGGGAGGCTGAGGCGGGCAGATCACTTGAGGTCAGGGGTTCAAAACTAGCCTGGCTGGGCACGGTGGCTCACGCCTGTAATCCCAGCACTTTGGGAGGCCGAGGCGGGCGGATCACGAGGTCAGGAGATCGAGACCATCCTGGCTAACACAGTGAAACCCCGTCTCTACTAAAAATACAAAAAATTAGCCAGGCGAGGTGGCGGGCGCCTGTAGTCCCAGTTACTCGGGAGGCTGAGGCAGGAGAATGGCGTGAACCCCGGGGGGCGGAGCCTGCAGTGAGCCGAGATTGCGCCATTGCACTCCAGCCTGGGCGACAGCGAGACTCTGTCTCAAAAAAAAAAAACAAAACTAGCCTGGCAAACATGGTGAAACCTTGTCTCCACTAAAAATACCAAAATTAGCCGGGCGTGGTGGCACACGCCCGTAGTCCCAGCTACTTGGGAGGCTGAAGCAGGAGAATCACTTGAACCCAGGAGGCAGAGGTTGCAGTGAGCTGAGATTGTGCCACTGCACTCCAGCCTGGGTGACAGAGTGAGACTCCATCTGAAAAAAAACAAAACAAAACAAAACAAATTTTGTATTCATTGAGCCAACTAATTTATTGATTTTTCTTTTCATTAAAATTTTTTTTTTCTTGAGATACAGTCTCACTCTGTCACCTAGGCTGGAGTACAGTGGTATGAGCTTGGCTCACTGCAATCCCCGCCTCCTGGGCTCCAGCGATCCTCCCACCTCACTATCGTTAGTAGCTGGGAACACAGGCACGCACCATCACATCCAGCTAATTTTTGTATTTTTCGTAAATACAGGGTCTCACTGTGTTGCCCAGGATGGTCTTGAACTCTTGGGCTCAAGTGATCCACCCGCCTTGGCCTCCCAAAGTGCTGGGATTACAGGCATGAGCCGCTGTGCCTGGCCTTGATTTTTCTGAGTGCGATGAAAGAAATAAGCAATTATTATGGGTTTTCCTCCTTTAGGATTAATGAATCAGTGAAGGGCCAGAAGAAGGGTCCCTTGTAGAAAGTTGGGCAATATTTACAAGTCATAATGAGGAGAGAGGCCATTTCTCTTACTGTCTCCTGTCTCTGAAGAGAAGGAGGAAGTAAAAGTTGAAAAACAACAGGAATGAAGTCAGTGGCAAGACCAGCCAGTGCCACTGATGACCAGGCCTGAGGTTAAAAGATTAACCTCCCACTCTAACCGCATGTGCTTTCAATCTATCACGACCCTTTCACATGGAACCCCTTAGAGTTGTAAGGCCTTAAAAGGGCCGGGAACTCTGGCTTCGGGAAGCTCGGTTCTTGAGACGCGTGTCTGCCAAAGCTCCCCGCCGTTGAGACCCGAGTCTGCCGAGGCTCACAGCCCAGTAAAGCCAAATCCGGGTGTCTGAGGGGTTTTGTCGGCGGCTCCTCCTGCTACATCTCTTGGTTCCCTGACTGGGAAGCGAGGTGGTTGATGGACGCTCGGTCGAGGCAGCCCCTTAGGCAGCTTAGCCCCTTAGGCCTGCCCTGGGAAGTATTCCTAGGGGGGACTCTGGCCAGCTTGAGCGACGGGGATCCTGAGAGCGCTCCCGGGTAGGCATTTGCCCCGGTAGAACGCCTCGTCAGAGCAGTGCACGGGAGGCCCCCGCGGAGGATCAATGCAGCAGCTAAACACCAGGAAGGAACTGGCGCTTGGAGTCTGGACGTCTGGAATACGGTAGGCCCGGTCCTGGGAACTTGCCCACTCCATTTGAGTGGAAGCGTGGCCTGATCACTCATGGCGCGCCTTTGTCGGCACTTTGGTTTTGGTTTTGATTCTTGACTTGGTTTGAATTGCTTAACAGGCTGGTCCTGGGAATTTGCCCACTCTGTTTGAATGGAAGCGTGGCCTGATCAACCACGGTGTGCCCTTATCGGCACTTTGGTCTCAGTATTGATTTTGATTTGGCTTGATTCGTTTGCAAAAATGAAAGTGAAAGTGAGTGAGTGCTTGAGTTTAAGATGGGCGAGACAAGTGAGTGACCCCTTTACCCTTTCCTTCTTATGGTGTGAGTGTTGTTTTGTCTCGGGAGGAAGATGGGTGGAACGCAAAGTAAGCCCACTCCGCTAGGAACTATGTTGAGAAATTTCAAGGAAGGATTTAATGGAGACTATGGAGTTACTATGACATTAGGAAAAGTCCGTGTGAGATAGACTGCGGCATTACAAGTGGGTTGGCCATCAGAAGGAAGTCTAGACAGGTCCCTTGTTTCAAAGGTGTGGCACAAGGTAACTGGTAAATGATACCTAGACCAGTTTCCGTACATAGACACTTGGTTACAGCTGGTTTTAGACCCCCGCACCGTGGTTAAGAGGACAGGCGTAGAAGTACTAGTGGCAAAGGGACAGACAGCCAAGGAAGAATCCCGCTCCACCCACTGAAGGGAGTAGGCTCCTTAAAGTCCTGTCCAACCCAACATCAGAGGATTCATGGCAAGAAACGGCGCCAGTGCCCCCCTACCCTTTCATCAAGAAGGAAGGCCTCCCACTCCTGAGCCCACTGTGCTTCCACAAGGCCTACATACCCTTAGGCCACCCAGAGTAGAAAAGAAAGGATGCGAGACCTTGGGAGAAACCCCTCCCTTGGCAGCCCATCTGAGGCCTAGAACTGGGATACAAATGCCTCTGAGAGAGCAATGGTATACTAGGGTAGATGAGGACGGGCATATGGTGGAAAGGCGTGCCTTTGTGTACCAGCCCTTCACCTCTACCAATCTCCTCAATTGGAAAAACACTACCCCATCCTATACCGAAAAGCCTCAAGCTATAATTGATTTGCTCCAAACTATTATCCAGACCCACAACCCCACCTGGGCTGATTGCCACCAGTTGCTTATGTACCTCTTTAACACAGATGAAAGGAGGAGAGTGCTCCAAGCAGCAACTAAGTGGCTGGAAGAACATGTTCCAGCTGATTGCCAAAACCCCCAAGAGTATGTGAGGATCCAATTACCAGGAACAGACCCCCAGTGGGACCCAAATGAAAGGGTATGCAAAGGCTAAACCAGTACAGGGAAGCCCTTCTGGAAGGGTTAAAGAAGGGAGCTCAGAAGGCCACAAATGTTAACAAAGTCCCTGAGGTCACTCAAGGGAAAGATGAGAGCCCGGCACAATTCTATAAGAGACTATTCTACATGAGGCCTATCGTACGTATACTCCCTTTGATCCCAATAGCCCTGAAAATCAGCATATGATTAACATGGCTTTAGTCAAAGTACAGAAGACATTAGAAGAAAATTGTAGAAACAGGCTGGGTTTGCAGGCATGAATATGTCACAGTTATTGGAGATAGCCAACCAGGTGTTTGTAAATAGAGCTGCAGTAAGCTGCAGAGAGAACCACAGAGAGCGAACACCAAGCCCGGTGAAACGCCGACCTGCTAGCCGCAGCTATTAGAGGGGTCCCCCCAAAGGGCAAGAGAAGGGGGCCCCAAGAAAAATACCCAGTCTGGCCATCTACGCTTGCAGCGTAACCAGTGTGCTTACTGTAAAGGACATTGGAAGGACAAGTGCCCCAGTTGAAAGGGAACAAGGTGACTCTGAGCAGGAGGCCTCAGACAAGGATGAAGGAGCCTTGTTCAATCTGAGCCTTGTTCAGAAGGGTTACTGGATGGAGGGGGACCAGGCTCATGTGCCCGCAAAGAGCCCATGGTCAGGATGACAGTCCGGGGGCAAGGTCATCGAGTTCCTAGTCAATACTGGTGCTGAACATTCAGTAGTGGCCACCCCGTCACCCCCTTATCCAAAAAGACTATTAATATAATTGGAGCCACAGGGGTTTTGGCAAAGCAAGCTTTCTGTTTGCCCCGGACCTGTACCGTAGGGCAGCATGAAGGGATTCACTAGTTCCTGTACATGCCTGACTGCCCCTTGCCTTTTCTAGGAAGGGACATACTTAGCAAACTGAGAGCCACCATCTCTTTTACAAAGAACAGCTCTTTACAGCTAAAGTTACCTGGAATGGGAGTCATCATGGCCCTTACGGTCCCTCAGGAGGAGGAATGGAGACTCTTCTTTTTATTATTATTATTATTATACTTTAAGTTCTAGGGAACATGTGTACAAGGTGCAGGTTTGTTACATATGTATACATGTGCCATGTTGGTGTGCTGCACCCATTAACTCGTCATTTACATTAAGTATGTCTCCTAATGCTATCCCTCCCCCCTCCCCCCACCCCACAACAGGGTGATGTTCCCCATCCTGTGTCCAAGTGTTCTCATTGTTCAATTCCCACCTATGAGTGAGACCACGTGGTGTTTGGTTTTCTGTCCTTGTGATAGTTTGCTCAGAATGATGGCTTCCAGCTTCATCCATGTCCCTACAAAGGACATGAACTCATCCTTTTTTATGGCTGCATAGTATTCCATGGTGTATATGTGCCACATTTTCTTAATCCAGTCTATTATTGATGGACATTTGGGTTGGTTACAAGTCTTTGCTATTGTGAATAGTGCTGCAATAAACATACGTGTGCATGTATCTTTATAGTAGCATGATTTATAGTCCTTTGGGTATATACCCAGTAATGGGATGGCTGGGTCAAATGGTATTTCTAGTTCTAGATCCTTGAGGAATCGCCACACTGTCTTCCACAATGGTTGAACTAGTTTACAGTCCCACCAACAGTGTAAAAGTGTTCCTATTTCTCCACATCCTCTCCAGCACCTGTTGTTTCCTGACTTTTTAATGATGGCCATTCTAACTGGTGTGAGATGGTATCTCATTGTGGTTTTGATTTGCATTTCTCTGATGGCCAGTGATGATGAACATGTCTTCTTTTGAGAAGTGTCTGTTCATATCCTTCACCCACTTTTTGATGGGGTTGTTTGATTTTTTCTTGTAAATTTGTTTGAGTTCTTTGTAGATTCTGGATATTAGCCCTTTGTCAGGTGGGTAGATTGCAAAAATTTTCTTCCATTCTGTAGGTTGCCTGTTCACTCTGATAGTAGTTTCTTTTGCTGTGCAGAAGCTCTTTAGCTTAATTAGATCCCATTTGTCAATTTCGGTTTTTGTTGCCATTGCTTTTGGTGTTTTAGACATGAAGTCCTTGCCCATGCCTATGTCCTGAATGGTATTGCCTAGGTTTTCTTCTAGGGTTTTTATGGTTTTAGGTCTAACATGTAAGTCTTTAATCCATCTTGAATTAATTTTTGTATAAGGTGTAAGGAAGGGATCCAGTTTCAGCTTTCTACATATGGCTAGCCAGTTTTCCCAGCACCATTTATTAAATAGGGAATCCTTTCCCCATTTCTTGTTTTTGTCAGGTTTGTCAAAGATCAGATGGTTGTAGATGTGTGGTATTACTTCTGAGGGCTCTGTTCTGTTCCATTGGTCTGTATCTCTGTTTTGGTACCAGTACCATGCTGTTTTGGTTACTGTAGCCTTGTTCTTTTTGCTTAGGATTGTCTTGGCAATGTGGGCTCTTTTTTGGTTCCATATGAACTTTAAAGTGTTTTTTTCCAATCTGTGAAGAAAGTCATTGGTAGCTTGATGAGGATGGCATTGAATCTATAAATTACCTTGGGCAGTGTGACCATTTTCATGATATTGATTCTTCCTATCCAAGAGCATGGAATGTTCTTCCATTTGTTTGTGTCCTCTTTTATTTCATTGAGCAGTGGTTTGTAGTTCTCCTTGAAGAGGTCCTTCACATCCCTTGTAAGTTGGATTCCTAGGTATTTTATTCTCTTTGAAGCAATTGTGAATGGGAGTTCACTCATGATTTGGCTCTCTGTTTGTCTGTTATTGGTGTACAAGAATGCTTGTGATTTTTGCACATTGATTTTGTATCCTGAGACTTTGCTGAAGTTGCTTATCAGCTTAAGGAGATTTTGGGCTGAGATGATGGGGTTTTCTAAATATACAATCATGTCATCTGCAGACAGGGACAATTTGACTTCCTCTTTTCCTAATTGAATACCTGTATTTCTTTCTCCTGCCTGATTGCCCTGGCCAGAACTTCCAACACTATGTTGAATAGGAGTGGTGAGAGAGGGCATCCCTGTCTTGTGCCAGTTTTCAAAGGGAATGCTTCCAGTTTTTGCCCATTCAGTATGATATTGGCTGTGGGTTTGTCATAAATAGCTCTTATTTTGAAATACATCCCATCAATATCTAATTTATTGAGAGTTTTTAGCATGAAGCGCTGTTGAATTTTGTTGAAGGCCTTTTCTGCATCTATTGAGATAATCGTGGTTTTTGTCTTTGGTTCTGTTTATATGCTGGATTACATTTATTGGTTTGTGTATGTTGAACCAGCCTTGCATCCCAGGGATGAAGCCCACTTGATCGTGGTGGATAAGCTTTTTGATGTGCTGCTGGATTCAGTTTGCCAGTATTTTATTGAGGATTTTTGCGTCAATGTTCATCAGGGATATTGGTCTAAAATTCTCTTTTTTTGTTGTGTCTCTGACAGGCGTTGGTATCAGGATGATGCTGGCCTCATAAAATGAGTTAGGGAGGATTCCTTCTTTTTCTATTGATTGAAATAGTTTCAGAAGGAATGGTACCAGCTCTTCTTTGTACCTCTGGTAGAATTCGGCTGTGAATCCATCTGATCCTGGACTTTTTTTGGTTAGTAGGCTATTAATTATTGCCTCAATTTCAGAGCCTGTTATTGGTCTATTCAGGGATTCAACTTCCTCCTGGTTTAGCCTTGGGAGGGTGTATGTGCCAGGAATTTATCTATTTCTTCTAGATTTTCTAGTTTATTTTCGTAGAGGTGTTTATAGTATTCTCTGTTTGTAGTTTGTATTTCTGTGGGATCGGTGGTGATATCCCCTTTATCATTTTTTATTGCATCCATTTGATTCTTCTCTCTTTTCTTCCTTATTAGTCTTGCTAGTGGTCTATCAATTTTGTTGATCTTTTCAAAAAACCAGCTCCTGGATTCATTGATTTTTTTTTTTTTAAGGGTTTTTTTGTGTCTCTATTTCCTTCAGTTCTGCTCTGATCTTAGTTATTTCTTGCCTTCTGCTAGCTTGTGAATGTGTTTGCTCTTGCTTCTCTAGTTCTTTTCATTGTGATGTTAGGGTGTCAACTTTAGATCTTTCGTGCTTTCTCTTGTGGGCATTTAGTGCTATAAATTTCCCTCTACACACTGCTTTAAATGTGTCCCAGAGATTCTGGTATGTTGTGTCTTTGTTCTCATTGGTTTCAAAGAACATCTTTATTCTGCCTTCATTTCGTTATGTACCCTGTAGTCATTGAGGAGCAGGTTGTTCAGTTTCCATGTAGTTGGGCGGTTTTGAGTGAGTTTCTTAATCCTGAGTTCTAGTTTGATTGCACTATGGTCTGAGAGACAGTTTTTTATATTTTCTGTTCTTTTACATTTGCTGAGGGGTGCTTTACTTCCAACTATGTGGTCAATTTTGGAATAAGTGCAATGTGCTGAGAAAAATGTATGTTCTGTTGATTTGGGGTGGAGAGTTCTGTAGATGACTATTAGGTCCACTTGGTGCAGAGCTGAGTTCAATTCCTGGATATCCTTGTTAACTTTCTGTCTTGTCGATCTGTCTAATGTTCACAGTGGGGTGTTAAAGTCTCCCATTATTATTGTGTGGGAGTCTAAGTCTCTTTGTAGGTCTCTAAGGACTTGCTTTATGAATCTGGGTGCTCCTGTACTGGGTGCTTATATATTTAGGATAGTTAGCTCTTCTTGTTGAATTGATCCCTTTACCATTATGTGATGGCCTTCTTTGTCTCTTTTGATCTTTGTTGGTTTAAAGTCTGTTTTATCTGAGACTAGGATTGCAACCTCTGCTTTTTTTTTTTTTTTCTCGTGCCATGGTTTTCAGCTCCATCAGGTCATTTAAGGTCTTCTCTATGCTGTTTATTCTAGTTAGCCATTCATCTAATCTTTTTTCAAGGTTTTTTAGCTTCTTTGTGATGGGTTCCAACATCCTCCTCTAGCTCAGAGAGGTTTGTTATTACCAATAGTCTGAAGCCTTCTGTCAACTCATCAAAGTCCTTCTCCATCCAGCTTTGTTCCATTGCTGGTGAGGAGCTCTGTTCCTTTGAAGGAGAAGAGGTGCTCTGATTTTTAGAATTTTCAGCTTTTCTGCTCTGGTTTCTCCCCATCTTTGTGGTTTTATCTACCTTTGGTCTTTGATGGTGATGTACAGATGGGGTTTTGGTGTGGATGTCCTTTCTGTTTGTTAGTTTTCCTTCTACCAGTCAGGACCCTCAGCTGCAGGTCTGTTGAAGTTTGCTGGAGGTCCACTCCAGACCTTGTTTGCCTGGGTATCACCAGCGGAGGCTGTAGAACAGCAAATATTGCAGAACAGCAAATGTTGCTGTCTGATTGTTCCTCTGGAAGCTTCGTCTCAGAGGTGCACCTGGCCGTATGAGGTGTCAGTTGGCCCCTACTGGGAGGTGTCTCCCAGTTAGGCTACTCAGGGGTCAGAGACCCACTTGAGGCAGCAGTCTGTCTATTCTCAGACCTCAAACTCCGTGCGGGGAGTCTTTGAAGACTACTCTCTTCAAAGCTGTCAGACAGGGACGTTTAAGCCTGCAGAAGTTTCTGCTGCCTTTTGTTCAGCTATGCCCTGTCCCCAGAGGTGGAGTCTACAGAGGCAGGCAGGCCTCCTTGAACTGCGATGGGCTCCACCCAGTTTGAGCTTCCTGGCCGCTTTGTTTACCTACTCAAGCCTCAGCAATGGCGGGCACCCCTCCTCCAGTCTCGCTGCCGCCTTGCAGTTCAATCTCAGACTGCTGTGCTAGCAATGAGTGAGGGTCCATGGGCGTGGGACCATCTGAGCCAGGTGCAGGATATGATCTCCTGGTGTGCCATTTGCTAAGACCATTGGAAAAGCACAGTATTAGGGTGGGAGTGACCCGGTTTTCCAGGTGTCATCTGTCACGGCTTCCCTTGGCTAGGAAAGGGAATTTCCTGACCTCTTGTGCTTCCTGGGTAAGGCGATGCCTCGCCCTGCTTTGGCTCACACTCCATGGGCTGCATCCACTCTCCTGCACCCACTGTCCGACAAGCCCCAGTGAGATGAACCTGGTACCTCAGCTGGAAATGCGTAAATCACCCGTCTTCTGTGTCGCTCATGCTGGGAGCTGTAGACTGGAGCTGTTCCCATTGGGCCATCTTGGAACCTCATGGAGACTCTTATTAACTGAGCCAGGCCAAGGGATAGGACCAGCCCTGGCTAAGCGGTGGCCAAGGGTGTGGGCGGAAGACAACCCTCCAGAGTTGGCAATCAACCAGGCCCCCATACTCATAGAATTTAAGCCTGGGGCCTAGCCGATCAGGCAAAAACAGTACCCGGTCCCCAGAGAAGCTCTCGAAGGTATCCAGGTCCATCTTATGTGCCTGAGGGCCTTTGGAATTATAGTCCCTGTCAGTCTCCATGGAACACTCTTCTCCTGCCTGTTCCCAAGCCAGGGACCAAGGACTACAGGCCAGTACAGGACCTGTGCTTGGTCAATCAAGCTACAGTGACTTTGCACCCAATGGTACCTAACCCATACACATTGTTGGGGTTACTGCCAGCTAAGGACAGCTGGTTCACCTGCCTGGACCTGAAGGACACTTTCTTTAGCATGAGACTAGCCCCTGAGAGCCAGAAACTGTTTGCCTTTCAGTGGGAGGATCTGGGGTCAGGTGTTACCACTCAGTACACTTGGACCCAGCTACCCCAAGGGTTCAAGAACTCCCCCACCATCTTTGGGGAGGCGTTGGCTTGAGACTTCCAAAAGTTCCTCACTAGAGACCTAGGCTGCGTGTTGCTCCAGTATATCGATGACCTCCTGCTGGGACACCCCACAGCGGTTGGGCACACCAAGGGAACGGATACCCTGCTCTGGCACCTGGAGTACTGTGGGTATAAGGTGTCCAATAAGAAAGCTCAGATCTGCCGACAGCGGGTATGTTACTTGGGATTTGCTATCTGACAGGGAGAGTACAGCCTGGGATCAGAAAGAAAGCAGGTCATTTGCAACCTACCAGAGCCTAAGACCAGAAAGCAGGTGAGAGAATTCTTAGGAGCTGTGGGGTTCTTCAGGTTATGGATCCGAAACTTTGCAGTACTGGCCAAGCCTCCGTACGAAGTCACAAAGGGGGATAACAAAGAGCCTTTTGAATGGGAGTCCCAATAGCAACGAGCTTTTCATGAGTTAAAAGAGAAACTCATGTCAGCCCCAGCCCTGGGGCTGCCTGACCTGACAAAGCCATTTACACTATATGTGTCAGAGAGAGAAAAGATGGCAGTTGGAATTTTAACCCAGATGGTGGGGCCCTGGCCAAGACTGGTAGCCTACCTTTCCAAACAACTAGATGGAGTTTCTAAAGGTTGGCCCCCATGTTTGAGGGCCTTGGCAGCAATTGCCCTGCTAGCACAAGAAGTGGATAAACTAACTGTTGGGCAAAACCTGAACATAAAGGCCTCCCATGCTGCGGTGACTTTAATGAATACCAAAGGACATCATTGGCTCACAAATGCTAGACTAACTAGGTACCAAAGCTTACTCTATGAAAAGCCCTGCATAACTGTTGAAGTTTGCAACATGTTGAACCCTGCCACCTTGCTCCCAGTACCAGAGAGCCCAGTTGAACATAACTGTGTAGAGGTGTTGGACACAGTTTATTCTAGCAGGCCAGACCTCTGAGACCATCCTTAGACATGAGTAGACTGGGAGCTGTATGTGGACAGGAGCAGCTTTGTCAACCCACAAGGAGAGAGGTGTGTGGGATATGCAGTGGTAACCCTGGACACTGTCATTGAAGCCAAATCATTGCCCCAGGGTACTTCAGCCCAGAAGGCCGAACTCATTGCTTTAATTCGGGCCTTAGAGCTAAGTGAAGGTAAGACTGTAAATATTTATACTGACTCTTGGTATGCCTTCTTAACCCTCCAAGTGCATGGGGCATTATATAAAGGAAAAGGCCTTTTGAACTCTGGGGGAAAAGACATAAAATATCAGCAAGAGATCCTGCAATTATTAGAGGCAGTATGGAAGCTCCAAAAGGTGGCAGTCATGCACCGCAAAGGACACCAGTGAACTTCCACCTTGATTGCCTTGGGCAACTCCTGAGCTGACTCAGAGGCTCAGAAAGCAGCATCCACCCCCTACCAGGCATCAGTCACAGTCCCCCTGCTCCCTCAGGTACCTGACCTTGTACTTACTTATTCTAAAGAAGAGAAGGACTTTCTCCAGGCAGAGGGAGGGCAGGTGATAGAAGAAGGATGGATTCAGTTGTTGGATGGAAGAATAGCCGCGCCACAACTGCTAGGAGCCGCAGTCGTACTGGCTGTGCAGGAGACCACCCACGTAGGTCAAGATCACTTGAAAAGTTATTGGGCCAGTACTTCTACATCTTGCATCTGTCGGCCCTTGCCAGAAACAGTGGCGCAGCAGTGTGTCACCTGCTGGCAGTGCGGTGCTGGACAAGGTCCAACCATCCCACCCAGCATGCAAGCTTCTGGAGCAGTCCCCTTTGAAGATCCCCAAGTAGACTTCACTGAGGTGCCCAAATGTGGAGGTAACAAGTATTTGCTAGTTCTAGTGTGTACATACTCTGGGTGGGTGGAGGCCTATCCAACACGGACCGAGAAAGCTCTTGAAGTCACCCGTGTGCTTCTATGAGATCTCATCCCTAAGTTTGGGCTGCCCTTACAAATCGGCTCGGACAACGGGCTGGCGTTTGTGGCTGACTTGGTACAGAAGAAGACAGCAAAGGTGATTGGGTATGAATCAAGGATTGGAACATAGCCCTGTTGTGGCCACGGTGGAAAGGACCCCAGACCGTTGTCTTGACCACTCCCACAGCCATAAAAGTAGAGGAAATCCCAGCCTGGATCCACCACAGTCACGTAAAACCTGCAGCACCTGAGACCTCGGAGGCAAGACCAAGCCCAGACAACCCACGCAAGGTGACCTTGAAGAAGATGACAAGCCCTGCTCCAATCACGCCCGGAAGCTGACTGGTCCATGCATGGCCGAAGCATGAGGAAACTCATTGTGGGACTCATTTTCCTTAAATTTCGAACTTGTGCAGTAAGGACTTCAACTGACCTTCCTCAGACTGAGGACTGTTCAAGTTACTGAGTAGGGCAAAAAGTTAAAACAGTCTGTTTTATAGTTATTATGAATGTACTGGAACTCTAAAAGGGACTTGTGTGTATAATGCCACCCAGTACAAGGTATGCAGCCCAGGAAGTGACCAACCTGATGTGTGCTATAACCCATTAGATCTACTTGATCCCCGTTGGAAAACAGGAGAGTATGTAACTCTAGGAATCGATGGAACTGGACTGGCAGGAAGACCTGGGTTGTGAAGATGAGAGTGAGAACTTCATCTTGAGTGAGGTTCTCAAAGGGGGAAATGAGGAGCGAGGCCATTTCTCTTACTGTCTCCTGTCTCTGAAGAGAAGGAGGAAGTAAAAAGTTGAAAAACAACAGGAATGAAGTCAGTGGCAAGGCCAGCCAGTGCCACTGATGACCAGGCCTGAGGTTAAATGGTTAACCACCCCCCCAACCACATCTGCTCTTAATCTATCACGACCGTTTCATGTGGAACCCCTTAGAGTTGTAAGCCCTTAAAAGGGCCGGGAACTCTGGCTTTGGGGAGCTCGGTTCTTGAGACATGAGTCTGCCGAGGCTCCTGGCCAAATAAAGCCAAATCCTTCCTTAACCCAGTGTCTGAGGGGTTTTGTCAGTGGCTCGTCCTGCTACAATAATATTACAAATAGGCACGTTATTGTGAATAATCTTCTTAACCAGCAACATTTGCAAGAGGACTACTCTCTGCCAGGCCCTGTGTTAAGTGTTCCATGCACACTATCTGCCCCCCTGCCAAGGCCTCTCACTAGCCTTCCAGTGTGGGAAGTAGGTACCTTTATTTCATCACTGATTGTCACACACATCATTATTTTATATACTGTTAAAAAAGGAAAACAAAACCAATTAATTTACACAAAGTATTTCTTAGCCCTTAGAATTTTTATTTTACAGTTTTGAAAGAACTGTTTTAGATTTCCTTCAACAGAGATAGTTACTACATACCACTCTTGTGCACAGATAATAGGGAAAATGCAAGTGAAATGAATAGGTGAAGATACTCCCCAAACTTCCTCTGATCTAGGGCCCACTCTTGGGATCACCATGGCCCAGTCCTTGAGATCCACGTTTTGCCCACAGTGCTGTCCTTTGTGGCAAGAGTGTTGGTATGGTGGCATTGCCTCAAAGAGGTTCCACTCTTGTCTCTGGGGTTCTCTCTCTGGCAGCTGACATCCCATCTGCGAGTTCTAATGTGTATGTCCAGGTGAGAATGACTACATTCACAACTCCTGCCAGCCCCACAAACACCTTAAAACACATCTCTATCTCAGAGATGTTAAGATGTGAAAAGGGTATATCTTAGAGTCCTTGAAATAAATTAGCACTCACTTAAATTATTCCCATTTTAGAAATGAGGCTTAGGAAACTTTAGTAACTCGCCCTTTAATAAGTTCACCCTCACTAACAATTGGCAGAACCAGGATTGAACCCAATCTACCTGAGTCCCTCTGACAGTGTCCTCAGTCAGGAGGAGGTCTCTAGGCCAGGGCCCAGTGGTGAGAACAGGAGAAGCAGAACCACAAACTGTCTTATGCTGGCCTAACACAGAGAACCTCCATGGTTTATCACAAACAGCATAGGCAAAAGAACGGCTATTTTCATAGTTACAGGACAGATTTCACCACAATGCGATACTACTTACTACTTCACCACAATGCGATTCATACCCTTAGGATGGCTATAATTAAAAAAAAAAAAAAGAAAAAGGACATTGGCAACTGCGGGTAGGGATATAGAGAGATTGGAGCCCTCATACATTGCTTTTGGGAATGGGAAATGGTGCAGCTCCGTGGAAAACAGCTTGGCAACTCCTCAAATGGTTAAACATCGAGTTATGAGCCCAGCAATTCTACCCCTAGGTATCTGAGAGAATAAAAAACCTACGTTCACACAAACTCTTGTAATGAATGTTTATAGTCATATAATAGAGAGCTAAAATGTGGAATCAACAGATGAATGAATAAACCAAATGTGGTGTTTCCAGGCAACAATCTATCTTTTCGCTGTCGTAGAGGCTAAAGCAACTAACTCCATCTTGGATGCTAATCTGCCATTTTGACTTCTGATAAACCCATTTGGGGAATGCCTCTAAGATTTCTACTTTACTACTTACTGTAAATCCTGCCCTTAGGCAAATTCGTTTTGAGGCATGGATATCTTTTCCCTATGGTATATAAGCCCTGGGCCTGGGGGGTAATGGTGTGGGGATTCATTGTCTCCTACCACCAGGAACGTGGCTTCCATTCCTATATCCCTATTAAACGTTTACTTCTGAGAAGCTGGATTGTCAGCCTCTTTCTCTGGCCTCTCAACTCCCTTGGCCTTTGGAGGCAGGTTTGCATAGACCTAATCACTGCAGAATAGCCATAAAAACGAATGAAGTCCTGAGGCATATGCTATACCAGGGATGAATCTTGAAAACATTCTAAGTGAAGCCAGACACAAAAGACCAGGTATTGTATGGTTCTATGTATATAAGATGTCCAGAATTGGTAATTGTATAGAGATAGGAAGACGATTAGTGGTTGCCAAGGGCTGGGTAGGTGGGAATGAGGACCGAATACTTGCTATGATCTGAATGTGTGTGTCCCTCCAAAATTCATATGTTGAAACTGAATATGTTGAAAGTGAATACCCGGTGTATTAAGAAGTGGTACCTTTGTGGAAGTGATTAAGTTATAAGCACTCCACCCCAATAAGGGAGACAAGTGTTCTTATAAAAGAGGTCAAGGCCAGGCCTGGTGGCTCACACCTGTAATCCCAGCATTTTGGGAGGCCGAGGCAGGCAGATTGCTTGAGCCCAGGAGTTTGAGGCCAGTCTGGGCAACATGGTGAAACCCTGTCTCTACAAAAATTACAAAAAGTTAGCTGACAGCCGGGCACGGTGGCTCATGCCTGTAATCCCAGCACTTTGGGAGGCTAAGGCAGGTGGATCACTGGAGGTCAGGAGTTTGAGACCAGCCTGGCCAACAGGGTGAAACCCTGTCTCCACTAATAATACAAAAATTAGCCAGGGGTGGTGGCACATGCCTATAATCCTAGCTACTCAGGAGGCTGAGACAGGACAATCGCTTGAACCCGGGAGGCAGAGGTTGTAGTGAGCAGAGATCATGCCATTGCACTCCAACTTGGGCAACAAAGGGAGGCTCTGTCTCGAAACAAAACAAAAAAATAAAAAGTTAGCTGAGAGTGGTGGCACATGCCTATAGTCCCAGCTACTCAGGAGGCTGAGGTGGGAGGATCAGCTGAACCCAGGAGGTTGAGGCTGTAGTGAGTTGTGATTGTGTTGCTGCACTCAACCTGGGCAACAGAGTGAGACCCTGTCTCAACAACAATAAAAAAGAGATCAAAGGGAATGCCTTAGTCCCTTTCCCCCTTTCACTTTTATGCCATGTGAGGACACACAAGAGCACCATCTTGGAAGCAAAGATGGAGCCCTCACCAGACACCAAATCTGCTGGCTTTGATCTTAGAGCTCTCAGCCTCCAGAGCTATGAAAAATAAATATCTGGGCCAGTGGCAGTGACTTGCACCTATAATCCCAGCACTTTGGGAGGCTGAAGTGGGTGGACGACCTGAGGTTGGAAGTTCGAGACCAGCCTGACCAACATGGAGAAACCCCGTCTCTACTAAACATACAAAATTAGCCGGGCATGGTGGCTTATGCCTATATCCTAGCTACTCAGGAGGCTGAGGCAGGAGAATTGCTTGAACCTGGGAGGCGGAGATTGCAGTGAGCCAAAATCGCGCCATTGCACTCCAGCCTGGGCAACAAGAGCGAAACTCTGTATCAAAAAAAAAAAAAAAAAAAAAAATTAAAAAATAAAAATAAATGTCTGTTATTTCTAAATTACCCAATGTTGGGTATTCTGTTATAGCAGCAGGAATGGACTAAGACACTGCCAATAGGTATAAAGTTTCTTCTGGGGGGTGATAAAAATATTCTGGAATTAGAGAGTGATAATGGTTGTACAACATTGTGAATATACTAAAAACCACTGAGTTATACACTGTAATTAATTAATTAATTTAAGACAGTATCTCACTCTGTTGCCGAGGCTGGAGTGTAGTGGCATCATCACAGCTCGCTGCAGCTTCAACCCCCCAAGCTCAAGTGATCCTCCTGCCTCAGCCTCCCAAGACCACAGGCATGCCCCACCATTCCTAATTTTTTTTATTCTTATTTTTGAGGAGATGGGGGTCTTGCCATGATGCCCAAGCTTGTCTGGAACTCCTGGGCTCAAGCCATCCACCTACCTCAGCCTCCCAAAGTGATGGGATTACAGGCATGAACTACTGTGCCTGGCCCAGTTATACACTTTAAAGTGCTAATTTTATGTTATGATAATTATATTTATAGCACTTTAAAGCCCACTCAAGTGTCTATCCTCTATAAAAGCCGTTCCTTAGCCTCTTCTGTCACCCAACCCATCTTCCCACCTCAAAACAGATCCCATTTCTTCTAGGATCCCTTTGTCCATCATCAATACCTGCCTGGTCCACTGCGTGGTAGCCAGCAGTACGTGTATCTCCCCTTCAAGGGTGGTGGGGCCCTGGAGGGCGAGAGATATGAGCTCATCTTTGCGTGCCCCAGCACCACAGCCTGCATGCTGCGTATAAGAAATGCTCAACAAATCTTTGAAATCATTTCAACTCTTTCCTATGCAATAGAGCTGTCAATGCATCTGTGTCTCTTAAACCTCTCCTTCTGCCTGAAGACACTTTGGATTTATCTGGCTTGTGACCAGGTGGCTTCTGAACAAATAGGGACTTTGGTCAGTTTCACAAGGTGCCCACAAGCGCCAAGCACTGTGCTGGGAGCAGTGGCCATAACAGAACTAAATGGCATGGTCCCTGCCTTCAAGGAATTGATAATCCAGTAGTGGGAGATGAGGCAAGAGTCCATACCCCTTTATCCACAGTTTCACTTTCCATGGTTGCAGTTACCCGTGGTCAACTGAGGTTCAAAAGCATTACATACAATAAGATATTTTGCGGCCGGGCGCGGTGGCTCACGCCTGTAATCCCAGCACTTTGGGAGGCCGAGGTGGGCGGATCACGAGATCAGGAGATCGAGACCATCCTGGCTAACACAGTGAAACCCCGTCTCTACTAAAAATACAAATAATTAGCCGGGCGAGGTGGCAGGCGCCTGTAGTCCCAGCTACTCGGGAGGCTGAGGCAGGAGAATGGCATGAACCCCGGGGGGGGGCGGAGCCTGCAGTGAGCCGAGATCGCACCACTGCACTCCAGCCTGGGCGACAACGAGCCTCTGTCTTAAAAAAAAAAAAAAAAAAAAAAAAAAAAAAAAAGATATTTTCAGAGAGAGAGAATGTGACCACATTCACATGACTATGACTATTTTTACAGTATAAGTGTGAAATGCTTTTTGATGAGCGCGATGAGGAAGATGGGTGGTAGACACAGTCCCTTACCTCACTTCTGTAGCCTTAGTGCTGCGTTGACCCTTGGAGTCACCTACTCGGAAGGCTGTTCCAGGATAGTGTGCTAGGAAGCTCTTCTTTGTGTCCAATGGAAGGATGTTGTTGAGGACGTTGGTTAGCACTCTGTGTTGACAAGACTAGCCATGCTGAAGACTTAAATCTCTGTATGTACAGATGAGAGCTGATCTGGCTCCAGGCAATGTAACCATACCAGGTTTGTTGCCCGATGTGTGGAAAGTGATGACACCAAGACACCGAGGTGCAGCACAGAAAGAGGGTTACTCATAAAGCAACCAAATGAGGAGATGAGAGCGAACTTCAAATCTGCCTCCCTGAGTTGGGGCTAGAGATTTTAAGGGGTCTGGATGAGTGTGGGGCTGAGATGTGGGGATCATTCCTTGGTCAAAGAGTGCAGGGTGAAGCCATGGGATGGGGGGAATGAAACTACATTCTCATGCCAATTTGGTTCCACTGTGGGGGCCTTCAGATTGGTTGGCGTCAGCCATTCCGCTGGAATTCAGGATCTGAAAAACATCTTAAGCAATCCTTAAATGAAAGCCTTATGATGCTAACATCAGAGATCCTATCCATAAGAACAATGGGAATGCAAATGGTCATGTGTGACTTATTTAGCAAGCAGCTACAAGGAAGTGTGCCAAGCGCAGCCTGATTAATGCTTAATTATATTTCTGTCAGAACCTGGCATGTAATTTTTGTTAACCCTGATGGTTTCAGCAAGAGACCGGGCCACACTTTCTAGCGGTGGTGTTTTCCAAGGAGGTGAAGCTCATGCAAGTGGCTCTTTCTTCTCACTCCTCTGTCCAGGTGACCCTGTCATAGGCAGACGCTTCCCTCTGAGCCAGCCCATCCCTGTCTCCCTTTCTGTGTGGACATCCTTTCTTCCTCCCTCCTGGCAGCAGGCTGAAGCAACAGCATAGGCACACAGGAAACACACAGCTCCTCACCCTGGCCCTGCTGGGGATCCATTTGGCCAGGCTGCCCAGATCACGGTGGCAAGATTGGAGACTCAAGTTGGGGTGGTGGCTGTGAAATCGAGCATGCCTCCTAGGCTGCTTCGTCAGAAGCCATTTAGGCCTAACTGACTTAGAAAAGGGAGGCTGTTCTGGGAATCAAAATCTAGCTTCCCAGAGTTTTCTCTGCCCTGGAGTTGGGGGCCCAAGCCCCAGATAATAGTGTTACAGACATTACATGCCATTTGCTCATGAGAGCCTTCTTAGCACATATATTCCTTGGGAACATAATGGGAACAAACTGCTTGGATTCAACTCCCATTTCCTAATCAGTTGTGTGGCCGTGGGCGAATTATACTTAACCTCTCGATGCCTCAGTTTTCTCATCAGTAAAATGGGCGTAAGGTCATTGTCTTGATAAATTTACACATGTACAGCACTTTGGGCCACAGTTGGTTCATGGCTAGCACTCCCACCTAAGGCCGGTCCCTCCAGGAACCTGACACTTTTGGTGTTCCATCTCTTCTTCTCAACCATATTCCTGTCATGGTGGGTAGCACCCCTGTTCATCCATTTGAGCCAGCCACAAGCCTAGAGGTCACCCCACTCCCCATCCCCACAAACCATCATCAAGGCTCATCAACCTTATTAACTTCCTTAAAAACTTTCAGATCCATTCCCCTCTGTCCTACTCTACAACTTCTCCCCAGAGCTAGCCCAGTAGCCCCCCAACTACAACCATCCCAGACACTACCCATTTCCACCCTGCAGCCAGAGTCATGCTTTGAAATGCAGACCTGATCTTGTCACCCCTCCCTGGACTCGCCCTGCTGAAATCTCTTAATGACTTTCCACTCCTCTTGGGGTGAAAATCAAAACCCTAACACCATGCAGACTGAGTCTGTTAGAATATTTTTGACCCTGAGGATCAGAAACCCTAGCAAACCAAACTTAAAGTACAGGCAGTTTATTAGCTTCCTCACAGGTAGACTGGATAGGGTGGGCTTCAGGCATTGTACGATTAAGGCTCTAGGAACACGTCCTGCTATTCTCTCAGCCCCGCCTTCGTCCCCGGGTGCCAGCTTTGTTCACAGTTCAGCTAGCATTCTTTTGATCAATATCAAGTGAAACACTTCCAGAGAAAAAAGGGAACATCCTGCCCAGCCATGAAATAAAACTCCTTC
The DNA here is from genome assembly GCF_028878055.3 of Symphalangus syndactylus. Taxonomy (NCBI): domain Eukaryota; kingdom Metazoa; phylum Chordata; class Mammalia; order Primates; family Hylobatidae; genus Symphalangus; species Symphalangus syndactylus. The sequence continues at coordinate 75,574,355 of NC_072436.2, forward strand.
CTGTCAGCCTGAGTGAGCCAGCTGAGGCCATGTGCCCATTCCCAACCAAAAGATTCCTAGTGACATGCGTGCACTGAGTCCTTCCATCCTCTGCCTCTGGTGGGAAATGGGTTCTTCAGGACAAAAACACATTGAAATCATGCTGAAAGATATAACTAATATTAAAACCAGAAAGCTTTGCTTGAATGACACGCAACTCTGAAGAATATGGAAGAGATAACCATGAACCTTAAAGCTCCCCACTGTTCTCAGTGACGGATCTAGGATCACAGGTCCCTAGGGCCTTGACCCCATGGAGATGAGCAGCAAGAGCCAAGGGCTGGAGCCCCAAGAGAGGACAAAAGGCAAGGAGCTTGCTGGCCTCAGAGGAGACTCAACGGATGTGATAGAAAAAACATGAACGTGCTGCTGTAGCATCTTCTGCACCCAGGCTAGGTTCTCAGCCTGCTAATTGTTTTCTTTCTGAAAATGGACTTAACCACCACAAGACTTGAAAGCAGGGACTCGAACTGCTATTTGTACATGGATAGTCACGGCAGCACTATTCACAGTAGGCGTTTGGTGAAGCCTTTTGATTCATCTTTTGGTGAAAACCCAAATGTCCATCTACGGAGGAGTGGATAAACAAACTGTGTTGTACACATATGATGGAATATTATTCAGCCTTGAAAAGGAATAAAGGCATGGAATTCTAACACATGTGTTAAATAAAATTGATAGGCCATTGTTTTGGGCTAAGCTCCTGCACTAAGTCCCAGTAAGACCAGACTCAAAGTCAAAATGGAATCACCCATGCTAAAGTTCCACATCACTAAACCTAAATTAACTTATTATCTGTAGTTCTGAGAAATCAGGAGAGAGAGATAACAGCCAATTTCCCAAACAGGCCAGCTTCAATCTTCAGTTGACAGGATAATGAAGTTCCCTCTGCCTTAATCCTTGCACACAAAAGGTAGCCTGGAGTAACCTGAGGTTCACTAATCAGTGATTTTTCTACTTTTTCGATCTCCTTGTCTCTGCCTTACAAGGAAAGTAGCTTTGAAGTGACTAATACACTTGGCTCTTTGCTTCCACTCCCGCTAGTTCTTTTCTGTCTGTAAGGCCAACCTCTCTGCTCAGCTCATCGGAACATGTATTCTTTTTTTTTTTTTTTGAGACAGAGTCTCGCTCTGTCACCCAGGCTGGAGTGCAATGGCTCTATCTCAACTCACTGCAACCTCCACCTCCCAGGTTCAAGCGATTCTCCTGTCTCACCTGCCGAGTAGCTGGGATTACAGGCCCAGCTAATTTTTGTATTTTTTGTAGAGACAGGGTTTCATCATGTTGGCCAGGCTGGTCTCAAACTCCTGACCTGAAGTGATCCACCTGCTTCAGCCTCCCAAAGTGCTAGGATTACAGGTGTGAGCCACCGCACCCGGCCTAAAACATGTATTCTGTTTTATGGAATGAAGTGTTGCCCAATTCTAGAATCACAAATAAAGTCAGTTAAGATCCTTAAACTGGATTCGTTGTGATTTTGTGTTTTGACATATGTTACAACATGGACAAATCTTGAACATATTATAATAAGTGAAATAGGCCAGACACAAAAGGACAAATATTGGATGATTCCACTTACATGAGCTACCTAAAGCAGCCAAATTCATAGAGACGGAAAGTAGAACGGTGGTTGCCAGGGGTTGGGATGGCAATGGGAGGCAGAGTGAGGAGTTATGCACCCAGTTTCAGAGTGTGGGATGGTTAAAACGTCCTGGCCATGGCGTGGTGGCTCACGCCTGTAATCACAGTACTTTGGGAGGCCGAGGTGGGCAGATTGCTTGAGGTCAGGAGATTGAGATCAGCCTGGTTAACATGGTGAAACCCTGTCTCTACTAAATATATAAGAATTAGCCAGGTGTGGTGGCGTGTGCCTGTAGTCCCAGCTACTCGAGAGGGTGAGGCAGGAGAATTGCTTGAACCCGGAAGGCAGAAGCTACAGTGAGCCGAGATCGTGCCACTGCACTCCAGCCTGGGCAATAGAGTGAGATTCTGCCTCAAAAAAAAAAAAAAAAAAAAAAAAAATTCTAGTGCTGGAAGATATTGATGGTTGCACAATGGGAATGAACTTACTGCCACTGAATTGCATCGCTGGGAAATGGTTAAATGGTAGATTTTATGTTATGTATATTTATCACACAGAAAAAAATAGATCAGCCAGATGTGGTGTAGTCCCAGCTACTTGCGAGGCTGAGGCAGGAGGATCAGTTGACCCCAGGAGTTTGAGGTTATGGTGAGCTATGGTCGTGCAGCCTGGGAACAGATAGAGACCCCATTTCTTAAACAAACAAACAAAAACTTCTGAACAGTAGAGGGGCAACAGGCGGGTCTCAAAGAATAACTATTATTGATTGATTCACCGATCTGGATTAAAGACATTTTTAGTGAAATACTTTCATTAGATCTTGCGAAGATGATAATGCTTGTTCCCAGGCCTCCCAACGCACGGAGCCCCAAGGCAGCGTGTGTGAGAGTGAGCTCCTCTCAGGCCCTGCACAGACTAATCCTCAGTAACACCCAGTCCCTCTGAATCATGGCAGGCTCTTTGTGAGATGGGCGTTTCCTCCTTCTATTCTCTGCAAGGAGGAGGCTGAGGAGTGGCAGGAGGGAGAGAGAGGAGGTGGAGATGGGAATTTCCTCTGGCCAGGCAGGAAAATACTGTGAGGAAACCAAACTGTTCCCATTCATGGAAAATGTCCTTTCCTCCCCACTTCGTGTTGCCAGAGGGTTGATGGAGCAGCTGTCACCAGTTGGGTGTGACTCATTAGTTTATCATCTCTCCCCACCCCTATTCCCAACCCCCTCCCTCCAAACCCACCCACCCTGAAAATGCCTGAGCACAGTCTACTATTTTAAGAACTGAATTCCCTGTCGACATGGCAACTTCAAGGCTGTACCTCTTGTTAGTGGCTGCCTGGATGGAAGAAAAGCCACCTTTCACCAGGGCTCCAGCCAGCCTACAGCCGAGGTTAGACCCAGCCACAGGGTGTCTGTCAACCTATTCTTTTTTGCTTGTTTTACAACCCTTTAAAAACATAAAAACCTTTGGGTAAGAACAATCCTAATGACACTCATCAGATCCCAGAAAAGGTGTTGGTTGATATGGACAGCAGGATGGTGGCCAACTCCCCCGTGGAAAAAAATAAAACTACATTAAACATTTGAAAAAATATATATAATGATAGAACCATTTTTAGCCTGCTGGTCAAACAAAACAGGGCAGGACCATAGTTTTGGGTTTTGGGGTTTGGGTTTTTGATGTTTGTTTTTTTAGAATTTAAAGAGAGTGACAATATGCTTTCATGTTAATTATTTAGCAAACAGCAATACAAAATCTAAATTTTAATTCCTCCATTTTTGATTAATGTGTTTATCTTACAAAGTAAATGCACAACAGCAAAATCATATCTTTAATGTTATTCAAGGGCCAGCTTTTAAATCTGTGGAAGAAGTCTGATTAAACAGTTCCCAAGAACCATAGTTTACCCAACCCCTGCTGCAAGACAAAAGCAACAGGTGTCAACACTGTATTTCTCACTGTGGACATTTGAAAGGTTGCGAGGAAGAGGAGGCTGCTAGGGGAGAAGATGGGAAAGGGATTCTGGAAGAAGGACAATGTGATTGATTTTTAAAATTTCCTTCCAAATCTACACATTTTTATTATACTTTAAAGATTTATTTAGATTCTTCAAGTACTCCATAATTAAAGTCTTAGGCTATGCCACCCTTCCCGTACCCCAGATAATGATTGAGGCTTACAATCTACGATTTCCACTTGTAGAAAATGACATTTACTGCATAACCTCTTCTCTCTCTTTTTTTTTTTTTTTTTGCAACAGCCAAATTTCCTTCAGACATGTTGAAGAAAGGATGTATTTTTAATGTTTCTCTTTTTTGTTTGTTCTTTGAATTTTTTATTTTTTGTCACAATCAAGATAATTTTCAAATAAAAATTTTTAAGCATATTTTAAGCATATGCAAAAGTAGAAAGACTAATGAAATAACCCCTCATGTACCTGATACTCCTAATTTATATTTAAAGGGCTTTTCTGTATAAATTAAAGAAATGGTTTCTACTTGCTTAAAACATGGATTCAAAGGGAAGAAAGGCTGAGCACACGTGTAATCCCAGTTACTTGGGAGGTTGAAACAGGAAGATTGCTTGAGCATAGTAGGACTCCATCTCTATTTAAAAGAAGGAAAGAAAAAGAAAGAAAGAAAGAAAGAGAAGGGAGGGGAGGGAGAGAGGGAGGGAGGGAGGGAGGAAGGAAGGGAACAATACCTCTGCAAATGGCATTTGTACAGAATCCAATTCTAGGTCATGCCTGAAGTGCTGGGTGCAGGTGAAGGTGGGAGGAACATTTGTAGGTAAGAAAGGGGGACCGCTCTTTGATGGTTACCATGGAGACCACTAGGCTAAGATGGTTGAGGTCATTTATGGGGCAGTCAGGTTACTGCTAATGGACTCTGGATCAGAACTATAGGATAAACCTCACTGTCTCTGAAATTCCCTCACCTGCTTCCCACAGTATTATCAATTTGAGGATATTCTCATTCTGAATTTCTAGGGTTTGATTAAAATAGAGACAACAAACAAGCAAAACACGAACAAGCAAAACAAACAAAACAAAGGGTTAATCTGCATACTCACTTTGAGGAGTTCTGGGATTTCTGGGATTTTATAGTCGACTACTTGAGTCCTGTTTACAACAGTAGGGCCCCTAAATCCCCAGAAGAAAATCCTAGGAGGACTCATGCAGGTCTTGGGGTATTGATCCTTATGTGAGGATGCTGAAAGTATAGCCGGTGACACGCAGTCCAGAAGAGCAGGGAATCCAGCTAAGCCAACAAGATTTGGAGAGTTGGGGCTCGCTTTACTCCTCCTGAAGGAACTTGATCCCAGTGTAGAATATCCATCAATTGCCAACGTCCAGGGTTACTTTATACAACAGATCATTCTCTATAGGGCAGATCAGTAAGAAGTGTAACTTTGGCATGGCGCTGCCTGGACTCAGGTTCAATCCACAACATATACTATTTCTACTGTGATGTACTCTCTTTAAAAAAAAAATTGTTTTTAAAGAGATGGGGTCTTGCTATGTTGCCCAGGCCGGTCTCAAACTTCTGGGCTCTAGCAGTTCTCCCACCTCGGCCTCCCAAAGTGCTGGGATTACAGGCCTGAGGCAATGTGCCCAGACTGATGTACCGTCCCTAACACCTACAAATATGGCTGGCCAGGGGAAGGATGTCTAGTACTCTCAAACGGCAGGTACACAGGCAGAAGCAGGCTGGAATTGGTCATCAAGGGATAAACATGAGCAGAGGGGACCAGGCAGAAGGCCACTCGGGACCTAGACTGGTCCTCAGCCACCCGGGACCTAGACTGGTCTTCACGGTGATGAGGTCCAGGCCTGAGGTCCTTAGCGTTCTGACGCTCCGGAGGAAGAAGACTGCACCGGCGAGGGGCGGCCACCAGGGGGTGCGCGGGGGCCGGAATTTCGGGAACCTAGGGCTGCGGCGGGAGAGAAGCAGGGGTGGCCTGGCAATGACAGGTATGTTATGGGCGGCTGCTGACCTGTCGCTAGCTCCTACATAACCAGCAGCTCCTTAAGTGCAGTTATTATGTTTTTGTCGCCTTGCTTTCCCAACTGCCCATGAGCCTCGTTCTGAGGTTTGCTCTTTGAAGAGTCAAATGGTTACGTTCTCACTCTGGGAGGAGGGGAAGTGAGGCAGCCCTGCTCAGACTTCTTGGTCTCGGGGCACCTTTATACTCTTAAATGTTACTGAAGACCTCGAAGAGCTTTTAGTTTGTTTATGTGGGTTGTACCTCTCAATAGTTACCAGTTTTTAGATTAAAACTGAACCGGCCTGGCCAATATGGGGAAACCCCATCTCTACTAAAAATTTTAAAAATTAGCCGCCCTGGTGGTGGGCGCCTGTGGTCCCAGCTACTTGGGAGGCTGAGGCAGGAAAATGGCTTGAATCTGGCAGGCAGAGGTTGCAGAGAGCCGAAATCGCGCCACTGCACTCCAGCCTGGGTGACAGAGCGAGACTCTCTGTCTCTCAAAACAAAACAAAATTGGCCAGGCGTGGTAGCTCAAGCCTGTAATCCCAGCACTTTGGGAGGCCGAGGCGGGCAGATCAGGAGTTTGAGACCAACCTGGCCAATATGGTGAAAACCCATTTCTACTAAAAATACAAAAATTAGCCAGGCGTGGTGTCGCATGCCTATAGTCCCAGCTACTTGGGTGGCTGAGGCAGAAGAATCACTTGAACTTGGGAGGCAGAGGTTGCAGTGAGCCGAGATCAGGCCACTGCACTCCAGCCTGGGCAACAGAGCGAGACTCTGTCTCAAAAATAAAAAAATAAAATAAAATAAAAAACCGAAGCAGTCACGGTGGCCCATGCCTACAATCTCAGCTACTTGGGAGGCTGAGACAGGAGGATGCTTGAGCCCAGGAGTTCGAGGTCAGCCTGGGTAACACAGCAGAGACCCCTGTCTCAAAAAAAAAAAAAAAAAAGTTTAAAAAGTGTAAAATCAAATAGAAACCAACGGCTGGGTGTAGTGGTTCATGCCTATCATCCCAGCACTTTGGGAAGCCAAGGTGGGTGGATTACCTGAGGTCAGAGTTCGAGACCAGCCTGGCCAACATGGCAAAACCCCATCTCTACTAAAAATACAACAATTAGTCGGGTGTGGTGGCACGTGCCTGTAGTCCCAGCTATTCGGGAGGCCGAGGCAAGAGAATCGCTTGAACGTGGGAGGCGGAGGTTGCTGTGAGCCAAGATTGGGCCATTGCACTCCAGCCTGGGCGACAGAGCGAGACTCCGTCTCAAGAAGAACAACAACAACAACCAAAAAAACAAAATGGAGAATTTAAAAAATTTATTTATTTATTACCATAATAAACCTGCTACATGTTAACATAACATTTCTCATTTAGAAAAATACCTATATTTTCCAAAACAAAAAGAAGTTTGGCCCTCTTTTATATTTCTGCGATTTTAAAAAGTGTCTAGCTTAATAAAAGACAGATGGAGTCTCATATCTGCTTTTGTATTCAGTCTGCTGTGATATCAGACTGAGTTTTCCCAGAGCACGCAGTTTTGTACACTCAAGAGAGAACAGGGCGAAATGGGCAAATAACATCTCATATGAAAGTAGTTTTGGCCCTGCAGACCCCCTGCCCATTTTGATATTAAGTAGAGTCTAAATGCCATACAGTGTTATTTTGGGATGAGGATCGAATTGCTTTTTGTAAAAGGAAGGTTGCCTTTGGTGAGGGCTGAGGGCTGAGCACTGAGCACCAGTTTACCTGAAGTTCAACCATAGGCAAAGATGTGATGTCCACAGCCAGGGATGCTAGAAAGCAGGGCCTCCGCTGGTGTAGACACGCACATGCTTCATGTCTATTCCCAGCCTGTGAGTGGTAGGGCTGTATTGCAGCTGACTTGTCACTGCTTGCTGTCCTGAACTGCAGCTGATAGAAGAATGGCCAGAGGCATAGGAAAAGGTTGACTTGCTGGGAGGAGAATCTTGTTTTTCTGATTCAGGTACTCTGCTGACTTTGAAACCATAGGGTTCTTATCAATTCAAAAATATTTCAAGACAGGCTGGGCACGGTGGCTCACGCCTGTAATCCCAGCACTTTGGGAGGTCGACGAGGGAGGATCGCTTGAGCCCAGGAGTTCAAGGGAGGATTGCTTGAGCCCAGGAGTTCGAGACCAGCCGGGGCAACATAGTGAAACCCCATCTCTTACCAAAAAAACGAAAAACAATTAAACTAGTATGGTGGCATGCATGTATAGTCCCTGTTACTCGGGAGGCTGAGGTGGGAGGACCACTTGAGCCCAGGAGTTCAAGGCTGCAGTAAGCGGTGATCACACCATTGCACTCCAGCCTGGGTGACAGAGCAAGATCCCATCTCAAAAAAAAAATTATATTTTTCAGAACAATGGCCCCAACATCTCTGTACCCCTAGGCCTGTCCTGGTGGGGTTGGGAGGGCTGTGCGGAATGTCCCATCTGAAGGCAATGTGGGAGCATTGAGTAACAGATCATGCAAATTTCTTCCCAGTTATTTTCCTCCCAGGGTACCAAACCAAAGGGATTATTGTAATCATCTGAGGAACTTCCTAAGTATACTGATCCCTGGTCCCACCTCAGATCAACCAGGAGGGTAGCCTGGTTTTTAACACTCCCAGCAATTCTGGTACCACCAGGCTTGGGAGCCACCGGCCTTCTCTAACCCTGTTTACAAACTCAACAAAGGCCCTCCATCCTTAGGCCCTTGAAATCACCTGGAGCATGTATTTAAAATTTTGAATTCCAGCCTGTATGGTGGTGCACGCCTGTAGTCCCAGTTACTTGGGAGGCTGAGATAGGAGGAACGCTTGAGCACAAGAGTTCAAGTATAGCCTTGTCAACATAGCAAGACCCCCGTTTCTAAAAAATAAAGTAAAATGTGAATTTCTCAGGCCCAATCCTTAGAGGCCCAATATCTAAATTGGGTAGATCTAGGATAGCCTCAGGAACAGGTTTTCAACCAATATCCCAGTTAATTCTACTGTAAGGGGACTAGGACCACAGTTTGCCTCCAGGGTTACTGCAGTCTGTGTGTCACACTCCATGTGTCACAGTCTGGGTGCCACAGTCCTTGTGTTGCCCATGAGTGACACTCGGCTGGGGGTGGAGGCTCACACCTGTAATCCCAGCACTTTGGGAGGTCGAGGTGGGAGGACTGCTTGAGCTCAGAGTTCGAGAGCAGCCTGAGCAACACGATAAGATGCCCATCTCTATAAAAAATTAAAAAATTCACCCAGCATGGTGGCGCATGTCTATAGTCCCAGCTACTTGGGAGACTGAGGTAGGAGAATCGCTTGACACTGGGAGGCAGAGGCTGCAGTGAGCCATGATTGCATCACTGCACTCCAGCCTGGGTGACAGAGGGAGACCTTGTATCAAAAAAAATTTACCAAAGAGTTACACTCCACGTGTTGCGGTGTGTGTCACAGTCCATGGTGTGTCACAGTCCCTGTGTCGTGGTGTGTCACAGTCCCTGTGTCGTGGTATGTCACAGTCCCTGTGTCATGGTGTGTGTGTCACGGTCTGTGGCATGTAACAATCCCTGTGTTGTGGTATGTGTGTCACAGTCCGTGGTGTGCCACAGTCCCTGTGTTGTGGTGCGTGTGTCATAGTCTGTGGTGTGGCACGGTCCCTGTGTCACACTGTGTGTTGCCGTGTGTGTGTCACAGTCCGGTGTGTTACTCTATGTGTTGCAGTCTGTGTGTTACAAAGTGACTTTAGGGCCCAACTCAGAATCAGCATAATCTTAGCCTTCCCTCCTTTATCCCCTAAAAAACCAGACGCCCTCCTGGGAGCCAAAATTTAAATCCAGGAGTTCCAAGTCCCCTCTGATGAAGGTGACAGCCTTCCTCCCCAGTCCCAGGACTGTGTACTCCAAGAAGATCCCTTTATTCTCAAATCCTGCCTGGGCCCTAGCCTGAGCATTGGTCATGCCCGCATTCACCCACTTGCCTTCTCCCCACTTTTCTACCATCCTTCTGATTTGGTCTTGGGGGTATGTGCTTGTGGACAGATACACATCCATCTTTCAAAAGAGCTCAGCTAAACGTGCACCAGGAAAAAAAAAAGTAGACTTAGGAGCTCACTCAGATTTCCTTACACAGAGCCCTGCCCCACCTTCTCCCCCTGATTTCATAGAGGATATTTTAGTCTCATCTTCCCACAAGGAGCCGCTCTTTGCTCTCCACCTCCACCGTCCACCTCCAGCCATTGGTTTGGATGGCCACCAGCCTGAGCGGCTCACAGAGTTTCCTAGCAGGACTCCTGGAGCCCTGGCTCCCTGGGAAACAGCCCCTGAGATCCGCATGCAGCCCGCGGCCCTCCCCCTCTGCTGCTGCCTCAGCTTTCACCCCCACATACGAAGGGAGTGAGTGGTAACTCATTTCATGAATTGCGTTAAGCATCAAATCATGATGTGTGTGTGTGTGTTTTTTCACTTGTGTCTATACACACACACACACATACACTCTCACACACTCAGGATGAAGTTGGGTTTGTCTGTTTCTTTAAATCCCTGCTCAGCTCCATCATCTGTGGTCTGAACTACCTGGGGACCATCAGTGGAATCTGGAGTTCTCTGCTGTCAGTTTTGGAAGACTTGATTCGGGGAGACCCAGTGAAAATGATGAAAGCACACCCATCAGGGCTATCTCCCAGCTCCCATGCTAATTACAGCCGAATCTCTGGGGGTGGCCCTGGCCCCCCAGGGCTGCAGTGGCAGCAAGGCTGAAGAGCACAGCCCCACTCTGAGTCCTTAGGTGCAGCTTCCCTTCCTCCTTCCCTCATTTCTGTGGGTTTTCTTGGTTTGGAGACCAACCAGAAGAAGCTGGTCTAACCCAAGGAAAAGGGAAACTATCAGAATGAAGTCCTCATTCATTTATTCAGTCTCTCTTTAGTCAACATTTATTGGGTATCTACCATGTCAAGCCCTGGGCTAACTATTAGAGGTACTAGGTTGAAAATAAAGGTACAGGCCCCAGAAGCATAGTGGGGGTAACAGTTATCAAACTAGCAACTGCAGAGAGAGCTTAGCTTGTTCCCTAGGATGTTGGCCCATCTTGCTGGACCAGGGGCGGAGGGCTGTATGAGTGACGCAGGCCATTGTGGGGAGTAAGGATTCATCCACAGCAGTTTCCCCTGTAGGACGGGCAGCTTCAGATACCACAAGAGTCCTTTGAGAGCCCTCAGCTTTCAGGCCCAGGCTCTTTAATTCTTCATGTTACACTTCATCGGCTCTGTGCCAGGCACTGCTGTCATGCCCATTTTACAGACAAGGAAACTGAAGCTCTGAGAATTAATTCGATTGTCTAAATTCTTCAGGAAGAAGAGCCAGAAGCAATCCTGGGGTCTGTGTGACTTCAGAGCTCTTTGTGTGACAGCTGACCTGTCCCAGCTCTAGACAGGCACGCTTTCTTTTTTTGAGACGGGGTCTTGCTCTGTTGCCCAGGCTGGAGTGCAGTAGTGCAATCACCACTCATTGCAGCCTCAACCTCCTGGGCACAAGTGATCCTCCCACCTCAGCCTCCCCAGTAGCTGGGACTATACGGACACGCCACAATGCCCAGCTAATTTTTTTTTTGCATTTTTTGTAGAGACCGGGTTCCACCATGTTGCCCAGGCTGGTGTCAAACTCCTGGGCTCAAGTGATAGGCAAGCTTTGATGAAGGAACTGGTAAAAACTGACAGGACCATTTCACTGGTACCTCAAAGGAGCCCTGCCCCTGCCCGGAGAGCTGGCAGTGTGAGGCTGCTGGTGTCAGCAGTGGTGAGTGGGGCTTTGAGGCTACTGTGGAAGATGGTGCCGGGGCTGCAGCACTCCTGGTGGGTAGCCAGCCATCACCTCCTGGGCACAATAGCTGACATTTATTGGCTGCTTACTATGTGCGAGGCACTGCCTAAGCATGATATAATTTATCTAATATTTACAGCTACTCCCAGTTTTACAGAGTAGGCAACTGAGGCACAGAGAGGTAAGATAATTTTTATGGGGTCAGATGCTGGTAAATGCGGAGCCAGGATTCGAACCCAGGCACTTTGACTACTGAGCTTGTGCACTTAAGCACTGCGCTAGACGGCCTGTGTTTGGTGTGTCTGAAGGATGTCATATTTTTAAGTGCATTTGGCTTCATTGATGACGTGCCCCAAGAAAGAAGACAGCAAGTGTGGTAGACTGCACACATGGCTGCAGTACTTTGCAGCTCTTTCCATTTCAAGTGAAGTCCATTTGCCCACCCCTTGTGTTTGACAACACTTACTTTGATGAAGAGAATGTGGTGGAAGGGAAGGTGCGTCCGTTCCAAGCCTGGGGCTCAAGAAGTCTTGTAGCTTTTGCTCTTCCCATCCTTGGAAGCCTACTGCCATTGGAAGAAGCCCGGGGTAGGCTAGTGTGCTAGATGAGAGACACGTGGCCAGGTCACCCTTTCACCCCAGCTGACAGCCTGCCAACCACCAGATGTGTGAGAGAGGCCATCTTAAACCATCCGGTGACCTGCCAGCTCACCACAAACACAGTGAGCCCAGCAGAGCCAAGCCAGAAGAACCGCCCAGCCGACCCACAGAGTCATGAGCAAATAAATGTTTATTGTTTTAAGCTACTGAGTGTAAGCCACTGGGTGGCTCATTTTGTAGCAATAGATAACTGATACAGCAGGAGACACTTGAAAGAGGAGGAAGCTCTGGAGTTGGAGGCATTCCCACCGGACAGTATGGCTAAATAGAAACCCTATGAAGCAGGAAAAATACGGATTCAGAGGACAAAGGGGAGAAGCGGGAGAGACCCTGCCTAGGTCCTTCGGAAACCCAGCACCCCTACTTCTGGCTTCTGCCAGATGGAGGAGTGGCAAGAGGAGAGAAATTCCAGATAGATGATGGGAAGCCGAAAGCAGGGGTTGTCTGCTGACTTTGGGAAGAGAGTCCCCCCACCCCACCGCCAGCACAAGGCAGCCGCCTCTTGACAGATTCAGTGGTGTTGCGTGTTGTGCAGAAAGGACTTGAGACACTCCCTTGAACTTCCCCAGGACCCTGTGTGCTATGGAAGGGATCCAGATACTCCCACTGGGCTACTGCAGTGATTGGGACTAGCGATAAGAGGCTGTGAACCTCCACTCAAGCAGGATTGTGAGAATGGGAAGTAGAAGGATTGCAGAAAGGTTTAGGATGCAAAGTGTAGGAAAACTTGGAGCAACTGAACTAGAGGATCTGGCCACTGCGGGCGGGGCATCCTGAAGAAACACTGCTTGTCAGAGTACAAAAGGATGCCTCGACAACCAACAACAGGAATAAAAAAAGATTACACGCCGCTTATTAAACGCCATTACCATATAGTATGTACATATCATGGTGTAATCATGTCTCTTTGGTGACATTGGTGATTTCTTGATGTAGCCATCTGCCCTTGTTTTAAGGGTTCCCCTTCCTTGGGGCATTTGCATTTTAAAAGGAATCAAAGCCTGCAGGTGAAGGGATGATGTTTGATTGGTATAATTTCAGGCATTCGTTGAAAATGGAACAAGGGTTTTCTTTTATGTTGGCTCCTTCCCTAGGTTCTTGACTTCGGTGCCAGCCACGAAACCACAGAAAGCATCCCCCAGGACGTTGGCGTTGGACTCCTTTCATTCCCTTCCTCCCAAAGTGTCCCACTGTTGCTCTGACTTGAGGGAGCAGGGCTCTCCCTGGCCCTCCCGGCTGCTCCCGGCTGCTCCCGGCTCAGGAGCGTGGGAGGTGAGGGGACGCGGCCGGGGGCGGCTCGGTTGGGGGTGGGGGGTGGGGCTCGCGCGGCCGCCAGGGGGCGCTGCGGCGCCGCCGAGGCCGCGGCATCCTGGGCGTGTGGCCTGGCGTGGGCACTTTTGTGTTGTTTAGATGCCAGCGTTCGCCGCTCACTCCTTTCTCAAACATGTTTCTAATTTACGCAGTATCTCTTCTACGGAAAAAAACTTTAGGGAAAAAAGATGCATGCTTAACGTCAGTGCCAGGGTGGGCAAAAATGGGTTTTGACACCAGATGCAGGTTTAGTTCCTGAACCCTCTGGGCGTGGGGTGAGCCGCCGGCAGGGCTCCTCCGCAGCTGCTCCTCCCGCTGGGGACAGAGGCGCCTGGAAACGCGCACGCCCGAACCCGGCCGCCCCGAAAGCCGCGCGTGGAGCCAGCACGCCCGCAGGTGCTCCTCCTGAAAACGGGTTCGCTTTCTGGCCGGGCAGGTTCAGGGCCGGTGCCCGAGGAGGGGAAGGACGACGCTGCACAGAACCTGGCGCGCCCCGCGGAGGGGGCCTAGTCTGGGCTTCTGGCCTTGCCCGGGCGCTGCCGGCACCCCCGGGGAGCAGAGAGGTGGAGGGGGCACTGTCCGTGCGCCGGGGGCAGCCACTGGGCACAGGGCAAGGTGGGGAAGGTGCGGGAGGAGAGGAGAGCCAGAGACCGGTCTGATGGGGGTCGGGGGGATGTGGGAACCAACAAGCCTGACACCTGCAAATAGAAGTCATCAGGAAAGAGACCTCAAGGCCCATTCGACTGCTGGGAGGTCTCCGGGGTGGGGTCCTGGGGGGAGGAGTGTCTGATTGACGGCTAGGTTCTGTTTTTCAGACCAGATTAAAAAAAAAAAAATCCCCTGTCGCCTGGGGAGATGTCTTAGTCACTTTCCTCCAGCAGGAAGCTGCTTCATGTTGGAGCCTCCTGGGATTGGCAGAGTTAAAAATCCTTTAACCCAGGATGCCTTGGGCCTTTTGTTCAGCCCTGACAATAGAATTGGGTGGAGGGGGCTGGGAAGGCAAGTAGCTGGGTTAGAGATGCATCTGTGGGGTGGGGGTATGGGGAAGCTTGTGTTCAGCCACTGGGTACATGAAAGCAATTGTGTGTGTGTGTGTGTGTGTGTGTGTGTGTGTGTCGGGGGAGGGTATAAGGGAGCCCAGGGACACTGGGGCACCAGCTCGTTAACACATGTGTACGAATGCCGGCTGTGCGCTTGGCAAATCCTTAATTACACAGGGAGACCTTCCTAAACCGGGAACTCAGTATTGGTCCCTGAAAGGTTGGGTAATGACTTTTTCTTGCATCTGGAATCCAAGGGGACCAATCTCTCTGGCTCCCCTGGGCTCTCAGATTCTTCTAGATATCTTTGTCTTCTAAAATTCTGGGATCCCACGGGAAGACACATAGTTAAGGACACTCAGAAATACATACCTTTCAACCCTATTAATCATCCTAAAACCTGTGCTTTCAACATATCACGTCCTTGATCTGTAACCCTCAGGGGCACCCACGATCTCCAATGACTGGGAGTGATGGCATTTAAGTCTTTCCACCATGCAGAAGTTTCTTCCCTCATTCCCCATGAATTCTCTCCTGTAGCCAGCCTGGCCCCTCATAACCCCTTGGATATACTGTATCTTGAATTCTCCAGCCTTTCTGCAGTTGCCTTCCTGGGACATTCATTCCCATGTTCACAATCTAGCCAATTGTATCCCTTCTCTATTCAGTTATAGCATCAGTCAGTCAATCAATAAGCATTTATTGAAAGTCCACTATGTGCAAGACATGTTCTAGGCCCTGGTAATACATCCGAGACTAAGACAAATACCTCCTCTTAAGGATTTTATATTTTAATGGGAGAAACAGAGTAGACTCATGGCTCACGCCTGTAATCCCAGGACTTTGGGAGGCCAAGGCAAGAGGATCACTTGAGGCCAGGAGCTCAAAACCAGCCTGGGCAGCAAGTGTCTTCTTTTGCCTCTACAAAAGAAAATTTTAAATAACAAAAAAAGGAAGCTAAACTAGAGTATTGTGGTAGAGGGGTGTGTGTGTGTGCATGTGGGTGCGTCCGTGTGTGTGGTGGGTTGATGGGTGCTGTTTTATTTAGCCAGGGAAGGTCTCTTTGAGGAGGTGGCATTCGAGACCTTGTGGGTGGAAAGGAGGCAGCCATGTGGCGATCTGGGGAAGAGTGCTGCAAGCAGAAGGGCAAGTAAAAACAAAAGCCTTGCGGCAGAAATGTGCTCCTTATGCTTAAGAAACACTGTGAAGGCCAACGTGGTTGGAGCAATGTGAGCAAGAAGAATAGAGGGGCCTTGGGAACAGAGGTAGCTGAGTCCTCATGGATCAAGGTAAGAAGTGTGGGTTTTATTTTGTTGCAGTGGGAAGCCTTTGGAGGGTTAAAAGGTGGGGAGTGAAGAAAACAGTTAAGATACTTTGCAAAAGTCCTGGCAGGAGGAGATTTTTAAAAACCAGAGTTGTGGCTATGGAGATGGTGAGATGTGATACTGGTTTCTGGGTCAGTTTTGGAGGTGGGAGTAGATAAGGCTTATTGATAATCTGACCCAGGACTAACTGGGTAGATCGGTGCCTATGTTGGGGGTAGGAGGTGGATGTGTAATTGTGTTTGGGCCATGCCAAGACCTATCAGACATCAGGTAAATATGTGTAGACAGCTTTGAGTCTGGAGTTCAGATTTAAATTTGAGAACCAGCATGTAGGTAGTTTCAAAGTAGTAGGCCAGAGTAATTCCACTTAGGGAGAGAGTCAAGTAAGTAGGTAGCAGATGGCTGAGACTGGTGCCACTCCAACCTTCAGAGATCTGGTAGGCGAAAACCCAGCAGAGCAGACTGAGGAAGACAGCCCATGAAATTGGAGGAAAACCAGAAGATGGTGATGACAAGGAACTCAGTAAAGGAAGTATTTTGAGAAAGAGGATGTATCAGTCTGCTATTGCTAGGTAACAAACAACCACAGAAATCTCAATGGCATAACAGTAAGTATTTATTTGACTCACATAGCTGTGGGTCAGCTGGAGGTTGGCTGGATGAGGCTGATGTTGGCTGGGTGGCTCTAAGCCGCCATTGGGCTGAGCCTGCTCTGCATACATGTCCCTCACTCTTCTTGTACCTGCAGGCCAGCTAGGGCACATTTTTCTCCCGTGGTGATAATAGGCACAAAAAAGCAGGTGGAAACATAAAATGCCTCTACAGGCCTAGATTTGGAACTGGCACCATGTCACTTCCTCCTACATTCCATTGGCCAAAAGAGGTCATGCAGCCACACCCAAAGTCAAGGGGCAAGAAAGTACAGTATAGTCTACTTCTAGCGGGAGGGACAGCAAAGTCGAATTGAAGGGGAGGGATAGAGTGAGGCAGGACAAGAAATAGGACCCATAATTCAGTCTTCCACAGAGAGAGTGGTCAAACACGTTCAGTGCCACTGACAGGCCAGATGAATAGAGGACGGTGAACTGGCCACCAATGTGACCTTAAAATGTCAGTCATTGGCATCCTTGATAAGAGCTATTAAAACAGACAGCTAGGGCTAAAAGCCCAGTTGGAGTGGGTGGAAATGAGAATGAGAAGTGTGGAGGTGGAGATGTCAGTGTGTAGACAACTCTTTCAGGAACAGTCACTCTAAAGAGGGGCAGAAAAATGGTATAATAGCAAGAAGGGGATATGAGGCTAAGGCTTTAGAGCTTTTTAAGTCCTGTTTAACTTCCATGGAAAGGCTCTGGTAGGAAGGAAGAAATTGATGAACATAACAGAAAGCGGATAATTGTGCTGGCAAAAGGGGATGGGGCCCAGGGCACAGATGGAGGGCTTGGCCATGGATGGCGGGTGGAGAGAATGCAGAGCTATAGGCATTCTGGTGGCTTTGGAGGGAGGTAGGAAGATCCGGCAACAGATCGTACCTACTTTCTCTATGAAGGATAGTCTGAGGTTACAGTAAGAATGAAAGAGGAAGGGGAGTTGAGAGTATGCAGAGAGAGGAGAAAGTGTGAAATTATTGCACTGTGGAGAGGGAAAAGGAATTTTCTAAGTAACCGTAGTAGGATTGTCCAACAATTCAAATGCCTGTTTGAAATTTATGGCCAGAAATTTGAATTGAGTCCATTCAGAGTAGCTGGCCGATTTTCTTTAGTGGTGTTCAGTTGCTCAGGTGCAGGTGTGAAGTAAACAGTTTGATTTAACCACAGCTGGGTTTTCGCCCAGTGAATACAATGGAGAGAGACCAGAGCAAGAAATGTAGGAGTGTTTGCCAGGGAGATTTTGTGTGCTGGAGCGTGGAGTTTCAGTTCTCAGCTGGCTGAGAACGAAGGCCTGAGGGGAGAGATGTCATGAGAAAACAGGAGAGTCATGGAATAGAGGTCTGAGTTGGGAAAATTGCTGAGTCCAAGAACTAAAGTAAGTGACCTGGAGGACTGATAGGTGAAGGGATCTCTGGATCTGAGAGTTTAGAGATGGTGTAGACATTCATGGTTCCAAGATCTAGGATATGACCAGGAGGCTGAGGCAGGGCAGGAAGAATATTCTGCTAGGGCTAAGGATATTAACAGTCTTAGAGATCGGAGTGTTGGGTGGGTCATCAGCATAGATGCTGAAGTCACCAAAAATGATGATATGAGAGGAGAAAGAGCCTGATACTAAAATAATCAAGGGTTGGGGGAAGTGACTAGGAGGGTGACAGATGACATTAACTAGGAGGGGTGATTGGTGGCTTTTTAAATTAAATATTTTTAATTTTTAATACTTTTTAGAGTAGTTTCAGATTCACAGCAAAATTGAGTGGAAAATCCAGGGTTCTATATATCCACCCTCCTGAGAGCAGTGTCCCCCACTATCAACATTCCCCACCAGTATTTGTTACAATTGACGAACCTAAGTGACACATTGTTATCACCCCAAGTCCATAGTTTACATTGATGTGAATGCTTTATTCTTACTTTACATTACTTTTGCTGTTGTACATTCTGTAGGTTTGAACAAATGTATTATGACATTTATCCACCATTATAGTATCACATCTAGTAGTTTTGCTGCCCTAAGAGGCTGGGCTTTTGAAAGAGGAAGGAGAAACTGTTTAGATTCAGTGATGAATGCGGAGGACATCTTCAGGCCCCGAGCTGGGTGGCTGGAGGGAGAAAAGACCCTCTACTGGAGAGGGCTATAGGGCAGCAGCGTCCTGGGGGCAGGTGGGCTTCTGGAAGAAGAAAGTGAGGGTTCTAGTTTTGGAGGAGCTTGAGAGTAGAGGCCTGGGGTAAGATTGGGCAGCGCAGGCAGGGTGGAGGCAGGGTTGGCTGCTGGGTGCTCAGCAGTGTGGGGTCGGGAATGTGTGCTGTGGTGAGTGGGGGCGGCTGGGGCAGGCGGCAGGCCCTGGAGGGAGGTGGCAGGTCGGACACCCTCACCTGGCCCTGTTGTGGAAGCTTTCCAGATGACCTTGGGGAAAAACAGACTTCCCTTTCCAGGAACCCCTCTAAATTCGGCTGGTCGTGGTTCTCGGGGTTTATTCTCTCCTTCCCGGTATCTTCAGCGTTCTTCTTCTGTGTGGATTTCTTACTTCCTCAATTAGAGGAACTTTTGGGCAGGAACCCCAGCTCTACCATTTTGCACCTGCTCAAGTGCAGTACAGCACTTGACACATCATGTTTGTTGACTGCGTTGGATACAACTGCGGTCTGGTTTCCCTTCGCGGCCAGGAATCCAAGAACGCACCCTCACCCCGCGGCTGCCTCCCGGGCCAGCTGCCATGCAGGTTCCCGGTAACCCGACGCCGGGCCGCTCCCCCTCCCGCCCCGGGGCTGCGGCCGCCAATGGACGCAGCCCAAGCCTCCGTCTGGGCCGTGGGCCCCTCTCGGCGCCGCCCCCGCTGGGCTGGATCAGGGGCACCCGAGGCAAAGGGCCTGCAGACGCGCGAGCACAAACCGGCTCCCGTTCCCAGCCCCTGCTCGCCGCCCTCTGCGTGTCCCGGCCCCGGCCCCGCCGGGACACCTCTGCCCCCTGCCTCGAGCCCGGGAGGCCTGGCTGCCGCCCCAGGGCGCCCGGGCAGTTGCAGATGGCGGCCTCCAGAGGGCCACGCCGGGGCCTCTCCCAGCCCGGGAGCCAAGACACTTGGCTCTGGCCCCTCTCCACCGTTTGACCTGCCCAGAGACGTTGGGCGGTCCGAGAGCCTCCGAGCCTCAGTCTTCTCATCTGTAGCTGGGGCTGGGCCCTGCGCACCTCTGAGTGGAGTGATGCAAGGGTGAAGGGTTCGAAAGTCTCCCTGTGTTGCCCAGGGGTCAAGGTCAAACCCAAGACACAGTGGCCGCCAGCAGCTGCCCCGCCCGCAGCAGCTGCAGAACCGCAGCTCCTCCTGCCACCATCCAGGGAACTCCCTAGCTCCAGAGGAGGAGCCTAACAAGGGCACTTGGCTTTCCTCCATGTCCCCGGCACGAGGCGTTTCCTGCAGCTCCTCACTTCCAATGTAGAAATCAGCTCTGGGTTTCAGCAACCCTGGGAGAGGAGGCTGGAAATAGATGCTGGGCCAGCAGGAAGGTACACAGGCGGGACACCTTTCAGCTGCCTGTTTCATCTCGCGTACACGATACTCGCTAGAGTGTAACAAGTGTACCAGAGGAAACACTCACTGTAATGCCGATTTTCTCCCCAAATGGTTATAAATGCACATTCTTGAGTGACCTTCTACAGGCCACAAATACTGATGTATTTATCTGTACCTTGGGTCATGGTACCCAAAAGAAAAGCAAAGGAGAGCTCAGAAAATACATTCTGGTCTCAAAGAGGAAGGAAGAGAAAAGAGGATGTATTTGTCAGTCTGCATTATGTTAACATTCATAGCCTCCCCTCACCCCCCATGATGGCAGGACACAGGTCACCTATGGTCATGGGGACATATGAAGTTCCCTGAGTTCTTCACTTCTGTGTTCATGTCCTGAACAGAATCCCAAGTTGGCTCCTGGAACCCGCAGCCTTGGCTCACACCAACAATGTCACAGAGGTAAACTGCTCTCGCTTCCCTGAGCTTGGACTTCAGGGCCTGGCAGCCCCCTCAGGTCCTCACCCTGGATGAATCCAACAGCAGGAAGTGACTGGGGAGTCCCTGAGCGGACAGAGGGAGAGGGGCCCACCGGCCCAGGCCTGATGTTCTTAAGAATTATTTTGGTTCCAGACCTTTATGGCCTTGCCAAGCCCTACAGGAAAGATGAGAGCAGCTGGAAATTTCTAGCAGGAAAGTGCCAGGTTCTGAACAGGTCCTAGTCTGCCTTAGAAACAGTTAGGGGCTGGGGCTGCTGGCGATTGGCATTCTTGTCTGCTTGGTCTCACAAACAGGCAGGAATTGCTTGTTCTCAGAAGGGAGTGCCGCCCCTGATGCTGGGGGGGAGCCGAAGTAAACCCAGGACACGGGGCTGGGGACGAAAATTAGAAGCCGCACTTCCACCCCAGCACCAAGACAGCGACACAAAGGACCTCCTCTGCTGGACAAGCAGGAGGGGACAGGCTGCCCCGGGGAGGGCTGAGACTCACCCAGTGTAGGGCCAGGCAGCTGCAAATGAAACAGGCCCAGAAGGCTCAGACAAGCATTCAGTCTTTCCCAGAGCCAAGAAATCCTGGCTAGAAACTTGACTACAGAGCGAGGAAAGGCACCGGGAAATACTTGAAACCAGGCGAGACCCCTGGTAATGCTGGACTTCTGACAAGCAAGGAGTCGGGCCAAGTGCTTCTTCCCGCCTGGCCCAAACACAAAAGCTGAGCTGGCCAGAGAGGTCCCAGGGGAGGTGGGAGAGCAGCTTGGGAGGAACCCAGCAGGAAGAGGAAAGCAGGCAGCAGAGTGATTTTTACCCTGCTCAGACCACAGAGTTTTCGCACCGCAAGTCTGCAGACCAGGGGCCCACACTGTCTTCACAACCACAGCCAAGGCCACTCCGGCCACTGGAGGCTCACACGAGGGTGTTATGGAAACTCTAGTGCGGCAGCGTGGGGTCACCAACACCTCAGTGGCCAGGCTGCATGGTGCCGGGGCCAGCTTCCCTGTGAGGAAGGGGAGTTTGCAGGGAAACTGCAGAAAAGCTGTTCCTACTGTGAAGGGACTGACCTTGGCCCCTGGAGCAAACTCAGTCCTTAACCACGTGCTCAGGCTACTTTATTTTAAATGAATTTGCACAGTAGCATTTTATGAGTGAAATTCATAAACCTACAAAGGAATAGTCTTTTATTCATGCTGGTATGTGTGGAAGGGGGTTACTTTTTTAAAGTTCTAAAATTAAAGAAAAAAAGATAAATCATCTTGTGTTGAGGATTGGATTTTGCAACTGAATTCTCTTTATCCTTTGCTAGATCTTGAGAAAAAAAGAATAAAAAGAAATATGCTGAAGTACGATGACTTAAAAAAAAACTCTGAATATAAAAGTAGAACATGCTCTATAAAAAGAAATTCAGACAAAAAAATATAAAGATGGGAACAAAAATCACCTGTCACCACACCACCAGTGAGATAGCCCTGATAGCATTTTTGTATATTTTTCCCATACTATTTTCTGTGCATACAGACATATGTTTTTATGTGAGATAAAATTGTTAACATGGTCATGCTCTCAGCATTCTTCCTGCCCCTGCCTACTGAAGAAAATCCTGAATTTGTCTATTTGGTTTCCGTCACTTCTCTCTTCCAGGGAGAGGAACAATTATTACTTGCTGAGAGGAGCTAAGCTGATCTGCACAATGAAGGAATGGAATGGGCTAAGGAAGACGTCCAGACAGGGAAAAGCCTTATGAAAGGGAATTCAACAGAGTTTTCAGAGATTAGCACATTTGAGGCTCTCTAGATAATCAGGTGTGGAGGAAGGGGCTTCTGAAATGAGCTAACACGACTATGACCCAGAGTCCTTTTAGTGTTCTTCCAAATATGTGATCAAATAATGGAATTTATTTTGTATTAATTTTGAGCACTAAACTGTGCATTAAGTCTATAGAGAGATTGAACCCTATGGTCTCCCCTCTGATTTACAAGAATTATGTTTTTAAAAGATGGGGTCATACTATATTTACTTTTACTTATAAAACATTTTTAAATTTAAATTTTAAATTAATTTATTTTTGACACAGAGTCTCGCTCTGTTGCCTAGGCTGGAGTGCAGTGGCTCGATCTCAGCTCACTGCAACCCCCGCCTCCTGGGTTCAAGTGATTCTTCTGCCTCAACCTGCCAAGTAGCTGGGACTACAGGCCCATGCCACCAAGCCCAGCTAATTTTTCTATTTTTAGTAGAGACGGGGTTTCACCATGTTGGTCAAGCTGGTCTCAAACTCCTGACCCCATGTGATCCACCCACTTTGGCCTCCCAAAGTGCTGGGATTACGGGCATGAGCCACCCCCTGGCCTTTCAAAAAAATTTTTAATTCACCACTATACTAATGAGGATATATTTGGTACTTATATGATCTTTTTTTTTAAAAAAAACAATTAAGTCTCATGGTCAATAAATGCAGAAATGAATTATCCTTTGAAACAGCTGCATGGTTGGCCTTCATTTATCTTCATCATAATTTATTTAACCCCCACTTACCGATTTTTGTCATTGTTGTTGTTTGTTTGTTTTTAGATAAAGTCTCACTCTGTTTCCTAGGCTAGAGTGCAGTGGTGTAGCCTCAAACTCCTGTACTCAAACAGTCCTCCCACCTCAGCCTCCTAAATAGCTGTGACTACAGGTGCACACCACCATATCTTGCTTTTTTTTTTGTTGAGATGGAGTCTCGCTCTGTCACCCAGGCTGGAGTTCAATGGCGTGATCGCAGCTTACTGCAACCTCCATCTTTCAGGTTCAAGAAATTCTCCTGCCTCAGCCTCCAGAATAGCTGGGATTACAGGTGCATGCCACCATGTCCAGCTAATTTTTGTATTTTTAGTAGAGAGGGTGTTTCACCATGTTGGCCAAGCTGGTCTCGAACTCCTGACCTCAGGTGATCTGTCTGCCTCGGCCTCCCAAAGTGCTGGGATTACAGGCATGAGCCACCATGGCCGGCCACATCTGGCTATTTTTAAATTTTTGTAGAGATGGTGTTTCACTATGTTGTCCAGTCTGGCCTCAAACTCCTAGCTCAAACAATCCTCCCATTTCAGCCTCCCAAAGTTTTGGGGTTATAGGTGTGAGCCACTGCACCTGGCCAACCCCTCCCCTGTTGATGCCCACTTATGTTGTTTCCAAGTTGATAAACGATTACCTAAGGTCATCCTTATGTGCATACATCTTTGCATCTTGCTGAATTTTTCTTTAGAACATATTCCTAAAAGCATCCATGCAGAGTTAAAGGATAATAAGAACATCAGAATTCAGTGCGGTGCCAAGTTGCTCTCTGGAGAGCAAAATTAACACAATGACCTCCAGGGTTGGGTTTCTGCTCCTGAGTGTAGTTGTGCTGCCCAGGGAGGTCCAAGTGGGCAGAGATACTTGGGATAGAGTGGAGCCTTTGCACATGGTAGGGAAAGAAGGGAGGTTCTTCCTGGATGGAGGGCAAGAAAGGCCAGCGAAGGCCCTATGGAGGATTCATTTTGCTACCCAGCATTCTTTCCTCTGCCTGGCAATCACCTTTCCTCATTCCATAGAGACCATTCAGTCCATAAGGTTTGGGTGGTGTTGACCTCACACTTTGCCTCTTACCTCCAGTGTGGGCTAACCATGGGGGTGACCACATAGCTTGAGCCAGATCAGTCAGAAGACTCCATACCCTGGAGTCCTTGGTGATTGGACCAAGGATGTGTCTGTATCTGCAAGTCCACATGACCCATTCCAGGAAGCAGCTTCCTCTCTTCTTTACTCAGCCTCATGTGACACCAGAACTGGCAGTGTCCCTCTCCTCCCACACACAAGGGCTGCTGGGATGGAGACAAAACCCTGACAACATTGCTGAACCTCAGGATACAGCTGTGTCTGAAGTCAGCAGGATTCATACTAGACTTTGCAGTTACATGAGAGCCTGTATACTTCTTCCCCCCTGCCAAATTTGCATTTGATTTTATTTCTTACGTATTGAAAAAAGAAAAAAGAGCCAGGCATTGGGGTGCATTTCAGCAGTTTCTGTGACTGGGGGTGGGAAGTGGAGTTTTGGGGAGAGAGTGGCTGAGGTGGGAGAATTGCTTGAGCCCAGCCTGGGCAACATAGTGAGACCTTGTCTCAAAAGAAAAAAAAAAAAAGCATTGGATTTTTTTCTTTTTTTTTTTTTTGAGATGGAGTATCACTCTGTCACCAAGGCTGGAGTGCAGTGGTGCGATCTTGGCTCACTGCAACCTCCACCTCCTGGGTTCAAGTAATTCTCCTGCCTCAGCGTCCCGAATATCTGGGATTACAGGCACCTGCCACCACACCCAGCTAATTTTTTTATTTTAGTAGAGATGGGGTTTCACCTTGTTGGTCAAACTAGTCTTGAACTCCTGACCTCAAGTTATCTGCCCTCCTGGGCCTCCCAAAGTGCTGGGATTACAGGCATGAGCCACTGCACCCAGTTGGATTTTTTTCTTTTTATTCACATAACACAAAATTAATCATTAACCATTTTAAAGTGTGCAGTTCAGTGGCACTTACATTCACAAGTCTGTGCAACCAGCACCTCTATCCAGTTGAAGATCTTTTCATCATCCCAAAAGGAAACACCATACTCATTAAGCAATCACTTTCTCTTTCCCTCTCCCATCAACTCCTGGCAAACACTAGTTGGCTTTCTGTCTCTGTGGCTGTACTTCTGGAAGATGGCTTTACCAAGACTGAAAGTTTCATATAAATGGAATCATACAATATGTGACCTTTTGTGTCTGGATTCTTTCACTTCACATAATGTTTTCAGGTTTCGTTAACATTGTAGAATGTTTAAGTACACCATTATTTCTTGGGGCTGAATACTATTCCACTGCATAGATACACCACCTTTTGTTTACCTATTCATTAGCTGGTGAGCATTTGGGTTGTTTCTACCTTTGGCTATTATGAATAATGCCACTATCAACATTCATGTACAAGAATTTCACTACTTGTTTTCAATTTTTTTGGGTATAGACCTAGATGTGGAATTCCTGGATCATTTGGTAACTCCTGTGTCCATACCTTCCTTTTCTAGTGTAAGCTAGAGCACAGCGTGGTTCTGTTCTGGGCAAACAAAGGAGTCCAGACTTACTCAGGCCTTGAAAGAGGAACCAGCCAGGCATGGTGGCTCTCATCTGTAATCCTAACACTTTGGGAGGCCGAGGCAGGAGGAATGCCCAAGCCTAGGAATTCAAGACCAGCCAGGGCAATATAGTGAGACCCTGTCTCTACCAAAAATAAAAAACAGCCAGGCATGGTGGTGTGCACTTGTAGTCCCAACTACTCAGGTGGCTGAGGCAGGAGGATTTCTTGAGCCTCGGAGGTCGAGGCTGCAGTGAGCCATGATCGCATCATTGCACTCCAGCCCAGGTGACAGAGCAAGAGTCTGCCTCAAAACAAACAAAGAGGAAGCAGCATGGCCAAAGCGGGGAGCAGTGAAGAAAGTGCTCTGCCCAGAGAGAGTGTGAAACCTCAAGATATGGGAAGCAGAGCAGGGAGGAAGCACTTTCTCTAGTGGGAGTGAGTGGCATATGAGAAGGTGGTGTTTTCTGAACAAGTAGCAGGGCCGTATTGTCCAGAAGACCCAGGGAGAAGAGGCATCTTAGAGCAGTTATTTGGCAACCCAGTCTGTGGGAGGAAATGCTCCTCTCCTTCCTCTTTTTCTTCCTCCTCCCTTCTTGCCTGTGCAGAGATGAACCTCTAGGGAGTAGCTGGGTGGAAAAGAGCACATTGTCAAAAATTTTTAAGTGAAAGGTTTTGTTTCATTCTGTGCCTCTCACAGCCCTGCCAGGGATTTCTCCATTCTGGTGACCTGCAGGTCAGAACTCAGGGCTGCATTTGAGGGTGGTCAGCCACTTTCAGCTATGTCTGCTCTGCCTGGGGGAGGCTCCCCCTTTCCTAAGCTGGGTCAGGGCCTTCCAGGTGCAGTGAAAGCCCTGACCCAGCTTAGAAATGGTTGGGGTTTCTGCTCCTATTTCTTCATCCCCACCGCCTATCACTCTCTACACCCCTGAGGTTATTAGTTCATTTTGGGGAGATCAAACTAGGACAAGTGAAATCCATGTTTTTGCTCACTCTGAGCACAGTTCTCTTCAAGGTCAGGGTTACATCCTCTCTGTGGAACGCACTATGGTGGAGACTGGTTCTATTCAATTCTCTTCATGTTGAGTGCCTTTTGTGTGTGTCATGCTGGGCCAGGTCATGAGCAATGGGGGAAGAAGAGATGGGCAAAGACATAGGGTTGCAGGCACTAGAAACCGAGGCACCTGACCCTGGGGAGCATGGACACGTGTCTCAGTGGAGATATACAGGTACCCAGAGGAAGCAGGTGGGGACATTCAGGAGAATAGACAACATTACAAAGGTAGGGGGAATTTTAGATCCCTCTAGTGCATACCTATGAGTGTAATATAAATTTTAAATTTTTAAAGTAATACCTTCACATACCCTAGAAGCTGAAGCCTCCTGCCAATAGCCAGCACCAACTTGCCAGTCATGTGAGAAGCTTCTTGGAAGCAAATTTTCCAGCCCCAGTCAAACTTTCAGATGTCTGCAACCTCATAAGAGACCCTGAGCCAGAACTGTCAAACTAAGTTATTCCTGAATTTCTGACCCACAGAAACTGCGTGAGGTAGTAAGTGGTTTAGTATTAAGTGGCTTCATTTGGGGGTGATTTATTGCACAGCAATAAAGAACTAATCCATAATCCTTGATGTTATTATTTTCTTGGGTCAGCATCCCCGAGCAAAGAAGCTAAGGAAGGAGATGTTCTGTGCTGTGCTGTGAACAGTGGGGATTGTGTGTGTTGGCAGTGGGGTGTGGTGGGGAGGGGAGGGGCGTGGGTAGTGGGGTTTTTTAGAGAGAGAGTCTCACTATGTTACCCAGGACTCAAACTCATGGGCTCCAGTGATCCTCTCACTTCAGCTTCCTAAGTAGCTGGGATTACAGGTGTGCACCACTACGTCTGGCTGTGAACACACACCTAGTGTTAATAGCTAGGACCACCTTGCTCCTGGGTTGTGTATAACATGATGGACTAAGGATCATCAGGCCACATTACAAAGCTTCCTTCAAAATGAGAAGTTTCACACCAAGTGAAGTGTGCTTCAGAAGCCAACGGTCTCGGGAGGAGATGCCTGGGCTGGCAAACTTTGCTCACAGATGACCTCAAGTGCTCAGGTAACACATCAAAATGAGAGTTATGGGGCTATAGATCTAACACAGTTCTCATAGCTGGGAATTGACTGAGCACTTTCTTTTCTTTTTTTTTTTTGAGATGGCGTCTTGCTCTGTTGCCCAGGCTGCAGTGCAGTGGCACTGTCTCGGCTCACTGCAACCTCCACCTCCCGGGTTCAAGCAATTCTCCTGTCTCCGCCTCCTGAGTAGCTGGAATTACAGGCACCTGCCACCATGCTAATTTTTGTATTTTTAGTAGAGACAGGGTTTCACGATGTTGGCCAGGCTGGTCTCAAATTCCTGACCTCAGGTGATCCACCCACCTCAGACTCCCAAAGTGCTGGGATTACAGGTATGAGCCATCATGCCTGGCCAACTGAGCACTTACATTAGGAAAAGCTGGTCTCAGCCACAAGTTCATTTGGGTCTGGCCCATGTTGCCAGAGGGTGGAAGCTTCAGCCCTTCCCATGAAAATGAGGCAAAAACCTCTGCAGTATTTCCCAGCAAAACAAGTTTCCTTCCTTGTAGTGTGAAGGACACACCACTTCCCTGTGTTTCATCAGCTAAAGTGAGCTTGTGTCCAAGAAGTCCCCACCCCTCTCTCCTCTGAGTACCTGAGATCCTGGGAAATGAGTTCTATTTTAAGCCTCTGGGTTTTCCTTGTCATTAGGAGCACAGAGCTGCTTGCAAATAGGTAGCCACGGGGGAGCTAAAAAAAAAAAGGGAAGATGAAATGAGACCCACGTAGCCCCAAGTTTTCCACCTAAAGACTCTGGAATCCTTCATCGCCCTTGGAGACATTAACTGTCTTTGGGTAGGGGCTTCTCTCAGCGACGGAATGGTTAACCGATCTGAGCTCCTTCCCTGTAAGTAGTTTGATATAAAACATGTCAAGAGTGTTTTAACACTTCTGTATTTTTTCAGCCAGCCGCAGTGGCTCAAGCCTGTAATCCCAGCATATAGGGAGGCCAAGGTGGGCAGATCACTTTAGGTCAGGAGTTCGAGACCAGCCTGGCCAATATGGTGAAACCCTGTGCCTACTAAAAATACCAAAATAGCCAGGTGTGGTGGCAGGTGCCTGTAGTCCCAGCTACTCGGGAGGCTGAGGCAGGAGAACCACTTGAAACCAGGAGGCGGAGGTTGCAGTGAGCAGAGATCGCACCACTGCACTCCAGCCTGGGTGACCAGAGCGAATCTCTGTCTCAAAAAAAAAAAAAAAAAAAAAAAAACTATATTTTTTGTTGTTTGCTCCTTTCTTTTTTGATTTTGCTGCAGCAAAATGGATATTCAGCACCATCTACCTCTCAACAGCTATAAAGGGAAGTAGTTGAGAAAAGACCACTTTCCAATTTTCCTATGTCCCTTGGGAAGAAAGGACATGACACTTGGGTTCAGATTTTTTAAGGCCCAAGTGTTGACTAGTCTTCCCTCCTCTAGCCAAAGCCCATAGGTAGTAAACAAATTCAGTCAACTGGTTTCTTACAAGCCTTCCTTAAGCGTTTCATGAAGGATGCTTTTTGGATTAACGGCTAATATTGACTTCAGTTCCCAAAGGAAATTGAACATTTCCATGCACTTCCCAAAGGGTAAATGAAGAAACCCATGTTGAAAAAGTTAAATCAGGATTTCTGAGAAATAACCATAATTTGTGTGGGAGGGTGTCGTTGGCCTTCACTCTCATGCTCCTTGAGAGGACAATGTCAGTGCCATAGCTGAAGGGTAAATGGTGTGTGAATGAGGTGCCCTCAGCAGCAACTTTAGACAAGGCTGGCAGTGAAAGACAAGCAAAAATGAAACCAAAGTAAAATACTGCCAATGCTTCTATTGCCATTTGTATCATGTTACCCTTCATGATTTGTAATTTTACATTTAAAGTTATTATCTTTTGGCAGGCACCTTGACTTTAAGTGTCTGTTACACCAAGGGTTATGGCAAACTGTGTCTGCAGCCCACAGTAAAATCCAGTTTAAGGCTCTCCACACTGGAGTGCAGCTATCCAGGTAGGTAGTGCCACCAGCCTAAGGTCACACCTTCTTCCTTGGCGTGAGGTTGCCCCAGGTTGGC
The DNA here is from genome assembly GCF_028878055.3 of Symphalangus syndactylus. NCBI lineage: Eukaryota > Metazoa > Chordata > Mammalia > Primates > Hylobatidae > Symphalangus > Symphalangus syndactylus. The sequence continues at coordinate 75,604,023 of NC_072436.2, forward strand.
ACTTATCATGGTCACTGCTTTGGTGACTGTCATTCTGCCCAGGGCTTTAAGCGACCACCTTCCACAGACTCCCCCATTTCATACTACAGAGAAAGCATCTCGTGTCTTGCCTTCCCTCCCTCAGTGTACTAGGACTGCCTGGTGAGTGGCACTAAAGGATTGTCCCTTGGTTCCTGATATCTAGGAACCTACATATGCTTAAAAACAGCAAGATACCTCCCCAGATTGAATCTCTGCAGGCTGAAAAGTTGGATGGATTCCAACCAGACCACCACCTCCCTAATCCCACACACGTTTAAGGGACTAGAGACTGAGGAATGTTCAGGGATTATCACAGAACATTCTGGTCCTTTTGTTGGAGTCTGAAAGCTCTTTAGAGCAATTGAGTACACAGAAATTCAGCCAGAATGGGAGCACAAGCAGAAGCAGACCAAGCTATTTCTCCCCTGAACACACACTCTGCACACTGACAGGTAAAAATATAGCTAAAAGAAATGGCTATTACATAAGTTCCTAGCCAGTGTCCAGCACACAGTAAGTCTATCAGTTAGCTCTTCCTGTTTAACAAATCTTCCCTAAACTTAGTGGCTCAAAACAACCATCCTTTAGCTTACGATTCTGCAGTCCGGCATATTTCTGCCAGCTTGCCCATGCTCAGAGGCCAGCTGCCTGGTGGGCTGGGGCCTGGCTGGACTAGGACAGCCTCAGCTGGGGCAGCTTCTCTGTGTTTCTCATTCTCCAGCAGGCTAGCTCGGGCTTGTTCACACAAGTTTCCAGAGAGAGAAGTAGGCAAGAGCTTCAGAACCGTACAAACAAGGTCCGCTGCATTCTACTGGCCACAGTGAGTCCCTAGGGCAGCCCCAATCAAAGGAGCAGAGAGGTAGTCTGTTCCTCTTGATGGAAGAGGGGCACAGAGTCATTTAGCTTAGGGGTAAACATATAGACGCAGTGAAGGATTGTGGCCATTTTTACAATCTACCACTGTAGCTACCAATAAGTTCTGTGTTTGCAGTTTTTCAGCCACTTCCAAAAGGAATTATATTGATGTGTTAGTTGACAAGCCTAGGATGCAAAGATAGATGGGAAAAGAAGACCATCAGCAGGTAAAGAAGATTGCCAAACACCAACACCTTTGTTAATGAAGGCACTTGCTCCCCCAACAGCCAACCCCTCAAAGGGTCCCTCCCTGACCCAGCCCTCCTCCTCCCTCCCCTTAATGTGAGATCCTCACTGGGCCTCAGCCCAGGGCTTGCGTCCTGCCCTCAGGACATGAGCATCTGGTTGAGACTGTCTCCATCTTCTGGCGTAGCAGCTTTGGTCCCTTATGAGCTACTCGACTCCTTGATGGAGTCATTTCAGAGTCTCTGGGAAAAATTGAAGCTCTCTTCCAAGAGTTGGGGGTGGGCTCCCCTGGTCTGGAATGTTCCTTTCCCTCTTATTTGGAAGTTAGAAAGTGGCTAGTAACATGGCTGGCGCCTGTGGGATCATCCTCTTCCTCAAGGTGGCTGGATATGTGGAGACAAGCACGAAGAAGTCCAGGCTCTGTCACGACGTTGCTGACTGGCTTCTGCCACATTTTCAGGTGAGGCAAATCTGTGTAGTGATTTCCTGTCAAGAATAGGAATGGCATCCCCTCCTCCCTCTGATTGCACTACAAATGCCATCACACACGCAATGCACTCATGAGAACTCCATTGTTCTATTTCTTCAGCAGAGCAGACACCGTTGGCTTCTCATCTTCATTCACACAACCCTCTTTTCCACAGGCATCTTCTAGCTAGAGGTGAGCGTGTGACACCACACGGACTGTGAGAAATAGGCAAGTTCAGCCTAGTGATGCTTCTGGCAAAGCTTGTTTTCCTGATTTTTAAAAAAGGAGTGGGGGGACTGGCATGCCTTTTGTCCTTCCTCCCTCCTCCTGCCTGGAACATGGATGTGAGACCAGGAAGTACAGCAGCCATCTTGTGACCATGAGGACTAAAGTCCTGTGCTGAGGATGGTAGAGTAAAATGAAAGAAGCAGCCTGGATGCCTGATGAGCAGCTGCGCCAGTCCCAGGGTCATGCAAATCAGTGTCAATCATTATGGTTCTGGTTTTCTCCTATTTGTAGCCAAATAAATTCCTTACTGATACAGGAAGGGTCTTTGTTGGTTCCAAAAAAAAGTGGATTCACAGAAATATAACTGAAAGAACCATGAATTTCTAAAGAAGTCCTAGAAATAGATCAGTCAGAGGAGTTGTCCATTTCAGGCAGGAGTTTCTACTGTAAGTCACTTGGATGGAAAATAAATCAGTGTTAAGGAGGTGAGAATGCCATCACTTGAATCATATTACTATATCTTATTAAATCTCAGATGCCATCAGTTGTAAGGTATAGCATTATTTTACATATCACTATGAGAGAAGAAAATGCTCTCAAGACATATCACTGATTGTAAGATGCATCCACCTTGATTTCAGAGATTTTAAAATGTGAAAAAAGGGAGGGACATCTTAGGGTCAGTGAAATATGGCACATATTTATTTGCTTCCTTGATTCCTGCCTGCTGTCCCCATTAGACCAGAGACACTGTCTGCCGTGCTCTCTGCCAAGTCCTCCGTACCTAGAATTGGGCCTGGCATAGAGTGGGCTCCATAAATATTGGTTAATTAATAAGTTAACTAATAAGTTCTAGTCCTTGCTTTTCCAATAACTTCCCATACTACCCTGGCTGGAGAAAGCATTTCCCTTTCTCTGTATCTCATTTCTCCATAATCTAGTTCAACTGACCCTCACCAGAACAGAAGAAACAAAAAGCCCCAAATACATGCAAAGCGGACCTACACTCTGCATCACCATGGTGACGCCTCCCAGGGTCCCAGAGGGCAGGGAGGCCTCATCTTCCACCATCCCTAGAAATCTCTCTTTCCCCAGAGCCCAACTCCTTCTAAAGCTCTGTGGTTAACCCTTTCCAGGCAAGCCTTTTCTAACACTCTGTTTGGGTTACTAAATGTGCTCCCTACAAATGGACTAGGGCCAAGGAATTATGCAAGATCCTTCAAGCAAAGAGATAGTATTTTGTAACTTCCCTGAGTTTCTCCAGGAAGATGAAATGCACAACATATTTTAGAATAATATCAACCTACATCTGTCAGAGAGGTAGTCTTGTCTAACCAAAGCCCTTGAGCTGGTGAGGGGCGGGGTTCCTGGTGCCCCTTCTGCTGCACTAGCATTGTATTCAGAAGTAATAAAGATGATGGCTTTCATGTAATGAGTGACGAACCCTTTGCATATATTCCTTCATTGAGTCTTCAACAGAAACTTATGGGGTAGGAAGTATCTTTATCCCCATTTTACAAGTGGGGAAACTGAGGCACATAGCTGTTAAGTAGGTGGCAGAGCCTGACCTCGAAGTCAGGTGGGGTAGCATCAGAGTTTATGCTCTTAACCACTATGCTCTATTGCCTTATAACTGCCTTACACTGGGCACCTAGTTCATGCCAGGCTCTGTGCTTGGCATTGAGGCACAGACAAAAATAAAGCCTCATTTCTACTCTGGAAGAGTTCATGCTCTAATGGAAAACATAGACCTGCTGGCAGAGATGGTCATGAAGTGTCACAGGAACACAAAAGAAAGAAAAAAAAAGGTCCCTGCCTGTAGGCAATCAAGGAAGTGTTCACAGAGGAGGTGCCTTTGAGTGGGCCATTGAAGGGAAAGTAGGAGTTTGCTAGGTAGACAATGGAGGGCAGGGCATCCCAGAGAGCAGAAGCTTCTTGGAGGCTCTATCTGGGGAGGAGGAAGACACAGAGGAGCTGACAGAAAGCAGGACTGGAAATTAGGGAAGGGGCCTCATGAAGAGGGAGTTTGCCTGCTTTGGTCAGGGAATCTGAGAAGGGTTTAAACAGTGGAGGAATATGCTTGCCTTGCATTTTTGAAAGAGTTCTCAGGTAGTTGCTTAGGGAGTGATTGTGGTGAGGAGAAAGAGAGAACTGTATTTGAGTGGATGGCAAACTTCATGTTTCCCCTCTGTGAGTGACATTGTGAAGTGGAGAAGAAAAGGGTAGACAGACATGGAGATTAGCATGCTTTTTTTTGTTTGTTTTTGTTTGGGTTTTTTTTTTTTTTTTTAAGACAGGGTCTCACTCTGTTACCCAAGCTGGAGTGCAGTGGTGGAATCATGGCTCACTGCAGCCTCGACCTCCTGGGCCCAAATGATCCTCCCACCTCAGCCTCCCAAGTAGCTGGGACTACAGGTGTGTGCCACCATACCCGGCTAATTTTTTAATTTTTTTGTAGAGATGAGGTCTCCCTATGTTGCCCAGGCTGGTCTTGCATTCCTGAGCTCAAGCAATCCTCCTGCCTCGGCCTCCCAAAGTGCTGAGATTACGGGCATGTAATCTGCCACTGCACCTGGCCAAAACTAGCATGTATTAAAACAAATATTTGGCTTCAAGCATAGGAATGCATGAATATCCACACCTACAGAACTCTCTCCACCTGGATAGGCTTTTTTTTTTTTAACTGCTCTTTGTGGAGTAGGGTTACCCCATAGGCAGTGTGCCCTAGTCCCATGTGTTTGTGTGCATTGACTTGAGGGCTCTGGCAGGGTTTCTACTCCCTCGTCTAAAACACCATGCCTCTGATGCCTGAAATTCCACTTTCGGAAATTATTCCTATAGGGTAAGCGCTAATCTCTCTTTTCCAGAATTTCTCTTATTTTTTCCAAAATGGTTCTTTTACTTATGTTTTAAATTTCCAAAGTGACATAGCCTTCTTATAGAAAAAGAAAGCATTAAAACCTAACTGGAAGTGTCCTTTATTTCCTCCCAACTCTGGCTTAGACTCTGAGCATCCCTCAATACCCATTCTCCATTCTTTGTTTTGGTGGAAGGACCCTGATTATATTCTGGGTGACAATGTGTCTTGCTAAAAAAAAAACCCCTTCATTTCTCAGACTTTCTTACAGCTAAGTGTGCACAACCTATGTGACTAGGTTCTAGCAATGAGATAAGTGCAAGTGTTCTGTGGGATTCCTAATAAGGCTGCTTCATGGGAGATGACAGCAGGGAGTTGGAGGAGCTTTTGTCTTTCTTTCCTCCTTCCAGCCTGCAACTCCATGTGATGTAATGACTGGAGTTTCAGCAGCCATCTTGGATCATGAGGTGACCTTGAGGATAGAAGCTGCATACCCAGATAGTGATCAAGGGGCCACCGTACCAGTCCTGGACTGCTCGCCTCTTATATGAGAAAGAAAAAAATTTATATTTATATATATATCAAAAATATAATATGTAAGTTATATGTATTTATATATTATAGTTAATATAATATTTAAGTTTATATATTATGTATAAGTTTATATATTTTATATATATGTTTATATAATATATATAATATATAAGCTTATATATTCCTGATATATATTATATATTATATATAATATAACTTACATATTACATATAAGTTTATATATTATATAATATAAACTTATATGTAATATATAAACAAATGTTATATTAAGTATAATATATATTTTATATATAAGTATAATATATGTAAATATATTAAGTATAATATATAATATAACTTACATATTATATTTTTTATATATAAATATAAATTTTTATATATATAATATATAAACATACATAATATATAAACTTAAATATTATATTAACTATAATATATAAATATAACTTACATATTATATTTTTTATATGTATATAAATATAAATTTTTTTCTTTCTCATATAAGAGGCGAGCAGTCCAGGACTGGTACGGTGGCCCCTTGATCACTATCTGGGTATGCAGCTTCTATCCTCAAGGTCACCTCATGATCCAAGATGGCTGCTGAAGCTCCAGTCATTACATCACATGGAGTTGCAGGTTATATATATATGAACTTATATATTATATATATAATATACGTTTATATATAATATATAATAAACGTATATTATATATATAATATATAAACATATATAAACATATATTGTATCATATATAAACATATATTGTATCATATATAAACATATATTGTATAATATATAAACATATATATAATATAGAAACATATATAAATAATATAAGTTTATATATTATATATAGTTTCTATATTATATATAATATATAAGTTTATATATTTATATAAGTTTATATATTATATAATACATAAGTTTCTATATTATATTTAATATATAAGTTTATATATTCATAATATATAAGTTTATATATTATATATGTTTATATATTTATATATGGAATATGTTTATGTATTATATATGTTTATATATTATTTATATATAACATGTTTATATATTTTTATATGTTTATATATATTTATATATGTTTATATATTATTTATATGTTTATATATTATATATATGTTTATATTAATATATTTATATTATATATAAAATATATAATATATGTTTATATATTATATATTATATATGTTTATATATTATATATTATATATGTTTATATATTATATATTTATATTATATATAAATATATATGTTTATATATTATATATTTATATTATATATAAATATATATGTTTATATATTATATATTTATATTATATATAAATATATATGTTTATATATTATATATTTATATTATATATAAATATATATGTTTATATATTATATATTTATATTATATATAATATATATGTTTATATATTATATATTTATATTATATATAATATATATGTTTATATATTATATATTTATATTATATATAATATATATGTTTATATATTATATATTTATATTATATATAATATATATGTTTATATATTATATATTTATATTATATATAATATATATGTTTATATATTATATATTTATATTATATATAATATATATGTTTATATATTTATATATTATATATGTTTATATAATATATATAATATATGTTTATGGAACGAAGTGTTGCCCAATTCTAGAATTGCAACAAAGCTGGTTGAGATCTTAAACTAAATTTGTTGTAATTTTGTCTTTTTACAATACTCTTTCTCATGCCACAAGGGATCTAAGGGGGGTTCCGATCTCATGTGTCATCAGTATCATCCTCCAAGCATGTATTAAACATTGGCTACATGCATAGGGCTAGAAATAGAACAATGGCTAACATGAATGGAACACTTACTGTGGGCCAGACATTGTGCTTAGTGATTTACCTACATTAGTCTGTGAGAGGCACTACTGTGTTTCATTGACTCAATAATACCAACAATTGTGAGTTACGCCACTGTGTACTAAGAAAGAAAAAGGAATCTGTCAATTAACTGGAGCATGCAATACCAGTCAGGATATGCTAGAGTGTGCTGTCAAAACACAGAACCCCAATCTCAATGGCTAAAGAAGAAAGGTTTATGCTTCTGTTCTTTCAATGCCCACCCGCTGCAGCTCAGCTCCACCTTCTCTTTACTGTGGGACTGGGCCCACGAAAGAGCCTCGAAACAGTCTCCATCTGGAACTTTGCTGGCTGCTGAGGTGGATGAAAAAGAGCATGAGCTGAACGACAGTTGCCTTTGAAAGCTGCAGCCCAGATGTGATAGATGTTGCTTGCTTCACAGTCCATTGGCCAGGACAAGTCATATGGCTTGGAGGTGGAGTGTGGGCTTCTCTGGCAGGGCACTTGTAGAGGCACTACAGTCGATCTAGGAGTGGGAATACACAATCTCCTACCCCCATATCAACTGTAAGACATAGCCCAATTTCAGAGAGATTAAGATGCAAAAAGCTGCACATCCTAGAATTGATGAAATACACAATATCATCCCCAGTACACAGGTGAGGAATGGAGGCTTAGGTGGGTCATAAAATGTGCTTGAGATCTTAGAGCGGCAGAGCTGGGGCTTCAACCCATGTGTCACTAACTCCACTTTAAACCACCCAACTTCCCAGGTGTGGCCTAAATGAGTCCTTACCAAAATAGTAGGATCTGTCAGGTCCTGGGGAATTACTCTCTATTTATTTGTAATTTTTTTTTTTTTTGGAGATGGAGACCTGCTCTGTCACCCAGGCTAGAATGCAGTGGCATGATCTCAGCTCACTGCAACCTCTGCTCCTCACGTTCAAGCAATTCTCCTGCCTCAGCCTCCCAAGTAGCTGGGATTAAAGGTGCCCGCCACCATGCCCAGCTAATCTTTTTGTACTTTTATTAGAGATGGGGTTTCTCCATGTTGGCCAGGCTGGTCTTGAACTCCTGACCTCAGGTGATCCGCCTGCCTCAGCCTCCCAAAGTGCTGGGATTACAGGCACGAGCCACAGCACCTGGCCAGTAATTTTTTTTTAAACCTCTTTTATTCAAAGATGCATTGAGTCAGCACTGTGTTAGGTACAACACTAAAGGCTAAGACTCTAGTTCTCCTAAATAAAATGCCCCAGGTCAGCCAGGGGCCAGAAGGAAAGATCCACAGAGGTCAGTCATTAGCTGTGGAGCAAAAGGAGTGTGCTCAGAGGGTAAGATACACATGACCTCTTCCCATACTGGGCTGGCCCTGGTCATAAATTGTCCCGTAAAGAGATGACTATTTAGTCAGAGGCCTGGTGGGTGCAGTTTGAGTGCTAAGAAGCAAGTGAGCTGGCCGTTGGAATGTGAGTGTGGGTGGGTGGGAGGGGGAAGTGGCCACTGGCTTCCACTGAGTCACAGAGGGCTGGGTGGGGAGGCAGCTGGGCTCCACCTTGGTGCAGCAGGAAGGAGAAGGGCAGGAAGAGAAGGGGTGGGGCAGGGAGGGGAGGAGGGCGGGCCCAGGGCGCAGCAGATCCAGGCTGTGAGCAGGCCTTTGGTATAAACACCGCCCATGGAAAAGCACCCAGGATCCAGTTGGCCACCCAGAAGGCCCCTTCTTGAGTGTAAATCCGGGTTGCTGTGAGAACATCCAGAACCCCTGGTTTTGTCAGGTGTGAAATTCAGAAGCTGCTGGCTGGAGTGTCAAATACAGTCCCAAGAAGTAGAGATTTGGGGTCCTTTAGTTGCCACTCCTCCCTCTCTCTTTCTCAACTGTACACATATCCTGGAAGTTTTTAATTGATAACTATGGTTTCAACTATGAGCAAATCTTTTTTTTTCCCCCAAGTTACTTTTGTTGTACCATATTATCAAATCTTGACAACTCCTGAATTTATAGCTCTAGCCAAGACTATTCTTCTATGCTTTGACCTGTATTTGCTGTAAAGACATCAGTGTGATTGTTAAGATCCACAGTTTTGGAGTCAGACATATCTAGGTTTGAGTCCTGGCTCAGCCACTTATTAGCTTTGTGCCTTTGGTCAGGTGTCTTAAGTTTTCTGTGCTTCAGTTTCTTCACTTATAAACTGGAGATCATCATGTGCTTACCTTATGGAGCTGCTGAGAAGATTACATGAGATTATGTACAGTGTGTAGGCAGTGCCTGGCTCATAGTAACAATTAATGCAGGTATGTTTATGGCATTCAGTTGCCTATTACTCATCTTTTTTTTTAAAGCTTGTATTTCCTAAACAGCCAGACACTAAACAATTTATATCATTTGAATCTAAAAAACAAAAAAGTTTTAAAAGCCATGAAGTAGGTGTCGTATTCTCTCTTTATAGGTGATGAAACTGAAGCTGACAAAGCATCTGTGTAAGGTCTCACATCCTGGTGGTGGCCAAGCCTAGCTTTGGACAGACTGATGCCAAAGTCCTCCTCAGCCACAACAATGACCCCATCTCAAACCATATTCAAACCAAAATTCATGTTCCATACCTGTTTGTCTGCTTAAAATCTCATTTTGCTGGAAGGATGTTAGCAAAAACCAACCTTGCAGGGGAGAGAAGGGTGTAGACAGGAAAGGTGGTGCTAGACTCTGCTTTCTCTATAGCCCTACCCCATTCAACCCATCACCAAGGCCAGTTGAGGTCCTTCCCAAATATTCCCCACCCCACAGACATCCTCTTCCCTCCATCCGCTTGCCCTCTGTTAGTCCCTCCAGATGTTTCTGTTGGGTTATTGTCACAGCCTCCTAACTGGTCTTTCTGCTGGAGACAGTACCTAGTAGGATATCAAGAAATAATCAATCCCTTTGTTCTGCTAATCTAATCCTCCCTTTGTTCTGCTGCTAACATGTAACTTACATGTTCATTTCATTCTCCTAAAGGCCTTCAAGCAGGGGTGTCCAATTTTTGGCTTCCCTGGGCCACACTGGAAGAAAAATTGTCTTGGGCCACACATAAAATACACTAACACGAACGATAGTTGATGAGAAAAAAAAATGCAAAAAAAAAAAAAATCTCATAATGTTTTATGTTGGGCTGCATTCAAAGCATCCTGGGCCACAGGCGGCCCGTGGGCGGTAGGTTGGACAAGCTGGCTTTAAAGGCTCCTCATTTCCCATAGGACACAACATTAAGGGGAGTTAAGCAAAAGAGAAGTCCAGTGCGAAAGGTTTTGGGGTCCCTTGAAGGAAATGGAATTCCCAAGGTTTGATCCTCTGCATCTGTGGCCTAAGGTTTAGGCAGGACTCATCCTCCAACAGGAGATGTTGGATTTAAGAACCCAGTAGACAGCTGCTTCCCAGCCCTCAGCCGCTTGTCTCCACTTCCCCAGTAGGGGTCAGTAGCGAGCAAAAGGTGTTGCCATAAGATGGGGCTAGTGACCTCGCTTCTGAACTGGGTATTCTCCAGTTCCCTGGGCAGATGTCCGAAGAAAACACTCTGGCCACACAATTGGTCTTTCATTAGCATCTTTTCTGGCAGTCTCAGGGAAAATTTAGGACTGAAATGACTGGAAAAGGAATTCTTTTTCCTCTCTTTTTTTGGCGCCTCCTGCTCCTCCTTCTGGGGCCAGAAGACTTCTGAGCTGGGTGGAGAGGGATTGGAACCAAAGTTCTGCGGGGAGGGCCCACTGTCGCCGGGGCTGTCCACCGCCGCCTCAGGCCTTCCAGAGAATTGTCATGGTAGTCACTCCTTTGGCCTCTACCCTGGAGAGCCCCACCCCCAGGGTGACTCACCCTTTTCCGGGCCAGGCTAAGCAACTCAGTGGGAGGCCCAGTGGGGAACCCCATTGGACTCTGTTGGGTGTGCCCCTTACATGGCACGTGCCCTGGAAATTCCTGGGTGGTGCATGGCTCACTCAGTGTGTAGCCCGAGCTGGACTGACAGCTTCTCTTAGCCTTGTTTGAATGTTTCCCGGTCCACACACCAGGCTTAGAGTCACAGACACATGGAACCCTGGAGCAGGAAGAGAGGGCACAAAGAGTTCATCGCTTCTGCAGCCATGTGCTTCCTGGAAAACAGCACAACAAGGGGAAAGGGATTTTCTCAGTCAGTTAATCACAGCAGCGGGGTTGCTCTGGAACCTTAAACTGTTACGGGGCTGGGGGACGGTAAGAATGCAAAACAAGGCCAGGTGCGGTAAATCTCAGCACTTTGGGAGGCCGAGGTGGGCGGATCATCTGAGGTCAGGAGTTCCAGACCAGCCTGGCCAACATGGTGAAACCCCACCTGCACTAAAAATACAAAAATTAGCCGGGCATGGTGGTGGTCACATGTAGTCCCAGCTACTCGGGAGGCTGAGGCAGGGAGAATTGCTTGAACCTGGGAGGTGGAGGTTGCAGTGAGCCGAGATCGTGCCACTGCATTCCAGCCTGGGTGACAGAGTGAGACTCCATCAAAAAAAAGAATGCCAAACAAACAAAGGAAAATCCTAAAGATATTCTCTCATTTGCTATTTACCTCAGGACAGTGGCTGACCTGGTGGGGCCTGACCCAGTCAGACCTGTGGGTTTACACCCACTTGGTACAAATCCTTGGGCTAGTTTAAGATTTACAAACATGTTTCTTATTCCCTTGAATTCTAGAGCTTTAAAGCTAGAGAAACGTCAGAGAGCACCCAAGTCCCTCACTCAAATGAAGAGACCTAGAGGCTGGGTGATTTGACCTAGGCACACTGTTCCTATTGTTGGTTAATCATGAGTCACACCTGGAACCCAAATCCCCAACACCTTACACCGATTGTCAAATGCGCATCCTCTCCTAACCTTAGGCCAGGTAGAGGTCTGGTGGAGAGGCAGTGTGGCTTATGACCAAAGGAGCTGGTACTGGGGAAACATTAATCAAATGAATAGTGTATCCCTTGGGTTAAAAACCTTACGTAGAAAAAATTTATTGTTTCAGTGGGAAACTACAAATCATTTATAGCGCACCCCTCAGGGTTATGATATTCTAGCCCCGTTCACTGCAGTCTCTACCTCTCAGGCTCAGTGATGCCCCCACCTCAGCCTCCTGAGTAGCTAGGACTATAGGTGCACACCACTATGCCTAGCTAATTTTTGTATTTTTTGTAGAGATAGGGTCTCTACAAAAGACCCTATCTCTACAAAAAAAAATTTTGTAGTATAGGGTCTCCCTGTCTTGCCCAGGCTGGTTTTTGAACTCCTGTGCTCAAGTGATCCTCCTGCAGGAGCCTCCCAAAGTGCTGGGATTACAGGCATGAGCCACCACACCCGGCCCATTGTCTTTTATTATATTTTTGTTTTTTTATTTAAAAGACAGGGTCTTGCTATGTTGCCCAGGCTGGTCTTGAACTCCTGGCCTCAAGTGATCTTCCCAACTTGGCCTCCCAAAGCGCTGGGATTGTATGTGTGAGCCACATGCCAGGCCCCTTGTTCATTGTCTTTAAGCTATTTTGCACATCCATAAATTGTAGGTAATCCATACATACATAAATTCTGTTCTGTCTGGTAGAGATTTGACTTTTTCTCACTCCCACTCACTTGGCAGGAAAAAAAACCCACTTTGTCTTCATTTGCAATTCATCTCAACATTTCTTTACTCCATATAAATTTGTGTTGTTTTTTTCCTTTGAACCAATTATAACACCTATCTGGTTTCTTCGTATTATTTGAGCAACATAAATTCCTTAACATGTGTTCTTTTAAAAATATATTTATGGAAGTCATAATTTTACCTTTTAACAATGTCACACCTGTCTACTAAGCCCAGCCATCCCTCTGTGTGGTGCAGTGAATAGGTGCTAGATGGATTTGTTTCCATATCCACATGAGCTGCTCTTGGCTGAGTTTTTCTGGGGAGACAGTGTGTGTAAAGATGGCAGATAGGGTTGGTACAGGGTGACCTGGGTCCCCCAGCCCCATGCAATGGACTGGTGTTCCCCTCGACACAGTATCCAAAAACAATGTCAGAGAATAAGTCCTATCCCCTCTGAGAGCAGGAAGCTGGCTTAGAAGCAGATAAATGGCCAGCCCTTAGAAGCCAGGCTTACCTGGGCATAGTATAGCCTAGCTAGATGTCTCTTTGGGTCATCTTTCCCAGGTTTGAAGGGTCATCTTTCCCAGGTTTGAATTTTCTTCTCTTTTTTTTTTTCCTTATGGTAATTAGTCCATTGAAGATAACAGAAGTATTTACCTACTACATTAAAAAAGGGGGAAAAGGGAGAAGGAAGTAGGAATAAATGAGGGGCAAACAGGGAAACAAGGAAGCAGGGAAGCAATGAGGGAGAGAAAACAAAGGGTAAGGTAAAGAGAATTGTCTTAGTCCATTTGTATTGCTGTAAAGGAATATCTGAGGCTAGGTCATTTATAAAGAAAAGAGGTTTATTTGGCTCATGGTTCTGCAGGTTGTACAAGAAGCATGGTGCTGGCATTTGCTTGGCTTCTGCTGATGGCCTCAGGCTGCTACCACTCATGGCCAAAGGCAAAGAGGAGCTGGCATGTGCAGATCTCATGGCAAGAAAGAAAATAAGAGAGAGGGGGAGATGCTAGGTCCTCTTTAACAACCAGCTCATGGGAACTAATAGAACAAGAACTCACTCATTACTGTGAGGACGACAACAAGCCATTCATAAGGAATCCACCTCTGTGACCCAAACACCTCCCATTAGGCCTCCCCTCCAACATAGAGGATCACATTTCAACATGAGGTCTTGGGGAAAAACATCCAAACTATAACAAGAATACACTAGAGTAGTCTTCGCACCATTATTTCCTGAGCTATAGAAAATGATCTAAGGACACAGCATTAAGCAGAGATTGATGAGGCCATGCCCTTGGCACTTCTGATTATGTGACAGAGAAAGCCTCAGTTTGGTGCTGCTCTGTCTTCAACACCTCTCTTAACTTTTCCTTTCCCCCTCTTAACCAAGGATGAGGAGGCCTGGGGCTCAGAGCCTGTGGTCAGCAACAGTATCCAGTTAGAATTTAATGCCGCTGCTCTGTTTTGTGTTTAGTTTACTGTTTTATAATTTCCTCCTATTTATAGCAAGATATATTGGTTTTCTATTGATAAAAAGTTTCTTTTTAAAATAATTTTGCTTAGCTTTTTAAAGGAGACCCAAGAGGGAAAAAAATCATTGGATGTAAAAAAATTAATATTAGGATATGCAAAAACCGTGGCAGTGGCACAGCAATGACTAGAATTAAGGACTGAAATCGAGAAGAAAAAGAAAAAAAGGCAAAGAAGAAAGGAGAAAGACAGCAATAATAATGAGAGAAGAGAAACTGCTAGAATCGTGCTGAGGTGGGGGATACTAGAAGGGCAGAGTTGACCATAAAGTGAAAAAGAGGACGTCTGAGAGGGACGAAAGAGGTTCTTGCTTTTGCATTTGGGGTCTGAAGTGGAGAGTGGATGATTTGAGGGTGGTGTTGGTGCTGTGTCAACTGTATATTGGCTGTTTAGGAGACTCTGGGGAGTTCAGAAAACTAGAAGTGGTTTAGGATGGCTGTGACCTCCCAGAAAGGGAAAGGGGACTCTACCATGGGTGGCTCTGCGACAATTTCTACAGCCTCTCTGCCATTAAACAGTGACTTGAGTAGGTATCACTCCGTTTTTTCTTCTTTCTTCGTTGGTATGCATTAGTTGTTTTAAAATATCTAATTGCAAGAACTCATTCTGAGCAGCTCAAATTTTCGTGCCGAGGCATGAATTAGTGTCCAGTAACTCAGAGCCTGTCTGCTTCTCTACTTAATTTAGATATATGCTGGTTGGCACAAGGCTTATGGTGCCAAAAAAATCTTTCATTTCTGAAGCTTTCTAGCCAGTTCCATGAAAAATACCACCATAAATACTCATTCCAACAGCTCCCCAGACCATAGTCACAAAGCTTTTACACTGCATTTACCCGGAGCTTCCCGGCCAAGATCATCTCAGTGGTACTTCTCCAGGGTCATTGGAAATGTTTGTGTCCTCCCACCACCTACCTGCCTTGCTGTGTACCACCTTCCTTTCACCCCTGGGTGAATAGTCCACGTGTCCAGATGCCAGGTTGAAGCTGTGGGCCTGATTTCCTGCAGTCAAATTCCTGCAGTGGTAAACCTTTGGCTCCCCAGCTTACCACACAGTGATTCCCTGGCCAGGAGAGGTATTGGAGGCTGAATCCTCCAACTTTTGGTGTGGTCTGCAGGGTAGATTTTCTCAGTTGAATTGTGTAGGGGTAGTAGGGAGAGAGGTCTTGGAAGGACATAGGGTTCTTTCCCCCACCCTACAAATTGCCCTATAATCTCCAGAGTTATTCAGTCCACAGAAGCAAGCCAGTCTTGTTTTCAGAGGCCAGGCATAGACCAGTCACTAGCCAGCCACTACAAGATATATTGTGAGGCTCCTACTGTTTCTCAACCCTGGCTATGTGCTATTAATATAACTGGGGATCTTTAGAAATCATGATGCCTGAGGTCCGTCCCAGACCATTTAAATCCTGTCTCTGAAAGTAAGCCTGACCATTGGTACTTTTAAATTGAGATATAACTTAGATGCAGCAGAATATACAAATCTTAAGTATATAGCCTGATAAGTTTTTGCATATGTATCTGTCTAGGTAATTACCACCTAGATCAAGATGTGGATCACTTCCAGTCTCTCTAAGGGCTCCTTTCTGGCCTTCTGCAGTATGTGTGTGTATATGTGCGTGTGTGTGTGTATATATATATACACGTATATATATACGTGTATATAAACGTGTATATACACGTATATATAGTATATATATACATACACATACACGTGTGCATGCAATACATATATATACACACATATACATGTGTACATGCAATACATATATGTATGCATATATTAATATATCTATATAAAATATATGTTACATGTATATAACTATGTTCATATATGAGGGTAGTCATTTTGGGGTGGTGGTGTCGAGGAGGAAAAATGTGTTTTTCTTTTATCTGGCTTAGGTTCTCTGAAACCCTGTAAAGTTGACTAACAGAAGACATATTAAAAAGAGAAAAATAAACAGAAGTTTATTAGCATGTGCATCCTGCTTACACAATGGAGTGCTCAGAGATGAGTAACCCAAAGGGGTGGGGGAACCTGGGTTTATATAGCATCTTAACAAAAGAACAATAAATTTTTAGAGAAGTGACAAGACAAAGGAAAATAACGTTGAATTTCTAGGGCTGCAAATTGTGGGAGGGCAAAGATATGGAGGATCCAATGGAAGATAAGGGCTAGTGAGCAAGGTTTGCTGTGCAGATTCCTCCAGTGCCTTCTCTGGGCTGATGAGCATCTAAAATGGTCTCTGTTGATTAACTTCTGTCTTTTCTGGTAGACAGCAGAAGAGGAAACACCTTCACAAATTATATCCAGCTTTTAGGCAAATAGGGGGAAGGCTTTTCTTGTACCTGCTTCTTCTCGTTTGCCTTCAGCTCAAAATAATCCTTATGCCAAAGTGGCATATTTTGGGGTGGCACATTCTGATCCCCTTCAAAAGTATCAGGGCCCACTAGATCAAAAGCAGGACAGCCGACACCTCTTCTTTAGACTTTCCCAGTCTTCCTAACTGCAGGAAACCTGTATCAAGCACTCTGGGTCCATCTCTTGGGTCCCCTGACTAGGCTTGATTGGGAGGGAAATGCCCAGGACTCCAGGACAACTCTCACCCTAGTATTTACACTGTTAGCATTTAGAATGAATCGCTGGAAGGTGACTGAGTGATGGGTTCAGAAAGGTAGAACTCTTTTTTAAAAAAAAAAGTAAATTTAACAAGTCCTGCTCAGAAGGTCCAGAACCTTTCTTTTAAAAGGGGGATGTTCTTCTCACTTCCCTTCTAAATTAGAGGCCTCAGCTGTACCCAACACAAGAAAAGCCCTATATTACCTCCCTGATACTGTGTGTGTGCACGTGTGTGGTTAAAATATACATAACACAAAATTTACCATTGTAATCATCTTAAGTGTACAATTATTTGTATATTCATATTAAGTATATTCACACTGTTGTACATTAAGTATATTCACACTGTTGTACAACCATCACCACCATCCATCCACAGATCATTTTCATCATCCCAAACTTAAACTATGTACCTATTAAACAATAACTTTCCATTCCCCCATCCCCCAGCCCCTGGCAACCACCATTCTACCTGAGTCTCTATGAATTTGACTATTCTAGGCATCTCATATAAGTGGAATCATATAGTATTTGTCCTTGTGTCAGGCTTATTTCGCTTAGCATAATGTCTTCAAGATTCCTCCATGTTGTAGCATGCGTCACACTCTCCTTCCTCACTAAGGCTGAATAATGTTCCGTTACCTGCATGTATCGCATTTTGTTCATCTGTTCATCCCTTGGTGGACATTTAGGTTATTTCCACCTTTTGGTATTGTGGATAATGCTGCTGTGAACACTGGTGTGCAAAGAGCTGCTCAGGTGCTGCAGCATTCATATTTTTCCAGTGCTCCCCTGCTTATTCTAACATGCAAAAGAGACTGACAACCTGAAATAACTGAGGGATCAGAAGCCAGTTTAAAGCATTTATTCACGTGAAAGGCTGAGAATAGTCATTCAGATAACACAGACTCCAGAGAAATGGGGTCAGTGCACCTAAGTTATAAAGTTCAAATCTTGCTTATATAGGAAGGAAACAAAGAAATTTAACAGGATTACAACATTTTCTATACAAGAATGGTTTATGAGTTACGACAATTTGTTAGTTTTTTTCCTTCCCTTAGGGCTTGTTTTCATGTCCTTTCCGATTTAAAATAGCTTTAACAATCCGTTTTAGATAACGTGATCACCATGAAGTCTCTGTGTGAGAGAGGTAAGAAGAAAGTTTATCTATAATGAAGACAAACAGTAAGAGGGAAAGGATTTTCCCTGGTGCCCTTTAGTCATTCATAACATTTTACAAAATAATGTAGGTAAGGAAGAAGGCTTATCTGTGATTAGAGAAACACAGGTTACAGCTGCCTAGGTTTCAGCCACCTATCACGTCTCAGGCCCCATAATCATATTCTTTAGGCTTAAAATAAAGTTTTAACATCTCAGATTTTGAACTGGTTGTTTTCACAAGGTCCTCTGTTCTGTGGGTTCATGCCCTATCACTATTCTCAAAGCCAGGCTTCTTTGCAGGGTAGCTGCGGAAGACTCAAAGTGGCAGAACCAGGCAATCTCTCAGCGTTTCTGACTGATCCCAGGCCATGGTCAGGCACTGCCTCCCTGGAGGTGAACTCCTGTCATCCTTTCTTATCAGCCACATCAGCATGCCCAAGCCCTAGAAGATCCTGTGCGTCTTTGTAAATTGGCCCCCTCTTTGCTTGAAACCAACTCTGCATATCAAGGATGGTAGACAGGCCTTTGTCTTCTACAGAAGATGGTGCTGCACCCTTTTCCCAGGGCAGGGAGCACCTTTTAGCCTTCACATTTACATGACTAGAAGGGGCCACTGAAGGTATTGTCATAGAATAAAGAAAATCTTGCCAGGTGAGGTAGTAAAAAATCTTGCCAGGTGAGGTGATAGCACGTCTGTAGTCCCAGCTACTGGGGAGGCTGAAGTGGGAGGAACCCTTGAGCCCAAAAGTTCAAGTTCAAGCTGGGCGATACAGCAAGACCTCATTTCTAAAAAAAAAAAAAAAAATGCTCCAAGATGACTTCCTGTTTCAACCAAGTCCTGGGAGGTGCTGGCAGCCTTTAACTTCATGCTTCTTTAGCTAAAAAATATCAGTTTTGCACCCTGCTACATTCATGGGTCTACCCTGTGACAGGCTCTGGCCTGGTATCTGAACCTGAACTGTGCAGAGTGGCATTGGCAGAGGCTGCTTGGGTACAAAAGGGTCACTGTGCCATGTGGGCTAGGGAGATGTTCATTGCACCCCCTAAAGGGGTACACAACATGGCTCGCTGAGTAGTGAGGGTCCCAGGGATGATGGCTGCACAGTTGTCATCTCTAAGGCTGGCAGCCCAGGATCCCTGGGTTGATGCCCTGGACTGGGACCTCGGCTTCCTCACAGACTGGTAGAAATGGACATGCCAATGCTTGCCTTGGCTTCCATGGCCAAGTCATCTGTGAGCTCATGGTGCACCACTGAGGCCTCCTAAAATGAAAGTGGGAGGTCAAAGTTCAGGGTTATGCAAGCAGGAGCCTAGGCCAAGGAAATTTGAAGTTTTACTGCTAACTGGCAGAAGCAGCCTTGGAATATTCTGATTCCTGGATAATCCTCAAATGCTAATCAATCAACGAATAGAGAAACTGATTCTTAGAGGAGTAGTTTCCAATCTCTCCCTTTTCCAGAGCTATAGCCAGTTTAATCTGAATTTCATGCTCCCAAGCTCCCCGTCCCCTGGGGGTGTGGTATGAAGTGGTCAAGGTTCTGAGAGCAAGCCTGGCTTCTAGAGATACGTGTACCCAAATGGGAATTGTAACCCCTAGAACAAGTAGCTAGAATTAGCAAGGTTTTCCAGTCTTCTGGTTTTCATAGAAGTTCTTGCCTTGAGGACTGAATGGATTGATAGCGAGAGCCTAGAAATTAGGTTTGCTTGTTGGTGGCCACGCATTTCTGTGGCTACTACCTTCTCTAGACCTCCTCAAGGTCAAAGTCTTCTCTAGGGTAGGGGTGTGTTAATCCGTTCTCGTGTTGCTATAAAGGAATGTCTGAGACTGGGTTATTTGTAAAGAAAAGAGGTTTAATTGGCTCAAAGTTGTGCAGGCTGTACAAGAAGCATGACACCAACATTGCTCAGCTTCTGGTGAGGGACTCAGGAAGTTTCCAATCATGGTGGAAAGTGAAGGGGGAGCCAGCATGTCACACGGTAAGAGCAGGAGCAAGGCCAGGAGTGGGGAGCAGGGAGGTGACACCCTTCTTTAAGCAACCAGATCTCATGTGAACTCAAGAGTGAGAACTCACTCATTATCCTGAGGACAGCACCAAGCCATTCATGAGGGATCCACCTCCATGACTAGTGGGTGGACCCATTAGGCCCACCTCCAAACACTAGGGATCACATTCAACATGAGATTTGGAGGGGACAAAACATCCAAACCATATCAAGGGGTGAAGAGAAAACTTTCCCCTTCGCCCTCTAAAGGCTTGCTGAAAATCAACTGACCAAAGCAGATTAATAGGAGAAAAGGTATACAAATTTTTATTTTTAGGTATACAGCTCGGGGGAATTGAAGAATAATTACTCAATAATCCAACAACGTACAGATGCTTATACACCCTTCTTCACAGGAGAAGGGAGATGGGAGAAATGTGGCAATTCAAAGGACAGTAAATAATTTTTAGGGGAAAATAAATGGACTTGGAGAGCATACAATGGCCTGGGACAAAGTCTGTTGAGCCTGCAGAGCAGGTTTGTGACAAAAGTCTGTCTAGGTGTGTTGACAGACGTCAGTCTTTCTTCCTGCAATATGAGTTCAGTTAATGAAAACTTGGGAAAGGGACTAGAGGTCATTGTTGTCTTCTTTGGTGAGTCTGAACTTTAGGCAGATAAGGGATCTTGGGAGAACAATTTATCCTGTGCTTTGGAAGAGACAGAGAATTGAGAAACAGTACTAGGCAGGGAGTGGCGGGGAGGTCAGAGAGACCTTGCGGGGCATGGTGGCTCACGCCTGTAATCCCAGCACTTCGGGAGGCCAAGGCGGGCGGATCACCTGAGGTCGGGAGTTTGAGACCAGCCTGACCAACATGGAGAAACCCCGTCCTACTGAAAATACAAAAGTAGCCGGGCGTGGTGGCGCATGCCTCTAATCCCAGCTACTCGGGAGGCTGAGGCAGGCAAATCACTTGAACCCGGGCACTGGATATTGCGGTGAGCCGAGATCGCGTCATTGCACTCCAGCCTGGGTAACAAGAGTGAAACTCCGTCTCAAAAAAAAAAAAAAAAAAAAAGAGAGACCTTGAGGCTGCTTCAGTCCAGCATGTCAAAGCACCGTATTTTAGGATATCACTTTCTAAGCCCCAACATATTTAATAACGGTCATTCAGTTACACAGCCAGGAGTGGCTGCCTTCTCTTCATCAAAGCAGGAGCTGGAGCTCTGAAGCAGGAGGTAGGAATGGGGACCCTAGCCAAGAATAGGGTGTTAGGGACTCCCATGCCTGTTTGCAATCATCTTCCCCATGCTAGGCTCCGGCCCCCAACAAGCTTTAGTGCAAGTCACACTCCTATGCCCTGAAGGATACAGAAAGGCCACAGGAAGTTTGCCATCTGGTAGAGGGAGTCAGGCCTACCTATAGGATAAGGAACCAGTGCCCCAAATAAAGCATGAGCAGGGAATGCATAATTCTGTTCCCAGAGGAAATAATCCTGAAGCTGTGTGTGATGTGGTTCTGTTAAGATTGCCCCATTATTTTCATACAACTTTGGTATTATTTTAAGTAATAGCAGAAACTAACATACTAAGACTTTATTAGAGTCAGATGTGTGCCAAGAACTTTTTAATCTAATTTGATTTTGTTAAAGACAGGGTCTCACTCTGTCACTCAGACTAGAGTGTAGTGGTCTGATCATAGCTCACTGTAGCCTTGACATCCTGGGTCAAGCCATCTTGTTGCTTCAGCCTCCTGAGTAGCTAAGGCTACAGGGCATGTGCCATCATGTCCCAAATTAAAAAAAAATTTTTTTGTAGAGACAGGCTCTTACTATGTTGCCCAGACTGATCTTGAACTCCTAACCTCAAGAGATTCTCTCACCTTGGCCTCCCAATACACTGGGATTATAGGCGTGAACTACCATGCCTGGCCCTTGTGCTATGCACTTTAAATTCATGGAGCTGTTTAGTTGCCATGACAACACTAGGAGGAAAGTACTCTTACTATTATTATTTCCATTTTACAGATAAGGAAACTGACCCTCAAAGAAGTTAAATGCTAATCCTAAAATGGTCCACCTGGTAAGAGGTGGAGCCAGAATTTTAGTCCACTTTGGTCCAATCTTGAAGTTTGTCAATGTGATGCTATGCTGGACATTTGAAAGTACCTAGAGGCACATTGAAGGCAGCTCTGAAGAAGTGGGTCCTGGTTTTGGCGTCAGTACTATCCAGCTCTGTGGCCTTACACCAGTCCCTGTCAAGGGTTCGGTTTTCTCCTTGCTTGTTTTAATGGTTGGGCCAAAGGACTACAAATGTGCCTTTATTTCTAAAAATGCTCTCAAATCTAGGATTTTCAAGTTCCTAAAAATGAAACCAACTTATGCTCACTCTTGTTAATGTCTAAATCTGGAAGAACATTTACCAGGCAAATAAGGTACAGTCGTACCCACTCACTCTCTGGCTTCCGAGGAGACTGCTGTGAAGGATGAAGTGTGGTGGCAGGGGTGGGAGAGGGGTATGGGGGTGGGGAACCCACAATCCTGTTGACAGGAACTCACTGAACATACTCTAGTATTTGTATAGTGTGTATCAGGATAGACTGCTGTGTCAAACAGCCCCAACGTTTTAATGGCTTAACCCAAGAAAAGCTTATTTCTAACTTAGGAACAGCCCAACCTGTGTCCTAGTTGGCTGCCTCCAAGGGGCTCTTCTCCAGGGAGCTTCTCAGAAACCCAGGCTCCTCCTCTCTCATGGTTCTGCCTGTCTGCTGGGCCCTCAGGGTACTTTGTTTTTGGTTGGAGAGAAGTTTTAGTGTGCAGGAAAATAGCATATTTGACTTCTGTTCCATTGCATGGGCTAGAATTAGTCACATGGCTCCACCTAACTTCCCACAACAAACTGGGACATAGGGAACTTACTCTATCAGTCATAAAGACGCTCCACAGATGTCCTCTCTGGTTGTTGATTACCCATTTTCCCACCATGACTGTTCATGTGACAAACCTGAGTGTCCTTTGGGAGGAATAAAATGACCCCCCTTTCCTTCCTTGATTCTCTAAAAGAAAGTAATGGAACTTTCTTTAAAGAGTGCAAAGACTTTCTTCAGGGTCTTGTCCTGGGATCAAAGGTAACAATAATATTAATAGTAGCTAGCATTTACTGAGCATATGTTATATATCAAGCACCTACATGCATTATCTCAGAGTAAGAGCAAATCTCAAGGTCTGGATGAGAAGTGTAGAATTGAGCAATGATGCAATTGTATTTACTTTTTCTATAAATGACTTTAATTTCTATTTTGAATGTCCATTCTCCTAGGTGGCAGCATCCTTATTTCATTGATTTGGGTCCCTGCCCTATCCCAAGTTTTGTCTAAGTTCCCAGGTGATGGGCGGTAGCTAGGACTTGCTGTTGCGTTTGCTCATCTATCCACAGTGGCACCTGTCATTATGTTGCAGTGTGAGGGCTGACATTCTTGCAGGCTTCTGCCTGATGGTCCTCCTTTACTCCATATCTAAAACCCATCACTCTCTTTGCTACCTCAAAACCACTTCGTAGTTCACAGGCAGCAAGCCACTGTTTCCAGCACCTGGTTCTGACCTAGAGCCTCTCTGTCTGAGCACATTTTGCAAACAATTCCTCTGCCCTGGAGACAGGAGGCACCAGTCCTCTCTGCTTTCCTGTCACTCATCATTGCACATCAGGGACTCCAGATCAAGTCCCTGGGCAAGGAGCAAGGTGCAGGCCCCACTCTCAGGGACTCTGCCAACTTTCTGCCTCCCTTTGCTTCTTTCCTCCCTTCCATAGTCCTGATAATCCCATATTCCTGGAGACAGGGCAATCTCTTTGTTTTTCCAGTTCCAATATTTAGGGCACAAACTTGACACCTTCAATTATTTCAGACTTAGACTTTTTTTTTTTTTTTTTTTTCTGAGATAGTCTTGCTCTGTCACCCGGGCTGGAATGCAGTGGCACAATCTCGACTCACTGCAAACTCCACCTCCCAGGTTCAAGCCATCCTCTTGCCTCGGCCTCCAAGTAGCTGGGACTACAGATCCTGCCACCAAGCCCAGTTAAATTTTGTATTTTTAGTAGAGATGGAGTTTCGCCATGTTGGCCAGGCTGATTTCAGACTCCTGACCTCAGGTGATCTGCCAGCCTCAGCCTCCCAAAGTGCTGGGATTACAGGCCTGAGCCACTGCACCAGGCCCAGACTTAAACTTTGCAGTTCAAAAGGCTTTCTTCTGACGGCTCCTAAACTGTTGTGCTGCTTTTCTGTCATGTCATTTGTCCTGAGGCAATGAATGCTGCAAGGCAGTAAAAGACTACAGACGAAATGGGAGAAGGCCAACAGATATAGGACATAAATACAGAGTGTTTAAAAAAAAAAAAAAGCTTTAAAAATTTCCCAAAATATTTTCCCTGTCACAATCTCACTGAATTCTCGGTGACCATCCTACAATAGAGGTGCCATTAATATTTCTGTTTTTTAAGAGGGTCACATTGGCCAGGTGCAGTGGCTCGCGCCTGTAATCCCAGCACTTTGGGAAGCTGAGGTGGGAGGATTACCTGAGGTTAGGAGTTCGAGACCAGCCTGGCCAACATGGTGAAACCCCATCTCTACTAAAAATACAAAAATTAGCTGGGCATGGTGGCACACGCCTGTAATCCCAGCTACTCAGGAAGCTGAGGCAGGAGAATCGCTTGAGCCAGGAGGCAGAGGTTGCCGTGAGCCGATATTGTGCCACTGCACTCCAGCCTGGCAGACAGAGCAAGACCCTGTCACACACACATACACAAAAGAGGGTCTCACTATGTTGCCCAGGCTGAAGTGCAGTGGTTATCCACAGGCACCATCCCACTACTGATCAGCCCTGGAACTTTGACCTGCTCCATTTCTGACCTGGGTTGGTTCACCTCTCCTTAGGCAACCTGGTGGTTCCCTGCTCCTGGGAGATCACTATATTGATGCTAAATTTAGTGCAAACACCTGATGGTCACAGCTCACTGCAGCCCAGAACACCTAGGCTCAAGTGATCCTCCTGCCTCAGCCTCCACTGTAGGTGGGACAACAGGTGCATGCCACCACACCTAGCTACTATCTCTGTTTGACAAAAGAAGACACTAAGCTACATTCTTAAGATGCTTTGCAAGGACACTTCTCAACGTACTATGTGTGGAAAAAGTTAAGGTTATTTTGAATTGGCAAAAAGTTAGGATTGGGGTACTTAAAAGGTATTCACTGTTTAAGGGTGAACATAAACTTACTGATACAAAATCTTGCCTAATGACAAGTTTTAGACTTCTTTAATAAATTCCTAAGGCACACTTGAAATTTGTAAGTAAGCCTATTATTTGGAAATGGATAAAACAACAGGTTTGTGAACTATCCTCTTAATTAAGTTAAACTTCCTCTTGCAATCTCTTCTAATGATTAGCTTATTAGAAAAATCCTTTTGTTTGCCAAGAGTGTGAATGTAAAGTTTGCTTAATTATTCAGTAATATTGATTGAGGTGATTTTGAGGCCCCTGTCTAAAGAATAATTCGCTTTTAACTCTCCAGTTTGCAGCATTTCCTCCCCTCAACTTTTGAATCTTTCCCTAAAATTTAAGTTTCTTTTTCTTTGAGACAGAAACTCTGTCACTCAGGCTGGAATGCAGTGGTAAAATCTCAGCTCTCTGCAACCACCACCTCCTGAGTTCAAGCAATCCTTGTGCCTCAGCCTCCAGAGTAGCTGAGACTACAAGCACATGCCACCACGTTCGGCTAATTTTTGTATTTTTAGTAGAGACAGGGTTTTGCCATGTTGGCCAGCCTGGTCTCAAACTCCTGACCTCAAGTGATCCGCCCACCTTGGCCTCCCAAAGTGCTGGGATTACAGGCATGATGCATCATGCCTGGCTGAGTTCTATTGAATGAATACTTGCTGGGCACTGACCGGGTGCTGGGGCCTGTGTGGGCACTGGGGAAGCAGGAGGCTTTATGTCCTAAGGTGGGGTCTGGGAGCATCTCAAAGGAGAGAAGGTAGTGAGGCCATGAAAGGGGTACTTAGAATGAGAAGTTTAAGGCAGTGCCTGCCTCAGACCAGGTGCCAATTAAACGTTTGAGGTATGAATCAAAGTTGTGTTGGGGAAGAAAGAAAACCTTTTTCCTCTACCCTCTTAGGTTCAGTGACTGGGACCCTGCAAAATAAGCTGACAGGTGAACAGGAGAAAAATGTTCATTTGATATGCCTAGAGAAGACCTCTCAGAAATGAAATGAAAACTCTAGAAAGGTGGTCAGACCACAAGCCTTATCTACTATCCAAACAAAGGGCAATGTATTTGTGGAGAAGTGGCAAGACAAAGGAAAAGCGTTTTGAGCTTCCAGGGGTGGTTAATTGTGGGAAGGTGAATATATGGGGAAGCCAATGGCCAATAAGGGTTTTTAGTAAAGTTTGTGTGTGCAGGCTCATCTCAGTGCTGACTTGCCATCTTCTTCATGGCCATAAAACTCCCCTGAAAGGACTGATGGAAACTCCCATTTCTCAGAAGTTTCTGCTCTTAGATAAAGAAAGCTTTGAGAAGTCTTTGTGCATCTGTTGATTCTCAATGGCATTCAACTCAAAATAACCCATACAACAAAGTGGCATATTTTCGGGCAGTATATTCTGCTCCCCTTCAGCTGCAAGGGATGCTAAAAAAATAAAATAGGAAATACCTTCTATACCTTCTCTAGTCCCTCTCGGGAGAATAACTCAACTTTTCATAGAATGCTCATTCACTGACCTGCCTTGACAGAATCTCACTCAAGGCCCAGGGCGAGTGGGCCTTTCTTATATCCAGTGAAGTGCATTCTTACCTTAGTCTCATAGTGCCAGACAGCACAGCAGAAAGATTTGGAGCAGCATGGGACCCAGTATCAGGGCTGACCCCAACACAAGCACGCACATGAGCCTCTGGAGAAGAGTGGGTTACCACAGGGGCAGTAGCCGGGGATGGGTTTTGGGGAACATGGCTAGGGCTCTCATTTTTAAAAGAAACCTGGTAAAAAGTTATTCTTGAAGCTCACAGAACTTTGCTCGGGATTCCAGATGACACTTATCACAGAGCTTCCAGAGAACTCCTAACCTAGATATCTAGGGGATAGGCTCAAGTATCTCCTAGATGATGGGCTAGGGCCCATCATCTTATGGTGGAAGGAGGGATGCCTGGCACCTCAGAAGTCTTGCAGGCATTTCCAGATCCTCACTTTTTGTTGAAAAAGACAACAGCTTCCAGTGGGTAGTGGGAAGATTCAGACCTTCTCAATGGAGCTTGGTGCAGCCTGCACTGGCCTCTTTATTAAGAGGTATCTAAGTGTTGTTGATATTGCCACTTATTTCCTTTGCAAACACCAGAATCAATAATGGCCATTTTTCAGTGGTTAGGCAGGTTCATAATGAAGCCTGGAGGTGTCTCTAAAGGAAGGAGTCAGGCTAACCTGGATTCAAATCTTGGCTTCACCACTTTGTAGATGTAGTAGGCTAAAGAAGGCAGCAAACTCTTTTCTATGCCTTCTCCCATTAAAAGATGAAGTCTGGAAAAAAAAAATCGCTTGAACCCGGGAGGCAGAGGTTGTGGTGAGCCGAGATCACGCCATTGCACTCCAGCCTGGGCAACAAGAGTGAAACTCTGTCTCCGAAAAAAAAAAAAAAAAGGTGAAGTCTATTCACCCCTCCTTTAATCTGGGTTAGGCCTCTGGTTCACTTTGACCAATAGGATACAGCAGAAGTGATGCTAGGGCAGAAGACGACTTGTAGCTTCTGGCTGGCTCTCTTAGAATGCTTGTTCTTGGGACATCCCTCTGGGAACACAAACTTCCTGTGGGGAGGCTATGTGTAGGCAGGTGCTCTAGATGACAGCCCAGGTGACAGCCCCAGGTCAGCACTTGTTCAATAAAATTTCGCTCTACTGTGCTTGGCCATCCAGCTCAGTAGAGTCTTCAGAAGACTACAGCCACAGCTGACATCTAACTGCAACTGCATGAGAGAACCCACGTGAGAATCACCCAATGGAGCTCTGTCAACCCTAGGATCACAAGCAACCATAGTAAAGTGTTGTTTTCAGCCACTCTGTGTTGGGATATGTATAGCATAGAACCTCAGGTGAGATACGGAACCACTCTGAGGTTTTGTTTTCTTCCGCAAGATGAGCAAAATAACGGTATCTACTTATAAAGTTATCATGATATGAATGCAATAATGATGGAAGTGCCTAGCATAGTAGTGCCCGGCACACAGTAGGCCTTCAGTATATTCCAGGTTCCTTCCTGCTTCTTCTCTAGGGTGCTCTGTATTCCAGATGTGTGTGAATCTTGGTTGCTGCTCCGAACTCACTGGGCAAAAATTCAACATCCTCCAAGAGAATGCCTAGAATCAATTTTGAAAATGGGATCGGAGAGTATTTGATTTTTCTTTCTGGGGCAATCTGTTACCCCTTAGGAAAAATATCAAGAAAATTGTATTTTTTTCTTTCTCCTCAATTTAAAGGGTAGAAGAATTAAGCTTTACCTTTTTTAAAAGACAAGAAATGTGCTTGCTCACACTGAAAAGTACCGGCATGAAATGAAACAACTTTCCTTTTGTTTCACAGCCAGCAGGTTCTCTTCAACACCCCAGCCCCGGAAAGCTGCAGATCGGACAACGGGCAGACTTTGTTGAACAGATGAACAACTGTGGCTTAACCTGTTTTGGAAAAAAAAAAAAAAAAAAAAGACCTGAAGCAATTGATAAACAAGAGGCTGAGGTCAGTGTGAAGGAAGAGTAAATGAGGCCAGACTGGAGAACATTGAAACGTAAGCCTCTTTCATCCCCTGTCCTGAATTGGGTGTGTGAGTAATAGTCAGGACTAATCCTGCTGAGAAAGGGATTGAGAATCTCTTGGACTGCCTGATGCTGGAGTTATGCTTTTTTAATTCAATTTTATTTTATTTTTGGAAAATTGTAATGGAAGTGTAACATAGAAAAGCACACAAGTCATAATACAGTTGCATAAGCTTTCATAAACTGAACATATCGTGTGATCAGCACCCAGGTCAAGAAACAGAATATTGGCTGCACCCCAGCCCCCGGCATTCCATACCCTCACATGGACAATCCTGACTTGTAACCCAGTCCTTATTATTTTTTATAGCTCTCACACATAGAACACATATAAAATACATTCGTGTGTTTTCTTCTAGAGACATTCTATGCACCTGCTAGAATATGCATATGCTATTATATTGCACAGATGTAGTAAAATGTTTTTTGTTTTTTGAGACAGGGTCTTGCTCTGCCTCCCATGCTGCAGTGCAGTCGTGCAATCACAGCTCACTGTAGCCTCAAGCTCCTGGGCTCAAGCCATCCTCCCACCTCAGCCTCCTGAGTAGCTGGGACCGCAGATGTGCACCACCATTCCTGGCTAGTTTTTGTATTTTTTTTGTAGAGATGGGGTTTCGCTATGTTGCCCAGGCTGGTCTCAAACTCCTGGGCTCAAGCAATTGGCCTGCCTCGGCCTCTCAAAATGTTAGGATTACAGGTGTGAGCCACTGCACCTTGTGGTAAAATGTTTTAAACGCTATGTAGCATATTACCCAGACTGTTCTGCCTGTGTTTATTTTTCACATTTATCTTGGTGATCATTCCATACCAACACATAGAAAGCAGCCAGATTTCTTTAGTAGTTACCTAGTATTCCACTGTCTGAATGGATCGCAACTTATTTAATTTTATTCAAAAGCAAAGAGGTTGTGTCCAACCTTTTGTAGTTGGTTTTTAAGTATATATATTCTTAGAGGTACCATTGGTGTCCTTTATTTAAGGTGGCAACTAGGCACTGCTCTCTAGAGGCTCTTAAAAACACTACTAGTTCTCACTCCTTTCTGAAATGTGTTGGGTGTGGTGCCGCCTGGAGTGGTTGCCTATTTTATTCCCTCATCCGGTTAGAACTCAGTTGTTCCATGTTTGAACATGTAACCAGGAAGTGGAAATAATGTCCCTGACACCCCCACTTCCTTTTCTGGCAAATTGGTATCCGGTAAATGAATCCAATAACTTTCACCCACCCCTGTCCTTCAGGCAGCTACTTACTCAGCATTGTCCTTGCCACAATCTGGAGATTTCGGAAGATGGACCCCAAAAGCTCTTCCAAACAGGACTAGTTGGAAGAAACAGTGTTTGTTTTGGTTGAACCAAGCCTTCCCTTTCTGCCTGCCCTTTCCTCCTTCTGTGGATTCTTCTCACCCCTCACCATCACCCCCAGCCCTGCTCTGAACTCAGTTCTCAGAATAATTTACTGTGAGTTCAAGACAGTGTCTACTTCTTTCTTCCAGTGGTATTTGCCCTTTACATTTCATGTCTGCCATAATTACAGAACAAAAGGCTTTGTCTCCTTAAGGCTTTTGGATTGCCTGACAGCAGGAACAGATATATTTGGGGGCTAGGGCAATCTCCTCACCTTTCTCCTTCACTAGCAGAATCATGCCTGTCCTTCTTCAGCCCCCAGAGGACGGGCCAGAAGGGGCAGGCATGGCTGGTTCAGGACCTCAGCAGGAGGTAGGAGCATCTCTGTATCTGTTACCTACAGTGAAGGGGTACATGTCACCAGCTTGTGCAAAGGGGTGCCAAGCCTGAGTTGCAGAAGGATGTCCTCCATAGGCACGTATCAGGGACCAAGGGCAGCCCTGATTCAACAGAGAAGGGAAGCACACAGGGGTGTAAATATCAGGAGGTAACAATCACAGGAGCACCTCTGGGAACTGACAACTATACCTTCTCTGGGCCTCAGAGATGGCAAAAATAGCAATCCCCTCACAGAGTTGTAATAAAAGTTAAAGGAATAAATATTTAGTCATAGTAAGCACTCTATATGTTTATTTCTTGTTTATTATTTATATACATTTTTAGAGATAAGGTCTCACTCTGTCGCCAAGAGTGGAGTGCAGTGGCGCGATCACGGCTCACTGCAGCCTCAAACTCCTAGGCTCAAGTGATCCTCTTTCCTTAGCCTCTTGAGTAGCTGGGACTGCAGGCGCTCACCACCACTCCTGGCTAATTTTTTAGTTTTTTATAGAGATGAGGATTCACTGTGTTGCCCAAGCTGATCACGAACTCCTGGCCTCAAACGATCCTCATGCCTCAACCTCCCAAAGCAGCACTCTATAAATGCACTCTAATTATTGTGTGAGGTGGTCTGGACACAGTGGTCCCAATTCTTATTACCAGTGACTAGATTAGCTGTCACTGCTCTATTTCTCGTCCTCTGACTTGCCCTGCGCTCCTGACTTGGCTATTCCAGCCTGAGCATTTTTCTAGTCTCTGCAGACCCCTTCATTGCCCTAGTCTCATGGTATCCAGGGGCTCCCCCACCTCCAGGTAAGGGGCTCCTCAGAACAGTAGCACATCACAAAAGGCACTGACAAGAACACCAGTGGATAGAAAATGATGTCTCATCATGTGAGCTTCTAAAATGGCTTGAGTGTTTTATTCAAGGTAAGCAATGCTCCCCTTCATTGTCAACTAGAGCAATAGCATTCAATAACACTCTTTCATAGTTCCAAAACTGTCAGAGGTTTATGAAACATTGTCTTAGTCCATTTGTGTTGCTATAATAAAATACCTGAGAATGGGTAATTTGAAAAGAACAAGAAATTCTTTCTCACAGTTCTGGAGGCTGGGAAGTCCAAGATCAAGGCACCAGCATCTGGTGTCTGATGAGGGCCTTCTTGCTGCATCCTCATCTAGCAGAAGAGTGGAAGAGTGAGAGGGGCAAACTGCTTCCGAAGCCTCTTTTAAGAAGCCATTAATTCATTCATAAGGGCAGAGCCCTCAAGACTTGGTTACTTCCCCAAAGGCCCCACCTCTTAATACCACCACAGTGGGGACTAACTTTCAGCATGAATTTTGGAGGGGCACACGTCAAACCATATTAAATGTCTACATGGAGGGTAAGGTTAAGTCTTAACTTCTACCTGAGGTCTTCTCAACGTTTTCCCCTCAAGGTTTGTTTATTTGTTTATTTATTTATTTGAGACAGGGTCTCGCTTTGTCACCTAGGCTGGAGTGCAGTGGCGTGATCCTGGCTCACTGCAACCTCTGCCTCCCAGGATAAAGCAATTCTCCTGCTTCAGCCTCCAAAGTATCTGGGATTATGGATGTACACCACCATGCCTGGCAAATTTTTATATTTTTAGTAGAGAGGGGGTTTCACCATGTTGCCCAGTCTAGTCTCAAACTCCTGAGCTCAAAGCGATCACCTGCCTCAGCCTCCCAAAGTGCTAGGATTACAGGTACAAGCCACCACACCTGGCCCCTGAAGGTTTAAACTCTTCATTCTCCAAGTTTTTGCCTGAAGCTATCATTTGTGCATAGTCTGCCTAATGATATCTCTAGTTTTCTAGTATGAAACGGAGGGACTGTATTGGGTTGAATAATGTCCCCCAACTCCCAAAAAATTCAAGTGCACCCAGAACCTCAGAATATGATCTTATTTGCAAATAGAGCCTTTGTAATTAATTAAGATGAGGTCATACTGGATTAGGGTGGGCCCTAAATCCAATGACTGGTGTCCTTTTAAGAGAAATGAGAGGGAAAATGAGACACACACGCAAACACACACAGGAAAGAGTAACACAGCAATGGAAGGAGAGATTGGAGAGATGCATCTACAAACCAAGGAATGCTAAGGATTTCTGGGAACCCAGAGGCCAGGAAGAGGCAAGGAAGGGAACATGTCCTGCCAGCACCTCACTTTTGGACTTCTAGCCTCTTGAACTGTGAGAGAATAAATTTCTGTTGTTTTAAGCCCCTGGTTTGTGATGATTTGTCATGGCAGCCCTAGGAAACGAATACAGGGACTCTTGGTTGACTCTTTAAAATAATTCTTTACTGGCCGGGCACGGTGGCTCACGCTTGTAATCCCAGCACTTTGGGAGGCCGAGGCGGGCGGATCACAAGGTCAAGAGATCGAGACCACAGTGAAACCCCATCTCTACTAAAAATACAAAAAATTAGCTGGGCGTGGTGGCGGGCACCTGTAGTCCCAGCTACTCGGAGAGGCTGAGGCAGGAGAATGGCGTGAACCCAGGAGGCAGAGCTTGCAGTGAGCCGAGATTGCGCCACTGCACTCCAGCCTGGGTGACAGAGCAAGACTCTGTCTCAAAAAAAAAAAAAAAAAAAAAAAAAAAAAAATTCTTTATTATGAATATTTTCATGGATTTTTTTTTTTTTTTTTTTTAAGAGACGTAGTTTCTCTATGTTGCCCAGGCTGGACTACTTACAGGTGTGATCATCACACACTACAGCAGCCCCTGTCGCTAGGACTACAGGCATGTGGCACTGTGCCCAGTAAGTTTTAGTATATCAAAACAAAGAAAAGGTAATATATGCTGTCAAATTTTGATGGCTGTGACATTACAGTGGCTATGATGTCATTAGGAGATAGAAATTTTTCAGCTCCATCATAATTTTATAGGACCACCATATATGCAGTTCATTGTTGACAGAAATGTCATTTTTTGTCACATGACTGTATATACAACTAAACTAGTATAACCAACTGTATTAGGGTTCTCCAGAGGGACAGAACTAATAGGATATATGTATATATGAAAGAGAGTTTACTAGGGAGAATTGGCTCACATGATCGAAAGGCAAAGTCCCACAATTGGCCATCTGCAAGCTGGGGAAGAAAGAAGCCAGTAGGGTTCAGTTTAGTCCTAAAGTCTCAAAACCAGGGAAGCTGACAGCGTAGCCTTCAGTCTATGGCTGAAGGCCTGAGGGCCCCGGGCAAACTACTGGTGTAAGTCTAAGAGTCCAAAGGCTGAAGAACCTGGAGGCTGATGTCCAAAGGGCAGAATGAACAGAAGGAAGCATCCAGCAAGGCAGAAAGATGAAAGCTAGAAGACTCAGCAAGCCAGCTTATCCCACCTTCTTCTACCTGCTTTGTTCTAGCCATGCTGGCAGCCAACTGGATGGTGCTCACACGTTGAGGGTGGGTCTTCCTCTCTCAGTCTACCTATTCAAATGTCAGTCTCCTCTGGCAACACCCTCACAGACACACACCCAGAAACAATACTTTATCAGCTATCTAAGCATCCTTCAATTCAACTTAAGTCGTTATGTTGTCTGGGGTAAATACCCAGGGTTCGTCATCTCATGCCAGGAAAATTTAGGACACAGACACACACAAGGAGTTTAGAAGTGGAGTTTAATAGGCAAAAGAAAGAGAAAGAAAGGGAGAGGAAAACAGCTCTCTCTCTAGTGAGAGAGAATGGACTTCTGAGAGGAAAAGATTGGCAGGTGGAGGATGTGCTGGATTTTATAGTCAGGCTTGAGGAGGCGGTATCTGATTTACATAGAGCTCACAGATGGGTTCGATCAGGTATGACATTTACATAGGGCCCAGGGAAGGCTGGCCACCCCACCCTAATCTTACTATGCAAATGGGCTTTCCAGTAGACCAGCACCATCTTGTCTGCTCCTTACTGTATGCATGGCTGACAAAGAGAAGGGAAGATGGAGCCGCCATTGGTGGCATCTATGTCTGCAGCTTGATTTTACAGGCTGCTGTTTGTAATTTGGGGCTGCTTTCATTAAAAGGAAAACCTTACCGAGGACTTCCATACCCTATCTGCCTAAATAATTTCTTCTTAACTCCTGTATCACAATCAAGTTGACACCTAATATTAGCCATCACACCAACATTTATTGAATGCTTATTTTATGGCAAGTATCATTCTAAGTGCTTTATAGGGTATCTATCACAGCATAAAACAATCCTAAGACCAGATGCCATGGCTCATGCTTGTAATCCCAATGCTTTGGGAGGCCAAGGCAGTGGGGATCGCTTAAGGCCAGGAGTTTGCACAACCAGCCTGGGCAACATAGCAAGACCCTGTTATCTATGAAAAGTTATTTAAAATAATTTTTTAAAACAATCGTGAAATACAGTGACTTAAAACAACCTTTTTTTTTTTTTTTTTCCCCGAATGGCATTTTTGTCAGAGGAACAAAACCAAAACCAAAACTAACCACCATTTTATTTGCTCACAGTTCTACTGGTTAGGAATCCAGGCAGGCTCAGTTCAGTAGTTCTGTGCCCATGCATCAGCTGACATTTACTCAGCTGCATTTAGCTGGTGGCTAGGCTGGAAAGACCAAGGCATCACTCATATGTCTGGCAGTTCAGTGCTCCTCCATGTGGCTAGCTTGGGCTTCCTCAGGGCATGGTGACTCACCGTAGTTGGACTTCTCACGTGACAGCTGAATTCCAAGAGGATGGAATTGGAAGC
This sequence comes from Symphalangus syndactylus, assembly GCF_028878055.3. Classification (NCBI taxonomy): domain Eukaryota; kingdom Metazoa; phylum Chordata; class Mammalia; order Primates; family Hylobatidae; genus Symphalangus; species Symphalangus syndactylus. The sequence goes on from NC_072436.2 coordinate 75,639,333, forward strand.
CTCTGATCTCTTAAGGCCTGGCCTTAGACATTACACATCCTAACTCTATCCCATTCTATTCGTCTGTGTTAGTTTCCTACAGCAACTAACTGCAGCAAATTACCAGAAACATGATGAAACCTCATCTCTACTAAAAATACAAAAATTAGCCAGGAGTGGGGGTGCATGCCTGTAGTCTCAGCTACCTGGGAGCCCGAGACACGAGAATTGCTTGAACCCAGGAGGTAGAGGTTGCAGTGAGCTGAGACTGTGCCATTGTACTCCAGCCTGGGCAACAAAGCAAGACTCCATCTCAAAACAAACAAACAAAACCCACAAATGTATTATTCTACAGGTTGGGAGATCAGAAGTCTAAAATGGGCCTCACTGGGCAGAAATCAAGGTGTTGGCATGGCTGCATTTTTTGGCGGGGGGGGTCTACAGAAGAATCCTTTTTCTTGCCTTTTCTGTTTTCTTGAAGCCACCTGCATTGCATGGCTTGGTCCCCTTTCATCTTCAAAGCTGGCAATGGCCAGTCAAGTCTTTCTCATCTTGTGTCACTGGACTCAGACTCTGTCCTGCCTCCCTCTTCCACATTTGAAGACCCTTGTGGTTCCATTGGGCCCACCTGGATAATTCAAGATCCTCTCCTCCACCTCAAGGTCAACAGATTAACAACCTTAATTCCACCTGCAACCTTCATTCTTCTTTGCTATGTGACATAATATAGTCACAGGTTCTGGGGACTAGGACATGGACATCTTCGGGGAGTCATTATTCTTCCTTTGATGTGGTCAAAACCAGCAACAGGGACAGCCCAGTCTCAAGGAAAAGGGAAACAGACCACTATTTGACAAGAGGAAAAACAAAGCTTTTGTGGCTCTCTAGTGCACACAGCGTGTGTTAACACACACAGTCTGCAGAACAACTCCATGAGGTAGGCACTAGTATCATGCACATTTTAAAGTAGGACTCTAAGAACAGAGGTGTTAAGAACTTGGCTAAGGCATGCCAGCTGGTGAGCAGGGCAGCTGGGGTTCAAATCTAGGCAGAGTGGCAGCAGGGCCAGAGCTCTCTCATGCCTGGCATGACTGGTGCTCCACAAAGGTTTGTTTTCTCCTCCTCTGATCCCCAGTTTTTCAGCCCCTCAAGGGCAGGAAGCCCCCATACCCATGATTACACACACACACATCTCTCTCTGTCTCATATAAACATTCACATACATGTAAGGATTCGTGGTTAAGTCCCTTTGGTAAGTAGAATGGTGGAATGATAGCCATTTCAGTGAATAAATATTCAACTTTGGTTTTCGGGCTGTGTCCTGTCTGGTTATTAAAGAAAGTTTCGTTATGATTTCTCTCTACCTGGGTTCTGATGCATCCACGTAACTGCTACACTCTTTTGGCTTTTTTTTTTTTTTTTTTTTTTAATAGGGTCTCGCTCTGTCACTGGGGCGGGAGTGCAGCGGAGCAATCATAGTTCACTGCAGCCTCAACCTCCTAGGCTCAAGGGACCCTCCTGCCTCAGCCTCCTGAGTAGCTGGGACCACAGGCACAGTACACGGTGCCAGCTATTTTGGCTTTTCCACTCAAACCCGCTTGTGGCTACTAGTCCTTATTCTCGGACATGTCTTAACAATGTGTGGGCCCTCCCCTGCTCTGGTGTGGCTCTGAGCCCCAGCATTCCTCTGCCCTAGGTACCCCCAACCAACTCCAGGCCCAGCCTTCCAGAGCAAACTGCTGCTCTGCCTCACATAGTGCAGACCTTAACTGGGAAATGACAGGAGCTGTGCCCAAATGAAATGGAGGAAGCAGCATCCAAAATCAGCATCTTGTCAGAATACATTCAAATTTAGGTGAATTTTGAAATCAAATAGGCTTAAGGAGTTCCTCTGTCTATCCATTTAATAGCTGTTTGTTTGTGGAGCACTAGTCCAAGCCCTGGAGTACAGTTATGGGTGTGAAAGCACCTGAAAAAGAATTGTTTGGTTTGGGCTGAGATCTGCACTTCCCATGCCAGAACCTGGGAGAAGGGCCCAGTGTCAGGACAGCCTTGCAGACAGAAGTGGACACGTGCCTTGCAAACAAAGTCATGCTTTTAGACTCATTTGCTTCTCCAACAAAGGTATATTGTCATTTGTTATGAGCTAGTCACTGTACTGGGCACAGAGGACAAGGATGAATAAATTAGATGCGTCCTGCCCTCAAGAAGCCCACAGTTCATTATAATAGTTATGATCCACATTTTATACCTGGGCATGGAACATCTAAAGATGTTAACCACTATATGAGTCTGCCAATAAGGCAAGGCTTTTTCCCAAGAAAGTCTTGATCAAGAAAGAAAGGAGTACTTTAGCTTTGAGTCCTTGCAATGTATCTCATGTTACACTAATGTTCACTAAATTACTTCATATTTAGCAACTATGGTACAGTTTGGGAAGACAGTAGCCTATAATCACTTCAGTTAATGTAGTTTGGGATGCTTAGGGAGATCATTGACTCAGTATAAAAGGAGGTGAGCATGAACACAGATTCGTTAGTTATTCCTGGAAGTGTGACTTCACATTTGCAATGCTGGAAGTTGCTGTAAACAAGCCTTTTATGATGACTTTAAAAAGCAGTATAGTGAGTGGTTATGGTGGTGAGACCAGTGAAAACACAAGCTGACTAATGCTGTGCAAATGGGCACTTAGTGGTTTGGAAGAAAATTTCCAGTGACAGCATCCTATACAGAGTCTGAGACAATCTCCAGCAGTCCAGATGGAAGTGAGAATGCCTTCAAAATGGCTCTAATGATAACAAGAATACTGATGACCAAGGGGCACAGGAAAAGTTTGAATAGATTTGTTTAAAGAAATATGAGAGACTGGGCACAGTGGCTCACGCCTGTAATCCCAACAGTTTGGGAGGCCATGGTGGGCAGATCACCTGAGGTCAGGAGTTCGAGACCAGCCTGGCCAACATGGTGAAACCCTGCCTCTACTAAAAAAATACAAAAATTAGCCAGGTGACATGGCATGAGCCTGTAATCCCAGCTACTTGGGAGACTGAGGTAGGAGAATCGCTTGAACCCAGGAGGCAGAGGTTGCAGTGAGCTGAGATTGTGCCACTGCACTCCAGCCTGGGTGACAGAGCAAGACTCTGTTTCCAAAAAAAAAAAAAAAAAGTGAGAGTGGGAAAAAGCAGCAATTATAAATTAATTCATTATATTATAAAAATGGTATTAAACATATACATATAACTAAACTTATACATGTAATAAGCTTATCACAATTTCATCTATATCACCTAAAGTTTTATGTGCTCAAGTTGACCAAAACATCACAGGAGGATTTACCCTTTGGAAAATTTAGTGACGACTTGTATTTGGTGCCAACTTCCATTTGGGCATAGGTGGAACTTTTGCCCAAATTCAAACCAGCAGTGGGAGGACAGCCAGGTTTGTCTGACCTACCCATGTGTTTGCCTTAATTCCTCATTTAGATCTGATTTAATAAAATCTAACACAATGGGTTTGTGCTATATCATCTATTTCATTCCATTTCAACTCAAAGCATTTATTGACCAGCAACAAAATGGAGAAATTGTTTTTCAAGTCTGTGAACCACTTTTAATAGTGAACTAAGAGAGAAGAGACTGCCTTTGAACTGAAGACTACAGAAAAAGGGTGGTTTTGACTAAGAACAGCACTGGATTTGGGTTTTACAGGCCATTCTCCTTGTTAGGCAATGCATCTTTCCTGTCCTCTTGCTTACTTCCTGAGAAGGATTAAAAATGCCAGAAACCTCAGCCCCAACAGGATGGCTGCAGGGAGCAAATAAATGTATGATTTCCCTCTGTCTGCTTTAAAATAATAATTTTTTTAAAAACCCGTTAGTCTCTTTGGGTAACAAATTTTTATCTTTTCTTTTTTCTTTTTTTTTTTTTTGAGACAGAGTCTTGCTCTTGTCACCCAGGCTAGAGTGCAGTGGCACAATCTTGGCTCACTGCAGCCTCCGCCTCCCGGGTTCAAGCGATTCTCCTGCCTCAGCCTCCTGAGTAGGTGGGATTAGAGGTACCTGCCACCATGCCTGGCTAATTTTTGTATTTTTAGTAGAGATGGGGTTTTGCCATGTTGCCCAGGCTGGTCTTGAACTCCTGACCTCGTGATCCACCCGCCTCGGCCTTCCAAAGTGCTGGACTTACAGGCTTGAGCCACCGCGTCTGGCTCTACTTTTTCTTTATACTTTGCAGTATCATGTGAATTTTCTACATGAGCATATATTATCTTCAATCAGAAAAGAATCAGTAAGCATTCATTTTTGAAAACACACAACTATTAGGCTCCAGAATTTCAATTTTACTTGCCAGACTTGCATTGAGCCCACGTCACATTTAATCTCTTTCCTTACTATTAATCCAGGCTACAAAACCAAAGCACGTGCCCGTGGGTAATATATACAAGGATCCCTTCTCTCACGATCGGCAACCCCCCCACACCACGTCCCCCAAGATGCCCAGAGAACTGCACACGAAGCAAACAGAACAGAAAGATGCCGAGAAGTTTGATTTTGTGTCAACTTGACTGGATCAGGGGTCCCTGGGTATTAGGCTAAGGGTGTGTCTTTGAGGATGTTTCCGGATGAGATTAGCATTTGAATCAGTGGGCTCAGTAAAGTTGCCCTCACCAGTGTGGGTGGGCCTTATCCAATCTGTTGAGAGCCTAAACAGAACAAAAGGTGGAGGAAAGGAGAATCTGCTTCCTTTTTTCTTTCTTTCTTTTTTTTTTCCTGCTTGACTTATTGAGCTGGGACATGGGTCTCTTCCTGTCCTCAGACCAAGACACACTATAGGCTCTCCTGGTTCTCAGGCCTTTGAACTCAGAGGCAATTACATTACTGGCTTTCCTGGGTCTGCAACTTGCAGATGGTGGATCATGGGACATCTCAGCCTCCATGATCTCATGAGCCAATTCTTCATAATAAATATATGTATTACTTTTATTATATATATCTCCTATTGGTTCTGTTTCTCTGGAGAATGCTGACTTATACAGATGCCAAAAAGAGCTGCTGCTGTGTCTTTTTGGTGTGTGTATTCAATATTATTATGTCTCTCCCTGAGAGTCTCCTTGTAAGGCCACACTCTTACAGATATATCAGATCCCTAGAAGTTCTGTGAAATAAAGAAGGAGGCCCTGTGAGCCTCAGGATGAGCCATGCTATCTCTCTGAGCTGGAGTTTGCTCATCTGTAAAATCAGTGATTGGATCCAAAAGAGAAAAATGAAAAGGAGCATTGCTTGAGGAGACAGATGGGACTGGATTCAAATCCCAGCTGCTTATCACTGGGCAGGAAGCTGAGCCTCAATTTCTTCATTTGAAAGCAGGTGATAAAAGCCCCATTTTGGGGCCGGGCACGGTGGCTCACGCCTGTAATCCCAGCACTTTGGGAGGCTCAGGTGGGCGGATCACGAGGTCAGGAGATCGAGAACATCCTGGCTAACATAGTGAAACCCCGTCTCTACTAAAAATACAAAAAATTAGCTGGGTGTGGTGGCGGGTGCCTGTAGTCCCAGCTACTCAGGAGGCTGAGACAGGAGAATGGCATGAACCTGGGAGGCGGAGTTTGCAGTGAGCCGAGATTGCGCCACTGCACTCCAGCCTGGGTGACAGAGAGAGACTCCGTCTCAAAAAAAAAAAAAAAAAGCCCCATTTTGCAGCAGCTATTATTTTGTTGTGAAGAGTAAACATAATGTGGATTGTATACTGTATAATATACACTGGTATATCCTATATGCCAAACAAATGGTAGTAATGGTTGTTATGATAATTACTACCATATATGTGAAAGTGCCTGTTTTTCTTAAAACCATAAAGCACACTCTGCCAGCTCAGCTGTGCAAACTGTGCACTGCACAACTCCAGAGAAAACTTAGCAAAGAACACTGTGCCTAAAACCCTTAAAAACTCTGTTCTTGTTTTGTCAATACATTGCATCCCACATTGATTTTTTTCAATGAATCAAAAAGCTTATGCAATTTCTAAATTTAAAACTTTAAAACCCATGGAAATATTTTTCAAATAGTTTAAAATAACTCTCAGGTTTCTTATAAAGAATAAACAGAACGTTTTGATGGCTACGGGCTAACACCAACTGCAACATCAATTACCATAAAGCAATGTACCTTTGGGTTGCTTAAGTTGGATTATTCTCTTTCCCCCATATCGAACAGAGATGTAATGGAGAAGGGGGAGCAACAAAGTTATAAAATATATCAATTGATTACAAAATCATGCTTCGGGCTTGACTAATAATGAATAATGACAAATGATCTAATTACAAAGCATAAGCCGTACCTTCATACTTGACATAACTGCTTATGAAATCTGCTCTATATAGTTTCCTAACCTGAAAACATATTGCAGTGGATTGAATGGTGGCCTCCAAAAAGATATGTCCACATCCTAGTTCCCAGAAACTATGGATATTACCTTATTGGAAAAAGGGTCTTTGCAGATGTAATTAAGTTAAGAATCTTCAGACGAAGATATCATTCTGGAATATCCAAGTGGGCTCTAAGTCCATTGACAAGTGTCCTTACAAGAGAAAGGTGGAGGGAGATTTGAGATGGAAGAGGAGGAGGTAGTGTGATCATGGAGGCAGAGATTAGAGTGATTCATTGATCCACAAATCAATCAATGCTGACATCCACCAAAAGCTGGAAGAGGCAAAGAACGAATCACCCTTAAAACCTATGGAGGGAGCACAGACTGGCTGATTTTTTACTTTTGGCCTTCATACTGTGAAAGAATAAATTCCTACTGTTTTAAGCTACCTCGTTTGTGTTAATTTATTATAGCCCTAGGAAACTAATACACGTTTACCAAACAGAAGAGTAACTTGAAGACTACAGACAAAGGTATATAAAAGCAGAGGCCAATGAAATGTGGTCCTTGTCTATGGCTTCAGAAATACTCAAACCAGGCCGGGCGCGGTGGCTCACGCCTGTAATCCCGGCACTTTGGGAGTCCCAGGCGGGTGGATCACGAGGTCAGGAGATCAAGACCATCCTGGCCAACATGGTGAAACCTCGTCTCTACTAAAAATACAAAAATTAGCCAGGTGTGGCGGCACATGCCTGTAGTCCCAGCTACTTGGGAGGCTGAGGCAGGAGAACTGCTTGAACCCGGGAGGAGGAGGCTGCAGTGAGCCGAGATCGTGTCACTGCACTCCAGCCTGGGCGACAGAGCAAGACTCTGTCTCAAAAAAAAAAAAAAAAAAGAAATACTCAAACCTCCACGAAGGTGAAGTCTGGGAAACCACCAACCAATTCATACCTGTTTTTCTTAAGCAAGTGAAAACTGAATCCAATGACTATTATAATTTTCCCTTCCCATTTAGAGAAAAACAGGCATATGATAAGCCTGATTTCAATTTTACAAGCTAGCCAGATTAAAGAGCATCAGATCTAAGTTTTCTAGAGAAGCATTTGTACTTAAGGCAGAGTGTGAGAGGCTGCCTTATCTTGCTATAGAAGTCAAACATCTCAAGCATGAGACACAACATAAAATGCTGAGTGGATGGGAATGTCAGTTCAGTACTCAGGCAGAAGATATCTGCAAAGTGATATAAAACACATTTACCAGACTGGTCTCATTAACCTACTTTTGATAAGAAAAGGCATTTTTAAAGTTTTTGAACTGAAAACAAAATAACTATAGCAAATCCCGATTAGTGAGAATTTTATATACAGACAGTGGCACACACATACATATATATTTGTATATATTTTCATAAAGAAACAATAAAAGAATAAAGCAAAAACTTAACAAAAAAGGTTAACTCTGCAGAGCGAGGAGAAAACGGGGAGGGGAGAGAGACTTACAGAAAAGTTACCAAAATAGTTGAGCCGAATCTAGCTGGATCTCTCAATATATTTTGTTTTACAGTTTGAAGTCTGAAGCAGGCAAATATTTTATATAATTAAAAAATCTTAGGCCAGGCGCGGTGGCTCACACCTGTAATCCCAGCACGTTGGGAGGCCAAGGCAGGTGGATCACGAGGTCAGGAGATCGAGACCATCCTGGTTAACATGGCGAAACCACATCTCTACTAAAAATACAAAAAATTAGCCGGGTGGCGGGTGCCTGTAGTCCCAGCTACTAGGAAGACTGAGGCAGGAGAATGGCGTGAACCCAGGAGGCGGAGCTTGCAGTGAGCTGAGATCACACCACTGCACTCCAGCCTGGGCGACAGAGCGAGACTCCATTTCAAAAAAAAAAAAAAATCTTAAAGGAATATGGGTCTGGGACAGACCACCTGGATTGGTATACTGGTTTCACTACTGAGTAGCTTTCAGCAAGTTATCCAAATTCTGCGTCTCAACTTATCTATAAAATGGGGATAATAACACTCACCTCATAGGGGTTGTTGTAAAGATTAAATGGGTGAACTTGTATAAAGGACTTAGCACAGTATGGAGCTCACAGTAATTTCTAAATAAATGCTAGATGGTGTTATTTTATTATCATCACCATAGCATTCCTTCTAAAATCAGAAACAAGTATATAACTGAGTTCTTCTCTATAGTCCACAAAGTAATTGTTGATGGGGTAAGAGAGATATGAGTTCACAGCTCAGTTAAAATGTGCATGGTTTGGCTCCCAAAGACACAGTTCCCAAGCAAGCCCCATCAAGAACTTTAACCAACGTTCCAAAGGCCACAAGGCAATGTAGAAACGTCACAAAATAAAACACAGCCACTTGTTGCTAAATTAAAGATAATGAAGGAGGGATCTAGATGCTGACCCTGACCTTCCTAGGTAATGAAGTTGAGAAGTTTCACAAGTTCTTAATAGTGTGTCTATTTTATATGCACTGGTAGTTTTCCCAAAAGTTCCTGAAACAAGGCTTTGTACTTACCAGATAACTGTTCATTTACGGTCAAAGAGGGGATTCACTGGCTAACATACAGTCCAGAAGCTATGCCAAGCCCAACACTGTGTGCACATCTGGCCTGTCAGATGCTTGCAGAAACAAAGGAGGCCTCACTGTGACTTCAATTAGAACATCAAGCTTAACCTACCAGAGCCACAAAATGAAAATGCCCTTTGCAGACAACTCTGGCTTTTATTGCTCTCATTAACATCTCTCAGTTGGCAGTTTTTTAAAGCATAGCTCCTCTGAACATTTGTGTGACATTTTTCATAGAAGAAGTCAAAACATTAACTTCCTGTATGACACAAAGAGTAACACCGTCTGGTCCATGTGAATAAAGCAGAGAGATTGATCAATTTTGATTCAGTCACCGAAATCTGAAGCTATACATAACTGACCACAAACTAACATGTCACCCCAAAAGCATAAAACAGCCACAAACTGGTAATTATATTTAAGCAAAAGGAATTAATTATAATTATACAATCTTTAGGCAGAAAAGTTGTCAGGTTATCCAGAAAATCAATAGCAGAGAAAACTTAGCAAAGAACACTGCGCCTAAAACCCTTAAAAACTCTGTTCTTGTTTTGTCAAGACATTGCATCCCACATTGATTTTTTTCAATGAATCAAAAAGCTTATGCAATTTCTAAATTTAAAACTTTAAAACCCATGGAAATATTTTTCAAATAGTTTAAAATAACTCTCAGGTTTCTTATAAAGAATAAACAGAACGTTTTGATGGCTATGGGCTAACCAACTGCAACATCAATTACCATAAAGCAATGTACCTTTGGGTTGCTTAAGTTGGATTATTCCCTTTCCCCCATATCAAACAGAGGTGTAATGGAGAACGGGGAGCAACAAAGTCTGATTTAGAGATCTCAGCAATTTTAGTACAAGAAATAACATTTGAAGGCTGCTTTGCAAATTATTCTCCCTTCCCTCAATGTCCCTTTTTGTGTAATAAGTATGCACTTGTAGCTCAGTGCTTTTTATCTGCTGTAGGTCAGAAAACCAAGTAATTAAGCTTGTTAGAAATATAGATACAATGATGTAAACAGGCTTTACTAGAGAGTATGTAGTGCTCTCCATTGAATTAAAATATATGAGCTTTCATTCTGTTGCTTGAAAGTCTTGGATAATAATGGGACTCCAGGCCTATAGATGATATGCAGTCAATGTTTTAAGATAGGTTGATATGTTTTACACACCAGACTAGTAGTCAAAAATATCCTAGCTTTTGATAAAGAATGGAAGACTTTTTAATAGTCTCCCAAAGCGCTGGGATTATAGGCATGAGCCACGGCGCCCAGCCAGTTACTAGGTACTTTTTCTAGGGATTAAAAACAACAACAACAACTTTACGAGTATGGGCCCTTTTAAGAATCAGATAAGGCTACCATCTCAGAAAAAAAAATTAACAAAGAACATACCCTTAAAAACCTGTATACAATTTCCAGAAGGTACACAAAGCCCCTGAACCATACAGGCGATTCACATATCCCTAGGAAACTCTTCTCTACAGGATAAATTAGAGGGAGATTTGCACAAGAATGTCACTGATACACTAAATATCAAAGAAAAATATGTATCTTTTAATGCAGCCAATTAATCCTCTGCAAAAGGGATAATTTATATTGCATGTCAGTGACTAATTTCCAGTAAAATCATAAGGCTCAAGAATTCTGGTTTTGTCTCAGACCTGTAGTCAGAAAACAAAAAACAAAACAAAACAACCTCCCATTTTTATAAGAAGCAAATGACAGGACAGGCAGCAAAGTAACAAATTTTCAAGAACCCATCAAAGAAATGAATCACAGCACAAATAGCCAATTCAGAGACACAGGTGCCTGCAGGGAGACACAGGGCAGAGCATTTGGTTACCTGTGGCAGAAGCCACAGCAGGAACATTAAACTAGAAATTTTGAATCGCTGGATGCTGCGTGGGGACTGATAAGAGAACATGAAGTTCCTGGGGGCTGTAGTTATTGGGGGAGGGCCCACCCGCTTGCAAGCTTTTTCTTCAGGAACCCAATTAGGCTCACACAGGGAAGCTGGGGCGGGGGCAGGGCTGGGGCAGGGGCGGTACCTGGAGAAAGCACCAGAGTGGTGCTGTCTGGGTACTTGGTGCTTAGTGCCCTGGTTCCCTTACCAAACAAAAGACTTCATCTGCAGGGGAAGGGTATCAAGTGAGGGCAATGGTGTAGTTTCATTACTGCCGGGAGAAGGGAAAAGCATCCAGCCTCAGCCTCCCTGTGTTACCTAAGGGGCAAAAAGGTAACCTACAGGAGAGAGAACCTCAAGGACAAAGGCTGAGAACATCAGAAGATACCTGCTACAGGCCAATGAGGGAATAGGGGGCAGGGGCAAAAAGTCTCTACCTGAAGACTACCTTCCCTACCACCACTTCCACCCTCAGAAACAGGACCCCTAGGCACCCTAAAGACTAAGAAAGAGTTAATGAGAAGATTAGCGAATCCTGCCCCTCCCCCATACCCTCTACTACACTAAAGCCTCCAGGGATAATAACACTGGCTAACAGCTTGGGAGAGCTGCAAGAGACAAAATTCCTATGAGGACAAGCACAAAGAGACCTTGAGCCAAGAGGAGAGACAAAAACAGCGTCACTAGAAGAATTTGAAGTCTCTGTTACAGCAATAACAAATTTCAAACACTCTCATATATTGCTGGTGTGACTGAAAAATGATGAGCCCCTTTGGAAAACAGCCTCGTAGTTCTTTAAATAGTTAAATGGTTAAGTAGAGTTACTATATGACCCACCAATTCCACTCCTATGTGTATAGTCAAGACAACTGAAAACGTACGTCAACATAAAAACTTGTACCTGAATGTTCATAGCAGAATTACTCATAATACCCCAAAAGTGGAAACAACCCAAATGTCCACCAACTGATGAATGGATAAACAAAATGTGGTGTACTGATAAAATGTAGTATCATTCAGTCATAAAAAGAAATGAAGTGGCCAGGTGCGGTGACTCACACCTGTAATCCCAGCACTTTGGGAGACCGAGGCGGGCGGATCACCTGAGGTCGGGAGTTCAAGACCAGCCTGACCAACATGGAGAAACTCTGTCTCTACTAAAAATACAAAATTAGCCAGGTGTGGTGGTGCATGCCTGTAATCCCAGCTACTCAGGAGGCTGAGACAGGAGAATCGCTTGAACGTAGGAGGCGGAGGTTGCAGTGAGCTGAGATTGCGCCACTGCACTCCAGCCTGGGCAACAAAAGTGAAACTGTGTCAAAAGAAAGAAAGAAAGGGGGGAGGGAGGGAGGGAGGGAGGGAGGGAAGGCAGGCAGGAAGGAAGGAAGGAACGAACTAATACATGCTACAACATGAGGGGTGAAAACACTATGTTCAGTGAAAGAAGCCATACACAAAGGGCACGTATTGTATGATTCCATTCATATGAAATGTCTAGAATAGGCAAATCCATAGAGAAGGAAGGTAAATTAGTGGTTGCCAGGGGTTGCAGGTAGGGAGATTGGGGAATAACTGCTAATGGGTAAGGGGTTTCTTTCTGAGGTGATGAAAATGTTCTAAATTATGACTGTAATGGTTACACAACTCTGAACATACTAAAACCCACTGAATTATACACTTAAAATGGGTGAATTGTATGCTACAAGAATTGTATTTCAAGAAAAGATGTTAAAAATGGTTTTTAAAAAAGGGTGATTATTGGGGTGTCAATGTACACCACCTGAGAGGTCCTGATGTTCACTCTCTCCCAGCAATAATGAGGCATCTCTCCTCCTCAATGTGATGTTGGCAGACTGGGTAGGGAGCCTGGGCTGTCACCATCACTGATCAATAAGGTGATACCTTCACTACCACCATACCCTCCATCATCAGTGGGGCAACAAGGTGGTGGGAATTTCCACCTCTATGAAGCAGTAGACTCCCCAGCCCTGCTTCCCAGAGAGTGAAAGAGCTAGGATGGGGAGCTTAGGAATTCTATAACAGGTAGTAGAGAGTCAGGACCCCTCTTCCCCACTGGCCTGGTTATAGCAGAGGACTACTAAAACAGAAGATTTAAATAAGACTCAGTGTCTAATGACATAATACTAAAAAAGTCCAGGATACAACTGAAAATCACTCATCATACTAAGAACTGGGAATGAGAAAAGACAATTAACAGGCATCAACACTGAGATCCACAGATGTTAGAATTATCTGACAAGGATTTTAAAACGTCTATGATAAAAATGTTTCAAAAAGAAATTACAAACACTTTTGAAACAAAAAACAGAAAGTCTCAGTGAAGAAATGGAATATATATATATAAAGAGTAACCAAATGGAAATTTTAGAATGGAATAATGCAATTACTGAAATAACAAACTCATAAGATAGGCTCAACCAATGAATGGAATTAACAAACAGAAGACGGAACCAATGAACAAGAGAAATTATTCAATCTGTTCAACAGAATATACACTGAAAAAAAAAAAAAGAGAAGTGCCTGAGGGGCCTGTGGGAAAATAACAAAAGATCTACCATTCATGCAACTGAAACCCCAAAAGGAGGGGAAAAAGAAGGTGGAGTTGAAAAATATTTGAAGAAATAATGGCTGGAAATTTCCCAAACTTAGTGGAAGATATAAATCTACAGATTCAAGAAGCTGACTAAAGCCCGAAGAGGATAAGCCAAAAGAAATCCACGCCCAGGTACATCATAATCTAACTTTTAAAAACTAAAAACAAAGAAAAATCTCAAAAACAACTGGGAAAGAAATGACTACCTAGAGGAGAACAACCTATTTGAATGGGGGCAGATTTCTCATCAGAAACCATGGAGGCCAGAAGGAAGTAGCACGACATTTTTCAAGTGCTGAAAGAAAAGTACTGTGAAACCAGAATTCTGTATCAAGTGAAAATATCCTTCAGGAATGAAGGAGAAATCAAGACATCCTCAGATGAAGGAAAACTAAGCGAATTTATCACCAGCAGACCTATCCTAAAATAACAGCTAAAGGAAATTCTTCAAACAGAAACAAATGAACAAAAAAGAAAAATGGGAACATCAGAAATAAAGAAGCATACAAATATGTCATAGTTCTTAAGTGAACCTTAAAACAATTGTTTGAAGCAAACAGGTGCAGCAAGTAGGGCCAGGAAAATCAGAAATTGAGAGAAAAGTGATAGTCTGCTATCAGAAATAGGGCATAAACTGACGCTTTGAAAAAAGCAGCCAATGGCAGCCGGGCGCAGTGGCTCATGTCTGTAATCTCAGCACTTTGGGAGGCCAAGGTGGGTGGATCACGAGGTCAGGAGTTCAAGAACAGCCTGATCAAGATGGTGAAACCCTGTCTCTACTAGAAATACAAAAATTAGCCAGGCGTGGTGGCAGGCACCTGTACTCCCAGCTACTCGGGAGGCTGAGGCAGGAAAATCGCTTGAAGCTGGGAGGCGGAGGTTGCAGTGAACTGAGAGCACACCACTGCACTCTAGCCTGAGCGACAGAGCGAGACTCCGTCTCAAAATAAATAAATAAATAAAAAGCAGCCAATGGCAATACTGTTTCAGTTTCAGGGGCCAAATAGGAAGAAAGAATTCACATTGGTTCCATCTGATTCCTCAAAGGCTGCCTTCAGACTCACCTGTGAGTAGTGTGTGCTTGTCACCTTTGCCAATTCCCACTTAACTTTTACTTCTCTTCTTTTACCAAGGGTTCCTACCATATTCTCCTTGCTGCCTGGGTTCCCAGCCCCTGTTCAATTCCAGGTTTGTTTTCTCTATTCTTGAGTTTTGCTCTCACTTCATTATGGAAACTTTGATCATAACTACTCATGAGAAAACACTGGTGCTGTCCCATATTTCTTAACTGCCAAAGTTTCAACAAATGTTTACTATATAGTTATTGTACCCTACATAATATGTCCAATGCATACTGGTTAATAAAACAAGATTCAGGATGAATAAAAACTTGAATGTCAGTTCTGCTTTTTTTTAAATGACCCTGGGCAAGTAACTTCTCTGAGCCTCATCACCTGCAAAACAAACAAACGAACAACCAGAAAGTACCTACTTTATAGTGTTACTGGAGGAATAGAACAAGAGTATATTACTTCCCCGATGTGCTTGATTATAAAAATCACCTGAGTCACTTTTTAAAATCCAGATCCCAGGCACTTTTCTTGGAAATACTAATTCAGTAGTGTCACAGGGTGGGGTAAGTCTGGAATCATTAAACAGGAATCCAAGGAGAGTCTCATAATTGTTTAAATTTGGGAAACAAACTAATGTAAAGCTTTTGACACACAAAACTTCAATAAATGGTAGCTATGAGAGATAGGTATGATAATGTCCATGTTATGCTGACAAATTATTTCAGAGAGATGAAATAAGCCAGCAAAGCAGAACATGGGATCAAGCTCTTCTAATGCAAAGGCTAGTTTTGTCCTACAATATCACCAGGTTTTCCTTTTTATAACAGAATATTAAATATAAACGAAAATAATTTGCTTTCAGCAGCCCAGGTCCCCTATCCCTTGCAACAAAAAGACTACTATTACCACTGCCTGGGAGGCAGTAGGCCTCAAAACCCAAAGCCCTTGAATTGCCTTATGTCCTAGAACCAGCTGTCCTCCTAAAAGGGTAAGTAGTGAGGTTTCTTTCTCACCATTCTGTAGTCAAAGTCTCCTCTAGACAGATGGGAAATTTCTTCCACTCCTGTTTATGTGTATTATATTCCCTAAGTCTTTCTGTATGACATGGACATATATAAATAAACTCTTACATTCTATTGTGCCCAGAAAAATCTCTGGCAAAAGAAACAAATGAAAAGTGACTTCCAAGGAAGAGAGAAATGCTCTCTGGTGGACACACCCAAAAGTAACCCACAAAGAGTCACTCCCTTTCTATTAAGGCAGTGGGACCTGTGACTTGCTTCTAAACAACAGAATATGGCAAACATGATGGGATGTCATTCCTTTGATTAGGTCACATTATATAGCAAATGTGATGGGGATGCCACTCCCATGATTATATTATGTTATGTAACACCACATCTTAGCTGACCGGAGGGAAAGACTCTCCTTGCTGGCACTGAATAAGGCTGCCATGTTGTGAGAGGATCTATGGAAAAGGCCATGTGGCAAGAACTACAAGTGGTCTTTAGAAACTGAGAGCACTCTCTGCCAAAAGCAAGAAGGAAAACAGAAACCTCAGTCCTTCAGCTCCAAGGAGACAAATTCTGCCTACAACATGAGCTTGGTGGCAAATTCTTCCCTAGGCAAGCCTCCAGATGAGAACACATCCCATTTTCCAGCGATTTCAGCCTTGAAAGATCCTGAACAAAGAATCTAGTCACATCATGCCCAGATTACTGACCCACAGAAACTGAGATATAAGTGTGTGCTGCTTTAAGACACGAATTTTGTGATAATTTGTAATGCAGCAATACATAACTAATATATTCTCTGTTCCTTTACAGCTAAGGAAGTCTACTCACAGTAAAAGTGAAGATATACAAGGTCTTTTTATCATTTAATTATCACAAAGGAAAGTCTATAGGATCCACTAAACCATTATCAAGTCCAAGGGGAACCCTGGCACTTTGCTGGAAAAGATGACCAGCCTGATAAGGACTGACCTATTCTTTCTGGGCCAGCAGTGATCCAAAGGCTGTAAGGACCCATCACAGCTTCACAGACCATGACCCATATGATCTTTAATGTAGTCCATCTACAACCTACTCACCTATCCCTTTCTGTACTATCTCTCCTCACCTGCTAACTTAGCTTTTCCCAATCATAGGCCAGGAGATCTCTAGGTCCTTCCCAATTCCCCTAGTCTGGCTCTCTTTGACTTCCTGGTTAGGGGAGGAATATTCTAAAGCCAGGCACTACGTGTTATCACAGTGTGAAGATGATTGAAATCACAAAATGAAATCACAGTGTGAAGATTATTGTTCTCCTAAAGGAGACAGAAAATGAAATCTTTCTTGGAAAACAAATAACTTCATCAGAAAACAAGCCTACCCACTGACACACTCTTTATTCTTCACATCTTCAGATTCTGGGTATTGTTGGTATATAGTTAGGAGGCAGCCATTTATCTTTTTAAAAGTTGTCTTAGTTTATTTAGTATTGCTATAAAGGAATACCTGAGCCTAAGTATTTATAAAGAAAAGAGGTTTATTTAGCTTACAGTTCTGCTGGCTGGAAGGTTCAAGACTGGGCAGCTGGTAAGGGCCTCAGGCTGCTTCTACTCATGGTGGAAGGCAAAGGAGAGCTAGCATATGTGGAGATCACATGGCCAGAGAAGAAACAAGAGAGAATGGGAGGAGGTGCCAGACTCTTTTTAACAACCAGCTCTGAAGGGAACTAACGGAGTGAAAAACTCACTTACCCCGCTGCACTGGGAGGGCATTAATCTATTTATGAGGGATATATTCCCATGATCCAAACATCTCCCATTAGGCCTGCACCTCCAACACTGGGATATAATTTCAACATGAGGTTTTGGGAGACAAGCATCCAAACTATAGCTTAAGTCTAAAAATTGAGAATATGATCTCACCTCAGCAGGTTTCTTGTGTTCATTTGGAATTTTTGACTTGATCCTATACATTGAGCCAGAAGTAAAGGAAGTGGAAGGACCTGTAAAAGATAATTAGAAAAAAATACTGAAACACATTACCTACTAATATAACTAAATGTCATAAAACTAAATGTCATCCAAGAGAATATGAAAAATATGATGGAGAAACCAGAGAGCTCATACCACTGAAGAAAACAGTCAAACTGCACTGAAGAGTGCCTCATAACGGAGTTTAGTGACATTTATAGATGATCTCCCACAGTGCAAAAGCTTCAACAATGCTAAGGATGAGATTATCTGATTTGGTATAATCACACATCATAATGTTCTGCAATAACACAATTCATATTCCACTTGAAGAAAAAGTATCTCCAAAAACAACTGGAAAAACTACAAATGTGGAGCAAGTAATCTGTGTATCCTTCAGCACTTCCCCAAAGGCTATTGCTAATAAGGTTACTGCCTTTTACAAATGATGATTGACTCACAGTCAAACACTTAGTACCTAAGCTACAATTAGAATCAGGGCCTACAATTTATGCTCTTGTACTTTTCTTCTTTCTAGAGAAGCTCTGTTAAAGCATTACTAAATTTGGCTTTTGTTGTTTAGGTAAATGAAAAGTGAAAAGTTATATGCCACACACAACCAATTCTTCTAATTTATCTATAATGAAATTTAAATAAGAAAATGGTGCCCTGAATTTTCTTCTCAGAAACATTTTTTAACCATTGAAAAAAGCATGAAATGGCTTATCCTCAAATGAAAGGAAAAATTGCCAAGGGATATAGATAGAAAGGTTACCAGCTGCCAGCCGGTTCTACTCACTCTCGTCTGAACTGTCACTGCTGCTGACAGGCCTATGGCGTTTCATCCTGGAGCATCCTGGGAAAAAGAAAAACACTGAATAAAACAGTTCACACACACCCATCCCAGAGGGCAGTCAACACTGTCCCACGGATCCCAGAAATAGCAGCAAGCAAATCATACAAACTGAATGATTTTTGTTAAGAATATTCTCAAATGACTTAGAATAATGATAGAAGAGTACTGCCAAATCTTTCAATACAAAGCATGTCAAAGACTAAGAAAGGCCACATTAGCCTTAGGAGGAAGCCCAAGCCACAGATGAGTGGTACAGCACTAACTGGAGCCTGAGATGTGGCCACATGGCCACTGTCCACCAAAACAAAGGGTGGGGCACCCATGGGGCCATAACCAGCCAGTGATCCCCAATAAGAGACGAACAGAAAAGAAAAAATCAGTCATGAGGGCAGGGCCATCAAGAGCCAAGGTTGAAAAGCATGAGACATAGTTGGCTGAAGAAAGAACAAGTGAGGCACATCCACCTTTAAGAACATGACCACACTGATTTTCTGCCTGCCCTTTATCCTTCTCTCACTCTCTTCCTGTCCCCATATCCCAAATAAGTAGCCTAGAGTCATAATTATATATACACTACAAGGAATGTTAAAGAAAGCTCCTATATTGTGAAGAGTAAATAAAAATGCTTTGGACTAAAACTTTTAACGGTTCAAGTGTACTTCCCTGAGTATGGCCAATGACAGATAAAAAAGAAGCATCACCCTTCTGGGAACACACTAGCACTGGAGTATAAGAAAAAAGGAAGACACAGTTAAGCACTTTAAGTCACAAAGGAAGTGCTGAAAACGTAAACTTGAAAAGACAGCAATACAGTCAGTGACTGACATTCTTTTATGTGCCACAACATACAACATGCTACCAGGGGCTATCATGATTCCATAATGAATAAAGGTCAGGGCTACTGCCTTCAAGCTATTTACAATCTACTGAGGAAGTAGAAATCCAAGTACAAGGCCACTCTGAGCAATTAAGAATAGTAGCAACAAAATTGTATATTAAACAGCTTATAGAGTTCCACTTCTGGCATAACAGTGTGAGCAGCTCCATGGACGACCCTCTTCCCAGCAAAACTGGTGAAAGTTATTTCAATTAAAAAAAAACAACAACCATTTAAAGTCTCTGGAAATGGTTGTAAGGGCATACAGCAAATGAAGAAGTACTTATTCAAGAAAATCTACTAAAATTCATAAAGTAAAGTCAAAGTCTGCAGTATTTGGATCTAGAACCACTTCCTCCATCTTCCCTCCCAGCACAGATCTCATGCCAGAGTAGAGTAGCCAAGAACACAGGGTTCCTTCTACCCCAGCTCCAAGCTCCTTTCTTCCTGGGAAGAACAGGATGTCGGCATCTCTTATCCTGTTCCCAGCTATTTTTGCTGAGGCTACATTCCAGGAGAATGTGGCTGAGAGGTGGGGGCTCCCTTCTTCCACCTAGCCCCCAACTCATGGGATGGAGGCTATGCCTTGGGTGTTGTGCCACCAAGAATACCAGAGCCTTGATTGCTCTGGCGTTACCTTGTGGGGTGGGGGTTCTATACCAGAAGAGGCAAACCTGGGAGACCTGGGGCTGACACTCAGAGGGAAGCTCACCACTTGTCTCCATCCACTGCGCCAGAGCTGTGGCTCAAAGATTTTTCCCAGGGAGAGAGGCAGGGCATAGAATGGGGGCTTCAATTCTCCTGCAATGAAACTGACTTCATTTGCAACTGACTGTACAGCAGTTCAAGCCTAGGCTGCCTAATATGCCAGAGAGAACCAGGGAAAGAGACAGCAGGGAAAGAGCCTCTTGGGGTCAGAAGAAATCTCAAACACTGATCTCAGGAACTATCTTCAAAGGAGCCGTAATTTGATTGGATCAGTTTGTGGAGCAATTTATGTTCCAGGACATGATTAAAACAACAGTGCAGCTGGGAATGGTGGCAGGCGCCTGTAATCTCAGCTACTCCAGAGGCTGAGTCAGGAGAATTGCTTGAACCTGGGAGGTGGAGGTTGCAGTGAGCTGAGATTGCGCCATTGCACTCCAGCCTGGGCGACAAGAGTGAAACTCCATCTCAAAAAAACAAAAACAAAAACAAAACAAGAGCAACCAGTCAACAATTAGTAGACCATAACAGCATGGTGTGGTCAAGTAAAGAGACAGCCAAGGAGAGCCTCACCAAAACCACTGTCATCCCAGGGTGACTGTGGGCATATACAAGCTTGTACCTCCACGAAGAGAAACATTAGAGGCTTCATACTGCAGGGTGAGAATGGGGGTTGAGGAAATAGACTTCAGTAAAATAATCCAGCCAGTTACTAAAGCAGTAAACAAGCAAATAATAATAAAGAACCCTGGTGGAAGGGTAGTACCCACAATTGTTACAATATATTATCCAAAATGCCCAGTTTCCAACAAAAACTTAAGAGATATGCAAAGAAACAGCAAAGTATGACCCATACAACCACATGTCAGATTTAACAGGCAAAACCTTCAAATTAGTCATATAAATATGTTCGAAGAACTAAAGAAAGCCATGATTAAAGAAGTAAAGGAAGGTATGATGACAATATTTTACAAAACAGAGACTATCAATAAAGAAATAGGAAGTATAAAAAATAACCGAATAGAAATTCTGATGATGAAAGCACAATTGAAATGAAAAATTCACTGAAGGGCTTCAACAGTAGATTGAACAGGCAGAAAAAAGAATTAATAAACTTGAAGTGGGTCAACAGTGATCAGGCAAGTTGAAGAACAGATGGAAAAAAGAAGAATAAACAGTCTCAGAGAAATGTAGAACACCATTAAGTTCATCAACATTTACATAATGGGAGTACCAAAAGGAAAAGTGAACAAGAAAGGAGGAGAAAAAATATTAGAAAAACTCCCCAAATTTACTGAAAAACATTAATTTACATATTCAGGAAACTCAAAGAACTCCAAGTAGGATAAATGCAAAGAGATCCAGAAAGAGATTCCTCATAGTAAAATTACTGAAAGCCAAAGACAAAGAGAAAATTTTGAAAGCAGCAAGGGAAAAAAAACAACTCATCACTTACAAGAGAAACCCAATAAAATTAACAGCTAACTTCTCAGAAACAATTAAAATTAGAAGACAGTGTGGAAACATATTGTGTCCTTTGGTGATTGGTTGCACATATCTGTGAATATATTAAAATAACTGAATTGTATACTTTAAGTGGGTAAGCTGCATGGTATACAAATTATGTCTCAAAGCTGTCATTTAAAAAACTAATAAAATTAGTACAAGAATCAGGACCATTAACTAAGGTTCTGTTTGTCCTACAGTTAAAGTCAATTGAATATTTTTTAAAAAGAGCCTCCCATCACATAAATTTTTGGGGCTACATTTGGCTCTCTGGTGCAAAATTTCATTCAAATCCCTTCTGAAAAGCAAACAAAATGAACAGTAACAACAAGACACTTCCTATTAAAAAGTAGTAGTGGGGAATTTAAAGTCACAATGATGTAGAAATTTAAGCAGAAATAAAAGTAATACATTTTCTAACTATTCCCCACTGAATGCACAGATCTACTTAGAGTAGCACTTCATTTATCTGATATCATGGGGATGTTGCACATATAAAAATTGTTCAGATACATAGTATACCCAAACGTATAAAATCCTATTTTAACAGAAGCTTTTCTAAAACATCTATTTATTAGTTTTCTAATGTTACAGTAACAAATTATCACAAACTCAGTGGCTTAAAACTACATAAATTTACTATCTTATAGTTCAGTGGGTCAGGATTTTGACACAGGTCTCACAGAGCTAAAATCAAGATGTCATCAGGGCTGCGTTCCTTTCTAGAGGCTACAGGGGAGAACTCATTTCCTTGCCTATTACAGCTTTTAGAGGACACTCTTACTCCCTTGATCTTGGCTGTCTTCTTCCATCTTCAAGGCAAGCAACACTGCATCTCTCTGATCCTGTTTCTGTCATCACATCTCATTCTTTGACCCTTCTGTTCTGCCTCCCTCTTCCACTTTTAAGAACCCATGTAATTACATTGGACCCACCCAGATAATCCAGGATAATGTCCTTATTTTATAGTCAGCTAAATAGCAATCTTAACATATTCATAGGCTGCAGAGATTAGGACATGGACATTTCTGCCTACCACAACCTAATACACAAAATGTAACTCAAAATGGATCACAGACTTAAATGAAAAATGTAAAATTATAAAATATTTACAGAAAGCATAAGAGAAAGTCTTCAGGAACTAGGGTTAAGCAAAGAGTTCTCGGACTTGATACCTAAAGCATGATTGGCAAAGAAAAATGTGTTTTCATCAAAATTAAAGACTTTTGCTCTCAGAAGGCATATCCAGGACAACTTGAATCTATGCTGCTGGGTTGTGGTCTTCAAACTTGGCCCAAATAAACTATCTACTTATATTTTTAAAAAAACTTCTGCTCTGAGAAAGACCCTGTTAACAAGACGCAAAAGCAAGCAACAGAATGGGACGAAATATTTACACATATTACACACGTGCGTAATATCAAATGCTGGAGAAGATGTGAAGAAACTATCACTCACACATTGCTGGTGGGAATGTAAAAAGGAATAGCTATTCTAGAAAATATTTTGGTCATTTCTTAGAAATATTATACATGTGATATTTATTATAAAACACATATCTGACAATGAACTTATATTCCAGAATGCGTAAGGAACTCTCAAAATTCAACAGTAAGGAAACAAATGACCTAATTAAAAATCAACAGATTGGCTGGGCGTGGTGGCTTGCAACTGTAATCCCAGCACTTTGGGAGGCTAAGGCGGACGGATCATTTGAGGTCAGGAGTTCGAGAACAGCCTGGCCAACATGGTGAAACCCCGTCTCTACTAAAAATTCAAAAATCAGCTGGGTGTGGTGGCATGCACCTGTAATCCCAGCTACTCGGGAGGCTGAGGCATGAGAATTGCTTGAATCTGGGAGGCGGAGGTTGCAGTGAGCCCAGATTGCACCACTGTACTCCGGCCTGGGTGACAGCGAGACTCTGTCTCAAAAAAAAAAAAAAAAAAAATCAGCAGACATTTTATCAAAGAGGAACGCAAATGACAAATAAGCCCGTGAAAAGACATTCAGTATCACCAGCCATTGGGGAAATGCCAATTAAAACCACAAGATATTATTACATACTTATTATTACAATAGCTGAAATAAAAAAACAGTGAAAATACCAAATCATGGAGAAAGTGTAGAGAAACTATATCACTCGTACATTGCTTGAGGGAATGTAAAATAGTATAGCTATTCTAGAAAATATTTTGGTCATTTCTTTAAAAATTAAATATGCAACTATGACTCAGCAATTGTACTCCTGGGCATTTATCCCAGAGAAATGAAAGTTTATGTTCCCACTGAATATACTGAATATAACCTCCATATGGATGACTCATGATGGGATCAAGGGCAACAAATGTCATATAAAAAACATTTTTATTCTCTAAAAATCTCAGTGAAGAAAGCCAACTGACCATGGACCCTCTCTCCTCACTTCCCTTGAGAGTTTCAGAAGACCTAAGACTTCTTGTGAGATGGATACTCCTCTTATCTGAAGTTTTGGGTATGTGTACTTTGGATAAAACAGTTTCTCCATTTTCTATAATATTCTGTCCTTTAAGTAAGAGAGTTATCAAACTGTTCTTGACAGAGAGAGATTTTAAAGAATGGGCAAAATTTGGCGTTTTTAAAACAATTACAGTAACAACTATTTTTTATTATAGATGGAAACAAAAAATCTTGTATTATCAGTAAAAAGCCTAGGAAACAGATTATCTAATACGAGTAACACCAGTCCTGGGAAATAAGAAAATGAGTCACCAATGACTTTTAGAAAAGAAAACACAGCAAGTTAATTTTTGGGTACGGGCTGTTTAAAGTCCAGTGATTTGTCTGTCCATTTCTGTGACATACTACTGTTTTAATTATTGTAGGAAAATGACAGAAAACAATAAATATCAGCAGAATGATTCAATGATGGTAAATCTTTATATCTCTATTTATTATTTCTAAGCCCAACAACATATCAGCAGCAGCCATTTTACAGATAAGGAAATTGGGGCTCAGAAGCATTAAAGCGACATGCTTAGAGCAACATGGCCACCAGGGGGCAGTCAGGTGCATTGACAATGAGCACTCCAAGTTGATCCAGAAGCCAGAGGACAGGCTGGAGGGATGACAGCAAGAATGGTGCCCCTTCTAAGCCCAATCTCCTCAGCATGGCTTGCGAGGCCCAGTTCTGGCTCCCAGTCTCTCAGGCCTCATCAACTGCTGTTCCCCCCACCCCACTCCAATTATTTTGCATATACTATGCCCCATGTGATTCCAGGAACACATTCGTCTTGTTTCATACTTGCTTGCCAGCCTTTGCACAGGGCTCTTCCTTCTACCTACAATTCCTCCCCATGTTTTCCTTCACCAGCCCATTTTCCCCAACCCTGGTTCTATTCATTCATTGGACGTCCTCGATGAAGCTTCCCAGATGTCCCTCCCTCACAATTATTCACTCCTTTGCTTTCTATCCAAGTATCCAAGTACATGCAAAGAAGCACCTCACTTGCACCATCAATATTCTTTACATCAAGCTTGTCCAACCCGCAGCCTGCATGTGGCACACGATGGCTGTGAATGCCGCCAAACACACATTCATATACTTTCTTTAAACATTGAGATTTTTTTTGTGATTCTTTAAAGCTCATCAGCTATCGTTAGGTGTTAGTGTATTTTATGTGTGACCCAAGAGAATTCTTCTTCCAATGTGACCTAGGGAAGCCAAAAGATTGGACACTGCTGCTTTACATGGTCAGCGCTGTTGTCACTAGACCACAAGCATCTTGAAAGCAGAGACTGTGTCACATTCATTTTTTACCCCTAGCTCTTAGCACAGTATCCTGCACAAAATAAACAGGCAAAGGAATAACACACTGTGCTGCCCCCACCCAATCCTGTTTACCTAGCTAGCATACTGTACCCATTTTCCAGCTACTTCCTGTTGGCTGCTAATGGCTCACAATGACCCCTCTCTTCCCAAGAACTGGGGATTACACTCTTCCAGTCTCCCTCCCAGAGGCAGCCTGCAGTCAATAATTGTTCTGCCATCACCTCAAACAGGCTATGGCTAGATTTTCTTAAGACCCTAACTGGCTCCTTCTTCCTTACCCTGTTACCCTCTTCCCCTTACAGGTTTCTCCTGAGAACATTCCTCAATAAATCATGTACATTTGAATACTGTCTCAGGTTCTGCTTCTACTTAACATGTGAATCCTTATTAAGTGGTAATTTTAAGAATGTACTACTTAAGGTAAGTCCTAGAGATCTTTTGTACAGCAGAGTGCTATAGTTAACAATACTATATTGTATACCTAAAAGTTTGCTAACAGGATAGGCCTTTATATTGTGCTCTTACCATGACAGAATAATAGAGCAAAGGGAAACTTTTGGAGGTGATAGATAGGTTTATGGCATAGATTGTGATGATAGTTTCACAGGTATATACTTATCTCCAAACTCATTTAGTAGTTGTTGTTGTTTTTGAGACAGAGTCTCACTCCGTCACCCAGGCTAGAGTGCAATGGTGCAATCTCAGCTCACTGCAACCTCTGCCTCCTGGATTCAGGCGATTCTCTTGCCTCAGCCCCTGAGTAGCTGGAATTACAAGCATGCTCTGCCACACCTGGCTACTTTTTGTATTTTTAGTAGAGACGGAGTTTCACCATGTTGGCCAGGCTGGTCTCGAACTCCTGACCTCAAGTGATTCACCCACCTTGGCCTCCCAAAGTGATGAGATTACAGGCATGAGCCACCACACCCAGCCAAACTCATCTAGTTGTATATATTAACTGTACAGCTTTTTGTATGTCAAAAAAAATTTTTTAAGAAAGAAAAGCCCCATAGAAGGACTAGCCCTCTTTAGTTGACCAGGCAGATCTCAAAGTCACAGCAGCCCAAGGGCTGAGCATGATGCTTGATAACACCTGAAAGCATAAGGCAAACAATTGTTTTCTGTGATGTCCCTGTCACGAATATTCATTTAAGAACTAGAAGGGAAAGAGGCCCAATAAGGTCTGTGATTGTCAAAGTAACTTCTTGGAAGAAAAGAGGAATAAGGAGCATAAAAGAAAACAAGTAAATAATTTATTTGTACCATGAAAAAAATTACCTTAGAATAAAATGTTTTGTTAAGCAAAACTATAAATCAGTATAGTGTAATCCTGGAGTAACTGTGTGATGTGTCTCGATGTCTTACACTTGGTTATATTATTCAGCTGTTTATTTTCTAGTCCTCAAATTGGAGCACAGACTTTATAAAGGCATTCTTTTCTTTCTTACCTTCATTTTGGCAGAAACGAAACGTACACTAGACCTCACCTTGCACCACTGAGAACAGTAATTTGATGGCAGTTTTCAGATCTTATTCCTACTATTGTCTCAAGTACAATGATTAACAGCACAGTGATTTAACAGTGACTGCAAACCAGGCAAAATACAAATTTCTGGAGTAAATGTCTTCCTTGGGTAAAATACCCTTTTAAAGGAGGACTGTCTGGAAGTCAACCCAACTGGGATTATTTGGGACTGGAACCTAAGCCTGTGGTTTGGTGGCTACTTGACTCCCCATTAATATTCCCATGGAAGAACATGCAGGCCAAGGAAAGGAAAAGTGATTAGCTCAAACATAGCCCTTTCCTTTCCTACTATATACCCATGAGACATACTTTGGAAATGCATGGTCAGTGCAAGGGGCCCCTATTCACTGCCCTCTGCAGATCCATGTAGCAGTTTAAAAAATAGTCGAATGCTCTACTTTAAACATATTCACACCGTTTGACCTAGGAATTCTATTTCTAACATTCGTCCTTGAAAATTAATACTGGCTGGGCGCAGTGGTTCACGCCTATAATCCCAGAACTTTGGAAGGTCGAGGTGGGCAGATCACTTGAGGCCAGGATCAGATCACTTCGAGACCAGCCTGGCCAACATGGTGAAACCACGTCTCTACTAAAAATACAAAAATTAGCTGGGTGTGGTGGTGGGTGCCTGTAATCCCAGCCACTCAGGAGGCTGAGGCATGAGAATCGCTTGAACCCGGGAGGCAGAGGTTGCAGTGAGCTGAGCTCATGCCACTGCACGCCAGCCTGGGTGACAGGGCAAGACTCTGTCCCCCCCCCAAAAAAAAAAAGAAAAGAAAGAAAGAAAAATAATTTGAAACACGGAAAATGATTTATGAACCAAAATGTCCATTAAAACTTCATAATAAAAATAATGAAACCGACCTATAACACAAAAGAGGAATAATTAAGGTACATTAATATTATGGTATTTCATCCAGTCATTTAAACATGGCATACAGGGAAACATTTATGCTAAGATGTTTTAAAATGTATAAAAATTGGTTTTATAGTGAAATTACTATACATGTATGAAATAAAATATATAGAAAGTAAAAACCATAAACCAATTTACTAACATTAGTTGCACTGAAGTGACAGATTTCTGGTTGATAAAAACATTCTTTCTGAATTTTTCCATTCCCCACATTTTTAGAGTAAACATACAGGACATTTACAACCGGAAAAAATACTTTTCTAAGATTTCAAGAAACCTGTTCCCATGTGACTCCCAAATGATTAAGCTGACTTGAAACATTGAAACTATAAAAGTGGCCATCGCTGTCATTCAAGATGGACATTAACCAGAGCTGAAAGAAATCCAGAAAAGTGCAATATAATCAATTAAACAGAGACATCTCTGTGTCATAAAGACAGTCGCACAGACTTTGCATTTTGGAAAAGCCAAAGATCTAAGCAGTGATTCTCAACTGAAGACAATTTTGCCCCCCAGGAGACATTTGGCAATATCTGGAGACATTTATCGGTTATCACAATAATTGATGTTACTGGCATCTAGGGGTAGAGGTCAGGAGGGATGCCGTTAAAAATCCTACAAGGCACAGAAATAGTCCCTTACAATGTGCAGACTTATCTGGCTCAAAATGTCAACAGTGCCAAGGTTGAGAAATCTTGCTCTAAAGGGATGAAACAGAAATCAATGAGCTATTAAGAAGAGTGTAGAAATGACCAGCTTGATTTTATTCACCCAATTATAGATTAAATAACAAAGGGGTATTCCCTGAAACCTAAAGGCAATTTTATCAAAAGGAAAACAGGACTTTTGGCCATGCTTAGGGAACTAACTTAGAGAACTCATCAGTTTAAGAAGTGAAACAAAATGAAAATGTAAACAAGTTCAAGAAGGACTGAGATAAAAATCAGAGATAATAAATCCATGATGGTATTTGGAAGTAATCCTTAAGGAAAGAAACATCTGAAAGTCTAGCTCCCTTAGGCTTTCAGGAAAATATTCAGGGCCATTATCAGAGACAGACATTCAGTTAAGCCACTGGTCAGACCAGAGCAGCATGTTTCTTATATCCCAAAGGGTGAATTCCTGCCCATGTGGTCAAAGAACCTCCCAAACTATTTTCTTTTTTTTTTTTTTTGAGACAGAGTCTCACTCTGTCGCCCAAGCTGGAGTACAGTGGCACGATCTTGGCTCACCGTAACCTCCGCCTCCCAGGTTCAAGCAACTCTCCTGTCTCAGCCTCCCGAGGACTGGGACTACAGGCATGTGCCACCACGCCCAGCTATTTTTTTTGTATTTTTAGTAGAGACGGGGTTTCACCATGTTGGTCAGGCTGGTCTCGAACTCCTGACCTCAAATGATCCGCCCGCCTCGGCCTCCCAAAGTGCTGGGATTACAGGCGTGAGCCACTGCACCCGGCCCAAACTATTTCTTTGTTTTGTTTTGTTTTCTGAGATGGAGTTTCGCTCTTGTTGCCCAGGCTGGAGTGCAATGGCGCAGTCTTGGCTCACTGCAACCTCCGCCTCCCTGGTTCAAGCGATTGTCCTGCCTCAGCCTCCCTCGTAGCTGGGATTGCAGGCATGCACCACCATACCCGGTTAATTTTGTATTTTTAATAGAGATGGGGTTTTGTCATGTTGGTCAGGCTGGTCTCGAACTCCTGACCTCAGGTGATCCACCCAGTTCGGCCTCCCAAAGTGCTGGGATTACAGGTGTGAGCCACTGTGCCCGGCCTGCTTTATATGTCTTTTGAAGAAAAGGCCCCCAGTTCCAATAACTTTTAAAAAATTTGCAGAACATTTTCTTAATTTATGTACATATATTCAAAAATTTCAGCTGGGCACGGAGGCCCACGCCTGTAATCCCAGCACTTTGGGAGGCCGAGGCAGGCGGATCACTCGAGGTCAGGAGTTTCAGACCAGCCTGGCCAACATAGTGAAACCCCGTCTCTACTAAAAATACAAAAATTAGCTGGGCATGGTGGCAGGCGCCTGTAATCCCAGCTACTCGGGAGGCTGAGGCTGGAGAATTGCTTGAACCCAGGAGGCGGAGGTTGCAGTGAGCTGAGATTGCGCCATTGCACTCCAGCCTAGGCGACAATAGTGAAACTCTGTTTCAAAAAAAAAATTTCAACTACCCAGATAAGTCAACTTGGTATCTTAAGAATAAAAAGATATATACATGTACAAAACATAAGTCCCTTTAAGATAAAATACCATTTGCAGATAAGACCTCTTAAGAGTAAAGTAAATCAGTAAGAGATGCTTTTACTATGAAATACACAATTCTTTCTCCAGATAGAAACTCAAACAATTTTTAAAAACAATGATTTCCATTGTTTTATCTGCTGCTGTGAGTTGTTTCCACACCGAAATTTTTACCCACATGTACCCATTATACATTTACAATAACATCCATGTGACTTAAAGTAATCATCCCAATTTATTAGAAGGAAAAACAACCTTTATCCCAGGTTTTCCTAACAACGACAGGCATGTAAACCTCACATATAAGGTTAAACACACAGAAATGACCCCAAACTTACTAAGCAAGTTCAAATCCACTGCACACCAACTTTTAATACTGTGCTAATAGAGGGCAGGCACTGTACTGGCCACCAGAAAGAGGACAGACAAGGAAAAAACTGAGAAACCAAGTCCTTTGGCTCCCACAGAGCCAGGGTCACAGGACCAGGTGCACCAAACACTGTGGCTTGGGTGATCACAGCCTAAAACCGTTAACCAATGATGTGTGACAAACCAATTAGAGGGGGGTTTGAGTTAATCCCAAGATCAATCAAATAGGGTGTGGATGTGACATGAAAGAGGGAGGGTTGCTGTTAAACCCTCACCTCTGGTCAGATCAATGCCCACGGCAAAGGAGCAGTCAGACATGGAAGTTAACATACAAGTCAGTACTGACTTTGAAGGCAACAAAAAATGAGGGAAAATGAAATGGCAACAAATTTCTCTGGGGAGAAATCAAAGGGTCTCGCAGATAAATGCCAATACATGTTAAATCCCAAAAAAATGTATTTGGCCTCCCCAGCAGAGGTTCTCAACCCCCATTACACATGGGAATCATATGCAGAACTTACAAAAATCCCAATGTCCAAATTGCACCCATTACCAATTAAGTCAGAATCTCTCTCTTGGAAGAACCAGTTTTTAGATGGATTGCTTTTTCTGTTTTTCTGTTTTTGATTACACTGACTTTTGTTCTTTTATTATTTCCTTCCTTCACTTACTTTGGGTTTATCTTGCTCTTCTTTTTCTAGTTAAAGTGGGAGCTTAGGTTATTCTTTTGAGGCCTTTCATCTTTTCCTCATATAAGCATTCAGTGCTCTAAATTTCCTTCTTAGCACTCATTTAAGTTACGCCCCACAAGTTTTTCTTTTTGAGATGGAGTTTCGCTCTTGTCACCCAGGCTGGAGTGCAGTGGAGCGATCTTGGCTCACTGCAACCTCTGCCTCCCGGGTTCGAGCAATTATTGTATCTCAGCCTCCTGAGTAGCTGGAATTACAGGTGCCTGCCACCACATCCACCTAATTTTTGTATTTTAAGTAGAGACAGGGTTTCACCATGTTGGCCAGGCTGGTCTTGAACTCCTGACCTCAGGTGATCTGTCCACCTCGGCCTCCCAAAGTGCTGCGATTACAGGCGTGAGCCACTGCGCCCTGCCACGAGTTTTGATACGCTATATTTTCATCTACATTCAGGCATTCAAGCCACTGTACTGATGAGAAGTGTGATGCTTAGTTTCCAAGTGTTTGGAGAACTTCTTGTAGTCTTTCTGTTTTGTTTTGTTTTTTTCCTTTTTTGAGACAGAGTCTCGCTCTGTTGCCCAGGCTGGAGTGCAGTGGCACGATCTCGGCTCACTACAACCTCCGCCTCCTGGGTTAAAGCAATTCTCGTGCCTCAGCCTCCTGAGCAGCTGGGATTACAGGCATGTGCCCCCATGTCCAGCTGATTTTTGTATTTTTAGTAGAGAGGGGGTTTCACCATGTTGGCCAGGCTGGTCTCGAACTCCTGACCTCAAGTGATCTGTCCGCCTTGGCCTCCCAAAGTGCTAGGATTAGAGGCATGATCCACCACGCCCAGCCGTCTTTCTGTTTTTGATTTCTACTTTGATTCTATTATGGTCTGAGAATATACTCTATATGATTTCACTTCTTTTCCATTTGTTGAGGTTTGTTTTATGACCTAGGATGTAGTCGATCTTGGTGAATGTCGCTTGTGCACTTGAAAAGTAAGTATATTACGCTGTTGTTGGGTGAAGCATTCTATAAATGTCAATTAAATCTGGTTGATTGGTGGTGCTCCTACATCTTTGCTGATTTTCTGCCTACTGGTTCTATCGATTACTGAAAAGAGGGGTATTAACATTCTCAAGCATAATTGTGGGTTTGGGTTTGTCTATTTCTCAATTCAGGTCTGTTGGGTTTTGCTTTGTGTTCTTTGAAGCTCTTGTTATGTGGTGCATACACATTTAAAATTGCTATGCCTTCTTGGTGGATCGACCCTTTGTATCATTCTTTTAGTCCCCGGTAATTTTCTTTGCTGTGATATCTAATTATCTGATATTAGTATAGCTAGCCACTCCAGTTTTCTTTTGATTGGTGTTTGCATGATATTTTTTTCCATCCATTTACTTTTTATTTGGAGATACGGTCTTGCTCTGTCACCCAGGCTGGAGTGCAGTGGCACAATCGTAGCTCACCATAACCTCCAATTCCTGGGCTCAAGCAATCCTCCTGCCTCAGCCTCCCAGGTAGCTAGGACTACAGGTGTGCACTACTGTGCCTGGTTAATCTTCCATTTACCTTTAAACTCACTGTATCATTACTTTGAATTGGAATAGACTGAAATGTGTCTACTCCATCCTGTCTGGAATGGGAAGTTTGCTCTCTGCACTATTTTTGCAACTCCTGTCTAAATTTATTATCTCACAATCTCTTAACTCAAAATAAAAAATTAACTCAAAATTTAAAAATTAACTATTAAAAAAGCAAGTATATGATAAAAAGAGCAGTTTATTAATGTTCCTACATATCTGGACAGTATTAACTTCAGAAAGAGAAAGAATCAACCTATCATTTTGTGAGATTTTCACTTACTGTACTCTTCCAGAGCAAGGAAACAAACAGGCTAAGAAACGGGTAAAACTTACAAGCCTGGGGGTAATTGGGAGGCTGACCCCCTATCTGTGGGCCCAGAAGAAAGCAAGTCACTTTGTAACAAGGAAGTATATCTATTTTTCCTCAAAAGATAAATATTCACCACACCTGGTATTCCTGGTTTTGCTTTGGGAGCAGGGAGCTGTTTTCTCAGTCCTTGCATTTTCTAGTCTCCCTGCATGGATTTTAGTCATTTCACTACTTATTAGCATTCTGAAAGGTTAACAGAATTTAAAATGTGTAACTTGAGAAGAAATAAAAGGCTAATCAGTTAGTTACAACACTTGTTAGTTCTGTAAAAGCAATTATGAGTGAGAAAGCTGGAAAGCACTGACTAAAATATGGCTTTCTGAGAATTAGTTGAGTTCAGTCATTTTTGCTGTTCATGTTCCAGTACCCGCCAGGTACCCAGGAAGCCAGATTTGGATACAGATAGTACCTGAGTCATTTGAGACAAAACAACAAGTTACCCCTGAATTGTTTTAAATGCTAAGGAAACAGATCACTAAAAGATCTAAGTCATGGATGGAACCTAATTACCTCCCCTTGGCCCTAGAAAACCAAAAACATCCGGATAGGAATATGAAACACAGAAGAAAGCAGGTTTTTCCTTTCTATTCATTTCTCCTATTATCTCAGCCCTATTTTAATTATTCTGAGTTAACACTGTCTTACAAAAATGGACGGATAAAAAATTAAACTCAAAATTTTGAAACAAAGACTCTTTGTTGCTGTGTGTGGAAAGTGACCATCTTGTCAAAAAAATACCTGTGAGCCTAGAGCATGATTGATTGTTCAATGTGATGAAACTTTCCTGGACCCTAAGCCTCAATATTTTGTTATCTGAAAATCTGCAGTTTAATTTCATCCTTCAAGATCAAAGGCAAATAAATTAACTTGGTCTAGTGATTCCACAAATCTCTAGAGAGCTGCCAGGCAAGGCAGATCCACAGAATAACTCATTAACTTATAATGCTTAAAGTAACTTTGGGAAAACTGTTAGGAATTGAACACAGGCTAAAACTCCTGAAGGCACTCACCAATGTATCTTTCTACACAGTTGACCAGAAAACAGCTAAGCTCTGCTTGACTACTCCAGTGACCAGGAGCTCACTATCTAACAAGCAATTCATTCTAATGTCTAGACAGCTCTAAACATATGGATGATTTTCTATGAACAGAAAAAAGCTGCCTTTTAACTTCCAAATTCTGCCTTTATACTGGATTTCTTCCTGTTAACAGGTTCCAATCTCTCTACCTTTATTCCTAAACCATCTCTTGATCCTACTTCATTTTTCTCTAGCTAATATCCACTTTTTCTTTGCCTTCTCTTGCAAACTCCTCAAAAAGTAGTTTACAGTCTGTAACTCCTTCCTTACTCTCAATCTCTCCTTAATTGCTTCTATCTCACCAGAATTCTTGGAAAAGTGTGCATACTTCCCAACCCTCATCTTTAAGTATCTGTATGCTGCATTTGACACGCTGATCACTCTGTCCTTGAAACTACTCCTTTGGCTTCCAGAAGCTTTTTTCAAGTTCGCTGTGTTGCTAACATACTTTTTTTCTTCCTCTAACCATCTTGTAGGTGATGGTGGTTCCCTGAAGTGCCCTACCCGCATGCTTATGGCTCCCAAAACAAGGTCCTCTGGTCCAGAGCTGGAGATAGAAAGGAAAGGCGAAGGAGACAGGAAGGTAGGAGGGAAAAGCAAAGCAAAGAAGGAAGGAAGAAAGAATAGAAAAGATACATCAACAAAAAGAAAAAAGTCCTGACAACCAGATACATCAACCTGGAAGACGATCAATATTGAGGAAACTATGTTCTCTTTTCCACTAGTTATTCCTCCCTTCTAACTGGTCTCAGCTGGCACCTTCCTCTATGCCATCACAAAATCTAGAAAAATCTCTGAACTCTTTCCTATATCTTACCCTGGAACATCCAATCAATTATTAAGCCTTGTCAGTTAACCTCTGAAATAATCTTCCAAATCAATGTTCCTTTCCCATCTCAGCTGTCATTTTCTTAGTCTAGGACCTATCTATTTCCTCAAACCTAGAATGCAAGAGCAGTTTCCTAACTGGCTTTAAAAGTCCTAATCTTGTCTTCCCCAAACTTACCCTCCACCCAACTGCCAGAGATCTATCTAAAACACAAATTGGATCATGTGCCTCCATGGCCGAGAGATTTCAATGGCTGCCCTTTGCTCCTAGGATCTTTATTAAGGTCCTCATCAAGGCCAACATAGCCCTCCACAATCAAGCCATGTCTACTTCTGCAGCTTTAACCCTCACCACATTCTGCCCCAGTTTTATGCTCAAACAACGCTGAACCTCTGCAGTTCCTACCTCTAGGCTTTATACCATCCCTTCTCCCAGGAGGGTCCTCTTCTTGCTTCCTCACTTTTAAAACATATAAACTAATTCTTATAAGGCTCAGCAAACACGAGCCTTATCCTTATAAGGCACAGTAAATCTCTTCTAGGATGCCTCCCCTACTATGACTCACCCACACTTTGACAATCAACAGCGGTATGCTCTCAGAGTGGCCCGTGTATAGTACCATCACTAACTTAAAGTATTTTTAACCACTAATATTATCAAATCTCTGAGAATGAGTTCCTACCAGGTATGGACTGGACTTTAAAAATTTTGTAATGGATGTTATTCTTCCTTTATCTCTTTGAAAATCTTCCAGATTTAGACAGTGAGCCAATAATACATTTGTCCCTGGTCCTAAGTCTCTCTCTGCTCTCCCGCCTGCCACTATGAACAGAAGCAACATCTTTTTACTGTCTCTGTTCATGGGCAATCTCTGACTTCACAGTCAGGGATCATTTCCTCCATTCACTGAATGTTTTCATCCCATTATCTACAGAAATACAATTCCCAGTCATCTCTACCTTTTTCTGGACCTAAGAGTCCGGAATGTTCATAACTATAGGCCTGTAACTAATAATCCTCACTTATTGTCTGATCTGTTTCTGGTCCAGAGATTTATACTTTCTTGACTGCAGATATGTCTAATTTTTTACTTTATTATCACTTTTAAAGAAAGGAGATATGAGTTTAAAGTATGAAATCAGGGGGAGGGGGGAGGGACAGCATTAGGATATATACCTAATGCTAAATGACGAGTTAATGGGTGCAGCAAACCAACATGGCACATGGATACATATGTAACAAACCTGCACATTGTGCACACGTACCCTAAAACCTAAAGTATAATAAAAAAAATCTGAAAAATAAAATAAAATAAAATAAAGTATGAAATCAGAGCCATCTTGACCAGAAGCCCTCAAGTTTAAATTTTATGACTATTACACAACCTTTTAGATCGGGGTCAGCAAACTACAGCCCATGGGCCAAATCTAGCATACTGCTTATTTTTAGTATGGCCTGGAGTTTAAGAATGGTTTTTACATTTTTAAGTGGTTGAAAACAATTTAAAAAATATTTTGTGACACATAAAAATTATGTGAAATTCATATTTCAGTGTCTATAAACTTCTATTGGAACACACCCATGACCATTCACTTATGCTGTTCCAGTTACTGATTGTTGTGCAACAAACAACTGCAAAATTTAGTGGCATAAAACCACCACCACTTTATCACTTCATGAATTTTGTGGGTCAGGAATTCAGATAGGCACAGCAGTGATGACTTTTTTCTACTCCACAATGTATGGGACCTCAGTTGGAAAGATTCAAACAGCTGGATCATCTGGAGACGTCTTCACTCATCTGGCATCTTTGACTGGGATAGCTGGGCTTAGCAGAGACTACCTCTAGAGTGCCTACCTAAGGCCTCTCTGGCATAGGTGGCTTCTCAATAGTCAAACTTCTTACATGGCAGCTCAGGAGTCCTAGTATGAGTGTTCCAATGAACAAGGCAGAATCTGAATTGCCTTTTATGATTTAGCCTCAGAAGTCTCATACTCTATTGTATTGAAGTAGTCACAAGCTCACCCAGATTTAAGTGGAAGGAGACATAGATCCTACCTCCTGAGGAGAAGAGAATAAAAAAAAATTTGCAGCTGTGTTTTAAACCTTCATTTATGGGTTTCACATCATTTTATTGCAAGGATCCAGGATTAATGACTGATTTAAAATGTGATACACATCCAGGCCTCAGAGCATCCAAGCTTCAAAACAATTTAGCTTCACAAGAGGACCATCATCAGGGTCATGACATGTGAACAATTTTAATACTTTCCTATTTGCTTCTGGTCAGTCTTTAATTCCAAACACATAGAACACATGCGTTTTTAAATGTTATAGGAGTAGACTGGTGCCTTAAAAAAGAGTAATTTGTATCTGTGTGATAGATAGCAAAAATGGCCCCAATTCTTTATCCATGCCCTTTCCTTATGGATGCTCCTTGAATCCGGACTGGCTTTGTGGCTTGCTTAGGGCAATCGAGTACAGTATGAGGTGATGGTGTGCCAGTTCAGAGCCTAGTCCTCAAGAGGCCTTGATGCTTCTACTCACTCTTAGAAACCTGACCAGCTACCATGAGAACAAGTCTGGGCTAGCCTGCTGCAGGATGAGAGATGCATAGCTCTGTGCTCCTACCTCCTACCACTGCCCCAGTTGACAGCCATTGGACTTCAAAAGCAGAGCTCCCTGCTGACCTGTAGTTGACCACAGGCATAAGGGGAGACCAGCTGAGAACAGCAGAACTGCTCAGCTGAACTCAACCCAAATGACTGACCCACAAAATGAACTAAGTAATTACTATTTTAAGCCACTAACTTTTGAAGTGGTCGTTATACAGCAATAGTTAACTGACAGAATTTGAAACACAGCTTTTAATGATTAACTGTAGAGTGGAAATTTCATCACATACCTCAGTCCTACTACACTAAATCACTTTGGGTACTAATTTTCCAAAGCAGGCATTACTGCTGGGATCCACAGAGGAAGGCACTGTAGCTAATGCCAAGATCACATATGGGTCAAGCACTTGACCCAAAAGAAGTACATAACAGCAGCCATACAAGTAGCAAATGTCACTCTATCTGGAAGTTTCTAATCCTGTCTGATGCCAAGGCAGCCATAAGGTACCTCCCCTGTCCAGAGATAAGCGTGGCACCTGCAACCAGTGGTTAACTATTTAACTGGAATGTCAGAGTAACACATCAGAGCACCCCTGTAATCCCAGCACTTTGGGAGGCCGAGGCGGGTGGACCACAATGTCAGGAGTTCGAGACCAGCCTGGCCAACATGGTGAAACCCCGTCTCTACTAAAAATACAAAAATTAGCTGGGCGTGGCGGCAGGCACGCATAATCCCAGCCACTCAGGAGGCTTAGGTGGGAGAATCGTTTGAGCCTGGGAGGCGGAGCTTGCAGTGAGTGGAGACTGAGCCAGTGCACTTCAGCCTGGGAGACAGGGCAAGACTCTTTGTCCAAAAAAAAAAAAAATTAGTTTTTATTAGGTTGAACCATATGAAACTGCCATTGTTGCAAGTCAAAATGTTTGTGTATCAGCAATTTCATATGGTTCAATCTAATACTGCAGGATTTGGCTCATGAACAAAAATGAGCAAAAAATAAAAGCTTCCTTCCTTTGCTTCTCTTAGTCTCCAAAGCCCTCACATATTCTAGACAAGTTTAATTCCTATGAACTTTTTTTTTTTTTTTTTGAGACGGAGTCTCGCTCTGTCGCCCAGGCTGGAGTGCAGTGGCGCAATCTCGGCTCACTGCAAGCTCCGCCTCCCGAGTTCACGCCATTCTCCTGCCTCAGCCTCTCCGAGTAGCTGGGACTACAGGCGCCCGCCACCATGCCCGGCTAATTTTTTGTATTTTTTAGTAGAGACGGGGTTTCACCGTGGTCTCGATCTCCTGACCTCATGATCCGCCTGCCTCGGCCTCCCAAAGTGCTGGGATTACAAGCGTGAGCCACCGCGCCCGGCCTTAATTCCTATGAACTTTTAAGGACATATATTAAGAAATACATAAAGCCTCGCTTATAAATACTTTTTTTTTCTCAATTCAAAACACCTAGTTTCCTTTAGGAGTTGTATTCCACTTACCAGACTTAAGGTAATTGGCCTGTGGGTCCCCAGTGGAGTATTAGGTCTCTCTACCTACATCTCAAATTTCTAGATCAGATCTGAGCACCCTCTTTTCATGTACCATTTGTACACGGTGAACCAGGATTCCAGAATGTTGTTTAACACAAGAGGAAGTTGTTGACAAAAAGGTATTCTGATTATTACTATCAGTGTGGGCTTGGTGTCAGTTGGGGGAGGATATATTTGATTTTACTCTAGTTTCTGCTTTTTCTGCCCGAGAGTTGCAACCAGATGGCTAGACTATCATCTCTGGGTCTCTTGTCAGTCAGAGCAGGAGAAGCCTAAGAGGCAGGATTCCCACCCCTGTATATGTGACTAGAGTGGTGAGGCAGTTTTCCTCCATCTTCCTGGGCAGCCACAACAAGACCCTGTGAGGAGGCGCAGGTGCTTCGAATAACTGGCACTCTCCCAGGCCACAGCCGAAGCCACATGCTCAGAACAGAGGCTCAATTTTAATCCTTCTGAGACACCATTTCAGGGAATGGCCAATATACAGACGTGTAATCAATGTAATGCTTTTGTGTGCTCGTGTGGGTCTTGAGCTCGTGAATTTTTTGCATTAACGGTTTTAGAATTTTCTGCCTAGAAATTTTTAGAATTACCCAAGTATAAATGCAGTCTTTTTTATGGTAAATGTTATTTCATGAGAAACACTGCATACATAATTTCAGCTTCAATGGTCAGAAGATCCTGTGCTTTCAAGCTTACTGTTAGAAATGCAAAACAAGGACACCAAAACTCCATCATCCCACCTCAGTTCCCTCAGTACAGGATGTTTCCCTCCTTCAAAGGTTTTTTATAAGATCTTTCGTCCAGTGTATTTTACATAACCAGCTTTCTCTATTTCCCAAAGAAAATTATTGCACAGTCTAATTAAGTTTTCCCTTAGGAAACACCACTCCTGACACACAAAGAAAGACAAAACAATGGTGGCAGATTGTGGAAACAGAAATATTTCATTTTTACCAACTGAAAAACTATAAAAATTAAAACTACCCCTAAGCTATTAATATGCAACGATTTGAAATATCAGCAATTCACAGGAGACTGGTAAAAAGTCCTTTGTTCACTTACTGTTTTTATCAAGTTCTGAATTGAGAACCCCACATTACTACTTTGACAACTGATAGCATCACAACCACCTAAAAACAAGTTCAGAGCGTTCCGTTGTAGACTGTATAAATGATGCTTGTTTTTGCATGACCTGTCTCAGAAGCACAGCCAAGGAGGAACTGAGTCTCACATGTTCACTCTCACAGGCCCATCAAAGAACTCAATAAAGATCTGATGAAGGAACTTAGGCTGGAATTTGGAAAATCTGGATAACACACCAAATTTCTAGTCCATTATCATATTATTTTTATTATAATGGCTTTGTAGTAAGTTTTAATTTGATAAAGCAGACTCCTCTCACAAATTTTCCTGCTTCTGGTGCATTTATTCTTTCCAAAATGCAAACCTGATTATGATACTTGATATAAAACTGTTGCTTCCCAGTGCTCACAGACTCCCTTTTGGGCCCCTGCAGAACTGTGGTTTAGTAGAGTGGAGAGTGCGAGTTTAGGGTGAAATCTGACTGCTCAACAGGAGAGTCACTGCCACCATCAGAGAACCTCTCTCTCAAATATGCATTGAACAAATAATGGTTTTTGCAAGCGTGCTGTGTAAGGGGTTCCCAAGATCACCCCTAGGATAAGTGATTCACAAGGAAGACTCACAGGATTCAGCATATAATCATACTCATGGCTATGATTTATTACACTGAAAGGATACAAAGCAAAATTAGCAAAGGGAAAAGGCTCATGGGATGCAGTGCAGGGGAGACAAGGCACAAGCTTCTAAGAGTCCTCTCCTAGTGCATACACAGAACACAATTTCCCTAGCAACAAGTTGTGATGATACACGTGAAATGTTGTCTACTAGGGAAGTCCACTAGAGACTCAGTGCCCCAGGGTTTTTATTGAGGACTGGTCACATAGGCACCCTCTGACTGGTACAGACCAAAATTTTAGACTTCAAGAAATAAAGCAGGTATTCAGCATAAGCCATATTACTTGTATAAACAATTCTGACACAATGAGCCACCCTTACCCATTCTGGGAAGGTCAAGAACCCTCCCCAAAATAAAGTTCTTATTTGCCAGCCCAGAGTCAACCTTGTAAGCAGGCCTTTTCAAAGTCAGGTCTGCTATGATAACACTTTTTTTTTTTTTTTTTTTTTTTTTTTTTGCACAGATGCCAATCATTAGCTTGGCTGGGCACCTACATATTCTGCCCAGACCTGGATGGGGTAAACAAAACTGTGACAGTACTCTGAGGAGGGGACTAAGGGAACAGGAATAGAGGAACACCCATCCTTTTCCAGTGGCAAGAAGGAAGGGGCAATGAGGACTGCTTCCTGGGAGAGGCAATGCCTGAGCCCAGTTTGAACACGATAGATATTGTGATGTCCATAGATTTAAATGTCAACCAGGTGAGTGAGCTTGGTAAATTAATGAGACTAAGCTGTATCTCAGAAAGTGAGTTACCCATATGGACCAGGGCTATTAATCACTTTGATTCCCTGCTTTAAACTTTGTATGGCTTCTAAATCTCCTGCAAACCATGCAGCTCTGTCAGAGGTGGTGCCAACCTACTTTTCCAGTCCTACCTGTGATACTCTGCCCCTTCAGTCTCTGTGGTCCCAACATCCTGTATTCTTTTCAGTGCCTGGAGTATGTTCCTTTCTACCTCCAATACTATCCTACCCCCTACTCTGGACTGCCCATCATCACCCCATCCTACTTCACATGGCTATCTCCTAGTCATGTCAGGTTTCAATCCAAACAACATTTCCTCAGGATAGCCTTCTGTCCCCTACCCCCGAGTAGGTAGGGACCCATGTCATTTGCTTCCCAGCACCCAGTAACTTCTCCTTTATCACTGTGGGCACATTAAAGTCCGTTTCCTTACACATCGACACTTCAAGAGGGCAGAGACCATGCCTGTGTTGTTCACTGTGATAACCTCAGAGCCTAACACGGTGCCTGGTACATACTGGGCACTCATCAAACATATGAATGAAGAATGAATGAGGGCTCACTCCCCTTCCCCAACACTACACACCTCCTGTGTCTAAGGCACATGGCCTAGGCTAGGTCAACAAGTCAGTCAAGTGTTTTGACAGAAGTATTGGGAAAGAGGCACTGCATTGCTACAGATACAGTCTGCCTGAGAGTGAAACTAAATCACAGGAACGCACAGGTGAGAAAAGGAGATTTGGGGCTGCAATAACAGCCTGGATGTTGCCATTCCTAAAGGCAGCAGCCTGTGGACTTCATTTACCAGTAAACCCTCTTTCTGTTACTTAGGCTAATTTAAGTCAGGACTCTGAGATGTATAACTAAGAATCCTTATAGAAAAATAGTAACTGGAATTAGGCATGTAGTTGGTCCTAAAGAACAAGAGAAAGACTACCAGCAAGCCTAACTTGTGATGTCCCAAGCTACTGGCCTAGGGAGTCCTTACAGTTCCTTAAATTATAAAAAGGGTTGGTTATTGTTCAGGGAGAAAAGATGCTCTGGCTGGGAAGTAGAGCACAAGCATCCTGGCTGGGCATTATCCTAAAAACTACTTTATTTGTAGAAACTCAAACCAGATCTCCCAATAGGCTACAGAGAGACAAAAATTTCCCTTATTTTCAAGGGGGGTAGATATAATTATTGCAAATAAAAAGCTTGAATATCACTTCAAACTAGATTCTAAACCACATTAAATAAAGCATTGGCTGGATAAGCACTTGAAAAAGAAAACAGTCACTAGCAGCCAGCACAGGCTCTCTAAGAACATGACACACTCAACTTACTTTGGGCTCCTTTCTGTTCCAGTCACTCATTTATTGAGAAAATTGTTTATAGGTACAGTAATACGTGGAGGCAGCTGACAGGATTTTCCTGCTGATAGATTTAAAAAAATGCAGGCTGCAGGCAGGTAATCCTGAAGGTAGGTGTCTTCTGGTGGGACACAGAGCTATGCCCTTGGCCCTATCTTGATCAAAACTTTGATGAGTAACATAGATGAATTTAGGGTTACTGACCCTAAGAGGGATAACATTCATCAAAGGAAAGAGGAGAATTCAAAAGCTAATATTATAAGCAAAAACAGGATGAAATTTAACTAGAACATATGTAAAGTCACTGCAATTAAATTGTTTCCCAAATACAGGATGATAGCAGTTCAGTTTTTGACGTCAGTAAATACCACAGTTTAGTGATGCAGCTACTAAACTTGGGCTGAATTCAGAAACATAATGTCTACCTCAGTTGGACAACAACTGGACAACCATGTTCCAATATGAGTACCATAAATGGTGACCAATGAAAGTGCATCCAGAGAGGGGAACCAAGACTAGAAAAAGTTTGGGGATCATATCACATAAATGACCATTGAAAGTTTACTCCGTAGATAAGAAATAGTTTCAAACAGAAAAACTTCCAGTACCTGGAT
This sequence comes from Symphalangus syndactylus, assembly GCF_028878055.3. Classification (NCBI taxonomy): domain Eukaryota; kingdom Metazoa; phylum Chordata; class Mammalia; order Primates; family Hylobatidae; genus Symphalangus; species Symphalangus syndactylus. Next base: position 75,682,789 of record NC_072436.2, read on the forward strand.
GAGAATAAATAAATATATAATAAGTATTGAAAAAATACTTCAGTCTTCCCAGATTCTAACAAATGTGCTGTCTGCCATCACAGATGGCACACAGATACAAAAAACAAAAAACATAAAAAAATTTCCATTTAGTCACTGAAGTATCTTTATCATGATATATTTAAACCAAAGTCTTATACTCCACAGTTCCATTTCTAACACTGAACAACAACTCAGGTTTCCAGGAATTACGTTTTCTCTCAATTCTACTTTTTCCCCATGTGACAGGGATCAGTGAGAGCTGAAAGAGCTCCCTTAATGCAGCCTAAAAAGCATCAGCTATATGAGCCTAATTAAACCTCCTTCTAGAAGCATTCTGAAGGACCAGCTTCTTCCAGCATCATAGAAACTCTTTTTAGCCATGTTAATGGCAGTCAATAAAAACTGTTTAAGACCTACGCATTTGGTCCAGAGACATTGCCTCTATTGGATTGCAAGGTGGGACACTGAAGGGAAAATGACTTTCTTAAACCATTTTTGTTTAGGCCTCACTATATGCTTCTCTGGATGAGACAGAGAGAGAGAGAGACCTCCCATTAGACAGAGAGAGAGAAAAAAAGAAACACCTCCCATTGTACTTGGAATAAAACACAAGCTCTTTAATGAGGTCCCATAAGGCCCTGTCAATCTTTCCCTACACACCTCATCCCTCTTACCCCAAGTCCTAGCCAAACCTCTGGGGATCCTTTCCACATCTCTCTCCCACCTCAGTGCCCTCACAACACCTGCTGCTACCCCTGCCTGGCAATCCCTTCTCTCTAACCTTTACCTTGCTTATTCCTGCTCACTCTCAAGGCTCAGGGCACCATGCTGGTCTCCCTCACAGGGACATTCTACCTTATACTTGCTGCATGACCTTGGGCAAGTTACCTTTGCTTCACCTTTCTGAGTTTCACACCTCAGAGAGAGAGATCCTCTGTTAGTTAAGCACTTAGCACAGTACTTGGCACACAGGAAATGTTTAAGAAATCATTGCCGCTGTTATTGTTATTATCCTATATGGTAATGTCCATCATAGCTCTTAGTGCAATTAGATATTTATTTGTTGAAAAAATAGAAACACACTGCCCCCCCCGCCCCCGGCTTGGATCCCACCTTAATACCTATTACTTTTCAGGCAATTTCCCCATATATTGCATTTTTGTAGAGTAAGATGAAATGAATGTTTACAGAGCATCGATCAATTCTCACTACCACCCTCAGAGATATGGTTTGACAAAGAAATTGAGGCACAGAGAAGTTAAATAACTGGCCAAGAGCAAGTGGTAGAGCTAGGATTTGAATCCAAGTTGGCCTGACCTCACAGCCTGTGCTAGGTATGACACCAAAGGCTTCCCTAACTCACGAACCTTGTCATCTAAGAGCAGGCCTCAGAGAAGACAGATCTTCATAGTTACAGCCATCCCAAATGACTCCCAGAGATCTACTTCTCAGATCCTTAACCAGGATGGTGCTCCCATCACTCCCTGTGAACCCCTTCAGCAGAGCACTCTTTCCCCTGACTGTGAGAAGATGACTTAATTCCTTTCCACTGGAAATTCAGCTGTTAAGGGGGTATCTTTCACCTCTTATACCCCTAGCAAACAGAAGGTATTCAATACATGTTTGCTGAATGAATTAAATGAAAATCTTGGAGAATATATTATTGCTGCAAAGTTGGGGAGTGGACTGAATTTTCATTAACAATATTAAAGTTTGGAATAGTTAAGAACAAACTTGACAAGAATGGCGAGAAAAGTGGAGTTTATCTTAACCACTGTTACAATTGATAATGATTTCTGTATCTAGCCCTAGAGATTCTAAACGGTTTACAAACTGTGTGCTTCATAACTGTAGGTAGACTTTGCTCTACCTCTGGACCCTGCCTCACCACGACTGTTCTGCTATACCCAGTGGCTGCAACTGAGCCACTGTTCAGGACAGGATGCCCTTGATAAGTACCAGTCTCTCAGTGATTACTAACAAATGGCTTGAAAGAAACAACAAATAATAAATTTCAGTGATGACTAACAAATGGTTTGGAAAGAGAAACTAAAAGAGCAAGTGATAAAGCAAATGAGAGCAAACCGTTAATAATTGGGAATATAGTGAGTTCTTTGTACTATTCTTCTAACAGTTTGTAATTATCAAAATAAGTTTTTAAAATCTAAAAAAGAATGTGTCCCAGAAGATTCCAACACACAAAGTCTAGTGTATTGGCCATGCTGGTATCATATTTTCTTGTCATGTGTCTCAAAACAAAACAAAACAAACACATTCTAGGCTCGGGTTTCCTTGCCCATCAGCCAATACCAAGGGAAAAGGAGCTCCTTGGGTAGCAGGGCACAGCCATGGTTCCTGGGTTTTGGCAAAGATTAAATTATTTGCTGCTTGAAAAGTATTGATGAACTCATAGGTGTTTCCTATTGGTCAAAGCCCCAGTACTATTTCCCCACAACAGGTCCTTTATTCAGTCGGCTGCCTTCAGAGTTATTACCTTCCTTTTCACAAGCCTAGCTATGAAATCGGGCAAGTTTTTCCCAGGACCCTTTTCTTCTTTTTTTTTTTTTTTTTTAACTTTCTCCCAAGAAAAGCACAGAGGCAGTTCTAATGGTAAGAACTTTGCTGCTATTGTCTATGGAAAGACCTACAGGAACAAGGCAAAAGGCAAAAATAACCATGGGGGAGTCACGAAGATTCCAGAAAACAGAAGACTCAAAGTGGTAGTTATTTGGTCTGTAATGACCACTTACTTGCTAGTACCCGTTTATTCTGTCATCACTTCTACCCATTCATCCTAGATCCTCCCCACCATACAAACCAGAATGCTTCAGCTTTCCCAGCCACTGTAACTGGAACAACAGAAACTTGTGAGCCATTAAAGTGTCCCCATGTTAGGAGAGTGCCAGACAGGTGTCACCTAACACTCACTTCTCACCTATATTGTGGGGCAAATCAAGATCGTAGTAAATCATACCTCCGTGAGAGATTTTCTTAATGTAAGACAGCATATTACCTGTCTTCTCAGCTCCTATTTTGTGTAAGCTCCACAAGGAGGTAGGTGCATTATGTCCCATGATAATGTTCAACTTCATTTTTGGAGTGGCTCTCTGTAACTCTGATCAAGGCTTCTAAGAGCCCTCCCTAATGCCATGTCTTCACCAACACCTGATGCCTCCTACCTCCCCCACCTCTTCCAAAATACTTGCCTAGTTCCAGCCAGACCTCAAAGTAGTGGGCAGAAAGAAGATATGGCTTTGTGTAGGTTAGGGGGAAAAATGGGTTGTTATGGTTGGTGGAACACAAGAGAGGGAAAAGACAAGCATTATTAAAGGAGAGGACCATACTAAACCTACAAGTCTTCAACGCCCTTTCTTCTTTATTTTAACTTTCACCAATCCATACTTCTTAGCTATGATGCCAGCCCTGCACCATCACCTGTCCTGCTCCTGGGAATCTCCTCTACGGGCCTGAAGGTGGGTCACAACACTTCAGGGAGGAGTGGGAAGCCTTTCTCTACTTTTTTCTACCTATGACCAGATTCACATCGCATTGCCGAGGTCAAGCAACATGACTCAAAGAGGGGAGAGAGAAAGTGTGAATTCTAGAGTCAGACTTGCACCCCTGACTATTCCAGAATTGACTGGACAGAAAGCAAGGCAACAATGTTGGGTTAAAAGCCATTCTGTAGCAAACAAAAGCATAAAGAAGAGCGCAACTGGAGAAAAGGTGGCAATGATGGTGGCTAACATCGATTGAGAGTTGAATACACGCTGGGCACTGAAACACTTCTCAACGATCTCAGGTAATCCTTGAAGAGAGGGTATTATCCTTTTACAGTTCAAGTATTTAAGCTCAGAGCTCACTTTAAATGAAAGAGAAAATGATATGTTATGGAGGTAGAATACTCCTAGGTTAAACAAAAAAGAAAAAAATCTATTTTCACTTAGCCGAAGAGTAATCACATGATGCTACAAAAGCATGAGAACCACACTACTTAAAGGGTACGAAGGCCGGGACCCATATTCCCATTGTCTACAGATGTTTTGGAAGTATTAAACTAAATAAAAACACAATGCTTTGTTCAGACCGACTCCTCTCTCAGCCCTACTCTTTCTCCTTCCCAGCCTAGGATGACAAGAAGTGGCTAAAGGGAAAGTATTTAACAGGAGAACTGGTCTGGGAAAGTGGATTGTGGGTTGCTTAAACTAAGCAAAGACGTTGTGCGACCAGTTTTTACCTAAATTATTTTTCATTACTTCCCAAGTTTAGAGAGCAGCACTTCAGTTTATCAGACTGAACACAGGGAATGAGGTCGCCTTTCCCTCCAGGCCACCACTGGAATCACCTTCAACACGTTTTTGACTTCTTACACAATCAGACGGCGGGAGGGGGGAATCTCATCCTCAGCTTCATAGATAAACGCACCTCACGGCACACACACACAAACAACTCGCGCACATCTGAGGCCACGGATTTCCTTCCAACTCAAAGTCGGAGAAGCGGCCAAACAAGTTTCTTGCCAAATCCCTAGTAGCTACATATGTCCCAGGGCTGCACAGCGATAAAAACTTTGAAACATGACTCCACATACCACCATTGTGGTCACTCACTCCAGATCCCGCCACCCCCCCCCCTCACAAATAACAAACGCAGGCTGCCCTGTGCAATTTAAAGCTAGACTCCACCGAAGCACTGGCTCTGCTCTGAAAAGCGGGAGAAAAAGATTGAAGGTTATTAAAAAAACAACAAACAAACAAAAAACAAAACAAAACAAAAAAAACAAACTACGGCCCCCGGGGCGGAGGGAATAAGACGAACTCGAAAGCTGGAGAAAAGTTAACTTTGCGGTGGGAAAATTTCCCTGAAAGACTAGCAAAGCCCTCACGATTTTCCCACCCCGGGACCGCCCGACGCTCGACGGCCACGGACCCGCAGTTCGAACAATGCCGCCAGCGGGAGGGAAAGTTCGCCGGCCCGCCGGGCGCCCGCGCTCCCGCTCCCGCCGGGTGGGCACCCGGGCTTCCCGGGGTGCCTCGCCGCACCCAGCATCACCCGTTCTCCCCTCTCCAGGCACTCGGTTCTTTCCGCCCCCCAATATCTAAACAACCAGGGCGCGCCCTCGATCCCTGGAGCATCCGACCCCCGGCGGCCGACAGAGCAGGTCCTCCCGCCACGGGTCTGGCTCCGTCAGCCCCGAAGCCAGGCAAAGGGCAGGAACGGAGGAGGGGGAGCCAGGCGGGGGCACCGGAGGAAAGAGCCGCAACAGTTATGGCGCTCAATTCCTGCCCGGTGTAGCCGGGAGCTGCAGCGGAGCTGGCGCGTCCGCCCCCGCCCCCCGCCCGGGCCACCAGGCACTGCCCGGGCGGGCAGAGGGGCCACCAGGCACTTTACCTCAGCCCACACACGCTCTCGGCCCCAAGGCGCTGGTGACGCCGGAGGCGACCAAGATGTGGAACCGGAGCGACCCGGAGCGCGGCGAGGCCGGGCCGGGACTGTGCGCTTCGCGCCGCCCGCTTCCACTCCCAGAGGCCGCCGCTCCCGCCGCCCAGCCGGCGCGACGCCCCCAACCTCGCCCGCGCCGGGTCCGGCCTCCGCGGCGCCTACCTTCGCGCAGCTGGCTCGCGGCTCCTGCCCGGCTCCACGCCGCGGCCCGGCAATGTGCCAGGTGAGTCTGGTCGGAGTGGTAACCACCCCCCTAACCGCTCGCTTTCTTTTCTTCCCTCCCTCGCACCTGCCCCTTAATCCACTCCTCGCCCCCGCCCCCCTCCGGGGCCGCCCCCCGCGCCTCAGCTCCCGCCCTTGGCCCTTGTCCGCCCGGCCCGTCAGGCCTCAGCGCTGGGCAGGCGGTTGGGCGGCGGCGGCGGCTGAGGCGGCGCGGAGCACTATTGTATTCCTGACACTGTGCGCTCCCACGCTCCGCCTCTTCCCTTTCCTTCCTCCCCCAACCTCTCCTCCCACCCACCGCCGGCCGCACTCGCCCTACCGGAGCGGCTCCCAGCCGTCTGCCCGCCGCACGTTCTTCTGGCCGGCTGGGCGCCGTCGCCACCCGCCGCCTCGACGCCCACTCGCCGCTCCCGCACCCGCGGCGCCACGTTGGAGGTGGGCTCCCCTTCGGTCCAGCTGGGTACGCCACTGTCCGAGACGCCCCAGCCCCGCCGAGCGCTAGAGAGGACGAGGTGCAGATGCCTCGGCTGTGTTGAAATACAGATAAGGTTTTCACGGCCCCTTCCAACTCTGAAGTTCCAAAGTGGGACTGTCATACATCAACTCGGCGGCCGCTATTGATTTATGTCGCTTGTGCTTGAATTACCTGTAATAATAAAGCCAAGGTGGCTATTAACATAATTCATTTATTCAGTTGCCAGCACAGGTGGTTTGTGATGTTGTGTGGCTTTTTTGATGTGTCCACTGGTTAGGCTATCGCCTACAGTTATTTGATCGAATGCCAATCCAGGTGTTGCTCTGGAGGTATTTTGCTGATGTAATTAAAGCTCCTAATCAGTTGGCTTAAAGTTAGGGAGATAATCCTGGATAATCTAGGTGGGCCTGACGGAATCAGTTGGAGAGCCTTTCAATCAGGGCTGAGGGTGCTGAGTACGTCAGAGAAAGAGAATTTCCCCTATGGATGACACCTTTGGCCGGTGCCCATTGGTTCCAGCCTGCTCCTGATCTTCCCTTCCTGACTGTATGCCCTACAGATTTTGGATTTACTTAGCCACCACCACAATCGTCTAAGACAATAGCTTCGAAGAAATGAATGAACAGGGAGTGTATATACGTATATTCCCACCACGCGTTCTTCTGGCGGGCTGGGCACCGTGTGTGTGTGTGTGTGTGTGTGTGTGTGTGTGTGTGTATAAAATTTCCTACTGGTTCTGATCCTTTCGTTGAATTCTAATATAGATGTTTAAGCAACAAACCTTTTTGGGTTACCTCTTTTGGGTTTGGAAATGTACTATATGCAACTATGATGAACTCATACTCATTCTTTTTTCTTTTCCTTTTTTTTTTTTTGAGTCAGGGTCTCGCTCTGTCGCCAAGCTGGAATGCAGTGGCTCGATCTCAGCTCACTGCAACCTCTTGGCTCCCTGTCACCCAGGCTAGAATGCAGTGGCGAGATCTCTTGGCTCACTGCAACCTCCACCTCCAGGGCTGAAGTGATTCTCCCACCTCAGCCTCCCAAGTAGCTGGGACTACAGGCACACGCCACCAGGGCCCGACTTATTTATTTATTTATTTGGTAGAGACAGAGTTTCACCATGTTGCTCAGGCTGGTCTTGAACTCCTAAGTTCAAGCTATCTGCCTGCCTGGGCCTCCCAAAGTGCTAGGATTACAGGCATGAGCTACTGTCCTGGGCTATTTTCGTTTACATTTCTAGGATGAACAATAATGTAGGCTCTTTTATATTTTGTCTGTTTTCCATGTTAAAGATCTAGTTATATTCCATAATATGGAAATGTGTGAGTTCTAAAATATTCGTAGTCCTTCAGACTTATCTCACTTTATTATGCTTATTTAAAAATAATTATAGATTCACCAGAAGTTGTAAAAAAAAAATGTAGAGTGGTCCCATGTACCCTTCGCCCAGTTTCCCCCAATGGTAATAGATAACTATAATACAATATAGATATTAACATTAATACAATCCACAGACCTTATCCAGGTTTCATCAATTTTCATGCACTGGTATTCTGAGTCTGTGTATATAGTTCTGTGCAATTTTAACACATTAAAATTTGTGTAATCACCACAATCAACTTTTTCTCCACCACAAAGATTCCTCCTGCTACACTTTGTAGTCACAGTCACTGCTTTCTCCTCTAATTTCTGGCAACCCCTAACATGTTCTCCATCTCTATAAATTTGTCATTTCAAGAATATTGCATAAATGGAATCATACCTTTTGAAATCAGCTTTTCTTTACTCAGCATGATTTTCTTGAGATGTATCCAAGTTTGTTGCATGTCTCAATGATTTGTTGCTTTTTATTACTTAGTAGTATTCTGTAGTATGGATGTCCCACAGTTTGTTTATTCATGCATTGAAAGTCATTTGAGTTGTTTCCAATGTTTGCCCATTAAGAATAGAACTGCTATGAGCATTAATGTAGAAGTTTTTGTGTAAACATAAGTTTTCATTTCTCTGTGGCAGATGCTCAGGAGCGCAATTCCTGGGTCAGGTGGTAAGTGTATATTTAGTGTTACAAGAAAATGCCAAACTTTTCCAGACTATACCATTTTATATTACCACCAGCAATGTATGAGAGATCTAGTTTCTCCACATTTTTGTCAGCATTTGGTATTGTCACTATCTTTTTCTTTTAGCCATTCTAATAGGTGTGTAGTGATATCTCATTGCTGTTTTAAATTGCATTTCCTTAATGGCTAATGATGTTGAGCATCTTTTCATGTGCTTATTTGCCATCTGTAAAACCTCTTTGGCGAAATGTCCGTTCAAGTCTTTTGCCTATTTTCTAATCTGATTGTTTCCTACTGTTAAATTTTGAGAATTCTGTATACTATATTCTAGATACAAGTCCTCTGTCAGATATGTGATCTGCAAATATTTTTCCCAGTTTGCAGCTGGTCTTTTCATCCTAAGAGATTTTGCAGACCAAATTTTAAATTTTGATGATGTCCAATTTATCAATTTTTGCATTTATGTATCATGTTTTTGTGTCATGTCTAAGACATCTTCATCTAGCTCCAGGTCCTGAAGATTTTCTCTTATCTTTCCTTCTATAAGTGTTATAGTTTTATATTTTACATTTAAGTGCATGATTCATTTACTTTTTATATAGGATCTAAACCTAAGGTTGAGGTTCATATTTTTGTCTATGGTTGTCTGATGGCTCAAATAAAATGACTACTTTTCCTCCACTGAATTGCTTCTGCACTTTTGAAAAAATCGATTGGGCATATTTGTGTGGGGCTGTTTCTGGGTTCGCTATTGTGTTCTATCGATCTATGTGCCTATACCTCTGTGAATACCAGTCTTGATTACTATAGCTATATAATAAGCCTTAACACTGGGCAGAGCACTTCCTCCCACTTTATTGTTCTTTTTTTTTTTTTTTTTATTATACTTTAGGGTTTTAGGGTACATGTGCACAATGTGCAGGTTTGTTACATATGTATCCATGTGCCATGTTGATTTCCTGCACCCATTAACTCGTCATTTAGCATTAGGTGTATCTCCTAATGCTGTCCCTCCCCCCTCCCCCCACCCCACAACAGTCCCCGGAGCGTGATGTTCCCCTTCCTGTGTGCATGAGTTCTCATTGTTCAATTCCCACCTATGAGTGAGAACATGCGATGTTTGGTTTTTTGTCCTTGCGATAGTTTACTGAGAATGATGTTTTCCAGTTTCATCCATGTCCCTACAAAGGACACGAACTCATCATTTTTTATGGCTGCATAGTATTCCATGGTGTATATGTGCCACATTTTCTTAATCCAGTCTATCGTTGTTGGACATTTGGGTTGGTTCCAACTCTTTGCTATTGTGAATAGTGCCGCAATAAACATACGTGTGCGTGTGTCTTTATAGCAGCATGATTTATAGTCCTTTGGGTATATACCCAGTAATGGGATGGCTGGGTCAAATGGTATTTCTAGTTCTAGATCCCTGAGGAATCGCCACACTGACTTCCACAATGGTTGAACTAGTTTACAGTCCCACCAACAGTGTAAAAGTGTTCCTATTTCTCCACATCCTCTCCAGCACCTGTTGTTTCCTGATTTTTTTTTTTCAGAATTGTTTTAGCCATTCAAGGTCATTTGCCTTTCCATATAAATTTTGGAATGAGTGTATTCTGTATCTACGAAAACCTTGCTGGGATTTTGAAAGGAATTGTGTTAAGCCTGTAGATCAGTTTAAGGAGAATCGACATCTTTACTATTGTATATTGAATCTTCCAATCCATGAACACGATATGTCTATCTCTCCATTTATTTAGATCTTCCTTGACTTCTTTCGTCAGCATTTTTGAATTTCCAGCATACAGAACCTATGCATATTTTGTTAAATATATACCTAAGTATTTCATTTTCTTTGTCACGATTGTAAGCGGTATTGTGTTTTTAATTTGTCTTCACATTCATTGGTCATTGTTAATATATAGAAATGCAATTAATTTTTGTGTGTTGATCTTGTTTCCTCTGACCTTACTAAACTCACTTACTAGTTCTAGGAATTTTTCAGCAGATTGTTTGGGATTTTCCATGTAGACAATCATATTATCTGTGAATAGGGACAGTTTTATTTCTTCCTTTCCAAACTGTATGCCTTTTATTTCCTTTTCTTGCTGTCTTGTTCTAGCTAGAACATTCAGTACAATGTTGAATAAGAGTGGAGAGAGTGGACATACTCCCCTTGTTCCTTATCTTAAGGGGAAACATTCTGTCTTTCGCCATTAAATATGATAGTTGCAAGTTTTTTGTAGATGCTCTTTATTGAGTTGAGAAAGTACCTCTCTATTCACAGTTTGCTGAGAGTTTTTATTATGAGTGAATGCTGAATTTTGTCAAATGCTTTTTCTGCATCAAGTTATATGATCATGTGATTTTTCTTCTTTAGCCTGTGGATATGGTAGATTACATCGATAGAATATTGATTTTTGAACCAACCATGCATAGCTGGAATAAACCCCATTTGGCCATAATATAATTATTTTTATACCTTGCTGGATTCTATATTGCTAATGTTTTGTTGCAGATTTTTGTGTTAAAGCCCATAAGAGATAAAAGTCTGTAGTTTGGGGCCGGGCGCGGTGGCTCACGCTTGTAATCCCAGCACTTTGGGAGCCGAGGCGGGTGGATCACAAGGTCAGGAGATCAAGACCACGGTGAAACCCCGTCTCTACTAAAAATACAAAAAATTAGCCGGGCGTGGTGGCGGGCGCCTGTAGTCCCAGCTAGTCGGAGAGGCTGAGGCAGGAGAATGGCGTGAATCCGGGAGGCGGAGCTTGCAGTGAGCCGAGATTGCGCCACTGCACTCCAGCCTGGGTGACAGAGCGAGACTCCGCCTCAAAAAAAAAAAAAAGTTTGTAGTTTGGGGGAGATTTTTGCTACAGTCCTTGTCTGGTTTTGGTATTAGGATAATACTGGCCTCATAAAATGAGTTGAGGAAGTTGTGCAGAAAAGAGTTAACATAACAGGCCCTTGGCAGGCATCTGTGAACTTGGATTTCAGGAGAGCTCTCATTGTTCCCAGAACTGATAAGAATGGCTAACTATATCTAAGCTGTTTGTACAAATGTTATTTGTGCTGGGACTAGAACTCAAGTCTCCCGATTCTCAAGCTGTGCAGAAAAGAGTTAACATGAAAGGCCTCAGTGCTATCCTTTGAAAGCCCTGCATGCAAGGTCGGTCCATGGGTGGCATTTGGAACTTAGATTTGAAGAGGGCTCTCACCATTCCCAGGGCTGATGAGACTGTTCACTGGGCCTAAACTGTTCGTACGAACAATGTGGTTTATGCTGAACACTTGTTTTCCTTATAGGAGTCTGGAGTTTTGGTAAGCGCTAGGCAGAGGGTGCCTATATGACCCACCCCCAGTAAATGTCCTGAGAGCTGAGTTTTTAATGAACTTCCCTGATAGACAACATTTCACATGTGTTGTCACAACTTGTTGCTGGAGGAATTAGTACATCCTGCATGACTCCACTGGGAGAGGACTCTTGGAAGCTTGTACCTCGTTTCTTCTATACTTCCATGTGCCTTTTGCCTTTGAAGATTTTGTTCTGTGTGCTCTCACCATGAATGTGACTGTCTGCTGCATTCTGAGTCCTCATAGTGAATCATCAAGCCTGGGAATGGTTTGGGGGACCCCTAGCACAGAAGTGTTCCCTCCTCTTTGGTATTATAGAATCTATTGTGTAAAATCGGTGTTCTTTAAATGTTGGGTAAAATATTCTAGTGAAACCATGTGGACCTGGAGCCGCCTTTTTTCAATAATTTTTACATTATAAATCCTATTTTAAAATAGTTATTAGACTATTCAGATGATAAATTTCATATTGGTTGAGTTTTGGTAGTTTGTAGTTTCAAGGAATTGGTCCATTTCCTCTAAGTTGTTGAATTTATATATGTAGGGTTCTTGATAGAATTTCTCTATTTTCCTTTCAATGCCTGCAGGATCTGTAGTAAGATCCCCTGTCTCATTTGTGATTATACTGACTTACGCCTTCTCTCTTTTTATCTTAGTCAATCTTGCTATAGGTTTATCAAGTGTACTGATCTTTTCAGAGGAACAGCGTTTTGCTTAATTGATTTTATCTATTGTTTTCCTATTTTCAATTTCATTGATTTCTGCTGTTGCCTCTTTCCTTCTGCTTGCTTTGAAGTTTTAATTTTGCTCTTCTTTTTATAGTCTCTTGAGATGGGAGCTTACCCGATTGATTTAAGACCTTACCTCTTCTTTTTTAAAAATTTTTAAAAAATATATTACAAATTTTTCTTTTAGTGGCAAGTGACAGGCAGCCTCTTTTCTAATGTAAGGATTTAGTGCCATAAATTCTCTTGTCAGCACTGCTTTAGCTCCATTCCACAAGTTGTAATATGTTATATTTTCATTTTCATTTTCATTCAGTTCATTGTATTTTTTAAAAATTTCCCTTGAGACTCCCTTTTTGACCTATGTATTAATGAGAAGTGTGTTGTCTAGTTTTCAAATATTTGGAGATTTTCCTGCTGACTTTGTTATTGATTTCTAGTTTGACTCCATTATGGTCAGAGACCATAACACAGTGGTTCATGCCTGTAATCCCAGCACTTTGGGAGGCTGAGGCAGGAGGATTGCTTGAAGCTAGGAGTTCAAGAGAACATACTGTGTCCAGAATTGGTGGGTTCTTGGTCTCACTGACTTAAAGAATGAAGCCGCGGGTGCTCGCAGTGAGTGTTACAGTTCTTAAAGGCGGCGTGTCTGGAGTTTGTTCCTTCTGATGTTCAGATGTGTTCGGAGTTTCTTCCTTCTGGTGGGTTCGTGGTCTCGCTGGCTCAGGAGTGAAGCTGCAGACCTTTGCAGTGAGTGTTACAGCTCTTAAGGCGGTGCGTCTGGAGTTGTTCGTTCCTCCCGGTGGGCTCGTGGTCTCGCTGGCTTCAGGAGTGAAGCTGCAGACCTTCGCGGTGAGTGTTACAGCTCATAAAAGCAGTGTGGACCCAAAGAGTGAGCAGTAGCAAGATTTATTGCAAAGAGCGAAAGAACAAAGCTTCCACACTGTGGAAGGGGACCCGAGCGGGTTGCCACTGCTGGCTCGGGCAGCCTGCTTTTATTCTCTTATCTGGCCCCACCCACGTCCTGCTGATTAGTAGAGCCAAGTGGTCTGTTTTGACAGGGCACTGATTGGTGCATTTACAATCCCTGAGCTAGACATAAAGGTTCTGCACGTCCCCATAAGATCAGTTAGATACAGAGTATTGACACAAAGGTTCTCCAAGGCCCCACCAGAGCAGCTAGATACAGAGTGTCAATTGGTGCACTCACAAACCCTGAGCTAGATGCAGGGTGCTGATTGGTGTGTTTACAAACCTTGAGCTAGATACAGAGTGCCGATTGGTGTATTTACAATCCCTGAGCTAGATATAAAGGTTCTCCACGTCTCCACCAGACTCAGGAGCCCAGCTGGCTTCACCCAGTGGACCCCGCACCTGGGCTGCAGGTGGAGCTGCCTGCCAGTCCTGCGCCATGCGCTCGCCCTCCTCAGCCCTTGGGTGATCGATGGGACTGGGTGCCGTGGAGCAGGGGGTGGCGCTCGTCAGGGAGTCTCGGGCTGCACAGGAGCCCACGGAGATGCAGGAAGGCTCAGGCATGGCAGGCTGCAGTCCCGAGGCCTGCCCCGTGGGAAGGCAGCTAAGGCCCAGCGAGAAATTGAGCACAGCGCCGGTGGGCTGGCACTGCTGGGGGACCCATTACACCCTCCGTAGCCGCTGGCCCGGTGCTAAGTCCCTCATTGCCCGGAGCCGGCAGGGCCGGCCGGCTGCTCTGAGTGCGGGGCCTGCCAAGCCCACGCCCACCTGGAACTCCAGCTGGCCCGTAAGCACCTCACGCAGCCCCGGTTCTCGCTTGTGCCTCTCCCTCCACACCTCCCTGCAAGCTGAGGGAGCCAGCTCCTGCCTTGGCCAGCCCAGAAAGGGGCTCCCACAGTGCAGTGGTGGGCTGAAGGGCTCCTCAAGTGCCGCCAAAGTGGGAGCCCAGGCAGAGGAGGCGCTGAGAGCGAGCGAGGGCTGTGAGGACTGCCAGCACACTGTCACCTCTCAATCCCCCCTCTAAACAGGACACCCCAACTGCTGTTGGCAATTTGGCCAATGACTGCTCTAGCTACTTCCTGCTGGATAGGCGCAAAGAAGGAGCCCTGCAGTTATAGTGTCCTTCAGAGGGGAACTCTCTAGGCCAGCGGAAGTGCCAGCGGGTTGGTCCAGGGGTCCTCAGTAGAAGTTGTTAGTTGAACTCATTTGGAGTTCCATTTGTAAGACCATCTGTAGCTTGATGGCCTCGATTCTAGAGGAAACACATTTGACAAGAAGGTTAAAAATACAGGGCCTAAAGGCAAGTAACAGCAAGATGGCTGCCACGGGACCTAGAAAGGGGAGAAGCCATGTTGCCTAACTCCAGAGGTTGGTATAAGAATTTGAAAGGCATCTGATTTCACAAGCCTTTTCCTGTAAACGCTGGGCGGCATCTCGTACTATCTCCAACTGGTTAGTGTAAAAACAACACTCTTCCCCTAAGAAGGTGCAGAGTCCTCCTTTCTCAGCAGTGAGGAGGTCTAGGCCTCGGTGGTTTTGGAGAGGCACTGCTGCCAAAGAGTCTATTTGGGATTGTAAAGTAAGGATAGATTTCGTCATTTCTTGCAAACTGTTTGAGAAGCAGATATGGGTTGAAGATCCACAGAAGTAGAATATGCCTTGGCTGGGTAGATAGAAATTTACCCTGGCTTTTGAAGGAATAGGGTACACTGTTTTTTTCTTTACTACTTCCATCTCTCTCTTTCTCTCTTCGACTTCTTCTTTGTCTCTTCCTCTCTTTTTAACTCTCTCTTTGACTTTCTGTGTCTGTCCCTCTTTCTCTCTGACTTCTTCTTTGTCTCTTCCTCTCTGTCTCTTTCTTTCCTTTCTGCTGCCTCTGCCAGCTGCTTATGCTGCTGTTCTCCCCTCTCCTTCCCATTTTGATGGCTTTTTCAGTGTAAGATTCCCACCTCTTTGGGTTCCTGCACCATGTGCAATAACTCCATAACTTCCCTGTGGTATTTAATGGGGGTTCCCCCAGAGGTTAGGAACTCCCTCTCTTTCCATATTGTAGCATGGGCATGCAGGATTAGATAAGCATACTTGCTATCTGTATACACATTTATTCTTTTTCCCTTTCCCAGTTCTAAGGCTCGGGTAAGTGCCACTAGTTCTGCTAACTGGGCACTGGTCCCTGGGGGAAGAGGCTTACTTTCAAGTATGGTTACATCACTAACTATGGCATAACCTGCCCTTCATACCCCATTCTCCACAACTGAACTTCCATCAGTATATAGGTTAAGGTCAGGATTGGTTAAGGGGACTTCTAAGAGATCATCTTGGGCAGCATAAGTCTGGACTATAATTTGTTGGCAGTCATGCTCGATTGGTTCCCCATCTTCTGGGAGAAAAGTGGCAGGGTTGAGGGCCACGCATGTGCGTATTTGAAGCACCGGTCCCTCAAGGAGTAGCGCCTGCTATCTAAGTAGGTGGTTGTCTGATAGCCAGAAACTTCCTTTGGCACCTAGTATGCCATTTACATCATGAGTAGTCCAGACAGTGAGATCCTTTCCTTGTATTATTTTGATAGCCTCTGACACTAAGAGGGCCACTGCCACAACTACCCGTAAACAGTGAGGTCAACCTTTTGCTACTACATCAGTTTCCTTACTTAGATATGCCACTGGTTGTGGGGTACTCCCACGAGTCTGAGTAAGGACTCCAAGAGCTATCCCGGCTCTCTCTGTGATGTATAAGGAGAAGTTCTGTCCTGTGGGAAGGCTTAAAGCTGGAGCTTGTACTAGGGCCTGCTTTAAGGTTTTGAAGGCTGTTTCTGCCTCTGGTTCCCATTCGACTAGATGAGTATTTGCCCTCTGGGTTTCCTTGATTAGAGTATAGAGGGGCCTGGCTATCTTGCTGTATCCAGGGATCCATCGTCAGCAAAAGCCAGTAATTCCAAGGAACCACCGCAACTGTTTTAATGTCTTCGGGTGAGGATAAGCCAGTATAGGCTGTATTCGTTCCTTGCTGAGGGCCCTGGTCCCTTTAGCTAAGATTAGGCCTAGATATTTAACCTGCTGTAGGCAAAGCTGGGCCTTCGACCTAGACACCTTGTACCCTTGATTAGCTAGAAAGTTCAAGAGATCTAGAGTAGCCTGCTGTCACGAGGCTTCCAAACTGGTAGCCAAAAGTAAATCATCCACATATTGAAGGACCAGAGTGCCTGGACTTGAGAAGTGGCCTAGATCTTGGGCTAGGGCCTGACCAAACAGATGAGGGCTATTCCCTAAACCCTTGGGGCAAGACCGTCCATGTAAGTGGGGATGTGTGGTCTGTGGGATCCTCAAAAGCAAAGAGGAACTGGGAATCAGAGTGCAGGGGAATACAGAAGAAGGCATCCTTGAGGTCCAGAACCATGAACCACTCTGCTTCCTCTGGTATTTGAGAGAGCACGGTATAGGGGTTGGGTACAACTGGATATAACGGAATTACTGCCTCATTGATGAGTCTGAGATCTTGCAGTAGTCTCCACTGACCGTTTGGTTTTTGTACTCCTAGAATTGGGGTGTTGCAGGGACTGCTGCATTTCCTCACTAAGCCTTGAGCTTTCAAATGTTTAACAACATTCTGTAATCCTTTATGAGCTTCAGGCCTTAAGGGATATTGCCTTTGATAAGGAAAAGTGGTGGGATCTTTTAACCTGATTTGGACTGGGCGGGCATTTTTTTGCCCCTCCAAATTGTCCTTCCAGTGCCCAGACTTCAGGGTTGAGTCCCTCCTCAAGTAGGGGACAACAAATGGGTAACTTGTTCTCCATATGCATGTAGATAATAGCTCCAGCCTTGGCTAATATATCCCTCCCTAATAAGGGTGTGGGACTTTCAGGCATAACAAGAAAGGCATGTGAAAAGAGCAAAGTCTCCCAATTACAGCTGAGGAAGTGAGAGAAATACCTGGTTACAGGCTGTCCCACGATTCCTCGGATGGTAACGGACCTTGAGGACAGTCATCCAGGACAGGAGGTTAACACTGAGAAGCCCGCACCAGTGTCCAGGAGGAAGTCAATTTCCTGGCCCTCAATAGTTAAACATACCCGGGGCTCAGTGAGGGTGATGACATGAGCTGGTGCTTGCCCCGGGCACCCTCAGTCCTGTTGTAGGATCATCTGGTTGGGGGCTTCTGACCCAGGGAACCTTCGTCCTCTGGGGCAGTGCACCTTCCAGTGATTGCCTCAGCATAGTGGACATGGACGAGGGGGCAGCTTGTTTCTCATTGGACAATCTTTTTTAAAGTGTCCTAGTAAACCACACTGATAACAAGCCCTACCAGGTGACTGGCCTGCTCCATTTTCTGTCCTCTCTGAACCACCAAGGTTTGTTTGTCTGAGGGCCATGACTAAGGCTGTGGCCTTTCTCTGATCTTGCTTTTCCTTTTGGGCCTGTTCCTCTAGGTCCCTATTATAGAAAACTTAGGTTGCCAGGTTTAATAATGCCTTTAGATTTTGTTCAGGGCCCAGGGCTTGCTTTTGGAGCTTTCTCCTATGTCTGTGGCTGATTGGGTAATAAACTTTTCTTTTAGAATCAATTGACCCTCGAGGGATTCGGGTGACAGGGGAGTATATTTTCTTAAGGCCTCTCGTAGCCACTCAAGTTTTTTCCTTCTGGTGGGTTCGTGGTCTCGCTGGCTCAGGAGTGAAGCTGCAGACCTTCGCAGTGTTACAGCTCTTAAGGTGGCGTGTCTGGAGTTGTTTGTTCCTCCCAGTGGGCTCGTGGTCTCACTGGCCTCAGGAGTGAAGCTGCAGACCTTCGCGGTGAGTGTTACAGCTCGTAAAAGCAGTGTGGACCCAAAGAGTGAGCAGTAGCAAGATTTATTGCAAAGAGCGAAAGAACAAAGCTTCCACAGTGTGGAAGGGGACCCGAGCAGGTTGCCACTGCTGGCTCGGGCAGCCTGCTTTTATTCTCTTATCTGGCCCCACCCACATCCTGCTGATTGGTAGAGCCGAGTGGTCTGTTTTGACAGGGCGCTGATTGGTGCGTTTACAATCCCTGAGCTAGACATAAAGGTTCTGCACGTCCCCATAAGATCAGTTAGATACAGAGTATTGACACAAAGGTTATCCAAGGCCCCACCAGAGCAGCTAGATACAGAGTGTCGATTGGTGCACTCACAAACCCTGAGCTAGACACAGGGTGCTGATTGGTGTGTTTACAAACTTTGAGCTAGATACAGAGTGCCGATTGGTGTATTTACAATCCCTGAGCTAGACATAAAGGTTCTCCACATCTCTACCAGACTCAGGAGCCCAGCTGGCTTCACCCAGTGGATCCTGCACCGGGGCTGCAGGTGGAGCTGCCTGCCAGTCCTGCGCCACGCGCTTGCACTCCTCAGCCCTTGGGTGATCGATGGGACTGGGTGCCGTGGAGCAGGGGGTGGCGCTCGTCAGGGAGTCTCGGGCTGCACAGGAGCCCACAGAGGCACAGGAAGGCTCAGGCATGGCGGGCTGCAGTCCCCAGGCCTGCCCCACGGGAAGGCAGCTAAGGCCTGGCGAGAAATTGAGCACAGCGCCAGTGGGCTGGCACTGCTGGGGAACCCATTACACCCTCCACAGCCGCTGGCCTGGGTGCTAAGTCCCTCATTGCCCGCTGCTCTGAGTGAGGGGCCCACCAAGCCCACACCCACTGGGAACTCCAGCTGGCCCGCAAGTGCCGCACGCAGTCCCGGTTCCCGCTGGTGCCTCTCCCTCCACACCTCCCTGCAAGCTGAGGGAGCCAGCTCCCGCCTTGGCCAGCCCAGAAAGGGGCTCCCACAGTGCAGCGGTGGGCTGGAGCGCTCCTCAAGTGCCGCCAAAGTGGGAGCCCATGCAGAGGAGGCACCGAGAGCAAGCGAGGGCTGTGAGGACTGCCAGCATGCTGTCACCTCTCAATACTCTGCATGGTTTCAATTCTTTTACATTTGTTGAAAATTTGTATGATGCAGAATACGGGTTATCTTGGTGAATGTTTCATGGGTATTTGAAAAGAATGTGAGTTATGCTCTTGGGTAGAATGTCCTATAAATTAAGTCCTGTTGCTTTATGGTATTGTTGAGTTCTATAATCCTGCTGATTTCCTGTCTAGTATTTCTATTGCTGAGAGGAGGGTATTGAAGTCTCCAACTATAATCATGGATTTACCTGTTCTTCTTTCAGTTCTATCAGATTTTACTTCATGTATTTTGAAGCCCTACTTATTGGTACATACATGTTTAGGATTTCTTTGTCTTCTTGGTGGATTGACTCATTTATCATTGTGTAATATCTCTCTTTGTCCTTGGTAATTTTATTTGCTCCAAAGTCTACTTTTCTGATATTAACATATAGCCATTATCTGTTTTTATAAATTCATGTCTGTGTAGTGTATCTTTTTCTTTTCACTTTCTACCTATGTTATCATATTTGAAGTAGTTTCATATAGACAGCATATAGAGGGTTATTTTTTAAAAATCCATTTTGTGATTGTCTGCCTTTTAGTTCATGTATTTAGACCATTTAATTAGAAGATAATTATTGGTATCTTAGGGCTTAAGTCTAATGTTTTGTTATTTGCTTTTCGTCTGTTCCATTTCTCATTCCTCTGTTTGCTGTTTCTGGCCTTATTGTGGGTTACTTAATATGTTTTAGAACTCCGTTTGACTTTATTATAATGTTTTTGAGTATATCAGTGTGTATAGTTTTCTTACTGTTTTTTAGGTGTTAAAATATACACATATAACTTATAGTGTATTGTTAGCAACATTTTACCACTTTTAGTAAGGGGTAGAAACTTTATTTTCCTTTAGGTTCCTTTATCCCTTACCCTCCCACTTTTTTTTTTTTTTTTTTTAGACATAGTCTTGCTCTGTCACCCAGGCTGGAGGGCATGGTGCAACCTGAGCTCACTGCAACCTCTGCCTCCTGGATTCAAACGATTCTCATGCCTCAGCCTCCCAAGTAGCTGGGACTACAGACATGTACCACCACGCCTGGCTAATTTTTGTATTTTTAATAGAGCTGAGGTTTCTCCATGTTGTTCAGGCTGCTCTCAAACTCCTGGCCTCAAGTGATCTGCCTGCCTTGGCCTCCCAAAGGGCTGGGATTACAGGTGTGAGCCACTGCACCCGGCCTGTCCTCCCACTTTAAAAAATATAATTTCTATTTCTTGTACATACATTAAGCCCACATCAGATGGTGTTAAAATTTTTGCTTCAACAATTTAACATAATTGAAAGAAATTCATTAGGAAAAAGATAGTCTATTTATATTTATCCTTATTTTTTACACATTTCATTGTTTTCCTTCCTTTCTGAAGTTTCAGCCCTCCTCCTGCTATCATTTCCTTTTCATTTGGAGAACTTCCTTTAGCTATTCATTAATAGTAAGTCTGCTAGTGAAAATTTTATAAATTTTCTGTCATCTGAGAATGTCTTTATTTCCTAGGCTGGAGTATGGTGGTGTGATCTCTGCCCACTGCAACCTCCACTTGCTGGATTCAAGCGATTCTCCTGCCTCAGCCTCTCGAGTAGCTGGGATTACATGCACTCACCACCATGTCTGGCTAATTTTTGTATTATTAGTAGAGACGAGGTTTCACCAGCCTTGAGGCCAGGCTGGTCTCGAACTCCTGGTCTCAAGTGACCCGCCCACCTCAGCCTCCCAAAGTGCTGGGGTTATAGGCATGGCCACTGTGCACCTGGCCTGTAATGGTCAGTTTTATGTGTTAACATAGCTAGGCTATAGTCCCTAGTTTATAACTGGCTAACATAAGCCAGGTATTCCATTAAAATCTAATCTAGGTGGTGCTGAGAGGTATTTTGTAGATGTGAATCAAGTCTATAATCAGTTGACTTTATGTAAACAAGATTATCCTAGATAATCTGGTAGACCTGATTCAATCAGTTGAAGGCCTTAATAGCAGAATGGAGGCTTTCCTGAAGAAGAAATTCTGCCCGTAGACAGCAGCATTGGCAAGTGCTCGAGAACTCCTGCCTATCCTTTCTGATGTCCTGCTCTAAGGATTTCAGATTTCAGGCTTGCCTAGCTAGCCACCACAATCACAGATGCCAGTTCATCTGTATCTATATATCTATATCTATATCTATATCTATATTTGTATCTATATCTACGTGTGTCTCCTAATGGTTCTGTTTCTCTGTTAGAATCCTGACTGATACAATCACTATCTTTACTTTTATATATAAATCCATAACTTATATGCACTTAAGAAAAAAAACTAATTTTCCATGGATTTCATATTCTTTCTTTGGATTGGATTTTTCTCCATCAGAAATTTCAAAAGGGATGAAGAAAGTGTCTGACTCCAGAGAATACTTAGCTTCAGAGACTATCCATAATTTTCTTTCTTTCTTTTCTTTCTTTTTTTTAGATGGAGTCTTGCTCTGTTGCCCAGACTAGAGTGCGGTGGTGTGATCTCAGCTCACTGCAACCTCTGCCTCCTGGGTTCAAGCAATTCTCCTGCCTCAACCTCCCAGGTGCACGCCACCATGCCTGGCTAAGTTTTGTAATTTTTGTAGAGACAGGGTTTTGCCATGTTGGCCAGGCTGGTCTTGAACTCCTGACCTCAAGTGATCTGCCCGCCTTGGCCTCCCAAAGTACTGGGATTACAAGCATAAGCCACCATGCCCAACCCATAATTTTCCATATTAGAAGTAAACTGCCCCATTTGTGGCTTAGGAGAGAGTTGTTCCTCTTGGGAACCATCATCGAAGTGAGTTCTCAGAAGCCTCTCTATTTAGCTTCCTGAAGATAGACGCACCAGGGCCATAGGAGACAAAAGCCCATGAAAACTGCTCCAGGCCTTCTTCTATGCTCTATCCAAGTCCATTCATAAATCCTGTGTGTCTGTTGAGGTGCAAGAGCCAGTTTTCAAAAAATTTGTGTACATTTAAGGGGTAAAAGTGCAGTTTTGTTACGTGGATATAATACATAGCTGTAACGTCCAGGCTTTTAGCATAACCGTCACCTGAATAATATACATTCTACCCATTAAGTAATTTCTTATTCCTCACCACCCTCCCATCCTTCTGAGTTGCCAGTGTCTATTATTCTATAGTAGAACCAGTTTGTTTGTTTTTTTAATCATAACATCAATAATTTTCCTTAAATCCTCCAGAAATTTCTTGGGAATACTTTACTTTTCTGGGAGACATTACCCAAATGATTTCATTCCACTGTTTTGTTTTTGTTTTTGAGACAGGGTCGCCTAGGCTGGAGTGCAGTGGTGTGATCATAGCTTACTGAACTCCTGAGCTCAAGTGATCCTCCTGCCTCAGCCTCCCAAGTAGCTAGGACTATAGGTACATGCCATTATGCCCAGCTCATTAAATTTTTTTTTTTTTTTTTTTTGTAGAGACAGGATCTCGCCATCTTGTCCAAGCTGGTCTCAAACTCCTGGTCTCAGCTAATCCTCTCACCTCGACCTCCCAAATCATCCCACTTTTTATCCCCCTGAAGAAATTTTGGGGTTACTTTTGGAAATGTTCTTAAATCTTTTCTCTCCCTTTTTTTAACTGCTATTTTTTATTCATCTATTTATTTAAAACTGAACTTCCAGAAATGATTTAATGTGGCCTATGATGATGCAATTAAATACAGCACAAAGATAAAAACTAAAATTGGTAGGAAAAAAGAGAAGGGAAATAAAAAAGAGTAGGAGAGAAAAGGAGAAAGTGAAAAAGAAAAAAGGAAACTGAGATTAAAAATGAATAGTAGTCTATAAAATGTATGCGGCTCAAAAGTTGGAAAAAAATAAGAAAAAATATATACTTCAAAATGTCCATGAGATAAAACCAAACCAACTAAGAGAATAACAACTATTTTTGGTGTGAAGACAGGAATTCCCCCAGAGATTTACTACAATATTCCCATTCTGTTGCTTTTTAAAAGCAGTAAACAAAGCATTGCTTCTAACCCCAGGTACCATGGTGAGGTTTAAAAAAAGACATTTTTAGGTAGCAACTGATTCCAATTACATATTTTATTCTTTCTTCTCCTAACTTTGGAAAGAATTTATCTGAAACTGCACACAAATTATGAAATCTTCATATTCCTTACTTAGTGCTTGACTCAAGAACCTAGTTTGTCCAGTGGAGATAGCCAGGTATGGGGTATCAGAGACCAAGGAGTATTTAGAGAGAATCCTCCTAAAGTGACCTTGTGTGGGCATCAAAGCTCAAACAGGGTAAGGGGGTATCCACACATGGTGGTGGTGGTGGAAGGGGATGCTCCCCAGCCTGGGGCATTGGAGTTTGAGCCAGGTGAAGAGTTCCTCTCACCTATTTATGGTGTTTCTTTGTTTTTGTTTTTGTTTTGTTTTGTTTTGTTTAGGAGCAGAGGTTTAATAGGCAGAAGAGAAGAGAAAGAGAAACAGTTCTCTCTATATAGAGAGAGGGGTCTCCGAATAGAAAGGACCAGCAGGCGGCCCATGTGCCAGATTTTATAGTCAGGTTTGAGGAGGGGTGTCTGATTTACATAGGGCTCACAGATTGGTTTGATCAGGTATGACGTTTACATGGACTATGACATTCCCTGGTCTTGCCAAACAAGATTACTTCCCTGAACTGTAAAGCTTCCCATACATTGCATACCGAGAGGATAAGAGATATGGCAGTCACAGACAGGAAAGGAGGAAATTACGATAGGAAAGTTGGAGATCCTGTTGCCGACACCCCATCGAGGCAATTGGAGGCTGGGGCCAGTCCAGAAGCCTTTGGATAACACTGGGGGCTAGCCCTGGTCAGAAATCCTCAGCTGCCTCAGGACTTCTTCCAGCCCCACATGATGGCTAAGTCTTCCGTGAAAGGAAGCTGGTTCAAACATGGCCAATATGCTCAGCAACCCATGGGTGCTGGGAGATTCTCCATGTTCTCCCTAGTAAGCCTGTCCCCCAAGTCTTGTAAGGCTGGCAGCCACACTAATCGTTTTTAAATGGCTGAAGGGGGCCCAGTATTTGGTTTGATTTGGTTCTAAAATGGAAGCCAAGAGCCTCGAAATGAAAGGACAGAGTTGGAGTCCACTCGTCTATTCATCATTTTGATGAATGTTGCACCTTGGTATCTCAGATGAGGTCCCCATTATGAAGTGACTACGTTGTCTGGGGTATATACCCTGGGGTTCGTTGTCACGCGACAGGAAAATTTAGGACATGGACACACACGAGGAGTTTAGGAGTGGAGGTTTAATAGACAGAAGACAAGAGAAAGAGAAACAGCTCTCGTGTCTATAGAAAGAGAGGTCTCCGAGCGGAAAGGACCCTATGGTGTATTTGAAACTAAACAGATTGCAAGCTTCATGTGGCAAATACTGATAGTTGCTTACCCAATAGCCACTCTTTTCACCTTTACTGTCAGAACCTCAATTTTTCACCAAACAATGTGCCTAGTAAAAATACTTCCTCAGACTCCCTTGAAGCCAGAATGGACATGTGATCCAGCTCTGCCAAATGAGATCTAAGCAGAAGTCTACTGCATGAGGCTTCTGGGAAAGTTATTGTTTTCCTGATGAAAGGGGACAGACTTAGCTGGCCTTTTGCCACTCACTTTCTTTATTCTTTCTGCCTAGAATGCAGTCACAATACTTAAGAGGTATGAGAGCTATCTTACCAGCAAATAGAAAAAACTACATGATTAGGATGGCCAGGAAGGAAGACAGAAAGAGCCCAGGACCTTTCTATCTCACTAACCCACTTTCTAACCCACTGTGGGTTGCCTCCCTCAAGCCTTTGTGTTACATGACAGCCAGCATGTTATTCCTTTTTTGGCAACCTGCTAACGGTTCTCTTCTTTCTCCTACCCCCATCCTACAGTTTCAGCTCATTTCAATAAGTTACTGATTTAGTGGCATTAATGTACTAGAACCTCCTCGAACATATTCATATTTGCATTCATCCAACCAGTTTCTGCCTCAGGCAGTATTTGGCTGCCTAAGGCCAAGATGGGGCAGATATAGAAGTCTTGGTGTTGTCCACAGAGGGTTTTGTGTCATTTTGGAAAAAATAAAACATAAGAGAAGTAATACTTCAATGTTTTATATGATTAAGTGGAAAGAGAACTAACACTAGGGCTGGTACTTTTACTTATAGAATGCTCAAAATAACTGCAAAGCATGCATCACTCTCTTTTTGCAGAAGAGGAAACTAAAGACATTACATAGCTGATGAAGATCTAGGCAGGTAGTATGTAGCAGAATATAAGTCAAACTCAGGTCTGATGGTTCTCAAATCCACACTTGTTCTTTGCAATTCTGACACAACTAGCCCAAATGATCATGGGTCAGTGGCTTCCTGGAGGAGACAGAACTTGGACTAGTCCTGAAGGATGGGCAAAATTTGAAGCTTCGAGGTAGGGAGTAGAAAAAGGGATTGCAGGTATGGAAAGGAACATAAGCAAAGACCAGCTTTCATTGATCATGCCCCATTCAATAGTCAGGAGATGAAATGGCTAAAGCAGAGGACTCAGTTCTTTAAACACATAATATCTATTGACTTATCTTCTGTGATATCCTGTGATAGTTACTGTGAGATATGCCAAGGTTAATTTTGTGAAAGTACCTGGCATGTAGTTGCTGCCTGGTTTTTTTTGTTTGTTTTTGTTTTGTTTTGTTTTTTGAGACAGAGCCTCACTCTGTCACCCAGGCTGGAGTGCAGTAGCATGATGTAGAGACAGGGTCTTGCCATGTTGCCCAGGCTGGTCTCAAACTCCTGGGCTCAAGCGATCCTCCCACCTTGGCCTCCCAAAGTGCTGGGATTACAAGTACAGGTGTGAGCCACTGTACCTGGCCATTTTTTTGTCCTTTAAGAAAGTGCTGGCTGGGCACAGTGGCTCATGCCTGCAATCCCAGCACTTTGGGAGGCCGAGGTAGGTGGATTATCTGAGGTCTGGAGTTCAAGACCAGCCTGGCCAACATGGTGAAACCCCATCTCCACTAAAAATACAAAAAAATTAGCCAGGCGTGGTAGCAGGCACCTGTAATCCCAGCTACTCGGGAGGCCGAGGCAAGAGAATCGCTTGAATCCGGGAGGCAGAGGTTGCAGTGAGCCGAGATCACGCCATTGCACTCCAACCTGGGCAACAAGAGCAAAACTCCATCTCAAAAAGAAAAAAAAAAAAAGAAAGTGCTCTCCTTTCTCGAAGTGAAGGTACTCATCATTTGGATTACTCAGAAAGCTGACAATCTAGCTAGGGAGATTTTTAAATTATTTAAGAGTTCCAAAATAGAAAGTGTCACAAGATGATACAAGACTGGTGATAACAGCCCCAGGGGCTATGCTCTTAACTACTATGCTCTTTTACCCTGCAGTGTATAGGATGTACAGGATGAAAAGATCCCAAGTGAGGACCCCAATCAGGAGGCTGATGTAAGTAACCGTGGGGTCATTAGGTTGATAATGATGGGCATGAAAAGGAGAGGATGGAGAAGAAAAACATTTCAACAACAAGGCTAGTTAACAGCTGCTTAGCAGAGTGGAAAAAAGAACAAGTTAAATGACCCCAAAATGTCAATGGTATAACTAAGATAACTGCATGTCATTGATGGAAATGGAAATGCCAGGACAGGGAAACCATCTGGGAAAGAGAAATGTAATGAGTTGAATTTAGTACATGGTGAGATGAGGAGAACGATTATTTAACTATTCAAGTGAGCATATTTGGTAGAGAGTTGGCAGATTGAGGAATGGCAGTCAGATGAATGGCTGTGCTCTGTAGTGACAGTTGAAGCTGTGGTGAGAAGGGTTCATGTACTTGAAGGAAAGAATATACAGGGCTGCAGCCACCCGTTGAAACCTCTTTGTCCTCCTTGCCCTTGTTGTCGACGTCATGTTCCAATTCCTGCTTGCACTTACTTTTGGCAATGTGGTTGGAATTATGTGGCTCAGAACTATGACATACCAAATCTAGCTAAAACATTTGAAGAAATTAAAACGGAATTGGGTGCCAAGAAGACACCCCCTAGTTCATGAGGTCGACTCCAGCACTGCCTTCTGGATACACCGATTCCACTGCTCTTCAGGCCCTCCTTTACCACCTGAACCAAAAACTTTTGCTTTGTCTTCAGCCTCAGTGATTTTTCTTCTTTGCTAGACCCTGCATTGCCTTAGAACAAAAATGGAGCTAAAAACTATCCTTACTTTCCAACATCTTTGCGTCTTCCCATCCTCCTTTCAGCTGCTTGGGAGATTCTAAGACTGGAATTATGGTGCTAAATTAGTAAACTAGTAGACTCTCCCATACTCTTCAGGATTTCTACTATAGGTTGAACATCCCTGGTCCAAAAATATGAAATCTAAAATGTTCCAAGATCTGAAACTTGAGTGGTCATGCTCAAAGGAAATGCTCACTGGAGCATTTTGGATTTCAGATTTTTGGATTAGGGATGCCCAACTGGGAAGTATAATACAAATATTCCAGTCTGAAAAAATAAAAAAATCCAAAACACTTCTGGTCCCAAGCATTTCAGATAAAGGATACGCAACCTGTATTTTTTGTCAAAAGAAAGTTGATGAGTATTATATAATTGGTCAGATACAAATAATGCTGATTTTCCAGTTTAGCAATTATAATGGTTAAACATTTGATACTAAGTTAGGTTACTTCAAAGTAATTAAAATTAATATTTAGAAGCAAAAAAAAAACATAAGGATAAAAGCAGAGGACTCAAGACTGAGTCTTGTACTGTGATGACAGCTGAGGTGGAGGAGGGTAGAGGAAAAAAGAAATGAGAAGCTAGCCAAAAAGACTAAGTCTCAGAGAAGTAGAAAACACTGAGTCTGGCACAGTTCCTGGCCCAAGAAGCAGTGCTCAGTGAATTCATAGATGGGGGACAACTGCATTCAATATCCCAGGAACCAAAATGGGAAGAAATTTTGAAGAAAAATGGAGTGATTTTCACTGATGTAAAAAATGCTACAGGGGCCGGGAGCAGTAGCTCACACCTGTAATCCCAGCACTTTGGGAGGCTGAGGCGGGTGGATCACCTGAGGTCAGGAGTTTGAGACCAGCCTGGCCAACATGGTGAAACCCCATCTCTACTAAAAATACAAAAATTAGCTGGGTGTAGTGGCGGGCACCTGTAGTCCCAGCTACTTAGGAGGCTGAGGCAGGAGAATTGCTTGAACCTGGGAGGCGGAGGTTGCAGTGAACCGAGACCTCGCCACTGCACTCCAGCCTTGGCGACAGAGCAAGACTCCATCTCAAAGAAAAAAAAAAGCTATAGGGAACAAAATGTGATTTTTAAAACACACCTATAGATCCTGACAAGATTTAGAAGCACCCTTCTGGAGTATAAGTGATATTAACACTGGTAACTTTTTTTTTTTTTTTGAGACAAGGTCTTGTTCTATCACCCAGGCTGGAGTGCAGTGGCATGATCATGGCTCACTACAGCCTTGACCTCCTGGGCTCAAGCAATCCTCCCACTTCAGCATCCCAAGTAACTGGGACTAGAGACATACACCACCACGCCCAGCTTAATTTTTAGATTTTTTGTAGAGATAGGCTCTTGCCATGTTGCCCAGGCTGGCCTTGAACTCCTGGGCTCAAGCAGTCTTCTTGCGTCAGCCTCCCAGTAGCTGGGATTGTAGGCACATGCCACTATACCTGGCTAATTTTTTCATAGTTTTTGTAGAGACAAGGCCCTACTATGTTGCACAGGCTGATCTAGAACTTCTGGGCTCAAGCGATCTTCCTGCCTCGGCCTCCCAAAGTGCTGGGTTTACAGGCGTGAGCCCCCACATCTGGCCTGATAGCATTCTTAGGAGGTAAAAAGGAGTAATGCACATGAACAACAATAAAAGTTGTGCCAACTGACTTGGTGACTCTTAATTAATCTCAGTCTCTTAATTGAGTTGCAGTTCTTCATCAGCTACTTTAGTTGCTGAGCAAACATCTTTTATTCTGGGCTCCAGGTCCAGTCTATGATATCCAGCCAAAAGCCATCTCTTTCCAGCCATCTCTGAGCACTAATTTTTTTGCTTTCCCTGCATTCCACTACAAGTAAAAAAAGACCACCCAACTAATCTTTGGAAAAGTATTCCCGTGATTTTTTCCAGTTATTCTTTTCTCCTTCACTCTACCACATTCTTTGTTTTTTACCCCTAACTTTTATTTTAAAACAGATAGTATATTTACGAAGTTCAAAAATCAAAACTGTAAAAGGTATACATTTTAAAAGTCTCATTTCCTTGGCTGGGCACACTGGCTCACACCTGTAATCTCAGCACTTTGGGAGGCTGAGGCAGGAGGATTGCTTGAGCCCATGGGCAACATAGTGAGACCCTGTCTGTACAACAAAAAGAGTCTAATTCTCACTTTTGACCCCACTCCCCTTGTTCCCCCCTGTCTTCTACAGGCAACTTGTATTCGTTTCTTATTTGCCCTTTCAGTGGTTCTTTTTGGGTTTTTGTTTGTTTGTTTGTTTGTTTGTTTGTTTTGAGACAGTCACATTGTATCACCTAGGCTGGAGTGCAGTGGCATGATCTCAGCTCACTGCAACTTCCGCCTCCCGGGTTCAAGCAATTCTCCTGCCTCAGCTTCTTGAGTAGCTGGAATTACAGGCGCCTGCCACCACACGTGGCTAATTTTTATATTTTTAGTAGAGATGGGATTTCACCATGTTGCCCAGGCTGGCCTCGAACTCCTCACCTCAGGAATTTGCCTTGGCCTTCGAAAGTGCTGGGATTACAGGCATAAGCCACTGTGCCCAGCCCTTTCAGTGGTTCTTGATGTAAAATTAAGCATACACACACACACACACACACACACACACACACACACACATCTCCCCTTTCTTAAGACATAAGGTAGCATAGTGAGTACACTGTTCCAGATCTTGGTTTTGTCATCTAACAGTAAGATTTCTCCTGATCAGTACTTAGAGAGATAGATCTTTGGGTTTTTGCTTTGTTTTTGTTTTTGAGACAGAGTCTTGCTCTGCCACCCAGGCTGGAGGGCAGTGGCACAATCTCAGCTCACTGCAACCTCCACCTCCCAGGTTCAAGCGATTCTCCTGCCTTAGCCTCCCCAGTAGCTGGGATTACAGGTGTGTGCCACCACGCTTGGCTAATTTTTCTATTTTTAGTAGAGATGGGGTTTCACCATGTTGGCCAGGTCTCGAACTCCTGTCCTGAAGTGATCCGCCTGCCTCAGCCTCCCAAAGTGTTGGGATTACAGGCGTGAGCCACCACGCCTGGCCTGTTTTTGTTTTTGACTTCATGTTTATTTGCACGTTGTTTCTTTGCCCATCTTCAATCTTTTCTCCCATCTTTAATGCTTTGCACAATACCATGTTTAGGCTTTATAACTGCCTGGAGGGTTATATGTAATTTTGATATGCCCCTCCCACTGGAATAGTGGTTAAGAGCACAGATACTGGTTTAGATCCCAGTTCAGACACTTACTTGCTGTGGTAATGCTGGTCTTTAGGGTAAAGGAAGCTCAGGTTTCTCTTCTCTTTTTCTCCCCCAACCCCCCCACCCAGAAGGAATGTTAATCTGGATTGGGAAGATTCCATGGCACTAGGCTGTACCACAGTCACAGAAAGAGGAACTTTAAGAAGACTAAAGAGGTAAGTGGTTGTCTCCATCTTCTGCCTGGAAGTGCCCTGTTGCTCATTCTCCCTTTCTCTCCCTTTGCAGCAGCCAGGCCTAGAGATAGAGGCTCCCAAGCATCAATACAACCATCTTTCTTTCAGTTTTCTCCTCCTCTAGCACTCATAGGCAGGGCCTTGTCCCATCAGTGGAGGAAGAGCAGAGCCTAGAATGTGTGCTCTGCAGGCCACAGGCCAATCTAGCACAGGAAAACTGCTATGGGCCAGCATGAGTCCTTACAGTTCTACACTGGCGGTCAGGGCCAAAGCCCCAGCTAATAATGAAGAATCTTTGCTTTATTTCCTACTCTAGGCATCGATTTCCCTGAGATCGCCTGGAAACAGGTAGTTGGGGCAAGATTCAGGTTCTGTTCGGGTTTTACTCTATTTTGGCCAAATACATCCTTAACCATATATTTTTTTTTGAAGTTTTTTTTTTTTAATTGTACTTTAAGTTTTAGGGTACATGTGCACAATGTGCAGGTTTGTTACATATGTATCCATGTGCCATGTTGGTGTGCTGCACCCATTAACTCATCATTTAGCATTAGGTGTATCTCCTAATGCTGTCCCTTCCCCCTTCCCCCACCCCACAACAGTCCCCAGAGTGTGATGTTCCCCTTCCTGTGTCCATGTGTTCTCGTTGTTCAATTCCCACCTATGAGTGAGAACATGCGGTGTTTGGTTTTTTGTCCTTGCGATAGTTTACTGAGAATGATGATTTCCAGTTTCATCCGTGTCCCTATGAAGGACATGAACTCATCATTTTTTATGGCTGCATAGTATTCCATGGTGTGTATGTGCCACATTTTCTTAATCTAGTCTATCGTTGTTGGACATTTGGGTTGGTTCCAAGTCTTTGCTATTGTGAATAGTGCTGCAATAAACATACGTGTGCATGTGTCTTTATAGCAGCAGGATTTATAGTCCTTTGGGTATATACCCAATAATGGGATGGCTGGGTCAAATGGTATTTCTAGTTCTAGATCCCTGAGGAATTGCCACACTGACTTCCACAATGGTTGAACTAGTTTACAGTCCCACCAACAGTGTAAAAGTGTTCATATTTCTCCACATCCTCTCCAGCACCTGTTGTTTCCTGACTTTTTAATGATGGCCATTCTAACTGGTGTGAGATGGTATCTCATTGTGGTTTTGATTTGCATTTCTCTGATGGCCAGTGATTGATGAACATTTTTTCATGTGTTTTTTGGCTGCATAAATGTCTTCTTTTGAGAAGTGTCTGTTCATGTCCTTTGCCCACTTTTTGATGGGGTTGTTTTTTTCTTGTAAATTTGTTTGAGTTCATTGTAGATTCTGGATATTAGCCCTTTGTCAGATGAGTAGGTTGCAAAAATTTTCTCCCATTTTGTAGGTTGCCTGTTCACTCTGATGGTAGTTTCTTTTGCTGTGCAGAAGCTCTTTAGTTTAATTAGATCCACTTGTCAATTTTGGCTTTTGTTGCCATTGCTTTTGGTGTTTTAGACATGAAGTCCTTGCCCATGCCTATGTCCTGAATGGTAATGCCTAGGTTTTCTTCTAGGGTTTTTATGATTTTAGGTCTAACATGTAAGTCTTTAATCCGTCTTAAATTAATTTTTGTATAAGCTGTAAGGAAGGGATCCAGTTTCAGTTTTCTACATATGGCTAGCCAGTTTTCCCAGCACCATTTATTAAATAGGGAATCCTTTCCCCATTTCTTGTTTTTGTCAGGTCATCCTTAACCATATTGATCTCATCCTTTAATAGGTCCCCTCTTCCCAATTTTCAAACATGTGACCCTGAACAAATGAGGTACTTGACCTAAGTGTAAATTTCTTCATCTGGCAAATTGGGACCAGTAATGTAGTCTTCATACACTTGATGTGAAAGTTAAATGACTTAATATATGCAAAATAGTGAGCACAGTGCCTGGCTCTTATAGCAGGTGCTCAGTAAATGGTTGCTAATATTTTTATTGCTAAGCAGTATAGTGTAGTGGCTAAGAGCATGGCTTTTGGAGTTAAACTGCCCTCTCTGGCCTTGGATCCAGACTCTGGGCTTAGCACCTGTTTGACCAAGGGAAATTAGCTCTCTAAGCTTCAATTTCCTCAATAAGAATAATAAAAAAGCAATAGTAATAGTACCTCTCTTAGGGTTGCTGAGAAAATTAAATGAGATTCTATATGTAAAGTACTTAACACAGAAACACAGAGCCTGATAGATAAGTAACTGCTATATCTTAACAGCATTTAAAAACTCAAACCCAACTATACTTAAATGATTTATGTCCCTTCAGATACAGTGAGAAGAACCTCTTTACATATACTTGAGCTGGGGAAGAAAGTAACATTTACCCATAAAAATGCACTCATAGTCTGTATTTGTGTGACTTATGCTCACAGTTTTTATAGGTGAGAAACAGCCCTCACCAGGAAAGCACTAAAACACTAGAAAAGGAAGAAATTGCCATTTCTGAACATCTTGCTGGAGCTTGCCACTAAGAACCAAAATATATAAGGAAAGAGGTGAAGTATTTTAAAGGCTTATTACCCTACCCCATCTACCAAAAAAGAAGTCAACAGTGAATGACTCCATTTCTATTATGAAAATTTCTATTATGAAGATTTCTATTATGAAAATTCAAATGAAGTTTAGCTTTCTTCGTGTTATAGTTTTAAAGGATAAAATATTTTCTAGAATGAGTTTCGAAGGAGTGATCATACCCTAATTACAATACTTTCTCTTTGTATAGAGAATGGTTAAGTATGGCTAGGTGCCGGGGCTCACGCCTATAATCCCAGCACTTTGGGAGGCCAAGGCAGTCAGATCATTTGAGGTGAGGAGTTTGAGACCAGCTTGGCCAATATGGTAAAACTCCATCTCTACTAAAAATACAAAAAATAGCTGGATTAGCCGGGCATGGTGGTGTGCACCTGTAATCCCGGCTACTCGAGAGGCTGAGCCAGGACAATCGCTTGAACTGAGGAGGCAGAGGTTGCAGTGAGCCGAGACTGCATCACTGCACTCCATAGCAAAACTCCGTCTCCAAAACAACAACAAACAGCTAAGTATGTACCTTTTAAATGAGAAAAACAAATTTTAAACATCAAGAATTATCCAATAATCTGGCTGGGCGCAGTGGCTCATGCCTATAATCCCAGCACTTTGGAAGGCCTAGGTGGGCAGATCACCTCAGGTCAGGAGTTTGACACCAGCCTGGCCAACATGGTGAAACCCTGTCTCTACTAAAAATACAAAACTTAGGTGGGCATGGTGGCATGCATCTGTAATCCCAGCTACTGGGGAGGCTGAGGCAGGAGAATCACTTGAACCCAAGAGGTGGAGGTTGCAGTGAGCCAAGATCATGCCATTGCACTCCAGCCTGGGCAACAAGAGTGAAACTCCATCTCAGAAAAAAAAAAAAAATTATCCAGTAATCCAGGCTGTCACTACTTAAAAAAAAATTATCCAATAAAAAATAATTTTTGTTATTGTCTTGTGCATGTTTTTTCTCAGTGCTCCAAATGTACGTGCAGAACCTTTATAAAAATAATAAATGTTATTTTAAAAATTAACCAATCTGTAGTTGTTTCAGTCCTTCTGATTTGTGGGCTAGGAGAGGGAGAAGTTGGGTACAAAAGACTGGAAAATTTGTAATTTTAAAATAAGGTCCATTTGTATAAATCTGAAAGTGTATCACTATTTTTGTTAAATAGGGAAGAGAAAGATACCTAATCTTACTATCCATTCATAATAACATTCAAAATAAAATTCCTTTTAGCAAAGGAAGCATTATATTGGAAATTCCTTAGATTAAAATAGGTTTTCTACTTCCTTCGCATTGCTCCAGTGTCTTACACACACACACACACACACACACACACACAGCTCACAGCTCATATCTCATTAACATAAGATGTAGATTAGAGTATTTTACATTTAATATTTAAAAAATTACGTCAAGTTTTGGCACATATAGGAGTAAATGCATGTTATAGAGTGCTCTTAGTGGTAAGTCATTTTATCATCAGTCCATTTCAGGTTGCTATAAAAGAATGTCTGAGACTGGGTAATTTATAAAGAAAAGAGTTTCTGGGCCGGGCAAGGTGGCTCACGCCTGTAATCCCAGCACTCTGGGAGGCCATGGTGGGTGGATCACTGGAGGTCAGGAGTTCGAGACCAGTCTAGCCAACATGGCGAAACCCCATCTCTACTAAAAATTCAAAAATTAGCTGGGTGTGGTGGCATGTGCCTGTAATCTCAGCTACTTGGGAGGCTGAGGAAGAAGAATCGTTTGAACCTGGGAGGTGGAGGTTGCAGTGAGCTGAGATCACGCCACTGCACTCCAGCCTGGGCGACAGAAGGAGATTCCGTCTCAAAAAAATAAATAAAGAAAAAACAAAAAGAGGTTCTGTAGGCTCTCTTAAAGAAAAGAGGTTCTTTATAAAGAAAAGAGGTTCTTTATATAAAAAAAGGGGTTCTGTAGGCTGAGAGGTTCAAGGGCATGGCTCTGGCTTCTGGTGAAGGCTTTTGTGCTACATCACAACATTGTGGAGAAGGTTAATGGGGAAGTGGACATTAGCAAAGAGAAGGAAACCCTAAGGGCTTTATAACCCTGCTTTATAACAACTCACTCTCACGGGAGCTAATCCAGTCTCTCTAGAGACAGGACCAAGCCATTCAGGAGGGATTGGGCTGCATAATTCAAACACCTCCCACTAGGCCCCATCTCCCAACACTGCCACATTGGGGATCAAATTTCAACATGAGCTTTGGTGGGGACAAACAGACCATATCTAAACCATTGCAGTCATTTTCATTTTAACAACACTTATTACAAATCACATTTTATAAACACTAGATAAATTACATATAAAAGCTAGACATAAATATAACGAAGCAAAACAAAAACAGCAGTACTATTAATGCAAGAGAAATAAGCTAATATAATATTTAAACAATATAACTTAATAAAATTACCAGTTTTTCATTGTTAATAATTTTTCATAAATTCAAAAGCTATTCAGAAATGAAATACATTGTGATTACTATCAAAGGTTAGAATTATAGAAACAACCACCATAGCACTACTTATTTTTAAAAATCGTTTCAAACATTCAGAAGCCAAATGACTGTCCTTAAAGACAAATTAAATGGGTAAAAGGTCTTATCTAACTGAAGAATACAAAATTTTAAGCTTTGATTAATAGATAATAAGTGTAGTGGAAAATTTTAAATTAACATCTCCCTTATATGTTATATTCCTGAGTTGTTGCTCAAATATCATAAAGAACTCAGTTTATAGCTTTATATAACATTGCATTTTATTTTTGAAAAACAAAAAGTATTGTTATTATTTTAAATGTCAATAATGGTGTTTAATAATATTATCATGGCCGGGCGCGGTAGCTCACACTGTAATCCCAGCACTTAGGGAGGCCGAGGTGGACGGATCACCTGAGGTCAGGAGTTCGAGACCAGCCTGACCAACATGGAGAAACCCCATCTCAACTAAAAATACAAAAATTAGCCAGGCGTAGTGGCGCATGCCTGTATTCCCAGCTACTCAGGAGGCTGAGGCAGGAGAATCGCTTGAACCCAGGAGGTGGATGTTGTGGTGAGCCGAGATCACACCATTACACCCCAGCCTGGGGAAGAAGAGTGAAACTCCATCTCAAAAATAATAATATAATCATAACAGGATGGAGTCCCTTTAATTTAGCTTAACTAAGGGAAAAACTAATGCCCTCTGACCACTATTTGCAAAGATCATTTGTAAATTGTGATCAAAATTATATTAAATCTGTCACCAACTTTTATTTGCATCTTATGAAATCATATTGATTTTGTAGTATTGAATGCCCTTATAAAAGAATTGAAATGATGCAGTGCTAATGGTTAGCACAAGGCCACGCACAGGGTGAGCGCTCAATATTACTAATTAATTTAAAGTGAAAATCTTTTAATGTATTATTTCTGCACCTTAACATGCAATTCAGTGTAGTAGTTATTAACCCCAAAATATCCAAAAACATTTTAAACATGAAAATACATTTTAGTAACAATCATAGGAATGTTTACAAGTGGTTATTTTCAATCTTAGTTTTATCAAAATAGAATTAAATTTCAGATTCCTTTTAAAAATAGGCCTATGAAAGCTGATTTCATAATAGCTGCTATATGTGATATGGATGGCAGATTCAGTGCCTTCTCACAAGTTCAACCTATTGACACCTCCTGAACCAATTACTTTAGATTACAAGATAACCCTTAAAACAGAGTTTCCCCTGAAGACTGAATCCGTGCATCTGAGGATTGGGTCCAAGAATGTGGATTTTTAAACAAGTAGCTCTCGTCTGCTTCCTGGTAAATTATTATGATCAGATAGATTTGGAAAACAGTGCTTTAAAGCAACCAAAATAATTTTATCATACTTGAACATTACTTGATATGAATGGCATATCTAATGAAAAATCAAATGTAACAAGCTTTTTAATAATCTGCATAGCTTATCATCATGCCTATTTCTGACCTAAAAGTCACAAGGTTTTGTTCTAATTCTCTTGATCGTCCACAAGAGCTAATAAAAGTTATCACCTTTTTAAAAACTGCTGGTGATTGGGTTTCTACAGTTTTAGCATTGCATATACCTTTTCCTATCAGGACCCAGAAGAGTCATATAGCAGTTGCATTAAAAAACTAAACAATGTGTAATTTATTCAAATAATCATACTACTTACGAAGTAGTCTTTAAATAGCTATACCAACATCTGTTAGTAGAGTTACTTGCCAAGCTGGTTATCAAATGCCTATTTCTTTAAAAAATTCAATTTACAAAGTATTATGTCAACTCCATGTACAAAATCTCATTTGCCATATAATGCAACTAGGAAGCAATTATATAACTGGATATGTGTACATAAAAATGTGCATAGGTTCATTCTAATTGATCGACTAGTAACAAATCCCTCTAAATTGAAAAAGGTAAAATAAGCAATGATATGGAGTCTCAAAAACAGTATCATGGAGCACTGAGGAAAGTTTAAATTATTAGAGATTTGAAAGAACATTTAAATAAGATTAAAATAATAAACTGTTAGCTATTTCTGTTTTCTAATAAGAATATCATATGCAGAAAAACAAAACTACAAGCTTATTAAAATGGGTTAAATAGCTTTTACGCTGATTAAAACTACTTAATTTAAAATGAATTATTTTTGAACCTCAAGTAAATGATGTAATAGTCAACAATTTATTAAAAAATAAACTTTAACAGTTTTAGCATTAGTAAAAACCATTGCTAATACACAAGAGTATATTATCAAATTCTATATTCACAAGTTGGGAAAGGCTTAATACCAAGTCCTGGTTCCACATTGCACTTCATATTCCCATCTGTGTATTAGCAAATTTGTAGAAGCTGTCTACATCTCCAGATGCCGTCCCCTTGCTTTCAGATACAAACATCTATTTTAAATAGAAAATTTAAAAAAAAATAAGTACCAAGTACTTCAGAATGCCAAAGCCCATGTTCTCCACAGAACAAAGTCCCAAGCTAATTATTCAAAAGAAGTTCAAGTACACCATTTATAATGACAATATTTAATCTGTAGATTTTCTTTAGAATTCATGTAATACAGTTTGAATAGCTATCATGTAAATTAAGCTCTTTTGGAAGCACATATAATTAAGGTCTCTGCTTTCATAATACTTGAGTCGTATTTTATTACATCTGGACTTTCACAACACTCAATATTATGGAAGCTACTGAGTTAGAGTCGCTTAAAAAAGTCTTTGTTTCTTCTGTTTTCTAATAATAATCTCAGTAATCTAAGCAGCAAAACTTGAGATTATCCCTTTCAAAGCTGCTATATTACTATTTTTTATTTTATTTATTTTTGAGACAGATCCTTGCTCTGTTGCCCAGGCTGGAGTGCAGTGGTGCAATCATGGCTCACTGCAGCCTAGACTTCTGGACTCAAGTGATTCTCCTGCCTCAGCCTCCCAAGTAGCTGGGACTACAGGTGTGCACCACCACGCCTAGCTAGTTTGTTTGTTTGTTTGTTTGTTTGTTTGTTTTTTACTTTTTGTAGAGTCTCACTATGTTGCCCAGACTGGTCTTGAACTCCTGGGCTCAAGCAGTCTTCCCGCTTCAGCCTCCCAAAGTGCTGGGATTACAGGTGTGAGCCACCACACCCAGCCTACTATTTTTAAATAAACTATCTGCTAAACATCAATGAAGCAATACTCAATAGAACCCTTCTAAAGTAGCTTTTACAAATGTCAGCAAGGAATTAGAGCAGATGTGGGTTCTATTCTAGCTTTGTCGTAAACTAGCATATGATGCTGACAATCTAATAAACCTCTGTGGGCTCAGTAACTACACCTGTAAAATGAGAAAGCTGGATTAGATAATCTCTAAATCATTCAGCTCTAAAAGTCCAAATTATAACCATTTTATCTCTCAGTTTCCTTTTCTATTCAACCTGGTATTTTCCCTCTCCCTTAGTACTACTGTGATGATAAAATGAGATCAAAGATAAAGTACTTTAATTTTTGTAAATTCAAGGAATCATAAGCCAAATCAGATGATAAAACCAAAATGTCCTCCCAGGTATTTATCACAAAGTAGTCAATTATAGATTTGCTAATGTAATCCTCTATGTTTGGTTTTAAATTTATTTATGTCTGAAATTCTTAGATACAGCAACTTCATCAATATATTTAGAAAATGCCTACATGTGATGATTTCTATGTATACCTGAAGTTCAATTTTTGGTGAAGCATTACTGAAGCAAGTAAAAATGAACCCTGGGCAACAGGATCGTCCATCTAAAGACTATAATCTTAGAAATAAAATATTTTCAACAAATCAGTATTTTTAAAAATGCAATGACTTGAAAAGACATTTGATGAGACTTTTTACCTTAGAAACTTACATACTATAGAAGGTTTTTAATAAATAGATTCTTATTTTGTAATTATTTTAAACAATTAAAGTTTTAGTTTGGCAAGAGAAAAATCACAGCTTAGTTCCCAATTATTTATCAAAGGTTCTAAAAATCATGATCTGCTTTAAAAACACACACACACACACACACACGCACACACACACGCACACACACAACAAAAATTCCAAGCAACATTAGGGACAAAAGTATAAAAGTATTATTTGACTGTAAGGAAAAGGAGATGAAAAGTTAGATTGAAATACAGTCAATAAAATCTTGTACCTTGGTCCCATTGAATATCTCATTTACAATAAGTTGACATCCTTCTACAGCACCATCTCCATTAAACTCCAAGGCAGTAACAGGGCCTATAAGCAAACCCAAGAAACGTTTTCTTAACACAAATACAAGTATATTCTAAATTTAATCTTTTTATTCTTCCCTGAAGAATCTCCAGCATCTTCTTTGAGGGTGAAAGAGAAGGAAGAGGAAAGCAGACAGATGGGGCATATCACCTCAGCTGCTTCTTCCTACGCTAATCATAAAACAAATTAACACAGTCTCATAACAAGTAGCTTCAGTACTATTATAGGACTAGTGTCACATTTTTAAAGTGTTGTAAATAGTCTGGCTTTTCTGGTTCTCATTCTTCTATAAAAACCACAGAAATTCTACTCATTTAGGAGTATAAAAATAGTTGATAAAATAGCAAATAAGATCAAAAGCAATCCAAGTCAACATAAGTAGGTTTTGCCAGGCAGCCAGCCTTGCTTCCAACTCTCCTACTTACCAGCCAAGTTCTAGGCCACCAATAATGAAGCTAAGCCAAATAGGAATTGAGGCCAGGCACCAAAAGTGATGACCATCTGAAAGTATTTTCCTTGAGTGTGTCTTAAAGCTACATTCTAGAAACATAGACAAAGTTTTTATTTTTTAATCCTTTTAATAGAATATTTGTGCCTCCTTTCTCATACATTAATTTGAAAACATTAAAAACCTCCTACAGTGATGGAAAAGTCTTGATCTCCAGGAAATTACAAATGTATTGAAAGAAGACATAAACCCATTAAGCAAATACAAACCAACATAGAATAATGAAGTACTAAGTAATGAAATACTAGAGTGAATGAATATGAAACACTAAATTGAATGTAACCATGTGCTGCAGTACAAGGTACAAGAATGAGAAAGAAAAGGTTACACTACATTGGGCATCAAGATAACTGAAGGCTTGTGATTTTTTTTTTCTTGGAGGCTTGTGATATAATACAGACAACAAATACAGAAAAGGCAGGATATAGTGGTCCCTAGGTATCTGCATAGGATTGATTCCATTGGTTGCTCAAATCCCTTATATATTAATAAAATGGTATAGTATTTGCATATAACTTATGCACATCCTCCTGTATAATTTATTAAAAATGTATTTAAAATTTTTTTAGAGATAGAATCTCACGGCTGGGCACAGTGGTTCATGCTTGTAATTCTAGCATTTTGGGAGGCCGAGGCAGGAGGATCACAAGCCCTGGAGTTCAAGACCAGCCTAGGCAACAAAGCAAGACCCCGTCTCTACAAAAAATTAAAAAATTAGCTGGGTGCAGGGTCACAGGCCTGTAGTTGCCGCTACTCCAGGGACTGAGATAGAAAGATCACTTGAGCCCAGGAGTTTGAGGTTACAGCAAGCCATGATGAAGCCACTGCACTCTAACCTGGACAACAAAGCGAGACCATGTCTTAAAAAAAAAAAAAAAAAATAGATATGGGGTCTATATTGCTCAGTCTGGTCTCAAACTCTTGGCTTCAAGCAATCCTCTTGCCTTCACCCCGGCCAGGAGTTCAAGAACATATTGTAATAAAACATCTAACCTTACAAAAGAAAAGCTTAAAATCTTAAATTTTTATTTAGAAATATCAATGTAAACTCATGATCTTTTCCTTTTTAAAAATACATAGTTTCTAGCTATGTCCACTGAAAAAGCTTAAAAGAAATGACAACCCAGTAATACACAGCACCTAACATGTATTTCTAAATATCATTCTAAATATCATTCCCCACTAAAAATAACTAAGTAATCTTAGAAAAATAGATGATTCCATGTCTGCGGCAAGAAATGGATTAAGATCAACGTGGAATATTTTCTTTAGCCAAAAAGTAATGAAGCTATCAAAGGTCAATGGGGTTCTATCAAAAGGAGACAGAAGCCAGCCTGAAGGGGCTCCCAATGGCCAAAGATGAGACATGGTGAAACAGAAGGAATAATGACTCTGATTTATTAAAATGTACTAAATATATAAAAAGTCATGAGTTCATAATGATACTTAGAGAGATCCTCCTTACTACCAGATGTTTTTAAGGAAAATAAAAAAAGAAGAGAGAAACAAAATTCACTGTATACCAATGGAGGTTGCTAGGGCACCAATTCACTACTCTGAAAATTGATGTTTTATTTTTCTCTTTATTTATTCTGCTTTTTTGACATGAAGCATATTTCAAGTTAACCAAACAGCTCTGGCATACAAGGAGTTCTGTTAACATCTGTTAATAAATGCAGAGGTAGTGACAAGATTAAAACGTAAGTTTGCCAAAAAAAAAAAGAAAGAAAGAAAATACAGAAAACAGTCATTTTGCAACGCCTATTAAAACAATTGGTTCAGGCAACAATCATCAATGGTTTTAGCATCCCACAGAGAAGACTGCAGGAAACTCTACAATAAAAAGATAAGGTTGTCACCGTGTAAACCCAACCATTAAAACTTAGTATCCCTAAAAGTACAACAATCAAACATTATGTGCCTTCTCAATTAATGCAACAGGAAACGGTAC
This sequence comes from Symphalangus syndactylus, assembly GCF_028878055.3. Lineage (NCBI taxonomy): Eukaryota > Metazoa > Chordata > Mammalia > Primates > Hylobatidae > Symphalangus > Symphalangus syndactylus. The sequence continues at coordinate 75,725,407 of NC_072436.2, forward strand.
CATCTATGTATTCCTGCCAAAAAAAAATAAAAAATAAAAATAAAAAAAGAACTAAACCTGAATATAAACAAGGCTTTGATCTAACTTCTAGTCTACAAGAAATATGGAGGAACAAATTAAACAACCTCATGAATACTATAACATAATTGACCAAGCTTCTTTCCCAAGACAAAGGCAAGAAAAAAGAAGTAAAGGGGGAACACCTGTTTTTGATTAAGAGTGATATAAGATTAAAAAACAAATACAGTAAGTGGGTCTATTTTAGATCTGGATCAAATTAACTGTAAAAACACAAAGAATTATTTTAGTAAGGTAAATTTGCATATGGACTGAATATTAGAGGATATTAAGGAATTATTGTTAATTCTGTTAAATGTGATAATGCACTGTAGTTACTTAAGAAAACATTTTTAATTTTAAGATAATGAAATATTTAGGGATGAAATGACAGGATGAATCAATTTGATTAAAATGTTTTAGCAAACATGAGATTTTTATTTAAGTATGGCAAGAAGTTGATGAAACTGGGTGATGGGTACACATGGGGGTCATTGTACTCTCTACATTTAGTGCATTTGGAAATTTGCAAAATGAGTTTAAAAAGTACTTTAAACCTAATAAATACTGAACTAAAAAGAAAAAGTTGATAATAAATGTAGGGTTTCCAGTTTTGCAAGGTAGAAAGTTTGAATTAATGTAGAATATAGTTTCATCACTACAAGGAAATACAGTGTGTGTGTGTATTTAAGTTAGACATTTATTATTAAAAGTTCCAGTCCTTCTATAAAGAACATGTAATCTAGAATTCAGAAATACAATCTTGGTAGAATTACTCAGGTATATAACTTGATTGATATTCTTTGACTAGAATATGATAAACTTCCAATAAATGACCTAATAATTTTCCAACAAAAGAGTGGACAAATGCATTTGTTTTAACATGTGTGGATAATCTTAAATTTAAAAAGACTACAACGTTTGTCTTATATGCTTGACATAGATTCGCAACTCAGTAGTATATGGTATTCCTAGAACGCAGCTGAAGACCTGGTATGTAGAGGAAATATGAGGGGTGGTGCTAGAAGACAGACATCTGTGGAATGATTCACATCCTCTCAAATTAGAAGGATGGAGGCCTGCTTCATTAAGAAGCTCAGGGTCAGGTGGGGGTGGGGAAAACACTTAACAACATGGGGAACCGTCAGGGGAATCTCCTTATTTCTGTTTTGCATATGAAGACTCCTACAGCAGCCAGGTGAGGCTCTCTAGTTTAATAAAAATCATGGGAAGAGTCTGAAGACTCTTCATAAGTGTTAATAGGGATTTTTATCAGCTTATTTTGGTTGCAGTTTCCAATTTTTGAAAATGTTTAGGTAATCTTTTCCACCTTCCCAAATCCTAATTCTTTAGATTCATTAGTGTTGAACCAATGCTTTTTCATGTCTCAATTCTTTGTTTATGCATTCTTTTCATATGTATTAAACAAACAAAAACCCTTAAAAAAACTACAATGTTGACAATGAACTTGCTAAGCCCTACTAAATTTTTTTAAAACTACAATGTTGACAACACACTTGTTAAACCCTGCTATTTGTCCCTCTATCTAATGATGATGCCAATTACTGTGATTATTTCTAACTGAACTATGAGGTCAACAAGGATTACTGGTCATGTTTTTAGTGTTTTAATATGAACATCTTATTCAGAGAGTTCATGGTAGCTTTAGATCTAAATATTTCAGCTGTCATGAAAAATTGTGAGACTGAAGCAGACAAGATTTCTGGATGTCTTATCTAGTGAACCCTTCTGAGTTACCTAACACGACCTTGGAACAAGCCACTATGTCTCAATTAGATTACTGCAACAGCCTCCTAGCTGTTCTCTCTGCTTCCCCATTAAAGCAACCAGTGACAGGATTTACACTTTAAAAGGACCATGACATTCCTCTGCTCTAAAACTGCCTATAAAGTATGATCTATATTTTTATTTTTAATTGCTCTAAAAATAAGTGACAGTTCAGGCCAGGCACAGTGGCTCACTCCTGTATTCCTAGCACTTTGGGAGGCTGAGGCAGGCAGATTGCTTTAGCCCAGGAGTTCAAGACCAGCCTAGGCAACATGGCAAAGCCCCATCTCTACAAAAAAATAACAAAAATTAGCCAGGCGTAGTAGCCCATGTCTGTAGTCCCAGCTATTTGGGAGACTGAGGTAGAAGAATCACCTGAGCTCTGGAGGTCGAGGCTGCAGTGAGCCGAGATCAAGCCACTGCGCTCCAGCCTGGGCATCAAAGTGAGATCCTGTCTCAAAAACAAACACACAAACAAACAAAAAAAACCAGACAGTTCAAAGCAATAACATTAACAACGTATTAGGTGTTTATAGTATATACAACAGTAATATATGACAATAATGACACAGGGATGAGAAGGAAGAATTAAGAATATAATGTTATCAGGTCCTTAGATGACAGGTGAAGTTGTGTAATAGAAGGTAGACTCAAATTATTTAAAAATATTTGCAGTAAAACCCAACATAACCATTAAATAAGTTTTTGAAGAAGGGGTATAAATATAAGTCAATAGACGAGATTAAGTGGAATTATAAAATTGCTAAAAAGAAAAAGAAGTAGTAAGAAAAAAAGAACAAATGGAACAAATCAGCTAGCAAAATGAAAGATTTTGATCCAACTGTATCAATAATCCCTTTCAATGTGAATGGTCTAAATACAGCAGTTAAAAGAGACTGGACTGAAAAGCAAAAACCAACTACATGCTGTCTACAAAACACTCACTTTAAATATACAGCCTTGATAAGCTACAAGAAGAAAGATAAATCTTTACAATAAAACACTAACCAAATGAAAGCTAGAGTAGCTGTATTAATTTGAGATGAAGTAGATTTCAGAGCAAGGAAAATTATCAGAGATGAAGAAAGACATCACAGTCAGACATGGTGGCTTGTGCCTGTAATCCCAGCTACTCAGGAGGCTGAGGTGGGAGGATTACTTGAGCCCCAGGAGTTCGAGGCTGCAGTGAGCTATGACTGCACCACTGTACCCCAGACTGGCTGACAGAGCAAGAACCCCTCTCTTAAAAAAAATGAGGGACATCACATAATGATGAAGGATTCTCCAAGAAGATATAACAATCCTAAATGTGTATGTACATAATAACAGAGCTTCAAAATACATGAGACAAAACCTGACAGGATCTGAAAAGAGAAACAGACAAATCCACAATTACAGTTGAAGACTTCAACACTCCTCTCTCACTGATTTATGGAACAAGTAGGCAGAAAATCAGCAAGGATACAGATAACCTGAATAGCACTATCAACCAACTTGACCTAGTGGACATTTATAGAAAATTCAACCAAGCAACAGCAGATTACACATTCTTCTCACATGCACATAGAATATTCACCAAGATAAGCCATATTCTGTGCCATAAAATACATTTTAATATAGAAAACAGAAATCATACAAATGTGTATTTTTGGACCATAACTGGATTTAGATATCAATAATAGAAATATACCTGGGCAATCCCCAAATGTTTGGAAATTAAACAATTATACTTCTAAATAATCCGTGGATCAGGTAAGGTCTCAAGGGAAACTAAAAAATATTTTTAACTAAATCAGGGGTCAACATACTTTTTCTGTAAAGGGCCAGACAGGAAATATTTCAGGCTTTGTGCACCATAATGTAATAGATAAAAGAATGAGTGGCCGGGTGTGGTGGCTCACGCCTGTAATCCCAGCACTTTGGGAGGCTGAGGCAGGCAGATCACCTGATGTCAGGAGTTTGAGACTAGCCTGGCCAACATGGTGAAACCCCATCTCTACTGAAAATACAAAAATTAGCCGGGCGTGGTGGCGGGCACCTGTAATCCCAGCTACTCTGGAGGCTGAGGCAGGAGAATCGCTTGAACCCGGGAGGCAGAGGTTGCAGTGTGCCACTGCACTCCAGCCTGGGTGACGAGAGCAAAACTCCATCTCAAAAAAAAAAAAAAAAAAAAAAAAGGAATGAGCGTGGCTGTGCTCCAATAAGACTTCATTTATTAAAGCAGGCAGTGGGCCATAATTTGCCAAACTCTGAATTACATAAAAATGAAACTACAACATATCAAAATTTGTGAGATGCAGCTAAAGCAGTACTTAAAGGAAAAATTGTAACATTAAATAACAGATATAGTCAATCCTCGTTATATGCAGATCCCTTCATTTCAAATTCACCTACTTGCTAAAATTCATTTGTAACTCCCCAAATCAATGCTTGCAGTGCTTTCATGGTTGTTTGTGGACATGCACAGTGGCAGAAAATTAGAATTGCCTGATGTGCATGCTCCCAGCTGAGGTTGAACAAGGTGACACTCTGCTTTTTGTTTCAGCTATCGTACTATAAGAAAGTGTCCTTTGTGAGGTCTAGGTAGTGCCGTATTTTTCACATTTTTGTGCTTTTTGTTGGTGATTTTGCCTGTTTAAAATATCCCCTAGGCCAGGCACAGTGGCTCATGCCTGTAATCCCAGCACTTTGGGAGGCTGAGGAGGGAGGATTGCTTGAGGCCAGAAGTTCAAGATCAGCCTGGGTAACATGGCAAGACCCCAACTCTACAACATTGTTTAAAAAAATAGCTGGCGGCTGGACATGGTGGCTCATGCCTGTAATCCCAGCACTTTGGGAAGCCAAGTTGGGTGGATCACCTGAGCCCAGGAGTTCAAGACCAGCCTGGGCAACAAAGCAAGACCCTGTCTCTTTTATGTTTAAAAAAAATAGCTGGGCATGGTGGAGTGCACCTGTAGTCCTAGCTCCTTGGGAGTCTGAGGTGGGAGGATCACCTGAGCCCATGAGTTTGAGGTTACAGTGAGCTATGGTCATACCACTGCACTCTAGCCTGAGTGACAGAGCAAGACCCTGTCTCCAAAAAAATAAAACAGCCCCCAAACACAGTGCTGAAGTGCTGTCTAATGGCTCCTAAACTGAGGAAGGTTGTGATGTGCCTCATGAGAAAATGTGTTAGATAAGCTTTGCTCCAGCATCAGTTCTAGTGCTGTTGGCTGTGAGTTCAATGTTAATGAATCAATAGTATATGCTAAATAAGGTATCTTTAAACAGAAACACACGTTAAACAAAGTTATGTATTGCACCAGGCGCGGTGGCTCAAGCCTGTAATCCCAGCACTTTGGGAGGCCGAGGCAGGCGGATCACCTGAGGTCAGGAGTTTGAGACCAGCCTGACCAACATGGAGAAACCCCGTCTCTACTAAAAATACAAAATTAGCCGGGAGTGGTGGCACATGCCTGTAATCTAAGCTACTCAGGAGGCTGAGGCAGGAGAATCACCTGAACCCGGGAGGGGGGGTTGCGGTGAGCCAAAATCACACCATTGCACTCCAGCCTGGGGAACAAGAGCAAAACTCTGCCTCAAAAAAAAAAAAAAAGTATGTATAAAAACCTACAACTGACGGCCGGGCATGGTAGCTCACGCCTGTAATCCCAGCACTTTGGGAGGCCAAGGCGGGTGGATCACCGAGACCAGCCTGACCAACATGGAGAAACCCCGTCTTCATTAAAAATACAAAATTAGCTGGGCGTGATGGCGCGCCTGTAATCCCAGCTACTTGCGTGGCTGAGGCAGGAGAATCACTTGAACCTGGGAGGCAGAGGTTGCGGTGAGCCGAGATCGAGCCATCGCAGTCCAGCCTGGGCAACAAAGAGCGAAACTCTGTCTTAAAAAAAAAAGGAAAGGTCTTGAACTCCTGATCTTGTGATCCACCCTCCTCATCCTCCCAAAGTGCTGGGATTACAGGTGTGAACCACTGCACCTGGCCCTCAAGCAACTGATTTTCTTTTTTTAAATTTTTTAAATTAATTAATTAATTTATTATTATTATTATACTTTAAGTTTTAGGGTACATGTGCACAATGTGCAGGTTTGTTACATATGTATCCATGTGCCATGTTGGTGTGCTGCACCCATAAAAAATAAATAAATAAAAAATCAAAAAAAAAAGGAAAGGAAAACCTACAACTGACATAATTCCTTTTAAAATTTTAATTTAATTTAATTTTTTTTAAGAGATGGGGGTCTCACTTTGTTGTTCAGGCTGGTCTTGAACTCTTGGCTTCAAGCAATCTTCCTGTCTTGGCCTCCCAAATTGCTGGGATTACAGGCATAAGCAACTGTGCCTAAACCTGACATCATTGTTTTTGTTATTTTGAGACAGGATCTCCTTGGGTCACCGCCCCCCAGGCTGGAGTGCAGTGATGTGATCTCAGCTAACTGCAACCTCTGCCTCCCAGGCTCAAGTGATCCTTCCACCTCAGTCTCCCAAGTAGCTGGAACTACAGGCACGCACTATCACACACCCAACTAATTTTTGTATTTTTTTGTAGAGATGAGGCTTTGCCTTGTTGCCCACGCTGGTCTCAAACTCCTGGGCTCAAGTGATCCACCTGCCTCAGCCTCCCTAAGTGCTGGGACTACAGGCATGAGCCACTGCACCTGGCCACTGACATTATTCTTTTTTTTTTTCTTTTTTTTTTTGAGACGGAGTATCGCCCTGTCTCCTAGGCTGGAGTGCAGTGGCACGATGTTGGCTCACTGCAACCTCCACCTCCCGGGCTCAAGCGATTCTTCCTGCCTCAGCCTCCCGAGTAGCTGGGATTACAGGCAAGTGCCACCACGCCCGGCTAATTTTTTGTATTTTTAGTAGAGACAGGGTTTCACCATGTTGGCCAAGCTGGTCTCGAACTCCTGGCCACAAGTGATCCACCCACCTTGGCTTCCCAAAGTGCTGGGATTACAGGTGTGAGCCACCGCGCCCGGCCTACATCATTCCTAAAGGTGAGACTGAACACTTGCAGAATATTGATGGAGGGCATCTTTGCTTTGCTCCTGAGATCAGCCTTCAGAGTAGCTGGGGCTACAGGCGCATGACACCAAGCTCAGCTCATTTTTTTTTCTTTTTGTAGAGACAAAGTCTCATTATGTTGCCTAGGCTGGTTTCGAACTCCTGGGCTCAAGCAATCCTCCTGCCTTGGCCTCCCAAAGTGTTGAGATTACAGGCATGAGCCACCATGCCTGGCCTATCTTGACAACTTTCCTGTGAATCTAAAATTGTTTCAAAATTAAAAGTTGATTTAAAAAACACAATGAGATACCATGACACACCTATTGGAAAACTGACAATACCAAATGCTAGCAAACTACCCAAGTGATTTGAAAAGTTATGTACACTCAAAAACCTATATACAATGCAGGTCCCTCAAAAAACTAAAAATAGAACTACAACATGATCCAGCAATTCCACAACTGGGTACAGATCCAAAAGCAAGGAAATCAGTATGTCAAAGAGATATTTGTACTTGTGATCACTGCAGCACTATTCATAATTGTCAAAATATGAAATCGGCCTAATTGCCTATCAACAGATAAATGGATAAAGAAAATGTGTTACACTTATACAATGGAATATTATTCAGCCATAAAAGGAATGAAATCCTGTCATTTGCAGCAACATGGATGGAACTAGGGACCACTAGGTTAAGTGAAATAAGCCAAGCACAGAAAGACAAATATCACATGCTCTCGCTCATATGTGGGGGCTAAAAAAAGTGGATCTCATGAAGATAGAGTAGATTGGTGGTTATCAGAGGCTGGAAAAGGGGACGGTGGGGTGGGGGGGAATGTGGAGAAAAAAAGAGAATGTAAATGTATTACCACTGAACTGTATACTTAAAAATGGTAAAGATGGCAAATTATGTATGTATATTTTACCTCAATAAAAAAACTTACACACAAATGTTTATAGTGGCTTTATTCATAATTGGCAAAACTGGAAACAAGCAGGATGTCCAACAATTGAATGGAAAAACAAACTGGTACATCAATACAAGGAATACTATTCAGCAATAAAAAGGAACAAGTTGGCTGGGAGCGGTGGCTCACGCCCGTAATCCCAGCACTTTGGGAGGCCGAGGTGGGCGGATCGCCTGAGGTCGGGAGTTTGAGACCAGCCTAGCCAGCATGGTGAAACCCCATCTCTACTAAAAATACAAAAATTAGTTGGGCATGGTGGCAGGCACCTGTAATCCCAGCTACTCAGGAAGCTGAGGCAGGAGAATCGCTTGAACCCAGGAGGTGGAGGTTGCAGTGAGCCAAGATCGTGCCATTGCACTCCAGCCTGGGCAACAGAGTGAGACTTCTTGTCAAAAAAAAAAAGACAAAAGAAAAAAAGAAGGAGCAAGTTATTGAGTCACCTAGCAAGAAGACTGAATCACAAATGCATTTTAATAAATGAAGCCAGACTCAAAAGGCTACATGTTGTCTGATTCCATTTATGGTACACTCCGGAAAAGACAAAATCATAAGGACAGGAGACATATCAGTTGCCAGGAGTTGTGGTTGACTGACTAAAGGGGCCACACAAGGGAAATTTTTAGGGAGAACTGTTTTCCATGGTACTGGGGCGATAAATGGGGTGGTGGACTTTATGCACTTATAAAACTCATGCCAACTGAATGTTACTGCATGCAAATTTAAAAAAATTAACCAAGATGTCACGGTATCCAAGGATGGAATGCAGCTTGTGACAAATGAATCTAACAGTATTATAAATGTGTGCCAATACTTCAATGAAGGGGATAAGGGAAAAAGGAGCTGACCTCAGGACTTTGGAAAACTGTTTTGAGTGGCTACTGTAAGGCTAAAGACAAGACTGTACAATACCAACTGCACTCTAGTTGGTAAATAAGTTTCTCACAGGGGTATGGGTTAGTAATTCTAAAACTGTATTATATTTATACTAGAGTTAAACAAATAAGTGAATAAAATGTACATAATGGAAGCCAGGTTTCTCACCTTCAGAGTAAGAAGTCACAAAAAAGCAAGGGAAGGGATCCTAGAATGAACCCTGTGGTGCTGGATTAGGGTCAGAGGTATTTTAATAGATGGATACAGGATTATAGATGTGTGTGTATATACAGGTTAATAGTCATACATGTATTTTTTACCTTTGTCTGTTGAAAGGGCCTAGAACCAGTGGTACCCCATTAGTAAAGGGCACACCTAGCATCCAGATCTTGGTTTCTAACTATCATTCTAGAATAAAAGAAACCAGGGTTCCTTGGAGAAATGGTTGATACTAGTTCTGGAGCAAGGAAAAATACAGGATGAGCCTGGAGCATCTTGTAGGGCCAGAAAGTAAGGAAGTGTTCAAAATTCAAAAGGATGGGACATGTCAAAGGGACAAAAAAGCCACCCTAAAAGAGCTCCAGATGGTTAAAACCAGAACAATTTGATAGTATTGGATTATAACTTAAAAGAATAAAATACACACCCTTGAGAAATAAATGACTGAATAAATGGGGAGAAGGGACAAATCTTTTTTTTTTTTTTTTTTTTGAGACAGGGTCTCTGTCACCCAGGCTGGACTGCAGTGGCAATCTTGGCTCACTGCAATCTCCGCCTCCCAGGTTCAAGTGATTCTCCTGCCTCAGCCTTCCGAGTGGCTGGGACTACAGGCATGCGCCACCACGTCCAGCTAATTTATGTATTTTTAGTAGAGATGGGGTTTCACCATGTTGGCCAGGATGGTCTCGATCTCTTGACCTCGTGATCCGCCCGCCTCAGCCTCCCAAAGTGCTGGGATTATAGGCGTGAGCCACCACACCCAGCCAGGACAAATGTTTCTTACAGAATTCCAAATAATGTATGTGGATATTCCTGTCTCCCGATGGTAGAGCTTAATTCTCCTCTCCTTGACTGTGTGTTGATCTTAGTGACTCATTTTCAAAGAACGGAGTATGGAAAGGGAAACATGGAAACTTTACAGCACAGAAATCTGGCAGATACCACCTCATATTGACATCATGTGCCCTGTGATGTTGTGATGAGAAGGGCACTTCCTCCTCCTAAAAACCCATAACCCTAGTCTAACCAGAGGAAAATGTCAGATAAACATAAATTGAGGAACATTCTACAAAATAATTGACCACTACTATTCAAAAGTTTCAAGATTATGAGAAACAAGGAAGACTGAAGAAATGTCACATCTGTCACAGGAAATTAAGGAGACATGGCAACAAAAAGCAATGTGGGATCTTGGATTGAATTCTGGAACTGAAAAAGGACATAAGTTGAAAAACTGGTAAAATTTGAATACAGTCTGTAGTTTTAAGTTAGCATTTTACCAATGTAAATTTCTTAGCTTTGACAAATGTACTATGGTTATGTTAACATTTAGGGAAGCTGGGTGAGGGATATACAGAAACTTTCTGTACTATCTTTGCAATTTTTCTGTAAACCTAAAATCATTCCAGTATAAAAAGTTTATTTAAAAAAAAGCCCACAAATGTCCGGCAGCATCTCATCTCACTCAGACTATTATAGAAGCCAAAGTCTCTACAGTGGCCTACAAGGCCCTTCATTATCTGACTCTCTACTTCTCAGGCCTCATCTACTATGTTTGTTGAATAATTGAATGAGTTACTCCCTAAAACAAAAGAACCCAAGTCTGACTAATCTGGAGAACTATCAAAAAAGGAACATTCCAGGGGTACATCTCAAACATTTCTGAATCAGGCTTTCTGGGGTGGGAGTAGAAAATTTGTTTATTGGCTGGGCTTGGTGGCTTATGCCTATAATCTCAGCACTTGAGGAGGCTGAGGCGGACGGATCACATGAGCCCAGGAGTTTGAGACTAGCCTGGACAACATGGCAAAATGCCGTCTCCACAAAAAATACAAAAATTAGCTGGGTATGGTGGCGCACGCCTGTAGTCCCAGCTACCTGGGAGGCTGAGGTGAATGGATCACTTGAGCCCAGGAGTCAGAGGTGGGAGGACTGCTTGAGCCCCGGAGACAGAGGTTGCAGTGAGCCGAGATTGCACCACTGCATTGTAGTCTGGGCAACAGAGTGAGACCCTGTCAGAAAGAAAGAAAGAAAGAAAGAAAAGAAAGAAAGAAAAAGAAAGGAAAGGAAAGGAAAGGAAGAAAGAAAGAAAAAAGAGAGAGAGAGAAAGAAGGAAGGAAGGAAAGAAAGAAAGAAGAGAGAGAGAGAGAAAAGAAAGAAAAGAAAGAAAGATAGAAAATTTGTTTATGTATTTATGTATTTGAGACAAGGTCTCGCTCTGCTGCCCAAGCTCGAGTGCAGTGGCGTGATCATGGGTCACTGCAGCCTCAACCTCCCTGGGCTCAGGTGATCCTCCCACCTCAGCCTCCAAGTAGCTGGGACTACAGGTGCACACCGTCACACCCAGCTAATTTTTGTAGAGACAGGGTTTTGCCATGTTGCCCAGGCTGGTCTTGAACTCCTAGGCTCAAGCGATCCACCTGCCTCAGCCTCCCAAAGTGCTGGAATTACAGGTGTGAGCCACCGTACCTGGCTGAAAATTTACATTTTTAAAAGCACCCTGGATGGTTCTCAGGATTAGTCAGATTTGGAGATCCTCATGATGGAAAACAATGAATTCTCTTATTAAGCAGTCAAATAGCTTTATTAAATATTAAAAATAAATGTGACTATTGCAACTAAAGAGGAAAATTGAGAGACTCTGAGGTGCAAACTATTTAAGATACATGTGAATTCTCAAAAAAAATAAATAAATAAGACCACCCTTAGTTCAGTACAGTGATTCTCAACTGGGAGCAATTTTGCCTCCCTCCCACACCCCTGGGGACATCTGGAAACATTTTGGTTGCCACAACTGGGTGATGTTTTATTGGCATCTAATGGGTAGAGGCCAGAGATGCTGCCAAACATCTTGTAAGGTATAGGACAGCCTCTCATAACAAAGAATTGTCTGGCCTAAAATGTCTGTAGTGCCACAGTTGAGAAACCCTGCCTTAGAATGACTGATGGCCACTTTTAGATAAGGGCCCAGTCCATCCAACTCCTGCTAGAATATCTTCACTGCCAGCCTACTCACTATTCCACAAGCATCAACGCACTGCTGAGCAGCTTAAAAGTTTTTCCCAACTTTTAATTTTGAAAATTTCTATACATTATAGAAGAGTTGAAAGAATAGCATAAATATGCATTTGCCCTTCACCTACACCGACCAAAAGTTAACATTTGTCCCCATTTGCTTTATTACAAAATAAACACCATCTATCTGCACATATATGCTTTGTTTTGCTGAGTCATTTGAAAGTAGCAGACATAAGAACACTTCAGCATGTATCTCCTGCATAACCACACCACCATTATCATACCAAAGGATCAACGATAATTCTATCTCATCTTCAAACTTCCCCACTTGTCCCAAAAATGCTTTTTACAGCTCACTCCAACCCAACCTAAGATCCAATCAAGGTTCACTCACTCTATTTAGTTTAGTCTCTTAATCCAGAATAATTCCCCCATATTTTTTGTTTTCCATTATACTGTCTGAAGAGACCTAGCCAGTTGTCTTGTAGAATGTCTTCTATTTTGGATTTTCTTATTTCCTTATGGTGTCATTTAACATATTTCTTTTCTTCCTACAAACTAGAAGTTAAGTCTTGGCTCAATTAGATTCAGGTTACTTTGGCAAGAACACTCTACACGTTAGGCTGTCCATCAATGATGCTGTTTGATCACTGGGTTAATATGGTGATCACCAAATCTGTGCTGTAAAGGTACACTTCCCCTTTGAATTAGGATGTATAAATATCCTCTTGGGTTGTTTTTTTTTTTTTGAGACGGAGTTTCACTCTGTCGCCCAGGCTGGAGTGCAGTGGCGCGATCTCAGCTCACTGCAAGCTCCACCTCCCGGGTTCACGCCATTCTCCTGCCTCAGCCTCCTGAGTAGCTGGGACTACAGGCGCCTGCCACCACGCCCGGCTAATTTTTTGTATTTTTAGTAGAGATGGGGTTTCACCAGGTTAGCCAGGATGATCTTGATCTCCTGACCTCGTGATCCGCCCACCTCGGCCTCCTAAAGTGTTGGGATTACAGGCATGAGCCACCGTGCCTGGCCATTTTTTTTGAGACAGAGTCTTGCTCTTTCGCCCAGGCTGGAGTGCAGTGGCGCAATCTCGGCTCACTGCAACCTCCACCTCCCAGGTTCAAGCAATTACCTGCCTCAGCCTCCCTAGTAGCTGTGAGTGATTACAGGCGTCCACCATCATACCCGGCTAATTTTTGTATTTTTAGTAGAGACAGGGTTTCACCATGTTGGCCAGGCTGGTCTCGAACTCCTGACCTCGTAATCCACTCGCCTCAGCCTCCCAAAGTGTTGGGATTACAGGCATGAGCCACTACGCCCAGCCAAATATCCTACTTCTTAGCAACTTTTACCCCAATAGTTTTAGCACCCACTGATAATCTTTGTCTGAAATAATTATTACATTGGGGTTGGAAATGGTGATTTCCAAAGTCCAGCATTCCTTCTGCATTTTTTAGCTCACAATATTCTATAAACAGCAGATGAACTTTCTTTTCTTCTCTCCCCTTTTTAACAATATGGATGCATAGATTTCTGTTGTTAAATCATTACCTTCATTCTTCTCTTTTTTTGAGACAAGGTCTTGCTCTGTTGCCCAGGCTGCGGTGCAGTGGCATGAGCATAACTCACTGCAGCCTCAAGCTCCTGGGCTCAAGCGACCCTCCCACCTCAGCTCCTGAGTAGCTGGGACTACAGGTGTGCATCACCCCTAGCTAATTTTTGTATTTTTTGTAGAGACAAGGACTTGCTACGTTGCCCAGATGGGTTTCAAACTCCTGGCCTTAAGCAATCCTTCCACCTCACCCTCCCAAAATGCTGGGATTACAGGGGTTAGGCACTACATCCAGTCCCAGTATTCTTTTTAATTGTTAAATTGTCCTGAATTTGGCCCATGGAAACTCCTTCAAGCTGGCTCCTAAGATCTTTTGATATGAACTCACCAGTCTTTGAATACTTCCTATAGGCATCTCTGGTTTTTAAGACTTGTTTATATAATATTTATTTGCTGAAATTCCTGCAACATCTGCTTATTGGTTTTAGTTCTACTTTTTGCAGCAATAGAACATTTTACTCCTTCCACGTGGAATGTTCTGTTATTTAAATGCAGATACTATATTTGGGTTGGAACAATTCTACAATACGACTTCACTAACATCACACAAGTATATAAATCATTAATTTAGCCCTACCGATATGCTCACTTTATTCCTGACTCTCACACTTTAGGATGTCCAATACACTTATTACCTGATTCAATTTCCAAAAGCTGCTAAGAGGTTAAACGTTCATTTTCAAGCTTCCAAATGTTCCCATGTCAAAATGGTTGCATCAAAGGGGCCAGGTCAGAATTTCCTACATATATTCTGGGGTAGATTCATGCAGTGGGTCACAGCAAGTCCTTGCTACCACTACAGTAACCACAAAAGTATTATCAAATACTGCATTAATACTTACCAGCTGAGTTACACCCAGCATTATTTATTATCCTAACAATCCTCTAACATTTGCATACAGATTTTTGCAGTTTATTATAATATTTTTATACATAAAGAGCACATAAAATGCAGATGTGCCCTCTCTCTAGGGTATACCCAATCAACACTGTGTATTACTATACATATTGGCTCAGGCTAGTCAAGGAAAGCCTGATGAGCCTTGAGCAAACAATGTCCCCACTCTGAACAGATAAAGAGTACTCTGTCCTCTAAAATCAATACACCTTCAAATACAGGTAGGCAGACAGTAACCCTTCAAGTGGGCACACATACTCAAGTTCCTCTCTTTGAAGACCTATATCCAGTATCTGAAATTTATTGGTGGCATTTACCCATTAGGAAAAACACTTCTAATTATACATGGGAAGTTAATCAATCATATTAAACACATAAAATAGTATACCACTTTATATTTCTTATTTCTTTTCCAGTATGATTAAAGCACACTGAAGGTGGAAAGAATCTTTATCAAGTGCTTTGCAACTCTGAGCAGGGAGTATGAAATATTTACTCACTACACTATAAAGGTACAACAATAATACAATAATTAAAATAATAATAAGATACATAATAAAATGTGACTTTCAGTACTAAGCACAGAGGATAGGGGAAAAAAAAGAATGCCTAATTTCTAGTTAGTTATCTAGGGCTCCTTGAGTGATGTGAAATTTTGACATTTCTGAACAATAATAGAAAAAAAAGAACAAATGAGAAAGAGAAGGCAATGTAAAACAAATGTTAAAGGCAAAAGTAAATCAAATCAGCATGTAAAGAAAATATCCACAAAAGTATACCAATCATTCAGAAGGTACCTTTGTTCAGAAGAGGAAGGAAGTCAGGTGCTTTTTCCCGAAAAACCCATTGAGCATCCTCAGCTTTCATGGACACTTCCTTTGTCTGAACTAGGAAAAAGCCTTTACCAACCATCTGTGAAAATAAAATTTGATTGAGATTTTAAAATGAACTTCTGAGACTAAAACAATGATTTCCTATTCTAGTATTTCTCTGTATAAAATGCAACAAGAGCACACTGATTTTTGTTTTAATTATAAGTCTAATTCAGGGTGTTTGCTATAATAAGTTCTCACTATATGAGATTCTTTCTTACAGATAGGTGGTTCTGGTTTAGTATTGCAGTTAAGATTAAGGGTCAAATAAATGTGAATTATCTCTCAAGTTTAAAACATGATTAAAATTTTTCTACGACCAGATGGAAGTTTTAGTTTGGTGATACTGCAAATGTCCAATAAGAAGAGAATGGTTAAGTAAATTATGGTACAGTCACGTGATGAAATGCCACAGTTCATTACATTTATCATAGTTCATTAAATGCAACAAAAATGTTATAATAAAATGAGGAAAAGCTTATGTAATAATGTTAATTTTACTTTTATTTGTTTTTCCTTTTTTTCTTTTTTTTTGAGATAGGGTGTCACTCTGTTGCCCTGGCTGGAATGTAGTGGTGCAATCATAGCTCACTGCAGCCTCAAACGCCTGGGTTCAAACGATTGTCCCACCTCAGCCTCCCAAGCAGCTAGGACTACAGGCCCGTGCCACCATGCCTGGCTAATTTTTAAAATTTTTTTGTAGAAACAGGTTCTCGCCATGTTGCCAGGCTGATCTTGAACTCCTGGGCTCAAGCCATCCTCCTGCCTCAGCCACCCAAGATGCTGGAATTATAAGCATGAGCCACTGTACCTGGCCAATAATGTTAATTTTAAAAGGCATGATACAAATTTATATAGTATAGCACAATAATGGTAGATCACACTTATGGAGCACTTACTATGTGGCAGGCAGTTTTATGTACTTTAGAAATATATATTTAACCCTCTCATGAAGTAGGTATCATTACCCTCATTGTACAGATGTGAAAACTAAGGCGCACAGTGATTAAGGAACTTGCCCAAGGACATTTAACAATTAAGTGACAGAGCTGTGATTCAAACCTAGTGAATCTGATTACAGACTAAATAAATTTAAAAATGATTCCTAAAAAGATTATTCAAGGTATGGTACAATTATGTATTGATTTTAAACTTATTTTATTCTTTCTTATTTCTATAATTCTCCACAATGAGGGCATATTAATTTTTAAAGTAATTATGAAAGTAGTTTTTTTTTTTTTTTTTTTTGAGACGGAGTCTCGCTCTGTCACCCAGGCTGGAGTGCAGTGGCGCAATCTCGGCTCACTGCAAGCTCCGCCTCCCGGGTTCACGCCATTCTCCCGCCTCAGCCTCTCCGAGTAGCTGGGACTACAGGCGCCAGCCACCGCGCCCGGCTAATTTTTTGTATTTTTAGTAGAGACGGGGTTTCACCGTGGTCTCGATCTCCTGACCTCGTGATCCGCCCGCCTCGGCCTCCCAAAGTGCTGGGATTACAAGCGTGAGCCACCGCGCCCGGCCGAAAGTAGTTTTTAAAAATGCAAAGTCAGCCCAGCATCATGGCTCACACGTGCATCCCAAGCATTCTGAGAGGCCAAGGTGGGAGGATTGCTTGAGACCAGGAGTTTGAGACCAGTCTGGGCAACACAGCAAGACCCCATCTTTATAAAAAATTTTTTAAAATTAGCCAGGTGTGGTGGTATGTGCTTGTAGTCCTAGCTACTCAGGAGGCTGAAGTGGGAGGATCCCTTTAGCCCAGGAGTTAGAGGCTACACTGAGCTATGATCTTACCATTGCATTCCAGCCTGGACAATAGAGCAAAACCTTGTCTCTAAAAAAAAAACAAAAAAAAAAGTAGTCATTCCAACCACTTAATTTTTAGCAAAGCTTGTTAGGTTTTTAATAATTAAAAGTAACATATATTCTCAACACAGAACATTTGAAAAATAAAAAATAGAAATGAAGAAATATCAGCCAGGGTGCTGCAACTAAAAGATGCTACTGCCATACAGGTATACTCTCCCAGTTTTCTTTTTCTCCCATTACAGAAATAATATATGCTCATTGTTAAATCCATAGAACTACAAAAAAAAGAAAATCTCGCTCTTAATCAACTGCCTAAGAATAAGCATGACTGTTAACATTTAAGTATCTATAACTTTCCAGACTTAACTACTTAAAAAAATCAGTTATTTACCTAATATTCTACAAATTTTCACTTACTTGATTGTGACATTTTCTACATAAAATCAGTTTTAATGGCTGATAGTATTTTATCCTATGGCTACATTATTCCATACCATTCCATCAAATTTTATCAAACTCAAATCCTATTTCAGAACCCTCATTCAATGCTGCCTCCGAAAAAAGAAACATACATTTAAAAATTGTAGAGAATTACATGAACATCACTGCCAGAAGACTGTAAAATAAAAATATCAGGAACAATTCTACCTCTCTTATTTTCTAGAGTGCTTATCATCTCTCATTTTATAAACACAAACTGATGAGATTATGATGATTACTTCAAAATAATGTTACCTAAATAATAAACTATATTTTAATATTTCACTGCAGATATTTGGAGAGACTCCTTTTCATGAAAATTCTACTTTTAAAGACTTGAAAATAGTGGTAACTACCCAACTTCAATTTCAGATGATGAAATACTCCCAAACAATTCAAACTATTTTACTCTATTTTATCCTGTACATATCTGTGATGTAGGTAAGAGAAGTCGAGGAAAAAAACACAATTTTTATTGTTTGTTTGTTTTTGAGACGGAGTCTTGCTCTCTCGCCCAGGCTGGAGTGCAGTGGTGGGATCTCGGCTCACTGCAACCTCCGCCTTGTGGGTGCAGGCAATTCCCTGCCACAGCCTCCCGAGTAGCTGGGATTACAAGCACCCATCACCATGCCCGGCTAATTTTTGTATTTTTAGTACAGATGGGGTTTCACCATCTTGGCCAGGCTGGTCTTGAACTCCTGACCTCGTGATCCACCCGCCTCGGCCTCCCAAAGTGCTGGGATTACAGGCATGAGCCACTGTGCCCAGCTGGAATCTGATTTTTAGGTGAGAAGACCAAAGTCTAGTAACTTCTCTTGGCTCCCTATGGAATGTCTTTCTGCTTTACCTAGCCTTTTTGGACTTCCTAACCTCTCTCAAACTGTATACTTCCTATTGCAAAAAAAAAAAAAAAAAAAAAAAAAAAATCATTATTTAATGCATTAAAACAATGTGAAACAAAATTCTGTAATCCTCCTGGGGTTTAACAAATATAGAGTTAGCAATCATAGTTTCAGTCTAAGCTGTCCTAAGACATTTGTGTTATGACATGAGACTCAAGTTTTATTTTTTCATCTCAAGATTCACTAGCTTCTATACATATTTCCCTGAGAACTCATCTCATTTTTTAAAAAAATGTAATCTCTCAATATAGTACATAAATCTTTTGTCTTTCAGCATGTTTTGATACCCTCTTCACATGTACTTGGTATTTTATTTTTTTGTTTGTTTGTTCTCTTCATTCCTTAATTCTGTACTTTCAGAATAAGATAGGATAACTATAGCCAAATAGTCCCTAGACTGGAAGGCCCTAGAGTCCACATGCTTTCAGTCACATTCCTGCTCCACCAGGCATTCAGCAACTTTCCTTTACCACTGAGGGAGCATAACAGCATCATGTTTAAGGGTTAAGGTGTGGCCTACACAGCCAGACTGCCTGGATTGGAATCATGGCTCTGCTGTTTACCAGCTGAATGACCTTTTGCAAGGTACTTACCCTCTTTATGGTCTATTTTTCATATCTGTAAAATGGGGAATAATAGCACCTATTTCATAGAGTTGTTTTGAGTATTGAGTTAATTCATTTAAATTCCTTACAATAGTGCCCGGCATATAGTAAACACTATGTAAGTGTTAGTTATTATTATTGCTGTGGGATTATTGTTTATATTGTATTCCAGAGGATATCTAAAGAACACCATTCTTCCTGGTCATATTCTTTTCAAGGGTACACAATACTGCCATTTCACATACCAGATACCAAAGGTTAAAAGGTTAAGAACATTTGATGAATCATGAAGAAACACTGTTTTGATGGCTTTTTCTTTAAACATGCTAAATATTCTTTATGTCCACTCCTCATTACCTATGAAAAAGGAGTTTAACCTAAATAATTACATATTTTGAAAATTGTATGTAGTTTTTTTTAAAATCACCATACTGCATAATGAAAACATTTACCTCTCAGATGTTGGATTAACATGTGATCAGATAGCTCAAAAGCCAGAAGCACATTTTTCTGTATCTTACCAGATTCATAGAATGTTTTTATCACATAGGCATAAGCAAAAAAGAATATATAAAAGTCTTAAAAATTATACTTTGGCTTGTTGGTTTAAAAACTATACCTCAGATATACTTTGTAGATTTCAGACATTTCTACATGGGTTTTCTACATTGTGGAATATATAGCTATTGAGAGGTATTTGTTTTTAGTATTTTCCTAAAATCATTCCTTTTGATATGTTCCAACTTTAAAAAAAAAAATCCATTCAAAAAGAGACTTCATGAGTTTTCCAGCCGAGTGTGGTGGCTCTCGCCTATAATCCCAGAACTTTGGGAGGCCGAGGCGGATGGATTGCTTGAGGTCAGGAGTTCGAGACCAGCCTAACCAACATGGCAAAACCCTGTCTCTACTAAAAATACAAAAATTAGTGGGCATAGTGGCAGGCATCTGTAATCCTAGCTACTCGGGAGGCTGAGGCAGGAGAATCGCTTAAACCCGGGAGGCAGAGGTTGCAGTGAGCTGAGATCGCGCCACTGCACTCCAGCCTGGGAGACAAAGTGAGACTCCGTCTCAAAAAAAGAAGAAGAGACTTGATGAGTTTTCCATTCACTTCTCCATTTCTTTAAGTTTGGTTTTTAAATTCAAACAGATCCCTCCTGAAGGAACCTGATTAATGGATAATCAATACATCCTACTGCTGCCTTCCCACTGGAGCACCCAACTAAGGAACTGCTGCTTCTGGAGCCCCTAACCTCTGTATCTCCAATTATTTTTCAAGCAGAAGCTGCTACCCCAAAAACCCTTCTCTATTCATGAGCTCACCAAGACCCACTGTTCATGAGCCTATGAGCTTTGCCAACCTAGCTTCCATCCCACTCTTCTGCATCAAGCTCCTTTCTATGGCAATAAAGGAAAATAAGGAACATAATGTGGAGGTTGCTCTCACAGTCACAACAGGGTCCAAAAGTTGTATTCCTAAATGTACTTTTGGCTGGCGTGGTGGCTTATGCCTGTAATCCCAGCACTTTGGGAGGCTGAGGCAGGTGGATCACAAGGTCAAAAGATTGAGACCATCCTGGCCAACATGGTGAAACCCCGTCTCTACTAACAATACAAAAAAAATTAGCTGGGCGTGGTGGCACCCACCTGTAGTCCCAGCTACTTGGGAGGCTGAGGCAGGAAAATTGCTTGAACCCAGGAGGCAGAGGTTGCAGTGAGCCGAGATCGCACCACTGCACTCCAGCCTGGCGACAGAGCGAGACCCTGTCGCACACACACACACACACACACACACAAAATTGCATTTTCTTACCCCCTAACCAATTAGAACTCCAAAGAAATTTCCCCACTAAATAATTATAAAATGTCATGCTTTACTAAGCAGTACTACTTTTGTGAGCTTCTCTGGAAATCATCTAGTATAATGGAAACTCTTTAAGGGCAGAGAATTTTGTCTATGTATCTTCATCTCCAGCACATACTGTAGTTCATCATTTCTGAGTTGCTATCAATTATAAGATGCATTCCAGATAAGCAAAATCATGGAAAACAAATAGGCATCCTATCATCAGTGAAATATGCTAACAGTAACTAGCAAATAATAGGTGCTTAATGCTTACTGAATTGAATTATATATTTTTAAAGTTTCTTTGGGAAAGTATTTTGAGGCCCAAGCAATCTACTTACAAACAAATGCTTTTTTTTTATTTTTTTTATTTTATTATTATTATACTTTAAGTTTTAGGGTACATGTGCACAATGTGCAGGTTTGTTACATATGTATACATGTGCCATGTTGGTGTGCTGCACCCATTAACTCGTCATTTAGCATTAGGTATATCTCTTTTTATTTTTATTTTTTGCTTTCATCTTTTATTCATTTTTTTTTCTTTTTTTTATTATTATACTTTAGGTTTTAGGGTACATGTGCACAATGTGCAAGTTTGTGACATATGTATCCATGTGCCATGTTGTTTTGCTGCACCCATTAACTCGTCATTTAGCATCAGGTATATCTCCTAATGCTATCCCTCCCCCCTCCCACCACCCCACAACAGTCCCCAGAGTGTGATGTTCCCCTTCCTGTATCCATGTGTTCTCATTGTTCAATTCCCACCTATGAGTGAGAATATGCAGTGTTTGGTTTTTTGTCCTTGCAATAGTTTACTGAGAATTATGATTTCCAGTTTCATCCATGTCCCTACAAAGGACATGAACTCATCATTTTTTATGGCTGCATAGTATTCCATGGTGTACATTTGCCACATTTTCTTAATCCAGTCTATCGTTGTTGGACATTTGGGTTGGTTCCAAGTCTTTGCTATTGTGAATAGTGCTGCAATAAACATACGTGTGCATGTGTCTTTATAGCAGCATGATTTATCGTCCTTTGGGTATATACCCAGTAATGGGATGGCTGGGTCAAATGGTATTTCTAGTTCTAGATCCCTGAGGAATTGCCACACTGACTTCCACAATGGTTGAACTAGTTTACAGTCCCACCAACAGTGTAAAAGTGTTCCTATTTCTCCACCTCCTCTCCAGCACCTGTTGTTTCCTGACTTTTTAATGATAGCCATTCTAACTGGTGTGAGATGGTATCTCATTGTGGTTTTGATTGCATTTCTCTGATGGCCAGTGATTGATGAACATTTTTTCATGTGTTTTTTGGCTGCATAAATGTCTTCTTTTGAGAAGTGTCTGTTCATGTCCTTTGCCCACTTTTTGATGGGGTTGTTTTTTTCTTGTAAATTTGTTTGAGTTCATTGTGATTCTGGATATTAGCCCTTTGTCAGATGAGTAGGTTGCAAAAATTTTCTCCCATTTTGTAGGTTGCCTGTTCACTCTGATGGTAGTTTCTTTTGCTGTGCAGAAGCTCTTTAGTTTAATTAGATCCCATTTGTCAATTTTGGCTTTTGTTGCCATTGCTTTTGGTGTTTTAGACATGAAGTCCTTGCCCATGACTATGTCCTGAATGGTGATGCCTAGGTTTTCTTCTAGGGTTTTTATGGTTTTAGGTCTAACATGTAAGTCTTTAATCCATCTTGAATTAATTTTTGTATAAGGTGTAAAGAAGGGATCCAGTTTCAGCTTTCTACATATGGCTAGCCAGTTTTCCCAGCACCATTTATTAAATAGGGAATCCTTTCCCCATTTCTTGTTTTTATCAAGTTTGTCAAAGATCAGATAGTTGTAGATATGCAGCGTTATTTCTGAGGGCTCTGTTCTGTTCCATTGATCTATATCTCTGTTTTGGTACCAGTACCATGCTGTTTTGGTTACTGTAGCCTTGTAGTATAGTTTGAAGTCAGGTAGTGTGATGCCTCCAGCTTTGTTCTTTGGGCTTAGGATTGACTTGGCAATGCGGGCTCTTTTTTGGTTCCATATGAACTTTAAAATAGTTTTTTCCAATTCTGTGAGGAAAGTCATTGGTAGCTTGATGGGGATGGCATTGAATCTATAATTTACCTTGGGCAGTATGGCTGTTTTCACGATATTGATTCTTCCAACCCATGAGCATGGAATGTTCTTCCATTTGTTTGTATCCTCTTTTATTTCATTGAGCAGTGGTTTGTAGTTCTCCTTGAAGAGGTCCTTCATGTCCCTTGTAAGTTGGATTCCTAGGTATTTTATTCTCTTTGAAGCAATTGTGAATGGGAGTTCACTTATGATTTGACTGTCTGTTATTGGTGTACAAGAATGCTTGTGATTTTTGTACATTGATTTTGTATCCTGAGACTTTGCTGAAGTTGCTTATCAGCTTAAGGAGATTTTGGGCTGAGACAATGGGGTTTTCTAGATATACAATCATGTCATCTGCAAACAAGGACAGTTTGACTTCCTCTTTTCCTAATTGAATACCCTTTATTTCCTTCTCCTGCCTGATTGCCCTGGCCAGAACTTCCAACACTATGTTGAATAGGAGTGGTGAGAGAGGGCATCCCTGTCTTGTGCCAGTTTTCAAAGGGAATGCTTCCAGTTTTTGCCCATTCAGTATGATATTGGCTGTGGGTTTGTCATAGATAGCTCTTATTATTTTGAGATACATCCCATCAATACCTAATTTATTGAGAGTTTTTAGCATGAAGGGTTGTTGAATTTTGTCAAAGGCCTTTTCTGCATCTATTGAGATAATCATGTGGTTTTTGTCTTTGGTTCTGTTTATATGCTGGATTACATTTATTGGTTTGCGTATGTTGAACCAGCCTTGCATCCCAGGGATGAAGCCCACTTGATCATGGTGGATAAGCTTTTTGATGTGCTGCTGGATTCGGTTTGCCAGTATTTTATTGAGGATTTTTGCATCAATGTTCATCAAGGATATTGGTCTAAAATTCTCTTTTTTGGTTGTGTCTCTGCCTGGCTTTGGTATCAGGATGATGCTGGCCTCATAAAATGAGTTAGGGAGGATTCCCTCTTTTTCTATTGATTGGAATAGTTTCAGAAGGAATGGTACCAGTTCCTCCTTGTACCTCTGGTAGAATTCAGCTGCGAATCCATCTGGTCCTGGACTCTTTTTGGTTGGTAAGCTATTGATTACTGCCACAATTTCAGAGCCTGTTATTGGTCTATTCAGAGATTCAACTTCTTCCTGGTTTAGTCTTGGGAGGGTATATGTGTCGAGGAATGTATCCATTTCTTTTAGATTTTCTAGTTTATTTGCGTAGAGGTGTTTGTAGTATTCTCTGATGGTAGT
The DNA here is from genome assembly GCF_028878055.3 of Symphalangus syndactylus. Taxonomy (NCBI): domain Eukaryota; kingdom Metazoa; phylum Chordata; class Mammalia; order Primates; family Hylobatidae; genus Symphalangus; species Symphalangus syndactylus. The sequence continues at coordinate 75,749,702 of NC_072436.2, forward strand.
TTGTATTTCTGTGGGATTGGTGGTGACATCCCCTTTATCATTTTTTATTGCGTCTATTTGATTCTTCTCTCTTTTCTTCTTTATTAGTCTTGCTAGCGGTCTATCAATTTTGTTGATCTTTTCAAAAAACCAGCTCCTGGATTCATTGATTTTTTTTTCTTTTTTTTTAATATATGCTTTTATTTTTCCGTCATTACAAACACAACTGAATATCAAATGCACAAAGTAAGAATTATACGGGGAAAAAAAAATCAGATACGTTCATATATATATCACCTTTTCAAGGCTATTTCCATCCAGAATAACCTTGGTTTGCCAGGGCCAATAGAAAGAAGTCACAAAATCGCCTTTAGTCAAATTTGTGTGTTTGCTTTCTTCTATAATTCCAATACCTCCACCATCAACGACTTGAGATAGCTGCCAAGGTGTTATATAATCAGTGCCAGTGTCTTCATTCATTCTACAATGAAGGCTGTCACTTCACACTTGGAAGGTTGCACAGTGGCCACGCAGAGGCGCTCCTCACTTCCCAGATGGGGTGGCCGGACAGAGGGGCTCCTCACTTCCCAGAAGGGGTGGCCAGGCAGAGGCGCTCCTCACTTCCCAGACGGGGCGGCCGGGCAGAGGCACTCCTCACTTCCCAGACGGGGCGGCCGGGCAGAGGCGCTCCTCACTTCCCAGACGATGGGCGGCCGGGCAGAGGCGCTCCTCACTTCCCAGACTGGGCGGCCGGGCAGAGGCGCTCCTCACTTCCCAGACGGGGCGGCCGGGCAGAGGCGCTCCTCACTTCCCAGACGGGGCGGCCGGGCAGAGGCGCTCCTCACTTCCCAGACCGGGTGGCCGGGCAGAGGCGCTCCTCACTTCCCAGATGGGGCGGCCGGGCAGAGATGCTCCTCACTTCCTAGATGGGGTGGCGGCCGGGCAGAGGTGCTCCTCACTTCCCCGACTGGGGGGCCAGGCAGAGGTGCTCCTCACTTCCCAGACGGGGCAGCCGGGCAGAGGTGCTCCTCACATCCCAGACGGGGCAGCCGGGCAGAGGTGCTCCTCACATCCCAGACGATAGGCGGCCGGGCAGAGGCGCTCCTCACTTCCCAGATGGGGCAGCAGGGCAGAGGCGCTCCTCATATCCCAGATGATGGGTGGCCAGGCAGAGACGTTCCTCACTTCCTATACGGGGTGGCGGCCAGGCAGAGGCACTCCTCACTTCCCAGATGGGGTCGCAGCCAGGCAGAGGCACTCCTCACATCCCAGATGATGGGCAGCCAGGCAGAGACGCTCCTCACTTCCTAGATGGGGTGGCGGCCAGGCAGAGGCTGTAATCTTAGCACTTTGGGAGGCTAAGGCAGGCGGCTGGGAGGTGGAGATTGTAGCGAGCCGAGATCACGCCACTACACTCCAGCCTGGGCAACTTTGAGCATTGAGTGAGCGAGACTCCATCTGTAATCCCAGCACTTTGGGAGGCTGAGGCGGGCAGATCACTGGAGGTCAGGAGTTAGACACCAGGCTGGCCAACACAGCGAAACCCCGTCTCCACCAAAAATGCAAAAACCAGCCAGGCATGGTGGTGTGCGCCTGCAATCCCAGATATTCGGCAGGCCGAGGCAGGAGAATCACGGGAGCCCATGGTAGGGAGGTCACAGTCAGCCGAGATTATGCCGCTGCACTCCAGTCTGGGCAACAGAGGGAGACCGTTGAAAAGGAAGGAAGGAGGGAGGGAGGGAGGGAAGGAAGGACATTAATTTTTTGAAGGGTTTTTTGTGTCTCTATTCCCTTCAGTTCTGCTGATTTTAGTTATTTCTTGCCTTCTGCTAGCTTTTGAATGTGTTTGCTCTTGCTTTTCTAGTTCTTTTAATTGTGATGTTAGGGTGTCAATTTTGGATCTTTCCTGCTTTCTCTTGTGGGCATTTAGTGCTATAAATTTCCCTCTACACTCTGCTTTGAATGTGTCCCAGAGATTCTGGTATGTTGTGTCTTTGTTCTCGTTGGTTTCAAAGAACATCTTTATTTCTGCCTTCATTTCGTTATGTACCCAGTAGTCATTCAGGAGCAGGTTGATCAGTTTCCATGTAGTTGAGCAGTTTTGAGTGAGTTTCTTAATCCTGAGTTCTAGTTTGATTGCACTGTGGTCTGAGAGACAGTTTGTTATAATTTCTGTTCTTTTACATTTGCTGAGGAGAGCTTTACTTCCAACTATGTGGTCAATTTTGGAATAGGTGTGGTGTGGTGCTGAAAAAAATGTATATTCTGTTGATTTGGGGTGGAGAGTTTGTAGATGTCTATTAGGTCCGCTTGGTGCAGAGCTGAGTTCAATTCCTGGGTATCCTTGTTAACTTTCTGTCTCGTTGATCTAATGTTAACAGTGGGGTGTTAAAGTCTCCCATTATTATTGTGTGGGAGCCTAAGTCTCTTTGTAGGTCACTAAGGACTTGCTTTATGAATCTGCGTGCTCCTGTATTGGGTGCATATATATTTAGGATAGTTAGCTCTTCTTGTTGAATTGCTCCTTTTACCATTATGTAATTGCCTTCTTTGTCTCTTTTGATCTTTGTTGGTTTAAAGTCTGTTTTATCAGAGACTAGGATTGGAACCCCTGCCTTTTTTGGTTTTCCATTTGCTTGGTAGATCTTCCTCCATCCTTTTATTTTGAGCCTATGTGTGTCTCTGCACGTGAGATGGGTTTCCTGAATACAGCACACTGATGGGTCTTGACTCTTTATCCAATTTGCCAGTCTGTGTCTTTTAACTGGAGTATTTAGTCTATTTACATTTAAAGTTATTGATGCAGTTTCTTCCTAGCCTTGATGATCTTTACAATTTGGCATGATTTTGCAGTGGCTGGTACCGGTTGTTCCTTTCCATGTTTAGTGCTTCCTTCAGGAGCTCTTTTAGGGAAGGCCTGGTGGTGACAAAATCTCTCAGCATTTGCTTGTCTGTTAAGTATTTTATTTCTCCTTCAGTTATGAAGCTTAGTTTGGCTGGATATGAAATTCTGGGTTGAAAATTCTTTTAAGAATGTTGAATATTGGCCCCCACTCTCTTCTGGCTTGTAGAGTTTCTGCCGAGAGATCAGCTGTTAGTCTGATGGGCTTCCCTTTGTGGGTAACCCGACCTTTCTCTCTGGCTGCTCTTAACATTTTTTCCTTCATTTCAACTTTGGTGAATCTGACACTTATGTGTCTTGGAGTTGCTCTTCTTGAGGAGTATCTTTGTGGTGTATTTCCTGAATCTGAATGTTGGCCTGCCTTGCTAGATTGGGGAAATTCTCCTGGATAATATCCTGCAGAGTGTTTTCCAACTTGGTTCCATTCTCCCCGTCACTTTCAGGTACACCAATCAGACGTAGATTTGGTCTTTTCACATAGTCCCATATTTCTTGGAGGCTTTGTTCATTTCTTTTTATTCTTTTTTCTCTAAACTTCCCTTCTCACTTCATTTCATTCATTTCATCTTCCATCACTGATACCCTTTCTTCCAGTTGATCGCATCGGCTTGTGAGGCTTCTGCATTCTTCACGTAGTTCTCGAGCCTTGGCTTTCAGCTCCATCAGCTCCTTTAAGCACTTCTCTGTATAGGTTATTCTAGTTATACATTCGTCTAAATTTTCTTCAAAGTTTTTTAACTTCTTTGCCTTTGGTTTGAATTTCCTCCTGTAGCTTGGAGTAGTTTGATCATCAGAAGCCTTCTTCTCTTAATTCGTCAAAGTCATTCTCCGTCCAGCTTTGTTCCGTTGCTGGTGAGGAACTGCGTTCCTTTGGAGGAGGAGAGGCGCTCTGCTTTTTAGAATTTTCAGTTTTTCTGCTCTGTTTTTTCCCCATCTTTGTGGTTTTATCTACTTTTGGTCTTTGATGATGGTGATGTACAGATGGGTTTTTGGTGTAGATGTCCTTTCTGTTTGTTAGTTTTCCTTCTAACAGACAGGACCCTCAACTGCAGGTCTGTTGGAGTTTGCTAGAGGTCCACTCCAGACTCTGTTTGCCTGGGTATCAGCAGCGGAGGCTGCAGAACAGCGGATTTTCGTGAACCGCGAATGCTGCTGCCTGATCATTCCTCTGGAAGTTTTGTCTCAGAGGAGTACCCAGCCATGTGAGGTGTCAGTCTGCTCCTACTTGGGGGTGCCTCCCAGTTAGGCTGCTCAGGGGTCAGGGACCCACCTGAGGAGGCAGTCTGCCCATTCTCAGATCTACAACTGTGTGCTGGGAGAACCACTACTCTCTTCAAAGCTGTCAGACAGGGACATTTAAGTCTGCAGAGGTTACTGCTGTCTTTTTGTTTGTCTGTGCCCTGCCCCCAGAGTGAAGCCTACAGAGGCAGGCAGGCCTCTTTGAGCTGTGGTGGGCTCCACCCGGTTCGAGCTTCCCGGCTGCTTTGTTTACCTAAGCAAGCCTGGGCAATGGTGAGAGCCCCTCCCCCACCCTCGCTGCCACCTTGAAGTTTGATCTCAGACTGCCGTGCTAGCAATCAGCGAGACTCTGTGGGCGTAGGACCCTCTGAGCCAGGTGCGGGATATAATCTCCTGGTGTGCCGTTTTTTAAGCCTGTCGGAAAAGTGCAGTATTAGGGTGGGAGTGACCTGATTTTCCAGGTGCCATCTGTCACCCCTTTCTTTGACTAGGAAAGGGAACTCCCTGACCCCTTGTGCTTCCCAAGTGAGGCAATGCCTCGTCCTGCTTCGGCTCATGCACGGTGCGCTGCACCCACTGTCCTGCGCCCACTGTCTGGCACTCCCTAGTAAGATGAACCCAGTAGCTCAGATGGAAATGCAGAAATCACCTGTCTTCTGCGTCGCTCATGCTGGGAGCTGTAGACCGGAGCTGTTCCTATTTGGCCATCTTGGCTCCCTCCCCAAAAACTTACAAACAAATCCTTAATGCTTACTGAGTTGAATTATATTTTTTTTAAAGTTTCTTTGAGAAAGTATTTTGAGGCCCAAGCAATCTACTTACAGATGAATCTACTGGGAGAGGGGGTGGTGGCAAAGGACTATAACTTGAGGGTTGCCTGTATTTCCAATAGCCAATTTGAAAAGAATGGAAGTACTCCAGAGTGGTACATTTTTAAATCTAGGTGTATGACTATTTCTCTTCTCTTTCTCCTTACCTCATCAATTAGTTTCCTGGCATTTGCAATAGTGTAATCACCAGCAAATAATATCACTAAGCATGATTCATCACTGCTCTTCTGTCTCTGACCCCGGGATATTGGAACAATGCTTCTATTGGCTTCTGTGGAAACACGAACAGCTTTGAGCTCTTCAGTAGTAGGTATAGGAACATAGTCCTGAACCACAGCATCTTCTGGAAGAAGGCTCCAGTTGAGTTCTCCTGACACAGGTGTAAAGTCATGAATGTTACTCCATGTATTGTTGAAGATACTGAGCCCTGCTTCTTTGAACTGGAAAGCTAATTCAGGATAGTACCATTGAAAACATCCAAATTTGATATTTGAGGAAGACTCAATGATGGGTTGAGTGGCACAACACAAAAAGACTTCCAGATTTCTACAATCACGCATACGAAATTGTTGGCAGGCTAATGTGCACTTGGAATCGCTGCAATTCCGGAAAAACACACTGCCTTTCATGGGTCCCAGAAAAATTATGCAGTTAGTACAGTCATCAATGGTAACTGTAGCAGAGTGATCAAAAATATAGATGTTAGAGTTCTCACAGTCTTGAATGAAAAACTGTTGTCCTGCTACTGTCCCAGGTAAGCGACCTACTGTTTCATCCTTCAGTCCACTGAACATGTAGTATTTTGGATCAACCTGCAGGAACAAAACACAGACCTTGAGTATTATTAACATTATTCAACAAATATCAACTAAAGGCCTATTGGCTGCCAGGCACAGTTCTTAGTGCTGAAATATAAATTCTTAATCTCAATGACTTTGAAACACAGTAAGAAAATGAACAAATTGTTTCTCTCAATAATAATATAAAACCTATGATCTTAGTCAATATATACACCTCCCAGAAGACACATCCCCTCTCTTTGCTATTAAATTGTGTTCTAGGCATGCAAAGCTAAAGGGTAGCCTCTGTGACACTATGGTTTGAATTTTCCCATGACTTAACCCAAGTGACACCTACATCATCATTGCTACTGTCAATATTGTCAGTAGGCTTTTAGCCTATTTGGAATTTATAAAAGTAAAAAATGTACTAAGCTTTGTAGAGTACCAGAGTCAAAAATATATTTTTAAATGATTGTTTTAATAAAAGGGGCTATGAAAAATTCAACTCATATCCTATGTATCTAATGATCTTAACCATGACCTTGTTATTTCAGCTTTCTGAAACTTTTTCTTTTTTGATGCTTCATTTTTAAAACTTCTAGTTTCTAAAAAATTCTGAGGCTGGGTGCAGTAGATCTTGCTTTTAATCCCAGCACTTTGGGAGGCCGAGGTGGGAGGATCAGATGAGACCAGGAGTTCGAGATCAGCCTGGCCAACATGGCGAAACCCTGTCTCTATTAAAAATACAAAAATTATCCAGGCGTGGTGGCGCATGTCTGTAATACCAGCTACTCAGGAGGCTGAGGCACAAGAATAGCTTGAGCCTCGGAGGTGGAGGTTGCAGTGAGCCGAGATCGCACCACTGCACTCCAGCTTGGGGGACAGAGTGAGACTCTGTCTCAAAAAATAATAATAATAAAATAAAATTCTGAAATTGGGAATGTACCCAGACTGAATATATTTCTCTATCCTTTTTCAAATCAATGTATGGTCTCAGTTTTCTAAACCCCAACTGATTTCTGCAATATGCTACAGAAAACAGAAGAACCTGAAGGCACAAGAATCAAAATATGTAAATGCAAGCAAATTTGATTCAAGCATTTATTAAGCTACAACACAATTATTCAAATTTGGCCATTTCTATTCTTAGATCTTCCAAACTATAGCTCGCTCCTTCCTTCGCTCTTCCTTCCTTCCTTCCTTGGTTTCCTTCCTTCCTTCGTTCCTTCCTTCCTTCCTCTCTTCCCTCCCTTCCTTCCCTTCCTTCCCTCCCTCCTTTCTGTCTCTCTCTCTTTCTTTCTTTCTTTTGAGATGGAGTCTCGCTCTGTCGCCCAGGCTGGAATGCAATGGCGCAATCTCAGCTCACTGCAAGCTCCACCTCCCGGGTTCAGGCCATTCTCCGCCTCAGCCTCCTGAGTAGCTGGGACCACAGGCGCCCACCACCATGCCTGGCTAATTTTGTTTTTGTATTTTTTTTTTTTTTTTTTTTTTCTGAGACGGAGTCTCGCCCTGTTGCCCAGGCTGGAGTGCAGTGGCATGAACTCGGCTCTCTCCTGTCTCAGCCTCCTGAGTAGCTGGGACTACAGGCACCCGCCACCATGCCTGGCTAATTTTTTGTATTTTTTAGTAGAGACGGGGTTTCACCATGTTACCCAGGATGGTCTCGATCTCCTGACCTCGTGATCCGCCCGCCTCAGCCTCCCAAAATGTTGGGATTACAGGCGTGAGCCACCACGCCTGACCCGTTTTTGTATTTTTAGTAGAGATGGGGTTTCACCATGTTAGCCAGGATGGTCTCGATCTCCTGGCCTTGTGATCCACCTGCCTTGGCCTCCCAAAGTGCTGGGATTACAGGTGTGAGCCACCGTGCCTGGCCTGTTTCTTTTTCTTTTTTTTTTTTTTTTTGAGATGGAGTTTCACTCTTGTCACCCAGGCTGGAGTGCAATGGCGCGATCTTGGCTCACTGCAACCTCCACCTCCCGGGTTCAAGCGATTCTCCTGCCTCAGCCTCCTGAGTAGCTGGGATTACAGGCGTGTGCAACCATGCCCAGGTAATTTTGTATTTTTAGTAGAGATGGGGTTTCACCATGTTAGCCGGGCTGGTCTTAAACTCCTGACCTTGGATGATCCACCCGCCTTGGCCTCCCAAAGTGCTGGGATTACAGGTGTGAGCCACCAAGCCCGGCCCACATAATCTTTTAAACAGTATGCCTGGAAAATGTCACATTAATTTTTTTTTATTTTAACTGAGCTATCAAAATATGGTCACTAAAAGCCTATTTTTGTTTCTTCCATGTGACTTTCTTATCTACTTCAACTGTTGTAACTGTTTGTGACTATATAAACTTCATGCAAAACTGTTCATGCAACATAGGCTCCCGTACATACCATATGTAAAAATTTGATTTACAAAGCAAAATTTAATCATCTTAATGATTAGCAAATGAGCTTAAATTGACTTAGTAATTGCACAATAGATACTGTACTTAGCCAGTTTTACATGCTATACTAGGAGGAACACTGGTCTGCAGTATGAGGCAATAAAAGAAGTACTCGTTTTCCAGTCCCAATTTTGTCCCCTATAAGCGACCTGATCTTGAAAAAGTCACCTTAATTTCTGGATATTCAGTATTCACTGAACATCCAATATCTGAATACCGAGTATGAGCCAGACATTCTTTTAGGCACTAAAATGAATAGGACCAGCTCTTTCCATAAAAGAAGTAAACATTCATCTAAACTAAACTAAAAACAACTTGACCATGTAATGAGAGATGCTGAGAATATTTTGGAGGGGACAGAGAAGGGACATCTGGGGCGGGGAAGAGAAGTGGGGTGGAAGTTCTGCAAAACGTGAGAATGGTTAGGTAAAAAGGGTAGGAATAAAGGACCCTCCCTTCCCATGCCAGGCAAAAGTAACAGAAGGAACAAAGTAAAATTCTTCAGGGAGTGGGAGGAAAACTGAAAGTAGTTTGGTGTTACACATGCTATCAGAATGCTAGTAGATGAAGCTACAGAGGTAGGCAGAAACCGTATTATATAAAGCTTAGAAGTTATCCACAGACAAGAGGGAACCACAGAAAGATTTAAATAAGCAAAATTTACATGTCAGGATAATTACTCTGATGAGATAAGGACACATGCAACATGGATTGATCGGAGAGACTATTGTAGTCATACAGAAAGGGCTGGAACCAGAGCTGTAGATGGTAGGGAAGAAGAAGATGGGATGAATTTGAGAAATACTGAGGAAAGAGAATCAGCAGACTGGTAATTCAATGGCTGTAGGAGGTAAGGCAGAAGGATGAATCACAGAGGAAAGGCCACATGAGGACACGGCAAGAAGGCAGCTGTCTGTAAGCCAGGAAGAGAGCCCTCACCAGACACTGAATCTGCTGGCACCTTGATCTTGGACTTCCCAGGCTCCAGAGCTGTGAGAAATAAACTTCTGTTACTTAAGCCACCAGTCTGTGGTATTTTGTTATGGCAGCCTGTTTTAGCCTGCTCAGACTGCAAAAGCCAACCTCTTGCTTGTCATCACCAGACCTGTCCTCTGTGTGAAGGAGAGGGAGGGAGCAAGTGCAAGCTAACTGAATCTTCTTACAAGGACACTAATCCTATCAGATCAGCACTCTACCTTTATGACCTCACTTAACCATAATTATTTCCTTAGAGGTCCCATCTCCAAATACAGCCATGTGTAGGGGGGTAGGGCTTCAACATATGAATTTGACAAACATTCAGTCCATAACAGCTGCCAATGCTGAGGAGTTAAATGTAATTTACTATCCTAAGTATTTTCTCTGGACACTCCAGTTTTCCTAGCTCATAGGGAGAAATTAATCTGATAGCTAAAGATTTTATAGCTAAATAGTTCTGTAGTATAAAATTATTTGGATTGTCAGCACAGTCTTCCAAGGAGAAATTTAAGATTTGTGTTGCTGTACTTTCTCAACAATTCCTGAAAGTTTTTCAAAACAAAAAGTAATAGGAGCTAGACACAGTGGCTCACATCTGTAATCCCAGCTACTTGAGTGGGCCAGTGGCCTAGTAAGACTAGGAGTTTGAGACTGGCCTGGGTGACACAGTGACACCCCCCCAGCTCTAAAAAAGTTTTTTAAAACTTAGAAGATCATTTGAAGTGAGTTGGTGGAAGGGGGGTAAAAAAAAAAAAAAAAAAAACCCTTAGCTGGGCATGGTGGTGTGCACCTGTAGTCCTAGCTACTCAGAAGGCTGAGGCAGGAGGACTGCTTGTGCCTGGGAGTTCAAGGCTGCAGTGAGCCATGATCATGCCACTGCACTCCAGCCTGGGTGACAAAGCAAGACCCTGACACTTTAAAAAAAAAAAAAAAGTAATAATAAACAACCAAAACTGAAATCCTTCGTAATTTTGCAGGTTACTAGTTCTGAAATAAAGTGTCTAGAATCACAAACATGGAAAGGTCATGTTTTAAATTATTTTTTCCTAAGAGCCATTTATGAAGTGAGTTTAGTTTAGACTGTATTTTTTTTTTTTCTGACACGGGGTCTCACTCTGTTGCCCAGGTTGGAATGCAGTGGCACACTCACAGCTCACTGCAGCCTCAACCTCCATTGTTCAAGCAATCCTCCCCGCCTCAGTCTCCTGAGTAGCTGGGACTACAAGCGCACACCACCATGCACTAATTTTTGTATTTTCTGTCGAGATGGGGTTTCGCCATGTTGTCCAGGCTGGACTCGAACTCCTGGACTCAAGCGATCCACCCACCTCAGCCTCCCAAAGTGCTGGAATTACAGGCATGTGCCACCATGTCTGGCCTAGACTATTTCTTACTACAATCCTTAAAAGGTAATGGATATACTTTAAAAAATCAAGGAAAGTGGCCGGGCGTGGTGGCTCACGCCTGTAATCCCAGCACAGTGGGACGCCGAGGCGGGTGGATCACCTGAGGTCAGGAGTTCGAGACCAGCCTGGCCAACATGGTGAAACCCCGTCTCTACTAAAAATACAAAAGTTAGCTGGGCGTGGTGGTGGGCGCCTGTAATCCCAGCTACTTGGGAGGCTGAGGCAGGAGATCTCTTGAACCCAGGAGGCAGAGGTTGCAGTGAGCCAAGATCGCACCACTGCACTGCAGCGTGGAAGAGCCAAATTCTGTCTCAAAAAAAAAAAAAAAAATCAAAGAAAAATTTCAAGAGTTGTAATTCATCTGATCAATTTAATGTCCTACAGCTATTAAACCAAGTTAAGCATTATTTTCCTAACAGAAAACAAAAATGAACATCTTATTATCTTACTAAGCAGCAATACAAATTTTTCATTAAAATTCATCTCCACAGTTAAATTTCCATAATGATAATGTGAGATAAAATAATGGGATTTGTTAATTCCAATGAAAATCCAGTCTGAATAGAAGTAAAAAGATTCAGGAGTATAAGAAGCACTATATATGTACCAGGCACCATACTAAGTGCTCTATAATCATTCACTCAATCCATAAAAACCCCTATAAGGGTTGTGTACTATAATTATCTCTGTTGTATACTTGAGAAAATTGAGGCACACAGAGACTACATAACTTGTCCAAGGACACACTGTGAGTCCATATATATATGTATATACACATATATATGCGTGTATATATATACACACATATATACACATATATATACACCCATACATATAGTGTGATCGATATAGATATATATATGTAAAGAGAGATATGCCGGTTTATGAACTCTCTATTCCACTGATTTGTGCATCTAGTAAGCAATTCTTTTGTATATGTATGTATGTATATATATATATATATATACACACACACATATATGGTGTACGTGTATATATATACATATATATACATACATACATATATATATAGTGCAGTGAGCCGAGATCACGCCACTGTACTCCAGCCTGGCGACAGAGCAAGACTCTGTCTCAGAAAAAGAAAAAAAATTCCTAGATGTGAAACCAAAAACACAATCCACAAAAGAAAAAGTGAGTGGAAATTGGACTTTTACTCAAATTGAAAATGTTTGCTCTTCAAAAGACACACACTCTTAAGAGAAGGCAAGTTATTAACTGGGAAAAAAGTATTTGCAAAACATACATATAACAGGGGACTTGTATCCAGGATATATAAAGAGCTCTGAAAAACTCAATAATAAGAAAACAAATAACCCAATAAAAAAATGGGCAAATGATTTGAATAAATATTTTACCAAAGATATATGGATGGCAAATAAGTACATGAAAAATGCTCAACATTTAGGGAAACACAAGTCATTAGGGAAATGCAAGTTAAACTACAATGAAACATCACTACACACCTATTAGAATGGCTAAACATTTTTTTTAAAGCTAGGCAAGGTGCAGTAGCTCACAGCTGTAATGCCAGCACTTTGGGAGGCCAAGGTGGGACGATCGCTTGAAGCCAGGAGTTTCAGACCAGCCTGAGCAACATAGCGAGACCTTGTCTCTACAAAAAAATAAAAATATTAGCCGAGTGTGGTGGCAGACACATGTAGTGCAGTCCTAGCTACTTGGGAGGCTGAAGTGGGAAGATTGCTGGAGCCCAGGCGGTCCAGGCTGCAGTGAGCCATGATCATGCCACTGTACGCCAACCTGGGAGACTGAGCAGACCCTGATTCTTAAAAAAAAATTAACCTGACAATACCAAGCAAGTGATGTGAGGATGCAGAGCAACTGTATCTCTCATATACTGCTAGTAGGCAAAATGGCATAGCCACTTTGAAAAATAGTTTGGCAGTTTCTTTTTTAAATTTTAATTAATTTTTTTTTTTTAATAGAGACAAGGTCTTGCTCTGTTGCCCACACTGGAGTGCAGTGGTGCAATCAGAGCTCACTGCAGCTTCAAACTCCTGGGCTCAAGCAATCCTGCTGTCTCAGCCTCCCAAGTAGCTGGGACTACAGGCATATGCCACTCTGCCTGGCTATGTTTATCCATTTTGTAGAGGTAGGGTCTCACTAAGTTGCCCAGGCTGGTCTTGAACTCCTGGCCTCAAGCGATCCTTCTGCCTTCACTTCCCAAAGTGCTGCGATTACAGGTGTGAGCCACTGACCTGGCAGTTTTTTGTAAAGTTTAATAAACAATTTCCATATGATCAGCAATCCCACCCATGGGTATTTACCCAAGTGAAATGAAAACTTATGTTCACTCAAAAACCTGTACACAAATATTTATGGTAGCTTTATTCATAATTACCAAAATTGGGAACAACCCAAATGTCCTTTAACTGATGAATGGATAAACAAACTGTGATATATCCATACAACGGAATACCACTCAGCAATTAAAAAGGAACTCCTGGCTGGATGTGGTGGCTCATGCCTATAATTCCAGCACTTTGGGAGGCCAAGGTGGGCGGATCACCTGAGCTCAGGAGTGCAAGACCAGCCTGGGCAATGTGTTGAAACCCCATCTCTACCAAAAAGATACAAAAAATTAGCTGAGTATGGTGGCACTCGCCTGTTGTCTCCACTACTTGGGAGGCTGAGATGGGAGATCACTTGAGCCCCAGAGGCTGAGGCTGCAGTGTGCCGAGACTGTGCCACTGCATTCCAGCCTGGGTGACACAGTGAGACCCCATCTCAAAAAAAAAAAAAAGGAACTCTTGATACATGCAACAACATGGATAAATCTTAAATGCATTATGGTTAAGTGAAAGAAGCCAGATTCAAAAGGTTACGTATTGTATGATTCCATGTATATGACATTCTCAAAAAGACAAAACTATAGGGATAGAAAACTTATCAGGAGCTGGGAATGGGGCTGACTACAAAGGAGCAAACTGACTATACAAAGGAAGAACTTTTGGGGGCGATGGAACCATTTTGTATCTTGATTGGTGATAGCTCCACAACTGTATTTATTTGTCAAAACTCATAGAACCGTACACTTAACAAGGGTAATTTTTACTGTATATAAATTACATTTCAATTAAAACAAATACTTAAAATTTAAACATTGTTAAGTCAGCTTCAGGGCTAGATAGCTATGTAGCTGAGAGGTTATTTCACAAATGAAAACATTAGTGCCACATAATTATAGAACTAATAGTGCTGAAATATAAATTCTTAATCTCAATGACTTTGAAACACAATAAGAAAATGAACAGAACAAATAGTTTCTCTCAATAATAATATAAAACTTATGATCTTAGTCAATATACACACCTCCCAGAAGACAGATCCACTATCTTTGCTATTAAATTGTGTTCTGGGCATGCAAAGCTAAAGGGTAGCCTCTGTGACACTATGGTTTGAGTTTTCCTGTGACTTAACCCAAGTGACACCTATATTATCATTGCTACTGTCAATATTGTCAGTAGGCTTTTAGCCTATTTGGAATTTATACAAATAAAAAATGTACTAAGCTTTTATGAACAGACACTTCTCAAAAGAAGGCATTTATGCAGCCAACAGGTACATGAAAAAATATTCATCATCACTGGCCATCAGAGAAATGCAAATCAAAACCACAGTGAGATACCATCTCACACCAGTTAGAATGGCAATCATTAAAAAGTCAGGAAACAACAGGTGCTGGAGAGGATGTGGAGAAATAGGAACACTTTTACACTGTTGGTGGGACTGTAAACTAGTTCAACCATTGTGGAAGACAGTGTGGCGATTCCTCAAGGATCTAGAACTAGAAATACCATTTGACCCAGCCATCCCATTACTGGGTATATATCCAAAGGATTATAAATCATGCTGCTATAAAGACACATGCACACATATGTTTATTGCGGCACTATTCACAATAGCAAAGACTTGGAACCAACCCAAATGTCCATCAATGATAGACTGGATTAAGAAAATGTGGCACATATACACCATGGAATACTATGCAGCCATAAAAAAGGATGAGTTCATGTCCTTTGTAGGGACATGGATGAAGCTGGAAACCATCATTCTCAGCAAACTATAGCAAGGACAAAAAACCAAACACCACATATTCTCACTCATAGGTAGGAATTGAACAATGAGAATACTTGGACACAGGAAGGGGAACATCACACACCGGGGCCTGTCATGGGGTGGGGGGAGGGGGAGGGATAGCATTAGGAGATATACCTAATGTAAATGACGAGTTAATGGGTGCAGCACACCAACATGGCACATGTATACATATGTAACAAACCTGCACGTTGTGCACATGTACCCTACAAGTATAATAAAAAAAATAAAAAAATAAATAAAAAATTTTTAAAAAGTACTAAGCTTTGTAGAGTACCAGGGTCAAAAATATATTTTTAAATGATTGTTTTAATAAAAGGGGCTATGAAAAATTCAACTCATAGCCTATGTATCTAATGATCTTAACCACGACCTTGCTATTTCAGCTTTCTGATACCTTTTCTTTTTTGATGCTTCATTCTTAAAACTTCTACTTCTATAAAAAATTCTGAGGCTGCGTGCAGTGTCTCTTGCTTTTAATCCCAGCACTTTGGGAGGCCAAGGTGGGAGGATCAGATGAGACCAGGAGTTCGAGACCAGCCTGGCCAACATGGCAAAAGCCCGTCTCTATTAAAAATACAAAAATTACCCTGTATCTTGAGCTTATATACTGTAAGCTCAAGACCAGTATCTTGAGCTTATATACTGTAAGCTCAAGACCAGTATCTTGAGCTTATATACTGTAAGCTCAAGACCAGTATCTTGAGCTTATATACTATTGATGATTCGAGAAACTGAAGTACTACATTTATATTAGCTTACCATTTTGTGAAATATATAACAACAAAATAGAATTGTGAAATTTTAGTATTGAAAAGATTCCCCATATCTAATCTAATCTGAATATATTTTTACATCCTATCACATTCCCTTTGTTCACCAGATTTGCCTGAATGTTTCTAGCAATGCTTACCTCCCCTCATGAGCTGCTCAAAGAATTCAAGAACTGGAAGGGATCGTAGGAAACTGAGAGCTAAAAGCTAAATTACTTTACCAGTGAGGTGTAGTTAGGTGCAGAATACAAATTAAAATTCCAGCCCCATATACTTTTCACTCTCTATGCTTTTTACCTTTATCAAAATTTTATATGGGTGAAGAAACTGAACACTCGCACATTGCTGGTGGAAATATAAATGGTGCAGGCACTCTAAAAAACAGTTTAGCAGTTCCTCAAAAAGTTAAACATAGGCCGGTCGCAGTGGCTCACGCCTGTAATCCCAGCACTTTGGGAGGCCAAGGCGGGCAGATCACGCGGTCAGGAGATCGAGAATATCCTGGCTAACATGGTGAAACCCCATCTCTACTAAAAATACAAAAAATTAGCTGGGCGTGGCGGCGGGTGCCTGTAATCCCAGCTGCTGGGGAGGCTGAGGCAGGAGAATGGCATGAACCCGGGAGGCGGAGCTTGCAGTGAGCTGAGATCACACCACTGCACTCCAGCCTGGGCGACAGAGCGAGACTCTGTCTCAAAAAAAAAAAAAAAAAAAGTTAAACATAGAATTACCATATGACCCAGCAATTCCAAACCTAGATGTGTACACAAGAGAAATGAAAACATGTCCAGACAAAAACTTGTATACAAATGTTCATAGCACCATTATCCATAATAGACAAAAAGTAGAAACAACCCAAATGTCCATCAGCTGATGAATAGATAAATAAAATGTGGTATATCCACACAATAGAATAAAGTCTTGATACATGTTACGATATGGACAAACTTCAAAAACATGCTAAGTGAAAGATGCCAGTCACAAAAGGCTAGATATTGTGGCTCCAATGAAGTGAAATTTCCAAAATAGGAACACTTATAGAGACAGAAAATAAGTTTGTGGTTTCCAGGGGCTCGGGGAGACGAGAATAGGGAATGACTACTAATGGGTACAGGGTTTCTTTTTCCAGGGATGAAAATGTTCTAAAATTAGACCATGGTGATAAGCCTGTGAACTTACTAAAAAATACTGAATTACATACTTTATTTTTAAACAAATTTTAAATTTTTATGGATATATAATAATAGTAGTATGCATTTATGGGGTACATGTGATATTTTCATACAAGCATACAACAATGTAATGATCAAATATGGGTAACTGGGATATCCATTACCTCAAACATTTATCATGTCTTTGTGTTGGGAACATTCCACACTTCCTCTTCTAGCTACTTTGAAACATACAATAAATTATTATCAACAGTAGTTGGCTGTGGTGGGTAGTGGGGAGGAGAGGATGAAGAGTGGTTGGTTAATGAGTACAAAAACACAGTTAGACGGCTAGGCATGGTGGCTCATGCCTGTAATCCCAGCACATTGAGAGGTCGAGGCAGGCAGACTGCCTGCGGCCAGGAGTTTCGAGACCAGCCTGGCCAACATGGTGAAACCCCATCTCTACTAAAAAATACAAAAACTAGCTGGGTGTGGTGGCACGCACCTGTAATCCCAGCTACTTGGGAGGCTGAGGTGAGAGAATCACTTGAATCCAGGAGGCGGAGGTTGCAGTGAGCAGAGATCATACCACTGCATTCCAGCCTGGGCAACAGAGCGAGACTCCATCTCAAATATATATATACAGTTAGATAGAATGAATTATATGCTTTAAATGAGTGAATTGTATGGCATATGAATTATATCTCTAAAAAGCTATTTTTAAAATTAATAAACAAAGAACTAGTTATATCCTTTAAAAAACTTTATATAGAGGATTTAAAACCTACTGGCAAATTCTTTGACACTCCTCCCATTAAGAAGTCACCTCCTCTTGGAACTGGGTGGGCATTTGTGACTGCCTCAGCATTACTCCTGCCACATCCAAATTAAGTCTAATTAAGTGACTTAAGAATTTACTTAAGAAGCTAGTTAGAAAAAACCATGCAGCTTCTGCCAGTCTCTCTTAGGATGCTTGCCCTTGGAACCCTGCCATCACACTGTAAGGAAGCCAGGGATACATGGAGAGGCCTCAGCTGAGCTCCCAGCCCAAAGCCAGCATCAACTTGCCAGCCAGCTATGTGGTCAAGCCATCTTGAAAGCTGTCACGGTTGATGCCACATTGAGCAGAGTCAACCCTGCTTAACCTTATGCAAATTAAAGAGTTGTGAACAAAATATCTGCCATTATTTTAAACCATTAGGTTTTAGGGTGGTTTGGTACACAGCAATGGGTGACTAGAATACTTTTCATACTTAAGGCTAAAAACAGTATCTAGCCTCCTCCTACTTAGTGCAGACACTTCTTTCTAGCAGATTACCACCCTAACTGTCTGACAATTTTGACTAACATGGAGATCAGGTCCTCAACAAAGCCACCCCTTCCACTGATGACCAATCCTGGGAATTATGATCTGCCTTATGTTAAAACCAGTTCTGTCTTGCCCAACCTCTGGTTTAAGTTCTTTCCTCAGAGGTGACCATTACTGTCTAAACCTCTTCTTCAGGACAGGCCTTTACCTTACTAAACAGTAGAGAAATCTTTAGCATTGTCCTACTATATAGCTGAGGAACCTGAAGTGCACAAATTGGCTGCTTTACCAATATCTATCTAAGTTACACAATAGATACTTGAATTTCTGGTATAAGATTTTTGTTTAGTATTATTTCTATTGAATATGAGACAAATATAACAGACACAACATGTGTTGTCCTTACTCAAACACAATTTTCACGCTTAAGCCATAATTGTTTAGAGTTAATCCTCATTTCTATTATCTAGGAGGAAGAGTATGGGCATGAATAACTGGAAGATGAAAACTACTTTTCCGTATCACTCTTCCTCACCTCATGTGTACTTAAATGTTTCCTGTTTTAACTCCAGAAAGCCAGTAAACTCTTTCAGGGCAGGGATAAGTCTTACAATTTTGAGACTTACTTGGTGTTTGAGTACATATATACTGAATAATTAGCCTACCTATGGGTGGCAGCATACAGATAAGGATAAAAACATTTCTTTTGAAAAAATTTAAACACAAGTCTTACAATCCAAAAATATTTCTCATCACATCAGTGTAAGAATTGTAATCTTTTTTCTTTTTCAAAGTCAGTAGCAATAGAAAATGCTTCTTACACTGTTGACTACAGTATGTCAGTTGCTATGACAATGCTTAGTCCCCAGGCATTCCTTCTAATTGAGACAATTTCTCCCCCCTTCAGTCCCTTAAGACTGACCCAGTTACACAACTTAAACACCAAAACCCAAGGGGTGCCCTTCAATAAAGATACTCTGGGCTGGGAACGGTGGCTCACGCCTGTAATCCCAGCACTTTGGGAGGCTGAGGCAGGTGGATCACCTGAGGTCAGGAGTTCAAGACTACCCTGGCCAACAAGGTGAAACCCTGTCTCTACTAAAAACATACAAAAATTAGCCAGGTGTGGTGGTGCGCACCTGTAATTCCAGCTACTCGGGAGGCTGAGGCTGGAGAATCGCTTGAACCCAGGAGGTGGAGGTTGCAGTGAGCCGAGATCGTGCCACTGCATTCCAGCCTGAGCGATGACAGAGCCAGACTCCATCTCAAAAAGAAAACGTCAAAAAAAGATACTCTGATTACACAACCTAAGGAAAAATGTAAATACCCTTTTCCAAGTTGCAAGGAAATTTTTCAGGCAACCCATTTTGTTTTTACATGTAAAAGTCTTACAAGTTGAATGGTAATTGTCTGATATAACTTTAAAACTGTATATGCTATAATCCATAACCACATTCCAGAAGCCTAAACTTTTAATATAAATCATTTCTATTAATATGCATGCATCATATCTCATTTATGTTCTCTGGGCTGTATTTGCATTCTGTTCCTTTTAAGGTACAACTAAAATCTTCTAGGAGCAAGCAAGGCCATGCTCAGTAAATGTATCATTGGACTAATACAGAACATTTGCACACTAGCCCAAATTAACCTCATGGGAGGCAAGGAACTAGGAAAAAATATTTCATTTATTTATTTATTTATTTTGGAAACAGGGTCTCACTCTGTTGCCCAAGCTGGAGGGCAGTGGCCCGATCATGGCTCACTGCAGCCTCTAAGTCCCAGGCTCAGGTGATCCTCCCACCTCAGCCTACTGAGTAGCTGGGACTACAGGTGTGCACCACCATGCCCCACTAATTTTTGTATTTTTAGTAGGAATGAGGTTTCGCCATATTGCCCAGGCTGGTCTGGAACTCCTGGGCTCAAGAGAGCCACCAGTCTTGGCCTCCCAAAGTCCTGGGATTACAGGCATGAGTCACCATGCCTGGCCCTAGAAAAAAATATTTTAAATTGTATAAAATTTAACAAGCTATCATAAATGAGGCACCTTAGAAAGAATTCCTAGTAATTCCAAAAGAAAAAAAAATCTAAAAAGAAAAAGCTATGTTGGGAAATGTGGTATCTGCATTGTCTCAAAATGTAAGCTGGTAATTCTCTTCAACAGTCCAAAAGATTTTAAAACTGGGGATTTTTTCAGAATGCTCATTTGGTTAGAAATTCTCATTCTGATTGGCTGAGTTGATCAAGATTTTAACTTTTATTATACACACACTCAGAAGCATGAGCTTATTTTATATATCCTATAACATCTCTTACATCTCTACAACTACAGAACTTAGTAGTGTTCTCAAAAAAAAAGGTTCTCTGTAAGCTCAAAACAGTTTCTACAATTGAAAGTTTATTACACACTCATTTGTGGGGAAAAAGCTTAGATGTTGGTGTCCAATATTATATTTCTCAATGCATTTACTTAGCCAATGGGCAAAAGAAGAAAAAAAATCACAGGACACACACACTTATCTAAAAGAAGGATTAACATGAGAAATCCTAACTAACCTGAATATTATGTTAATAAACATTAACTGTAAAACAATTTATTGTGAAACGATGAGTCATAGGCAGCCAAGACTACTATAAATAAAAAATAAAGGCATTTTATTTAGCTTAGATTTAGCCTGAGTTCAAAAGAAAAAACTAAAATAAAAATGAAATACACAACTTTCTCTATGGCAGACAATTCAAGCTAAAAGAATATTGTTAGAAAGCCAAAGGCTGAGGAAAATGATATCTTTTAAAAACCGCCCATCAAATAACTTTAAATGGCAGGTGCAATCTTCTTATGAAATAGAAAGCATAGTACTTTCTTCCCCTACATTATAAAATGCTACTATCGAGTATGACTAACAGAGAATAAAGGTACCATGTGACCCAAGAAGGGTGTGTATGAGAAGTGGGGCAGAAAGACGGGGCTGAGAAAAGCTGCAAAAAGCTTTCAATTTCTTAACTCTGACTCTTAGAGACCAGAGCTTACCTGAATACATTCTGCTGGGGATTGGAAATCATGCAGAAAGGTCTGTGATTCCAAAACGTTAATACATTTATTATAAAGTAATCTTGGGTAAAGATATGTTGCCTTAAGCAAGGAGTTAACTGTTCATAATACCCATTTGAAAAATCTCTCATTTTGTTTGGGAGAAATAATTGGTAAGTCCATCAAAGTAGTTTAGTAAGCACAAATGGAGAACTATGTAGAAAGAGGAACTATTATGAAATGTATGACCGAGTGTGTTTTGTGTAAGACTAATGGAGGTTTTCAAAGTTTTTTGGTTTCTGGCTACATACAAAAATAAAAATAAGGGCGTTTTCATTCATTTAAACCAGCAGTAAAATACTGCCTGGTTTATGCCGCTTATTTTCACCTTACAGTCTTAATACACATTCCAAGACTGATGGGATACTCATTGTTTCTTTCGGATAATGGAAGAGGAGGGAGAGTAAAGCTGTACATTAAACAGTCCACTTGGTAATTGAGAAAATTCAGCAGTGAAATATATCACGAGGCACCAAAGAGATTTGCCGGGGAGGGCAGACAAAAGAGAAAACAGCCACAGAACATTAAGCCCCGGAAGAGATGAGAATCAGTCCCATATACGTAACTCGACGACTGGACAAAACCCCTCTTGACGCTGCCGGTGGGTGAAACGAGGTGATTTGAGATTCAGGGCGTTCTCGGCTCTTTCCCTCTCTCGAATCGATCATCTCCAACAGGAAGTCAGAGCAAGGCAGGGTTCGGAGCCAGAGAAAGCTCCCAGGGGAGTCTGTCTACCATGACAACAAACTCCTAAGGCTCCTTCCGGAGCTCCACAGCTCTCTGGGCGCCCTCTCTAGCGCTGTACTTCACACCCCCGCTCCCGAAAAAAGTCGTGCACCCCGACTTCAGCTATCCGCGTTCAAGAGAGGGCGGCAGCAGTTGGGTCGGCCCCATCAGCGGTCCCGGGCCGTAAGGGACCCTGGCGGAGCGGCTCAGGGAGGCTGAGACGGCGGCTACACGACTTTCATTACCTTCTCGCGCTGATACCAGCTATTCTGCTTTGGCCGCTCCTCCTCGTTCTCGGGCCGCGACTCCTTGTCAGCCTTCCGTCTCTTGGAGAAGCAGCAGCCCATGGTCCCAGCCCGCGTAGGTCGTTGGGCATCTCACTAGCTCAGGCACTTCGTAGAGTGTGGCGTGAACCCTGGGAACCCCGGCTTGCAGCTCTCCGGGCATCGCCCCGAGGAGCCGCCCAACAGTCCGCAGCCTTAGTTTGCCCGCCAGGCCCGGCACCCCGTCCCCTTTTTCGTCGCCCTGACGACCCGGCGCAGCCAATGAACGCTCAGCGCCTGTTGAGCCAATCAAAGCCTCTCGAGCAATCCTGCACGGCCTATGAAGAGAGGCCGACGTACCCACACACCAATCCACGCCTGGCTCCTGCGACAGCCCCTGGCGGCGGGGCAGGCCGGCTCTGGCGCAAGCACGGACAACCCCGCCCACAGCTATGGCACGGACCGCCCTCGGCCCCGCCCCTCTTGGGACTTGGTGGGCTCTCTAGCTGGTGGGAGGCCAAGCTCGGCATCCGGGTTTTTTTTGCCCCTGATTCATAAATTTGCAAGTTCAAGGCGGGGAGAGGTCTCTAGTTGAACATTAGATTTATCTTATGATGAAAGTTGTGAGGGACAGAAATTCCCGCTGACAAAAGAAGACCCTGAAATTTGTATTTCTAAATCCTCTTCTCCCCTCATCACCCTTCCTACCGCCCTCTCATCGCCTGGCCAGGGTCACCCCCTCAAGAATTGTACCCCTTAACCTCCCAATCCTCTTCTGTGCTTGCTTGCTTGCTTGCTTGCTTGCTTTCTTTCTTTCTTTCTTTCTTTCTTTCTTTCTTTCTTTCTTTCTTTCTTTTTTTCTTTCACAGGGTCTCGCTATGTCACTCAGGCTGCAGTAGCACAATCATAACTCACTGCAACCTTGCAACCTTGACTTCCTGGGCTCAAGCGATCCTCCTGCCTCAGCCTCCCTCCTGAGTAGCTGGAACTACAAGCAAGCACCACCATGCCCACCTATTTTTTTTTTTTTTTTTTTTTACTTTTGTAGAAATGGGGTCTTGCTATGTCACCCAGGCTGGTCTTGAACTCCTGGGCCCAAGCAATCATCCTGCCTCAGCCTCTCAAAGTGCTGGGATTACAGGCAGGACCCCACCGCACCCCAGGCTGCTTTTGTGTTTTCTTAAGACTTTCACATATGGCTCTAAAATTGCACAAGTACTTAGTAAAATAGTTAATTGTGTATTGTTTCCCTATTCGAACTGTGACTTTCCTGAGATCAAAAAAGTATATCTTTCTTTTTTTTTTTGATGGAGTTTTTGTTCTTGTCGCCCAGGCTGGAGTGCAGCAGCGCCATCTCGGCTCACTGCAACCTCCGCCTCCCGGGTTCAAGTGATTATCCTGCCTCAGCCTCCAGAGTAGCTGGGACTACAGGCGCCTGCCACCACGCCCGGCTAATTTTTGTATTTTTAGTAGAGATGGGGTTTCACCATGTTGGGCAGGCTGGTCTCGATCTCCTGACCTCAGGTGATCTGCCCGCCTCGGCCTCCCAAAGTGCTGGGATGACAGGCATGAGCCACTGCGCCTGGCCTAAAAGGTATGTCATAAAGGGCATGTAGGGCCGGGCGCGGCGGCTCATGGCTGTTATCCCAGCACTTTGGGAGGCCGAGGCGGTAGGATCATGAGGTCAGGAGATCGAGACCATCCTGCCCAACATGGTGAAACCCCGTCTGGTGAAACCCCGTCTCTACTAAAAATACAAAAATTAGCCAGGCATAGTGGCGTGCGCCTGTAGTCCCAGCTACTCGGGAGGCTGAGGCAGGAGAATTGCTTGAACCCAGGAGATGGAGGTTGCAGTGAGCCAAGATGGCGCCACTGCACTACAGTCTGGACGACAGAGGGAGACTCTGTCTCAAAAAAAAAAAAAAAAAAAAAAAAGCAGGGCGGGGGGGCGGGGCGGGCACGGTGGCTCACGCCTGTAATCCCAGCACTTTGGGAAGCCAAGGCGGGTGGATCGCAAGGTCAGGAGTTCGAGACCAGCCTGGCCAATATGGTGAAACCCTGTCCCTACTAAAAATACAAAAATTAACCGGGCATGGTGGCGGGCGCCTGTAGTCTCACCTACTTGGGAGGCTGAGGCAGGAGAATAGCTTGAACCCAGGAGGCGGAGGTTGCAGTGAGCCGAGATGGTGCCACTCCACTCCAGCCTGGGCGACAGAGCGAGACTCCGTCTCAAAAAAAAAAAAAAAAAGGCAGGGGGGAGGAAAGCTGGGGGGAGGGATGTACCTTTGAATCTCCTACACCTGGCCCAAGTCCATACTAGGTGCTCAATACGTTTGTCAAATGAATGAATGCATGCATAGGTGCTAGTGAAGGAAGCATTTATAAACTTCCCCCATCCCTTCCCAAAGAAAGTGACCGAACTGTGGGGGTGGGAGGCATGTGGATTTATGATAAAGGGGTTCTCCTCATGGAGTTTATAGACTCATTGAGGACATAAGCATTGCATATGAACAATCAGATCTGTTCTAAGCAAATGGCATAGGGTTTGTCAGAATATATTTAAAGATATATACACTAAATATTAACATTTCTCATACTTGGGTCGAATTTTACTGCAATACACATGCATTGCCTATGTAATAGAAAAGAAAGGTAGGTCAGTTTCTCTGAGAAACAGTATTTTGACATCTCAGTAGGATATCAAATGCTGATCACTTCAGGTTCAAATTTGGTTATCTTTTAAATTTCCCATACTTATTCACATCTAGTTTGTATCCTAAATGAGCCTCTGACTTTTTTTTTTTTTTTTTTTTTTTTTTTTTGAGACGGAGTCTCGCTCTATCACCCAGGCTGGAGTGCAATGGCATGATCTCCGCTCACTGCAACCTCCACCTCCCAGGTTCAAGCAATTCTCCTGCCTCAGCCTCCCGAGTAGCTGGGGCTACAGGCGCACACAACCACACCCGGCTAATTTTTGTATTTTTAGTAGAGACGGGGTTTCACCATGTTGGCCAGGCTGGTCTCGATCTCCTGATCTCAGGTGATCCACCCACCTCGGCCTCCCAAAGTGTTGGGATTACAGGCGTGAGCTACAGTGCCTGGCCGACTTAATTTGAACATAAAGAATGTTCCCCTTTTTACTTGCCATCCTTTATTGCACAATTGGGAAGAAAAGTACATGTGCTGAAGTATTAGAAATTACTGCAAATTTAAGTTCCAGATCTTAGGCAATAGTCTTTAGCCAGTGCACACTGTTTCTCCTTCAGAGTGAGATGAAAGTTTTATGTGATTTTTTTTTTTTTTTTTTTTTTGAGACGGAGTCTCGCTCTGTCGCCCAGGCTGGAATGCAGTGGCGCAATCTCGGCTCACTGCAAGCTCCGCCTCCTGGGTTCACGCCATTCTCCTGCCTCAGCCTCTCCGAGTAGCTGGGACTACAGGCGCCCGCCACCACGCCCGGCTAATTTTTTTGTATTTTTAGTAGAGATGGGGTTTCACCGTGGTCTCGATCTCCTGACCTCGTGATCCGCCCGCCTCGGCCTCCCAAAGTGCTGGGAGTACAAGCGTGAGCCACCGCTCCCGGCCTTATGTGAAGATGTTTTTGGATAAGACCCTCATTCGATATTTTATAATCTATTATTATATTTATAATCTATGGTCTATGATTATAAAACATCTGTGACCAGATATAAATATATAACTATGACCACCACGTAGTGTAGCAGAGGAGGCAGAGATCCAGAGAGGTGAAGGGATGAATCTGTGGTCACGATGAGAGTGGCTGAGCAGGGACTGGAAAAACCCACAGCCTGTGTTTCCCAGTGCCTCCTCCTGCCTTAAGTTTGTTCCTCTCTAATTCATCTGAAATAAAGAAGTATCTGCCTTGGCCTTCTGATGCCTATGGGAGCTCTGTCCCATAGTGATGCTATTCCTCTTAATTAACAAACAATAACAAAACTAATTCTAGAGAAACAACCTCTGAAACTCTCACTGTTTTGAAGTATTCATTAATGAGAAAAGCTCAAACCTACAATAAAACATATATCCAAGAGTGATCTTTTCAGGGACCCTTAAAAGTGAAGATAAAGTCCCTTTTCTGTTCATTCCCATCCTACCATCACTCTTGACCAAAAACAAAATTACAAAAAGAAAATTAAATTAAATGTTAAGAACTGGGGACTAGAAAGATAATAAACAGAGCTAATACTAGTGCTGTCTCATCCTTTTTCTTTCTCTCTTACTCTTTC
The DNA here is from genome assembly GCF_028878055.3 of Symphalangus syndactylus. NCBI lineage: Eukaryota > Metazoa > Chordata > Mammalia > Primates > Hylobatidae > Symphalangus > Symphalangus syndactylus. The sequence goes on from NC_072436.2 coordinate 75,775,956, forward strand.
TTTCTTTTCTGCCCCCTCTCTTTTTCGCCTGTCCCCATGAATTCTCATCACTACTTATTTTTGCAAACCGGCTCTCTACTTACTCATCAGCATTTACATGGCTGACAACAGCTATCCCACCCTGATTCCTCATGGCCTTTCTGTCCAAGGGCATGCTACACAGTCTCAGACTCTCAAGGCAGATAATCATATACATCGCTGGCCAGTCGATAACAGATTGGCTCTAGGTTGGTGTGCACCCCTGGTCCCATTGCTGCAGCTGCAGGGGTGAATTCCAAACATGGGTGTTACAGATATGGGTGGGAAGCAGGTCCTGAAAAGGGAACGCTAACTCTGCAGAGTTCAGGCAGAAGTTGGTTGCTTCTTCTGCCTGTACTCCTCTTGCTATTTATATTCTTGTGATTTCTTTTCTATAGAAGGCTGCCCTTCATGTTCAGCTTAATGTGTATATTCATCTATATTAAAATGTTGAGTTGTGGGTTTACCTGGCCACAAGCTCCAGAGATGGTTCTGGGTCCCCTGAGTCTTGACCACAGAAGTGATATAGTTACTTTTCAGAAGACAGTCCTGGCCGGGCGCAGTGGCTCACGCCTGTAATCCCAGCACTTTGGGAGGCCGAGGCAGGTGGATCACCTGAGGTCAGGAGTTCGAGACCAGCTTGGCCAACATGGTGAAAATACTAAACATACTAAAAATGCAAAAATTAGTCAGGCGTGGTGGTGCGCCCCTGTAATCCCAGCTACTCAGGAGGCTGAGGTGGGAGAATTGCTTGAACCCGGGAGGCAGAGGCTGTAGTGAGCCGAGATCACACCACTGCACTCCAGCCTGGGCAACAGAGTGAGACTCCGTCTCAAAAACAACAATAACAACAAAAAGGCAGTCCTGAAGCAGTGTATCTCTACAGCATGAATAAGTCAATTACCCCAGCAATGATGGCTGGAAAATTCCCTATGTTTGAGTTGACCTGACACATCCTTGCTCACTCTGCACTCACCTAAGGAAATACTTCACATCAAGTGAAAGAGGAGTGTTTCAGTCATCTATTGCTGAGTAACAAACCACCTGAAATGTAAAGCAATAATTACTTAATATTTCTTTTACTCATGAACCTGCATTTTAGGCAGGGCTTGGTGGGGACAACTCAATTCTGTTCCACAGTACATCTGGAGCCTCAGCTGGGATGACTCAAATGGCTGGGGTGCTGGCCAAGAATCATTCTACATGAAATCTCAGAGCCTCTCCACCCAGTCTCTCCTGCAAGGTGGCTTTAGGGTATTTGAACTCCATATATCATGCTCAGGGCTGCAAGAGTGAGTGTTCCATGAGACCAACGTGGAAGCTGCAAGGCTTCTTATGGTGCAGCCTCAGAAGCCATGCAACATCACTTCACTGGATTCGATTGGTCACCCAGGGCTGGCCCTGACTCACTAAGGGAGGAGACGAAACAAGGGACATGAATACTCGAAGGTGCAGATCTTTGAGGTGTCATCTCTGTGGCTAGTCTCCATGGCAGGAGTCAAATCTGTTCAATTCATATACTGATGAAGAGGATTGGAAGGTTTAAAAAAATATATAGGCAGATAACTTTTTTCCCCTTTTCATAAGTTTTTTTTTGTTTTTTTTTTAAAAGGGTCTCACTCTGTCACCCAGGCTAAAGTGCAGTGGTGCAATCATGGCTTACTGCAGCCTCGACCTTCTGGGCTTAAGCAATCCTCCCATCTCAGCCTCCTGAGTAGCTAGGACCGTAAGTGCCCACCACCACACCTGGCTAATTTTTTTTTTTTCTTTTTTGAGACAGGGCCTCACTTTGTCACCCAGGTTGGAGTGCACAATCTTGGCTCACTGCAACTTCTGTCTTCTGGGCTCAAATGATCCTCCAACCTCAGCCTCCCGTAGCTGGGACTACAGGCCCATGCCACCACACAAGGCTAATTTTTGTACTTTTTGTAGAGACCGTGTTTCACCATGTTGCCCAGGCTGGTCTCAAACTCCTGGACTCAAGCAATCCACCCACCTTGGCCTCCCAAAGTGCTGGGATTACAGGCATGAGCCAAAGTGCCTGGCCACACCTGGCTAGTTTTTCAAATTTTTTGTGGAGACGGGGGCTCACTATGTTGCCCAGGGTGGTCTCAAACTCCTGGGCTCAGCAATCCTGTCTCAGCCTCCCAAAGTGCTGGGATTACAGGCATGACCCACCATGCTCGGCTCCTTTTCAGAAGTTTTTGAGTCAGCATTTCTTCTCCCTCTTTATTTTTTTCTTTCTGTTTTTGTTTTTTTTTTTTGAGATGGAATCTTGAGATCACTGCAACTTCTAACTCCTGGACTCAAGCGATCTTCCTACCTCAACCTCCCAAGTAACTGAAACTACATGTGTGCAACACTGTGCCCAGCTACTTACTTGTTAAATTTTTTAGAGATGGGGGCTAATTTTTTTTAATTTTTTTTTCTAGAGACAGGGTCTCACTGTGTTGCCCAGGCTGGTCTTAAACTCCTGGTCTCAAGCGATCCTCTCACACTTAACTTTTAAATAATTCTTATCAATTTTCTTTCAATATCTTATTGACCAGTTCCAATTATTTTTAAAAGCATTGAAAATTGTGTATAATCAATTTATAAAGACTATATATTTTTTTCATACCATAAGGTATCTTATTCACTGTTGTTGGTAAAACTCTTAATTTAGGCAAAGTAAAAAATATTTGTCCGTCAATGATCTGACTTCCTAGTCAGCTTTCTGAGTACGTGACTGTAACATTTATTGAATTCTGTGTGTTTTTTCCTTCTTCTATTACTAACCAGTGACTCTATCCTCCCATGTACACGTGAACTCATAGACTGTGATGTCATACTGGGCTGTCTGACAACACTATCATTCATTCTTATTTAAAAAGTTCATGAATATCCCAGTGTGCTAGGCACTGTGCTAGGTAATGAAATGAAAAAGCATCAAACTGTCAGTTTAGTGGAAAAGATAGTCCAAAAAATAAATGATCACGGTACAATGTTATAGTAAAGATATAACAGAGATTTGGAAGTTAGTACAAAAGAGGAAAAACAGGGGAAACAGACTTCTAACTCAGACAGGGGTGGGGAGGATAGAAGAGTCAAGAAAGGCTTCTCAGAAGTAAATGGTCTTAGCAGCAGAAAATTATGAATTCTAGTAACTTTTTACATCAAAGCAGTTCCAGTGGGGACTTTTTTTCTTTTTTCTTTTTTTTTTTTTTTTGTGACAGAGTCTTGCTCTGTCGCCAGGCTGGAGTGCAGTGGCACGATCTTGCCTCACTGCAACCTCTGCCTCCCGAGTTCAAGGGATTCTCCTGTCTCAGCCTCCCTAGTAGCTGAGACTACAGGCACCCACCATCATGCCCAGCTAATTTTTGTATTTTTAGTAGAGATGGGGTTTCACCATGCTGGCCAGGATGGTCTTGATCTCTTGACCTCATGATCTGCCCTCTTCGGCCTCCCAAAGTGCTGGGATTACAGGCGTGAGCCCCCGCACCTGGCTTTTTTTTTTTTTTTTTAGACAGAGTCTCACTGTGTTACCCAGGCTGGAGTGTAGTGGAATGATCTCAGTTCACTGCAGCCTCTGACTCCCGGGTTCCAGCAATTCTCATGCCTCAGTTTCCCGAGTAGCTGGTATTACAGGCATGCATCACCATGCCCGGCTAATTTTTGTATTTTTAGTAGAAACAGCTTTTCACCGTGTTGCCCAGGTTGGTCTCGAACTCCTGAGCTCAAGAAAGATCTACCCTCCTCGGCTTCCCAAAGTGCTGGGATAACAGGCATGAGCCACCACTCCTGGCCTACCCAATGGAGACTATTTTTAAAAGATAGTTTTGACTGGGTGCGGTGGCTCACGCCTGCAATCCCAGCACTTTGGGAGGCTGAGGCAGGCGGTTCCCGAGGTTAGGAGATCGAGACCATCCTGGCCAACATGGTGAAACTTCTTCTCTACTAAAAATGGAAAAATTAGCTGGGCATGGTGGCACGCGCCTGTAGTCCCAGCTACTCGAGAGGCTGAGGCAGGAGAATCGCTTGAACCCGGGAGACCGAGGTTGCAGTGGGCCAAGATTGCATCACAGCACTTCACCCTGGGTGACAGAATGAGAGTCCATCTCAGAAAAAAAAAAAAAAAGATAGTTTATGGACTTACAAAAATCTTTTTTTTGTCCTAGCAGAATTCCCATTTTCCTTCCTTCCTTCCTTCCTTCCTTCCTTCCTTCCTTCCTTCCTTCCTTCCTTTCATTCCCTCCCTCCCTCCCTCTCTCTCTCTTTCTTTTTTCTTTTTTTTTCCTGAGACAGCGTCTCACTCTTTCGCCCAGGCTGGAGTACAGTGGTGCAGTCTCGGCTCACTGCAACCTCCGCCTCCTGGGTTCAAGCGATTCTCCCGCCTCAGCCTCCCGAGCGTCTAGGATTACAGGCACTCACCACAATGCCTGGCTAATTTTCTTTTGTATTTTTGGTAGAGACGGGGTTTCACCATGTTGGCCAGGCTGGTCTCGAACTCCTGATCTCAAGTGATCCACCTGCCTTGGCCTCCCAAAGTGCTGGGATTACAGGTGTGAGCCACTGTGCCCAGGCCAGTTTTCCCATGTTCTAAACATTCCTTTTAATGCTTTTCAGGAAAGGGACAAACTCTGAGCAAACTAAAACTACAGAGTTAATTAGAGTATGTTAGAAAATCTGTTTTCATCCTTGGGATTTTATTAGAGCTACTTCCCATTTCATCCAAGCTAAATAAGAGATATAGTGCTAGTTTCTTCTTCTTCTTCTTCTTTCTTCTTTCTTCTTCTTCTTCCTCTTCTTCTTCTTCTTCTTCTTCTTCTTCTTCTTCTTCTTCTTCTTCTTCTTCTTCTTCTTCTTCTTCTTCTTCTTTCTTCTTTCTTCTTCTTCTTCCTCTTCCTCTTCCTCTTCTTCTTCTTCTTCTTCTTCTCCTTCTCCTTCTCCTTCTCCTTCTTCTTTCTTCTTCCTCTTCTTCTTCCCCTTCCCCTTCCCCTTCCCCTTCTCCTTCTCCTTCTGCTTCTCCTTCTCCTTCTCCTTTCTTCTTCTTCTTTTTTAGACAGTGTCTGGCTCTGTCACCCAGACTGGAGTGCAGTGGTGCGATCTCAGCTCACTGCAACCTCTGCTTCCCGAGTTCAAGCCATTCTCTTGCCTCAGCCTCCCAAGTAGCTGGGATTATGGGCACCCACCACTATGCCTGGCTAATTTTTGTATTTTTAGTAGAGACGGGGTTTTGCCATGTTGGCCAGGCTAGTCTTGAACTTCTGACCTCAGACGATCCATCCGCCTCGGCCTCCCAAAGTGCTGGGATTACAGGCGTGAGCCACCGTGCCCAGCCTAGTTGCCTCTTCTTAATGTTTACCAGACTCTCAGTCTGACATTTAGAAGATCCCAACTCACATAATTGCTACTCATCAACATTTATATAGTTTAAAAATAATTTCAAGGTAGTGAAAAAAAGATTTGAGCAAGATAACTGATGCCACAAGAAAAAAGTGTCAGTAAAAGAATAACATTTCCTAAATCTTACAGAAGAAAATGGTTAATATCATATAGATGGCCAATACCTAGGCAGTCCCAACAGTCCCTGGATTTATAAGAGTAGGATCCCTTTCCTACTTTCCACTCCTTCTCTCCCCTGGTTTTGAACAAAGTGAACAAAAGTTAGGGGTAATTCTAGATAAAATCTTCCTTCAGAGATGCTCTGCTAGGCTTGGTATAATTCCCACTTCCTCACCTCGCCCAACACATACATCCAGCTGCACAGTACATTCTTAGATTTCTTACATTCAGGATAAGAAAGTGAATTGGGGAGGAAGATATCTCTCTATCACTCCTTCCTTCCTTCCTTCCTTCCTTCCTTCCTTCCTTCCTTCCTTCCTTCCTTCCTTTATTTCTTTCTTTCTCTTTCTTTTTTTTGACAGAGTTTCACTCTTGTTGCCCAGGCTGGAGCACAATGGCAATGGCGTGATCTCAGCTCACCACAACTACCACCTCCCAGGTTCAAGCGATTCTCCTGCCTCAGCCTCCCGAGTAGCTGGGTTACAGGCATGGGCCACCATGCCTGGCTAATTTTGTATTTTTAGTAGAGACGGGGTTTCTCCATGTTGGTCAGGCTGGTCTCGAACTCCTGACCTCAGGTGATCTGCCACCTCAGCCTCCAAAAGTGCTGGGATTACAGGCATGAGCCACTGTGCCCGGCCTTTATCACTTCTTTCATATATTCCCTAGTTATCACAATGCTCAGAATGGCACCTAATAAATAGTAATTCACTCTGAGACAGGGAAAATTTCAGGATTTGTAGGCTCTAACATCTATACGATGTGGTTTGGGTCCTCTGAAGAAAAATAACACTGATTATTAGTGTAAAATTTCCAGGACCTTTCTTGGGGTGTATACAGGACCCATACAAGCAAAGGGATCTCAAGTTTATATTTCATTAACTATATTATAAAATTACCTGTCCAGTGGTATTCAGAATATTATCTCTTGAAGAGTCAGGATTTAATTCACAAAGGCTACCTGTTTTTCATATACCGATTGGCTTCAAAATGTCTACGTGACAGCACATTACACAGACAAAGGACTAAGAAGACCATATTCTCCTAGCAGTGCTGCCAATCTGCCACAACTTATTAAAAACCTCAATGGGAACAGAGAAATCAATAGGTGCAAGCTCATAAAAGCCAATAAAAAATTAGCTATTAATACTACTCTGGGCACACTGCCTATGGGGTAGCCCTGCTCCACAAGGAGCAGCATAAAAAATTAGCTAATGGGGCCAGATGTACACAAAACAAAATTTCTAATGCAACCTGTACTGACTTGTTAGTAATAAGCAGAGGCAACAACACAATCAAGCATTCAGATGACCAGAGGCACAAATTTAGTCAAACTCTTAAAAAGTTTGGCAAGAGAAAGAAATAAAGGGAATTCAAATTGGAAAAAGGAAAGTCAGATTGTCCCTCTTTGCAGAAGACATAATCTTATATACAGAAAAATCTAAAGACTCCACCAAAAAAAAAAGCTTGGAACTGATTCTTAGAACAAATTCAAGGTCAGGTGCAGTGGCTCATGCCTGTAATCCCAGCACTTTGGGAGGCTGAGGCGCCTGGATCACTTGAGTCCAGGAGTTCAAGACCAGCCTGGGCAACATGGCAAAACCCTGTCTCTACAAAAAAATGCAAAAGTTAGCCAGACATGGTGGCACATGCCTGTAGTCCCAGCTACTTGGGAGGCTGAGGAAGGAGGATCATTTGAGCCCAGGATGCAGAGGTTGCAGTGAGCCAAGAAGATGGCGCCATTGCATTCCAGCCTGGGTGACAGAGCAAGACTCCATCTCAAAACAAACAAACAAACAAACAAACAAAACAGATTAGCCTGGTGTGGTGGCGCACACCTGTAATCCCAGCTATTCTGGAGGCTGAGGCAGGAGAATGGCTTGAACCGGGAGGCAGAGGCTGCAGTGAGCCAAGATCATGCCACTGCACTCCAGCCTGGGCGACAGAGAGAGATCCTGTCTCACGAAAAAAAAAAAAAAAGAAAAAAATGAAAGAAAGAAAGAAATGAAGTTTCCTCAAAACTCCCTAAATTGAAAAAAGGTCCAAATAGAATTCCAGGCTGGGCACAGTGGTTCACGCCTGTAATCCCAGGACTTTGGGAGGCTGAAGCTGGAGGATCACCTGAACCCAGGAGTTTAAGACCAGCCTGGGCAACATAGGGAGCCCCTGTCTCGACAAATAATAAAAAAATGAATTAGCCAGGCATGGTGGCGTGCACCTATGGTCCAAGCTACTCGGGAGGCTGAGATGGGAGGATTGCTTGAGCACAGGAGGTCGAGGCTACAGTGAGCAGTGATCACATCACTGCACTCCAGCCTGGGTGACAGAGTGATACCCTGTCTCAAAATAAAACACAGAATTCCAAGACTCTTTACCTGCATCGTATGCAGCAGTGGCTCCACCATGGTGTTCTGGTAACCTTGCATATATCCACATAGGACACAGCTGAATCAAAGTCTTGGCAGAACACCTTGTGATCTTTCTGGAACACAAGCTGACAGGAGGTTTGTGAGGAGCTGTAACAAAGCTATTTCCCACTAACCTCCCTATCTTCCCTGGAAGATATCGGCCTGGAAAGCTGTCATCAGGTAGTTTCTTTTTTTATTTGAGTTTTTTCGTTTGTTTGTTTGTTTGTTTTTTGAGACAGAGTCTCACTCTGTTGCCCTGGTTGGACTGCAGTGGTGAGATCTTGGCTCACTGCAGCCTCTGCCTCCTGGGTTCAAGCGATTCTCATGCCTCAGCCTCCTGAGGAGCTGGGATCACAGGCACCCGCCACTATGCCCGGCTAATTTTCTTATTTTTAGTAGAGAGCGTTTTGCCATGTTGGCCAGGCTGGTCTTGAACTCCTGTCCTCAAGTGATCCACCTGCCTTGGCCTCCCAAAGTGCTGTGATTACAGGCATGAGCCACCGTGCCTGGCCACCATAGTTTCTTATAGCCTTCTGGATTTTGATGAAGCAGCTTTCTGTCTCACCCACTTAGGGCACAGCTGCAGGCCATAAAAATCACTCTGCTGTAGTCTGGAATGGGCCCCTCAGTGACAGGGTGTCATATCATTTGTGTTGTAGTCATTTAGCTCTTTGTTTTAGTGTTGCCCTGCTCAAAGGCCATGGGGAGCTGGCACCCTTGGCTACCCTTCCTTTCACTGTCTTTGTAAGTAATAAACTGTCTGAATCTAAAAAGTGCTTGTTGTAGAGTCTGTCAGGCCTAGACTTGCCTTGTGCTTGACATGCATTTCCCCTGCTGTCCAGGTGGTTAGAAAGGCCAAGAACTTGTGGGAAGAGAGAGTGTGGAAAAGTTTTCCTGGGGCAAATCAGAGTGTGTCCTCCAATTTTCAGAACCAGAACACCCTTATTTTCTTCCTCCAAACCTACCTCCACTCACAGTCCTTTAATGTTTTTATATTGGTGGGATTTGATTAAAAAGAGCAACAAATAAATAGGCAAATGACATGAACAAACAATTGACAATCATGGAAATGCAAAGAACTATTAAATACTTAAAATATTTAATATATTTAATTGCACTAGTAATGAAAATGTGAAGACTAAAATTAACAAAGTGCTGGCAAGAGTCAGGGAGCAAGCAGGTACCACCTTTCAGGAAAGCAAATTGGCAATATGTAGAAAGAGCTTTAAAAATGTTTATTCCTGGCTGGGCACAGTGGCTCATGCCTGTAATCCCAGCACTTTGGGAGGCCGAGGCGGGTGGATCACCTGAGGTCAGGAGTTTGAGACCAGCCTGACCAATATGGTGAAACCCTGTCTCTACTAAAAATGCAAAAGTTAGCCGGGTGTGGTGGCGGGTACCTGTAATCCCAGCTACTTGGGAGGCTGACACAGGAGAATCGCTTGAACCTGGGAGGTGGAGGTTGCAGTGAGCTGAGATCGTGCCATTGCACTCCAGCCTGAGCAACAAGAGCGAGACTCCATCTCAAAAAAAAAAAAAAAAAAAAGATTTTTGCCTATAGTCATCCTGTTATGGTAGCAAATACTAAGTCTTATTCTAACTATTTTTTGTTGGATGCATATATATTTAAAATTGTTATATCCTTTTGCTGAATTGACCCCTTTATCATTATATAATGACCTTCTTTTTCTCTTCTTGTAAGTTTTGTCTTGATATCTATTTTGTCTGATAGAAGTACAGCAACTCCTGCTCTTTTTTTTGTTTCCATTGGCATGGAATATATTTTCCCGTCCCTTTATTTTCAGTCTATGTGTGTCTTTATAGGTGAAGCATGTTTCTTGTAGGCAATAGATCATTGACTCTTGTTTTTTAATCCATTCATACACTCTATGTCCTTTGATTGGATAGTTTTGTCGTTTACATTCAATGCTATTATTGATAAGTAAGGATTTACTCCTGCCGTTTTGTTATTTGTTGACTAGCTGTTTTGTGTCTTTCTCTTTCCTTCCTTCCTTCCTGTCATCTTTTTTAGTAAAGGTGAGTTTCTTTGGTGGTATGATTCAGTTTCTTGCTTTTTATTTTTTCGTATTCATTGCATGTTTTTGATTTGAGGTTACCATGAGGCTTGTAAATACTATCTTATAACCCATAATTTTAACCTGATAACAACAACACTGCATAAACAAACAAACAAAAAGAAAACTAACAAAAACTCTACAGTTCAACTTCATCCCCTCATTTTTTAACTTTTTATTGTTTCTATTTATATCTTATTGTATTGCCTATGTCTTGAAAAGTTACTGTAGTTATTATTTTTTATTGGTTCATCATTTAGTCTTTCTACTTAGGATAAGAGTAGTTTACATACCACAGTTACAGTGTTATAGTGTTTTTCTGTGTACTTACTATTAAATATTACTAGTGATTTTTTTACCTTCAGATGAGCCCTAATAAAAGCAATAGCTCACTAATGTCCTTTGGTTCTTGATCAAAATACTCCCTTTAGCTTTTTTCGTAGGACAGGTCTGGCATTGAATAAAAACCCTCAGCTTTTCTTTGTCTGGGGAAGTTTTTATTTCTCCTTCATGTTTGAAGAATATTTTCACCAGATAAACTATTCTAGGGTAAAAGTGTTTTTTTTCCCCTCAGGACTTTAAATATATCATGCCACTCTCTCCTGGCCTGTAAGGTTTCCACTGAAAATCTGCTTCCGGATGTAGTGGAGCTCCATTGTATGTTATTTGTTTCTTTTCTCCTGCTGCCTTTAGGGTCCTTTATCCTTGATCTTTGGGAGTTTGATTATTAAATGCCTTGGGGTAGTCTTCTTTGGGTTAAATCTGCTTGGTGTTCTATAACCTTCTTGTACTTGGATATTGGTATCTTTCTCTAGGCTTGGAATGTTCTCTGTTATTATCCCTTTGGGTAAATTCTCTATCCCTATCTCTTTCTCTACCTCCTCTTTAAGGCCGATAGCTCTTAGATTTGCCCTTTTGAGGCTATTTTCTAGATCTTGTAGGTGTGCATTATTGTTTTTTATTCTTTTTTCTTCTGTCTCCTCATATAGCCTGTCTTCAAGGTCACTAATTCTTTCTTCTGCTTGATCAATTCTGCTATTAAAAGACTCATGCATTCTTCAATATGCCAATTGCATTTTTCAGCTCCAGAATTTCTACTTGATTCTTTTAAATTATTTCAATATCTTTGTTAAACTTATGTGGTAGAATTCTGAATTCCTACTCTGTGTTATCTTGATTCTCTGAGTTTCCTTAGAATTGGTCCCTGGTTCCTTATTTCATTCATTTGGTGAGGTCATGTTTTCCTGGATGGTCTTGATGTTTGTGGATGTTTGTCTGTGTCCGGGCATTGAAGCATTAGGTGTTTATTACAGTCTTTGCAGTCTGGGCTTGTTTCTACCTGTCCTTCTTAGGAAGGCTGTCCAGGTATTTGAAAGGACTTGGGTGTTATGATCTAAGCCATATCTGCATTAGGAGATACACCCCCAGCCCAAAAATGCTGTGGTTCTTGCAGACTCATAGAGGTACTGCCTTGATGTTCTTAGATAAGATCTGGAAAATTTCTCTGGATTACCAGGCAGAGACTTTTATCTTCTCACAAATAGAGTCTCTTTCTCCTCTCTCTCTCTGTTCTGAGCTGCTTGGAGCTGGGGGTGGGGCGACACAAGCACCCCTGTGGCCACCATCACTGGGATTGTTCTGGGTCAGACCTGAAGCCGGCACAACACAACACTGGATCTTGCCCAAGGCCCTCTGTAACCACCACATGGCTACCATCTATGTTCACTCAAGGCCCTGAGGCTCTACAATCAGCAGGTGGCAAAGCCAGCCAGGCATGTGTCCTTTCTTTCTGGGCAGTAAGTTCCCCCAGGCCCTGGGTAGGTCCATAGGTGCTATCTGGGAGCCAGAGACTGGAGTCGAAAACCTTAGAAATCTACCTGGTGTTTTAGTGTACTGTGGCTGAACTGGCACTCAAACTGCAAGACAAAGTCCTTCCCACTCTTCCCTCCCCTTTCCACAGGCAGAGGAGGCTCACCCCATGGCCACCACCATCACAGGCCCACAGGGAGTACTGCCAAGCTACTGCTGATGCTTCCTTAAGGCCCAAGGGCTCTTCAGTCAACTCTTGGTGAATGCTGTCTGGACTGGGACTCACTCTTCAGGGTAGTGGACTCCCCTTTGGCCCAGGCCAGGCCCAGAAATGCCATCTAAGAGCCAAGGCCTGAAATTGGGGACCCTAAGGAGCCCACTTCGTGCTCTATCCCCTATAGCCAAGATGGTACATAAGGTGCAAGACAAAGTCCTCTTTCCTTTTCCCTCCACTTTTCTCAAGTAGGAGTCTCTCCCTAAGCTACTATAGCTGGGAATGTACTGAGTCTCACCTAAAACTGGCAAGTCTCAGAGTCTCACCCAAGGCCCATGGTGTACAACCTGGGTATTGCTGCTTGTTATTCAGGGCCCAGGGTCTCTTTAGTCAGCAGGTGATAGGTCCTGCCGGGACTGGGTCCTACCTTCAAGGCAGCAGGTTCCACTCTGGCCCAGGATGTGTCTAGAAATGTTGTCTGGGAGGTCGGGCCTGGAAAGGGGTCCTTGTGACCCTGACCAGTGCCCTATCCTACTGTGACTGAGCTAGTATCCAAGATGCAAGACAAAGTACAAAGTCCTCTTTTCTCGCTCCTCTCCTCAAGCAGATGGAAGGGGTCTCTTTTTAAGCTGTGAGCTGTGCAGCCTGGGGTAGGAATAGGGGTGGCACAAGCACTCCCTTGGCCACCCTGGCTATTGTCTCAGTAGGTTGTGGGCTCCCCTGGTCCACTGGCTCTGAGCCCAGTTCAGCACTAGGACTTGCCTAGCAGTTGTAGTCCTTGTGGCCTAGACTGCCTTTCGAGTTTATTTAGGGCCTCAGAGTACTCTAGCCCACAGTGGTGAGGCTTGAAAGAATTCAAGTTCCAGCTGCTGGGATGGGCATTTCCCCTCTGGCTAGAGCTGGTTTAAATATTCTCTCCGTTAGTGGGCGTCAGCTGATTTCAGCCTGTTCTGGCTTTCTGCTGTGACAGGGCACCACTGAGTTCAATGCAATGTCTTGCAATTGCTGTGCTCTCTCTCTCCCAAGCACACAACATGGCCACTGCCAGGGGATGGGGAAGGGGTGGCATCGGCAGTGCAAAACTGTCTCTTACCTTCTTCAATGCCTCTTTTAATGATATTAATACCAAGTAGCGTGAGTGCTCACCTGATTTTGTTTTTTATGAATGTGCTTGTTCTGTGTGTTGATAGTTGTTAAATTAGTTTCCTTGTAGCAGGAGGAGAGGGAGAAAATTGGTGGAGCCATTTGTTCTGCAGTCTTGCTCTGTCCCACTCCCTAATAACAATTTTGAAACCAGGTACAAGAATAATAAGAAAAACTACTATTTATTGACCTCTTGATGTGGCAAACACAATTCCAAGTTATCAAATCATTTAGTTCTTCTAAACAGTCTATGAGGAGGGACTCTTATTATTCCAGTTTTGCAGATGAGGAGATTGAAACCCAGAGAATAACTTGCCCAACGTTGCACAGTAAGTGGGTAAGCTGGGCTCTGATCCCTGGCACATGGCTCTGAGCTTGTTCTAAACCACTACATAGGCTGCCTCCAGCAAGAACTAGAAAGTGGAGTAAGGTCCCTACTGCTCTTGTTTCCAATGGTCCTCAGAGTGGCTTTTGAAGCCTGGTCCTGGCCAGTCATATGGACATTTGTCCTCTCAGCAAGGATGCTCATTTTCAGATGGGTCCTCCTATAGACCTAGATGATGTCACTCCCATAGCCTCAAAGGTTATGGCTCTGCGGTTCACAGTTGCATGCTGAGCAGCTTGCCTCTACCGAAACACCACACCAGGATGGTTTTGTCTTGGGAGGCCTCTAGCGTCAGCCTTATCAACCCTTACCCCTAGTGCTGGGCTGGGGTTTCCCATCCCAATTTCTCCTTTCCTCCCAGTAAATTCCTTTTTGGGATCATTGACATCCTTTCCTTCCAGTAAATCTTAATTGGAGCCACCCAGATCCAGAGTGACAAGGTTCTCTAACCATCCATCTCAGGGAGCTGCACACCAAGGAGTATTAAGAGAGTTCTAACTTTGACAAGCCACAAAAAGGTTTCTCATATCCTTGTCTCAGAAAAATGGAAAGCTGTTATGACTTTCTCAACATTGCCGTAATGTTGGGCAGCTACTAGTATGAAGTCAAGAAGGTGTGATAGGAAGCTTCTGACATCCTCTTGCATAAAATCAACACACTGGCTGGGTGCAGTGGCTCATGCTTGTAGTCCCAGCACTTTGGGAGGCTGAGGTGGGGGAATCACTTAAACCCAGGATTTTGAGACCAGCCTGGGCAACATAGCAAGATCTTGTCTCTACCAAAAGTAAAAAATTAGCTGGGCATGGTAGCACATGCCTGTAGACCCAGCTACTTGGGAGACTGAGGTAGGACGATTGCTTGAGCCTAGGAATTTGAGGTGGCAGTGAACTGTGATGATGCTACTGCACTCCAACCTGGGTGACAAAGTACAATCCTGTCTCTAAAAAATAATTACAATGAAGTAAAATAAATAAAATAAACACTCTTGCAAGTTGGTATATATAGGCTGAATTGTGCCCCCCCCAACCCAATTCATATTTGAAAGTCCTAACTCCAACTGCCTTGGAATATGACTGTTATTTGGAGATAGGGCATTTAAAATGAGGTAAAATGAGGTCACATGGGTGGGCCCCGATCCAGTCTGACCAGTGTCCTTATAAGAAGAGGAAGGTAACACACAGACATGCATGCCCACAAAGGAAAGACCATGAGGACAAAGTGAGAAGGTGGTGATCTTCAAGCCAAGGAGAGAGGGCTTAGAAGCACCCAAACCTGCTGGCACCTTGATCTTGGACTTTCCAGCCTCTGGAACCATAAGAAAATAAATTTCTGTTCAAAGTCACTCAAGTCTATGGTATTCTGTTATGGCAGCCCTAGCAAACTAATGAACAAAGGAAAAGGATAGATGATGATACTACAGGTACAAGCCAATGACATGCATTCCTGAGAGCCAGTGTATATAGAAGTAGAGAGAGGGCATTGGAGCTGGGCAGCCCATGTCTGTGTTGCCTCCGAAGCCTCCTTTTCCCCACCTTCCTACCTTCCTGTCCACAGTCTCAGAAGGGGAGGAGGCAATGGGAGGCCTGTGATTACTGCCTCAACCACCCAGATACTTTTCTCTCACAGTGGATTGATGGGGTTTGTGTGTGTGTCTACACTCACTGACAGTACTGTCTTATTCCACCTCTGCCTTTCCAAGTTCAGAAAATCCTAAACTTCCAGTATATGTTGGTCAATTAGCTATTTCTATTTCATCTTGTTAAAGCACTCTCTAGTAGATGTAAAATGGAGAATTTTAGCCTGCTCAGTTATCTAAACTGAGGTCTGAAAAATGCTATTGAACTTTTTAATCTTGGTAGATTTATTTTGAACAACAGCAAAAGGCAGACTATGTTGTTATTCGGACTGGCAAGACTCAGAAGACGTGGGTGGACCAGCCCCAGGACTCATCATTTATTTATTTTTATTCTTATTTTTTTCGAGATGGAGTCTCACTCTGTCTCCCAGCAGGCTGGAGTGCAGTGGCACGATCTCAGCTCACTGCAACCTCTACCTCCCAGGTTCAAGTGATTCTCCTGCCTCAGCCTCCCAAGTAGCTGGGATTATAGGCTCCCACCACCATGCCCTGCTAATTTTTGTATTTTTAACAGAGACAGGGTTTTGCCATGTTGGCCAGGCTGGTCTTGAACTCCTGACCTCAAGTGATCCGCCCACCTTGGCCTCCCAAAGTGCTGGGATTACTGGTGTGAGCTACCGTGCCCGGCCCATCATTGATTGTTAATAGCCAAACCTGTCCCAACCTCTCTGATGTATTTGCAGAAGGAGGAAGATTTTAGGGAAAAGGAGCCAAGTCAGCATACCCCAGTTTAGAGCCAGCTCTTCTGTGAATCAATATTCCATGTACCAAAGTGTTTCTATTTGGCTTCCATTCAGTTGGCATTGCAGTTATGATAGTAGCCAGATTCCTTTCCTGGGTGGCCAGAAAAACTCCCTTTATAGAATCTAGAAAAGAAGTATTTAATATATTTTCTCCCTTTGTAGCTTTGTTGGTGTATTGTCACCTTGAGTCAGAAAAAGAGAAGAATTGAGCAAACTTAATATGACTGTCTATAATCAAAATAATCTAAGTTTAATTTTCACCCCATATTTCTCTTTGTTGGTTTGAAGTGTAGGGGATCTAATTTGACTCATCTTCTAAATGTGTAGTACAATAGCACTGTTCATTTCCTATTCCCTGGAATTCTACCAAGAGGATAAGGTTTTTTTCCACCTTTTGTGGTTCTTATCAGCATTAGAAAATAAGCAGAAAAGTTATTGGATTAAATATTGTAATCATAATAACAAAAAAGTCCCTTCATGCATTGTTTATGAGCATAGGGAAAGCTCCTTCCAAATACATTATTGAAGCATTTGCCTTGGGCTTCTATTGGAGGTTAGAGTGGGAGGAATCTAAGATGACAGGAGAGACAGAAGCATTTGTGGCTCTTTATCCTAGTGCCCCACTGTTATTATGCTTAAGCTACTCTCCACATGTCTGTTTGTTTCTATCTAACTACCATTTACCTTCTCACTCTACATCTTTTCAGTACCTCATAGCTTTTTTTTTTTTTTTTTTTTGAGATGGATTTTCACCCTTGTTGCCCAGTCTGGAGTGCAATGGCGTGATCTCAGCTCACTGCAACCTCCGGCCTCCCAGATTCAAGTGATTCTCCTGCCTCAGCCTCCTGAGTTGCTGGGATTACAGGAACTCACCACCACTCCCTGCTAATTTTTTTGTATTTTACTAAAGACCAGGTTTCACCATGTTGACCAGGCCGGTCTCGAACTCCTGACCTCAGGTGATCCGCCCACCTTGGCCTCTCAAAGTGCTGGGATTACAGGCATGAGCCACTGCACCTGGCCTCATAGCTTATTTTATTCCTACATTCTGTTTTCTCATAATTTCTCCTTACACATGGCCCATCATAGACACCAGTCATCCAATTTCTTTGGCATTTCCCAGTGAAATGCCTGAGCACGGATTGTGACTCAGCTAATCTCTTCTTTGCAGGCGAAATCATAGATTACACACATGTCTATGGATTTGGTGCTTTTGGGCCAGACCTTCAGTTTAAAGTGACATATGTGGCTAGTAAGACATCTTGGGGAAACGGTACAAGCCTAATGGCTGTCTCTTGAGTAGGAGCTGTGGGTGGGGCCTACAGTATACTTCACTTGTGGATACAAAGTCCTCTGCCTCCTTGTACTCAATTAACTGGCTGATTTCGTTACTGGTTATTACATATATCTTATTTGCTTGCCTTCAATAAAGTGTCTCAGAAATCTGGGGGCTACTTGAAAGGTTAAGAATGAGTAGGGACTGTGACTGGCAACAAGAAAATTTCCCTTTGACTCTGGATATGACTTTTCTGAAGAGGAGGCTTATGTAATAATATCCTTAAGCTTTGGTATAGACAGAAGTGTGCCTCTTTCCAGGTCCACAAACCCCTGAGGACTTCACCTCTATTCTTCTACGGTGCATGTTTTCACCACAGGTAAAATCTATAAACTTCTGTTTGTATTGTAAGACGATGATGATGATGATGATTATTATTATTATTTGAGGCAGGGTCACACTCTGTTGCCCAAGCTGGAGTGCAGTGGCACGATCATGGCTCACTGCCACCTTCACTTCCTGGGCTCAAGCAATCCTCCCACCTCAGCCTCCTGAGTAGCTGGGACCACAGGTGTGCACCACCATGCCTGGCTAATTTTTTAAAAAACAATTTTTGTAGAGATGGGGTCTCCCTGTGTTGCCCATACTGGTCTGGGCTCAAGCAGTCCCCCTGCCTTGGCCTCCCAAAGTGCTGCAATTACAGGTGTGAGCCACCACGCCCAACCCATAAAATTGTAATCAAAGATATATAGTAAAATATTGAACCAGATGTCAGTAGAGCTTAACAATTGTAGGAACAGTAATTCAATTGTTTTTTGGTGTGTGTGTGTGTGTGTGTGTGTGTGTGTGTGTGTGTGTGTGTGTTTAGTAAGGAATCACCAAAGTTTACCTCTTGAATTTATTAACAAAATAGTTGATCACCTACTATGTGCCAAGTACTGTTCTGGGTACTGGGGGTATAATAGTGAACTTATAGATAACCTCTTGCTCTCACAGACCTAGTGATATAAACAAATATGAGGGCCAAGCACAGTGGCTCACCCTGCAATCCCAGCACTTTGGGAGACCAAGACTGGTAGATCGCTTGAGCTCAGGAGTTTGAGACCAGCCTTGGCAACAGAGCAAAACCCCATCTCTACAAAAAATACAAAAATTAGCCAGGCATGGTGGTGTGCACCTGTAGTCTCAGCTACTTGGGAGGCTGAGGTGTGAGGATCACTTGAGCCTGGGAGGTGGAGGTTGCAGTGAGCCAAGATCCTACCATTGCACTCCAGCCTGGGCAACAGAGAGAGACTGTATCTCAAAAACAAACAAACAAACAGAACAAACAAACAAACAAAACCTAATATGAATAATGTCAGGTGGTAAATTCTGTGGTATTATAAATAATCTCCAAAGATAGCCATGGCTATCATCAGTTCTTTCCCTTCCTGCACATGCATGCTGTTCCTTCTGCCAAGTGGTAGAATATATTTTCTCTCTTCTTCTATGAGCTGGCCTTGTTTCCTTCCTTGACCAAGAGCATGTTGCAGAAGTGTTGCTATATCAGTTCCGGGCCTACCTCTGTAAAAGCCTGGCAATTTCCACTTCATCTAAGAGAGAAGCCAGCCACCATGTAAGATATCCAACTACTCTGAGACCACCTCGCTGTGAGGAATGAGGAATTCCAAGCTAGCTACATGGAGAGTCCTTTATGCAGGAGATGTGAGGAGCTCAGATACAGCAAAAGTGAGACCCAATGCATGTGAGGCTCACTCTCAGCCATTAAATCCATCCCAACTGAGGCCCCAAGATGCTTGAACTTTTTTCTTTCTTTTTTTTTTTTTGAGACGGAATCTTACTCTGTCACCCAGGCTGGAGTGCAATGGCCCGATCTCGGCTCACTGCAACCCCCGCCTCCCAGGTTCAAGTGATTCTCTTGCCTTAGCCTCCCTAGTGGCTGGGATTACAAGTGCCCACCACCACTCCTGGCTAATTTTTGTATTTTTAGTAGAGACAGCGTTTTGCCATGTTAGCCAGGCTGGTCTCAAACTCCTGACCTCAGGTGATCTGCTGCCTCAGCCTCCCAAAGTGCTAGGATTACAGGCATGAGCCACCGCTCCCGGCCTCAGGATGCCTGAACACCTATCCCACAAAATTGTGAGTAAAATGGTTGTTATTTAAAACCACTAAGTTTTGGGATGGCTTGTTAGGCAGCAGTAGCTAACTGGGACAAATGCTAAGGAGAAAAATAAATGAGGGCAAAGAAAGAAAGACAGGTAAGGGTACTATTTTAGATAGAATGATCAGGGAGGGCCTCTCTGATAAGGGAAGAGTCATTTGAGCAGAAACCTAAGGGCACTGAGTGACCAGGCTATTTGGCTATCTGGAACAAGTGCATTCCAGGTGGAAGAGACAGCAAATATTGACGCTGAAAGGCAGGAAATGTTTGGCTTAGTCTAAGAACAGCACAAAAGCCAGTGTGGATAGGGCACAGTGGGCAAAAAGAAGATTGGTAGGAGATCAAGGCAGAGGAGTAGCAGCACCAGATCAGGGAGGAGAATGATAAGGACTCTGAGTTTGACTCAGGAATTTTTTAGCAGAGGTGTGACGTGATCTGATTTGCACGTAAAAGCCTTGCTTTGATGCGAAGACCAGCATATGGGGAAGGCAAGAAAGAAAGCAGGGCAACCAGTTAGCATGCTATTCCACTAATTCAAGTAAGAGTTGATATTAGGTTGGACCAGGAAGGTAGCTGTGGAAATGATGAGATTTTGGTTTTATTTTGAAGGTAGTACCAACAAGAAGTCCTGATGGATTAGACTGGGGTATGAGAAAAAGAGAGGAATCAAAGATAATCTAAGCACCTAGCAGAATAAGGTTTCTATTTACTGAGATGAATAAGAATTAAGGAGAAAGTTCGAACAGAAAAGTTGAATTTGGTTCTGTAAGTGTTTAGTTTGAGGTGTCTACTAGACAACTAAGGTGGTTGAATATGTGAGTCTAGGGTTCGAGAGAATGGTCATAGTTGAAGATGTTTATTTGAGAGCTACTTATGATGGCAATTAAAGTCACAGCATTTGCTGAGACTAGATAGAGATGAACACAGCTACAGAAAAAAAGAGGTCTCAAGAGAGAGTCACGGGGAATATGAAGAAGGACCAAAACCAAAAACCTAGACTGGCTGTCTGGGTTTTCTTCAAATTGATGGGAGTGATAGGGTTTCACCCAGGTTTCAGATAGGGTGGAATGTTCCACCCTATCACTCTCATTAATTTAAAAAATGGGAGTGGCTCTCACCTGTAATCCTGGGTCTTCGGGAGGCTGAGGCAGGTAGATCACTTGAGCTCAGGAGTTTGAGACAAGCCTGGGCAACGTGGCAGAACTCCACCCCTACAAAAAATACAAAAAATAGCCAGGCATGGTGGTGCGTGCCTGTAGTCCCAGCTACTCAGGAGGCTGAGGCAGGAGAATCTCTTGAGCCCAGGAGGTGGAGTTTGCAGTGAGCCAAGATCGTGCCACTGCACTCCAGCCTGGGCGACAGAGTGAGACTCTATCTCAAAAAACAAAAACGAAAACAAAACAAACATACAAAAAGCCTATACAAATTTGATAAAGCACCCATCAGAAGACTCTGAAATGTGAAGAAAAAAGGTGGAATGATTGGGAACCTTGAGAATTAAGAAACAATCCAGAGGTGACTTTCCTGTTTATTTGTTTTGTTTTGTCTCCTATATACAATAGCCTGCTCCCTGGAGAAGCCCACATTCCAGAAATGTCAGTGAGCACAGACCAGAAAAATGCCCCAAGAAAAGCCTACTTTCCTTTGCCAAAAAATCAGGAAAAGGGTGGCTCAGCAGGACAGAAACATTTTGATTATACCTGCCTTATTCCAGGTGAACACCGCAAGTAAAGCCTCACTCCTCTCTCTCCTAACTAGAAAGTGGAAAGAGGATTACTGAGAAAAGGGAGCTAAAGAAAGTGATCTTTAAAATCTGTGTATGAAATCCTTGGCAGACCTCTGAACAACTCATGTGAAACTGACTAGAAATAACACAACAAAAAGCTTCAGGACTGAACAATGGTCTGGAACATCACCCAGGTTTCATATTGACCTGTGGGTAGCACACACATGAGCAGACCAAAATAGTATTTGCAAAGCCTTTGAAAACTAAATGTGTATTTGGACCACAGCCCACAAAAGTAGGCTGATAGGCTTTGGCTGTGTCCCCACCCAAATCTCATCTTGAATTGTAGCTCCCATAATTCCCATGTGTTGTAGGAGGGGCCTGGTGGAGATAATTGAATCATGGGGGCAGTTTTCCCCTAACTGTTCTTGTGCTAGTGAATAAGTCTCACAAGATCTGATGGTTTTATAAGGAGTTTCCCCTTTTGCTTGGCTCACATTCTCTCTTGCCCACTGCCATGTAAGATGTGCCTTTTGCCTTCTGCCATGATTATGAGGCCTCCCATGCCATGTGGAACTGTGAATCCATTAAACCTCCTTTTCTTTATAAATTAGCCAGTCTTGGGTATGTCTTTATCAGCAGTGTGAAAATGGACTAATACATAAGCCAAGACATGTGTTCTTAACCTAAACAGGTTGACTGCCTGCTATAATAGATTTGAATAAGAACCAAAGTCTCATAAAATAATACTCAAACTGTCTAGGATGTAATAAAAATGACCCATCATACCAAGAATTATGAGAATCTCAGCCTGAATGAGAAAAGACAACCAACACTAGCCAACATTGAGATGACACAGGCATTGGAATTATTTGACAATAATTTTGAAACAACTATGATAAAAGTGCTCCAACAAGCAGTCATGAACATTCTTGAAACTAATTTAAAAATAGAAAGCCTCAGCAAAGAAATAAAAGATATAAAAATGAACCAAATGGGAAGTGTAGAGCTGTACAATAACTGAAATAACTCACTTGATGGGCTCAATAACAGAATGGAAATGACAGAGGAAAACCAGTGAACTTAAAGATAGATCAATAGGAATTACCCAATATGAATAAGAGAGAAAATAGACTGGAAAATAATGAACAGAGCCTCAGGGACCTATGGGACAATAACAAAATTTAGTAAAAGACATAAACCTAAAAACTTAAGAAGCTGAGCAAATCCTAACAGGATAGACCTAAAGGAATCCACAGTCAGACACATCATAATCAAATTTCTGAAAAGTAATGACAAAGGAAAAATTCTTGAAAGCAGTCAGAGAAAAACGATGCATTACCCATAAGTAATGTTCATAGTAGCTGTATTTGTAATAGAAACTCTGAACAAGCCAAATGCCCTTTAATGGGCAAATAGGTAAACTGGTACATCCATACAGTGGACTACTACTCGGGCAGAACAAGGAATATATTACTGATACATGTAACAACTTGAATTATGTTTTTTCTCATGTTTTCTCATGTTATTATGCTGAGTGAAAAAAAGACAATTTGCTGTGTTGTTTCTCAAAATATTCAATTTATATGACACTCTTGAAATGATAAAATTTTAATGATGAGAACAGATTAATGGTTGGCAGGGGCTAGGGATAGGGTATAATTATAAAGAGGTAGCAAAGGAAGTTTCTTTGCGGCAATGGACTAGTTCTGTGTCCTGATTGTGGTGGTGGTTACATGAATCTGTACTATACACTCACCCCTCAAAGTAAACATATATAAAAACTGGTGAAATCCACTAGTTCTATAGTTCTGTAGTTTCATTAAGTTCATTCAGTTCCATAGTTTCTGTTCTTTCTTCCTTCCTCCCTTCCTCCCTTCCTCTCTTTCTCTCCTTCTCTCTTTCTCTCTTTCTTTCTTTCTTCAGTTTCACTCTTGTGGCCCAGGCTGGAGGGCAGTGGCATGATCTCGGCTCACTGCAACCTCCACCTCCCAGGTTCAAGGATTCTCCTGCCTCAGCCTCCTGAGTAGCTGGGATTACAGGCACCCGCCACCATGCCTGGCTAATGCTTGTGTTTTTAATAGAGATGGTTTTTCACCATGTTGGCCAGGCTAGTCTTGAACTCCTGACCGCAAGTGATCTGCCTGCCTCGGCCTCCCAAAGTGCTGGGATTACAGATGTGAGCCACCCGCAGCCGGCCAGTTCTGTAGTTTCACTAAGAGTATTGTGACAATGTCAGTTTACTGCTTTTGATTATATACCATGGTTACGTCAAAAGCTATCTTTACAGGAAAGCTGGGAACAGGTATATGGGATCTCTCTATAGTATTTTTGCAACTTCTTGTAAGTCTTAAATTATTCCAAAATAAAAAGTTAAACAAAAACTAATAAGAAATAATCAATGAGGTGGAAGAAGAGTCCAGAGGTCACAAGAAGAAAGTCTTTCATGTAGACTGAAATGACCACAGGATCTGGTTACATGGAGGTTGTTAGGGACTTAGGGCAAGAGCAGTTTTGGTGGAGATACAGGAACGAAAGCCTGACTGGAGGGTGTTCAAGAGAGACTGAAAGGAGAGGAAATGGGAACAATGAATATAGTGTGGAAAAGTTAAGGTTCATTTTGAAAAACAACAACAACAACAAAACAGGCTGGAGGTGGTGGCTCACGTCTGTAATCCTAGCACTTTGGGAGGCCAAGGCAGGTGGATCACTTGAAGTCAGGAGTTCGAGACCAGCCTGGCCAACAGCCTTGTCTCTACTAAAACTTCAAAAAGTAGCCGGGCGTGGCGGAGCATGCCTGTAATCCCAGCTACTAGGGAGGCTGAGGCAGGAGAATCACTTGAACCCGGGAGGTGGAAGTTGCAGTGAGCCGAGATCGTGCCACTGCACTCCAGACCGGGTGACAGAGCGAGATTCTGTCTCACAAAACAAACAAACAAACAAAAACCTTCAAAACCAAATAGAAGATCAGTCATGGTGGCTCAAGCCTGTAGTCCCAGAACTTCGGGAAGCTGAGGTAGGAGGATCTTTTGAGACCAGGACGTTGAGACCAGCCTGGGCATTATGACGAAGCCCATCTCTTCCAAAAAAACACATAAATTAGCCAGGTGTGGTGACACATGCATGTTGTCCCAGCTACTTGGGAGGCTGAGGTGGGAGGAACACTTGAGCCAAGGACATCAAGGCTACAGTGAGCCATGTTTGTGCCACTGCACTCCAGCCTGAGTGACAGAATGAGACCCTGTCTCAAAACAAACAAACAAACAAAAAACCTGAAAAAACAACAAAACACATTAATTTCTATCTCATAGATTTTTTTTTATGTTACGTAAGTTATACGTTAAGTTGTAAATCACCATTGTAAATCACAATGTCTGGTGGTACCTGAGAAAGCTCTATAAAACTTTTAGTTATTACTTTTACTAAGAATAACAGAGAGATAATATAGGACTTTTATTGTTGCGGTAGGCACAGCTGAGGCCTCTACATTGATACATTAGGTGACAAGAACACCTTTTAAAAGAAACATTCTCGGCCTTCTGGGCAGGACTTGTTAAATAAAAGACAAAAACAAAAACAAAAAAACAAAACAGAAACAGAGTTAGTTCTGCGATTCATTCTAAATGTTGGTAGTGAAATGTTACTGGAAAGGGATCCAGATTCAGACCCCAAGAGAAGGTTCTTGGATCTTGCACAAGAAAGAATTCAAGGCGAGTCCATAAAGTGAAAGCAAGCTTATTAAAAAAGTAAAGGAATAAAACAATGGCTACTCCACAGACAGAGCAGCCCTGAGGGCTGCTGGTTGCCCATTTTTATTATTTTCTGATGATACACTACACAAGGGGTGGGTTATTCATGCCTCCCCTTTTTAGACCATATTGGGTAACTTTCTGATGTTGCCATGGCATTGGTAAACTCTCATGGCACTGGTGGGAGTGTAGCAGTGACGACAACCAGAGGTGACTTTCATCACCATCTTGGTTTTGGTGGGTTTTGGCTGGCTTCTTTATTGCAACCTGTGTTATCAGCAAGGTCTTTATGACCTTTATCTTGTGCTGACCTCCTATCTCATCCTGTGACTTAGAATGCCTTAATTCTAAGTCACACCATCCTGTGACTTAGAATGCCTTAACCAATGTGGCCCAGTAGGTCTCAGCCTTATTTTACACAGACCCTACTCAAGATGGAGTTGCTCTGGTTCAAATGCCTCTGACAAAAATACTGGGGACAGAGTTGCCCTGGATTCATAGGCATTTCCCTTGCCCTGAAGCCTAGTGAGAGGACCCGAGAGATGGACCCAGAGTGCTTGACATGGGGTTCCTGCACTTGGGAGGACTGGGAAAGTTGAAAGGTGAGGTGCTGGCTGCCCTGCTCCTGACAGCTGGGCAAGGAGAATGCTGCAGAGGAAGGAGCCTATGCCCCACAGGGCATCTGGGAGTATCTCTCGGGCAGAATGGACAACTTGGAAAGAGAGTTGGCTTGAATTGTTTTCAAATTTCTTTCAAGGGCAAGAGATCTGCTTGCTGGGGCGGCTGACCACAGTGGTAGGGAATGGTGCATATAAACCTATCAACAAAAACCAAAGTCACGATAAGGTTAAAGTGGTGGGCTGCAGGGTTGCAGCCCTGGCTAAGCAGCAGTTAGTGCATGGCCATTGCCTCCCCAGGTTTCAAAACAGTTAATGAGGCATGAGGGGTCACCTGGACCACTGCATAATGGATTTTTACAACGGCCCCAGTCAGGTAGGCAGTTTCTGTCCTTTACCTGTCTTTGCTCCCCATGCCACATCCTGGAGGAGTCAGAGGCTGAAGGAGGAACAGAAGACTAGGGTAGAAAAAAAATGAGAAATACAGGATGGGTTTGGTTGCAGCTGGGCTAGTAGCTGACTGTTGATGAATTTCTGAGTGAGACTGGAAAAGCGGTGGGATTGACCTTCTCATATCATCCCCAGATGGGGACCCAACATAGCAGGTGTGAGAAAAACAAAGCCATCTCTAGATTTCAGGCCCACTGCTCGGCCCAGTGACTCAGGGTGACAACCCTGGTAGTCGACAGTGCAGCTTTGGCCTCTCCCTCTCTAGGTTCTTTCTCTGAACACAGGCCAGGAAAACCTGCCCCTGGCTCTGAGCAGCTGCCTCCCTGGATTGGCATGTGCTTCATGTCTCTCCAGCTAAAATGAAGGTCCCCTGAAGCCAGAGGCTGTGTTTCTTCTCTTCCTTAGCCCCTAACACAAAGGCTATTAAAAGTTTATTATTGAAAAGGAGGAAAGACGCTGGGCATCAGCATCAAGGTATACAGAAGATGATGGAAGAGGGAGAGTGTGGAAAATGGAAGCGATGCATTCAATAGGCAAGGTGCCAGCTCCTTCTCTCCCTTCATATCTGAGACAGCCCTCTCTGGGCTATAAGGTCTCAGGGATAAAGAAAACCATGGACTTCCATCATAATGTCTCCAAAGCCACACTTCTCTGACCTTTAAAAATTCAATTTGAGGAGTTTAATGTGGTGGCTCATGCCTGTAATCCCAGTTACTTGGGAGGCTGAGGTGGGAGGATGGATGGCTTGAGCCCAGGAGGTCAAGACCACTTTGGGCAAAATAGCAAGACCCTGTCTCTAAAATACATTTATTTTTAAAGAGCCAAAGCATGGTGGTGCACACCTGCAGTCCCAGCTACTTGGCGGGAGGACCACTTGTGTCCAGGAGTTGGAAGCTGCAGGGAGCTATGATCATGCCACTGCCCTCCAGCCTGGGTGAAAGAGCGAGACCCTATCTTAAAAAAAAAAAAAAATCTGAAACTTAACAGAGCTACAGTAAAAACTAAGTTTTTCTGGCCTTCTCCTAACTGGAAATATCTGGTTTACTACACATCTACTTTACACAAGGATGATTTGTTTCTAGTGATGGCCTGAGACCTGAGGCACTGAAAGATTCTGAAGTCCTGGTCATCTCAGAAAGTCTGAGTTCCACAGCAGCCAAAATTGGGCTTGAAGTGTGTTTCTGTTCATAAAAGTCTTCAAATGGTTGCTTTTTATTGGCCCAAATAATTGACTAACCTGACGATCTCATTCCCCAGTCATGTCAGAGAATAAATATTGATCATATTTGGTGGTCAGGCGCTCAACTATGAGAGAAAATTTCCTCCCTCCATTGCTCAAGTAAACGTTCATGCCAAATAAATCTCTCCAGGGCTGACTTCAGATGAAGGATGTTCAAGCTGAAAGAAAGTGATGAACCTACATGAAAACATATGTCCCTTCTCTATATACATTTATGGGTGGATGTCTTAGGAATTCAAGAAAATGCCTTTTTTCGCCAAAAAAAGTACCAACTCCCCTACATTTTCTTGGCAGTTCACAATTAGAGTGCACTGGAGAGATTGAATTATTTTACTTCAAATGTGTAGAAACACACTGTTCTCAGAAAACTGCTGAAG
This sequence comes from Symphalangus syndactylus, assembly GCF_028878055.3. Classification (NCBI taxonomy): domain Eukaryota; kingdom Metazoa; phylum Chordata; class Mammalia; order Primates; family Hylobatidae; genus Symphalangus; species Symphalangus syndactylus. The sequence continues at coordinate 75,803,527 of NC_072436.2, forward strand.
TCTATCTGAGTATCAGCCTGTCTGATCATTTAGGGTCCCAGCTGTGCAATAAATGTTGGTTTATCCTTTTGGCCATTACAGAGACACTAAATCCAGAGCCAGCGTCCACCCAGAAGTTTTGAGTTTATTTGAATAACATGCTTATGCCTACAGGAAAATGAATGTCCGTGGTGAACTGATGTGTAGGAAATTGTTAAATGTTGAGGGGCAGGATGGGGGATGGTAGAAGAATTAGACAAAACCCAAAAACCCAGGGAGGTCATCTCAGAGAATTAGGAAATCCAGATCTTTTCTTTTATAAGCCTCAAATCTTTCCAGGATTCCATCTGGCTTTCATTTCTAACCCCTTGTCTTCTAACAAAGAGAATAAAGATGGTTTTAAAACTAAATGTGAGCCCTTCCAGAAAAAGACTGAACAAGAGTTTCTCTCTTCCCCTCTTTTGCCTGGTAGCAGAATTTTCTTTTGCACTATTAAAAATGGCATGGGCCACCTTTTCTCTAAAAACACATGAAGCTGATGCATAACTCTTTTCCAAATAATTAATCTTTCCAGTGGGATCTTTCAAAGCCCCACATTTCCTGTTATTTTATACAGCTGCAATTTGTAACTGGAGCTCCTGCCCAGTGTTCCACAGGCAAAATGCCAAATCCACTACATTTCACCTACTGAGGTGCCCTGCACAAATAATCCTTAACCACAAGTTAAACAGTTAGGTCCTGTGCTTGCTTGAACGAAAAGCCCAAGAAACAAAAGACTTTTACCATACTTCTGTGCTAAAATTTTAGTGGATGCTCACAATGTTTTATTTTCCAACGTCCACATTTGACAGTATCACCAGTATGCCACAATAAAAGATTTTTCAAAAATGAATTGGTCCTTGTGTTAAGTGAATGTTTGTGAGTCATAAAAGTGACACCTTCTTAGTTATCTGAAGGCCAAAAGCTGTGGCTGTTGTATCAGATCCACCTCATTTGCTTCCTTGTCTTTGAGCTGGAAGGCCAGAGCTAAGGTTGGCTAAAGGGTAAGCTGGGGAGGCAGGATTTGTGGGGTCGGCAGGTGACCCCATCCAATCTTCCCTCTGCACATCCCCCGTCCATTCACCCAGTTACCACTCCTCCAAGTTGCCCATGAACTGAAGTTCTCTCAAGATCACTAGGTCAGCCCATCTCTACAAAAAACACAAAAATTGGCCACCTGGGACTACACCTATAGTCCCAGCTAGTAGGGAGGCTGAGGTGGGAGGATCGCTTGAGCCCAAGAGGTTGAGGTTGCAGTGAGCTGTGTTTGCACCACTGTACTCAAGCCTGGGTGACAGAGCGAGACCTTGTCTCAAAAAAAAAAAAAAAAAAAAAAAAATCACGAGGTTGAGAGTTTCTTCTCTTTCAAATCTTTTCCATTCTCCTTAAACATCTCCCTACCCCAACCTCACATTTCTTTTTTCTTTCCCCTGTCATAACACCTCACATTTCTGCATACGACCTGCCTTTACTTTTCAAAAATTGATGCCATAGAGCCAGGCCCCCAGCTTCCTGCTGCAGCCCCACTTTCCCTGGCTCCATCCCCACTTCCTTTCCTCCCATCCCTTGGCAGATGTGTCCTGCCCTTAGGTCAAGCCCTGCACCTGTGTTCTGGATCGCAGCCCCCAGAGCCCCACACTAGAAAATGTCTCCTCTCCCTTCTATTTCCAACGCTTCTCTGACACCTGAATCCTTCCCATTTACACTTAAGCATGCTTGAGTCTCTCTCAGCACAAAACAAAAACATCTCTCTGAAACCACAGCCCCTTCCTACAACTATTCTTTCTTCTCTCCTTCCCAGTGAAACTTCTCAAATGAGTCGTCTATACTCCACTTCAATCTCCTCTGCTCCCCTCACTCCTCAGCCTCATCACTTTAGCTAAAATAATTAATGACCACCACGTTGCCAGAAAGAACTCAGTCCTTACCTCCCCTGGCCTCTGTGGGATCATTCCCTCCTAAAACCCAAGTCCCTGGGCTTCAAGGACCAAAAGCCCTTCTCATTTTCCTCCTGCCCCTTTGCCTGCTCTTTCTTTTTCTCCTTTGCAGGCCCAATCTTCTCTACAGAGCCATTAAATGTTTAGGTTATTTAAGCTTCCTTTTCTCATCTATATGCAATCCCTGCTACCCACATCCACTACTCCGATAATCAGGCTCCTACTTGCAGTTGCCTATGCCAAGTCTCCAGTTGGGCTTTTCATAGGCACAAGTTCAAATCCCAAGGATCTTTCCTCCCAGACTTGCCTCCCTACCTCAGATTCTTGTCTCAGCCAATGATACCACCATCCGCTGGGCTGCTCACATCAGAAACCCAGACATCCTTGATGCCTTTCTCTATTTCTCAAATTCAACCTATCCCTCAACCTTGGCAATTTTACCTCCTAAAATTTCTGATGTCTATTCACTTTCTCCATCTCCACATCAAATGCCAGCCCCAGACACTGTCTTCTCTCATCTGGATCATGGCAATACTCCGCCACTGGTCTCCCTACATCCATTCTCAACCCTCTCTAAGCTGTCCCCCCAGTGTTGCCAGACCATGTCACTCTTTTGCATGGAGTTCTTTAATGGTATGTTGGACACAAACCCTGCGTGCCTTCTCAGATTCCCTTGACTGTGTCCTTTTTTCTCTATTGGCTGGTCTTCCACCTGCACTTCCACTTCCAGGTTTGGATGAAATGCCACACCGCAGGCACAACCAATGAGAGGCTGGGTGATGCACCCTGGAAGGACATGGGAGTTAGCTTCTGTAGAATTAAACATGAACAACGGGCAACGCAAGATGGGAGAATACCAGGCAGATAAATTATTCCTTCCTTTCTGCCTGCTAAGAATTGCTCTGAGATATGATTTTCCACATTAACTTTCTGGAGAAGTCCTGTGTGCTTAACAAACACACCTGGTAACCAACCTGCTGTGTTTCCTTGCAGCTGGAGCTCACTGTGGTGCAGTAACCAGAGTGATAACACAGCATTGCCTTGCTCCTCATCTTTCCTCACTTTACCTCCCTTTTCCTCACCCTCACTGTCCTGGCTTTTGCCTTCCAAGAAAGTGTCACCACTTTGGTCTTTAACTCAGGTTTTACTTCTTAGAGGTCCCAGGCAAGACAAATGCTTAGGATAAAAACCATAATATCTATCCAAGCTCTACACGAACTGATTCCTGTGTACTTCGTTAGCTTCTCTCGTCTCTCACTTACCACTTTCCTATCTATCTCCAACTACAATAGAGAGTTCTTTTTTCATGCCAAGTCCTCACATGCCTTCCTCTCCACCATCTCCTGGCTTCACCTGGCTAACTCTTTTCCCACCTGATCTCAGTTTCCACATTACTTCCTTCACTTCCTCTGGGAAACTTTCCAGCCCTCTCCCTGCTTTCTCCTCTCCAAGTCTCCTAAGTTAGGACTGTCAGTGCTCTAAGTCATTATTCCAGTAGTGCTGGACCCTCCTGCGCTGACGGTAAACTTCATGTGAGCAGGGACAGTGTCTGCTTTTGCTCTCCCTGACATCACCAGCACCCAGCAAAGCAGTTTAAAGCTCAACAAACGTATCTGAGTTAATGAACCCATGGGGTTCAATCTTATTGTCTTACAGACGGAGAAGCTAAGATCAAAGAGATTAAGAGATTCATTCAAGATCAGACAGTTAGCTAGTGACTGGTAGAACTCAGTTTTACCTTCTACCTTTTAAATTAAGAATCATTCTTCTCAATTCTGAAAAAGACAGATAACAGACAGATCAATGAAACAGAATGGAGAATCCAGAAATAGACTTAAATACCTGCTTCAACATATGAAAAGTGCTCAGCTTCATTCATTTATAATAAAAGAAATGCAAATTAAAAATGGAAGTGACATTTTTTATCTTTCTGACTGGCAAAATTCACAAAATTTGATAATTGCCTCTCTTGATGAGGACACTCAACAGTAAAGTTCCAAATACATTAAAGTAAATATATGAGTGTTTATAGAGTGTGTAAATTGTTTTCCCTCATGGAGGATAGTCTGGCAATAGCTATTTGCTTGCAACAAGTACCAAATCACAAGGGCACATGCTCTCTGCAATTCAACCCAGCGGTTCAACTTTTAGGTACTTATCCTGTAGATATATTTGCCCAGGTGGGAAGTAGTGAATGTACAAAGTTATTCATTGCAGCATTATTTGTAACAGCAAAAGATTTAATGTGCATTATTTAAGGACTTAAGTAAATTATGTTATTTTCATACAGTGAAATATTATGTAGCTGTTTAAAAAGGCTAATAAGGCAGTTCTATTCTTTTGAATTCCATATTTCTATAAATGGAATTTTCCACACTCCTATATATGGAATATTTTATACTCTTGTAATAGGAATATCCCATAGTCCCATGTATTCCATATTTCTATAATAATATGAAACCCTTTCCAAGATACATTAGGTGAAAAAAAAGCAAGGTACACAGTAGTTATATAATATGCCACAATTTGGGTTAAAAAATGAACAAAAACTCCAAACAAAATCAATTGAATTGTAAACTAAACTCAGTGAGGGCAGTGCCTTTATATAGTTTGTCTTTCTTACATTGCACAGCAAATGCTTCAATTACTGTTAATTAAATGTCTCTATTAATATTTGTTGATGAATTTCAATAAGAAGAAATGTCCTAAGTGATAAGGGAAGTGAGACAAAGGAAAAATACACAAGTAGTCATTGTGTATACTTGTTAGTCATTTGGGTAAAATATTATCAAAGAAGAAAACGTAATCTGACAGTCAGTATGATGGTTTAGGTCATCTGCAGATTTTTTGTTATGCACCATGAATCAGTTAGCCATTCCCAGGAGAACTGAAGAGCTCTGCACTCTTGACTTGTATGAACTCCTTTCTACTTCAACTAGAAAGGAACAGATATGCTATAAAGCTTTCCCTGCCAAAAGCTTATTGAGATCAGGTCTCTGTTATTGGTATGTCCTCACTACTGGATTAACCCAATTTCTCACTCGTATACCACATCAGGCAAACCAAATGAAAAGATGCTTATGTATTGGCAGAGAGCTTTGCTCACACTAAAGAAACAGGTATAATTTGATTAAAGCCAGGGTTTCATATTGCTGCCTGCGTGTTCTTTTGGAAGACGTATGACTATATAGCTTAGACCTAGAAAGTAATAACTGTGAAATCTAGCTGTTGCCAAAGTAAATATCTGCATGTTTTCCTGTCAAAATGCTCAGTGTGTGAGCTTGCTGTGCCTCAGTGGGGACGTTACTGCTACAGAGGCACTTATGTTATTTCTTTTCTGGATTTGAAGGCTTTTTTTCTGAATAGTATTTGAGTATGTCAATACAAAAGATATTTCCTAGTATGACAAAAGCTCAACGATATTTATAATATCAGGAAGCTGTTGTTTTTCTTATCCTGAAATCAGTATATTAAAGGCAGAAAGAGTCACTGAAAGCAGGCAATGTACTCTTTACAGAACTAGTCTTGATCCTTTGGCATCATCTTAGATAGATGGATAGATACATAGATAGATAGATAGATAGATAGATAGATAGATAGATAGATAGATAGGGTGTTGCTTCAATATATGGAATAAAGACTACATTTCTTAGCCTCTCGCAGCTAGATGTGGTTGTGCATTGGTAGGTAAGTGGTATTGTATGGGTCTTTCAAGGATTAAAGGAAGCTGAATCTGCCAAGATGACCCCCCGCCCTCTTTTTTATCCACTGGGGCTTGATAGCCTGTATTAGAATGCTGGAGTAATACTGAGATGAATAAGACATGGTCCCTATCCTTGAGACATTTACAATTAAATCATACATATAGAGGTAGAGAACTGCCAGAATGCAGAAGATAAAGGAATTAATCCTGAGTGGAGGAAACTCAGAAAGTTCCATTACACATACTATGTAAGCTGGCCTTTAGAGAATGAGTTTAATTCTTTAATTCCAGATTTTATTGAGGACTTACCGTGTTCCAAGAAGGATGTGAAATGCTTTGCAGGTGTTATCTCATTCATTCTATATGGTAATCCTGTGAAGTAGGTAATATTGTTATCCCTTTTTACAGATGAAGGAACTGAGGGACAGAGAGGTTTAATGACTCGCCTGGATTAGAGAGCTGGTAAGTGGCTGACCTCCCTGAAGTTGAAGCTCATCCACAGGGATCTGCTGCCTATGACTGAAATAGAGAGATGGGGAAAAAAGAAGCATAAGCCACCTGTTTTGATCACGCAGTCCAGTAGTGGTCAGTGCAGGCAATTCAATCCAAACTGGTTGTTAGGTAGAATGCAGTCATTCCTAAAGTTAGTTAGCATATTTGGCAGAATATTAGTCTTTAAAAAAAGTTTTCTTTTAATCAAAGAAAAAATTAAAAGATTTACACATACAGTGACATATACCTAGAAAGGCATATGGTAAAAAAAAAAAAAAATGCCTAATTTAATTTTATTAAAACCAGGTTTCTCAAAGCTTATTTGAGAACTCTTTTTCTATTTTGTATTATGAAAATTGAATATAAATAAAACTGGGGAATATAAGAGCATTTTGGACTCATCACCGAGCTTCACCAGCCATCACTAACCATCACTATTCTGTCCTATTTGTTTTATCTATAGTCACTTCTTTTTCCTAAAGTATCTTAAATGAAATTTCAGACAGCGTATGTTATTGTACAGAGTATGCATCTAACAATGGGGAGATATTCTTACATAAAGTGTCATTATCACATCCATCAAGATTAAAATAGTTCCTTAATATAATTTAATACTCAGTTTATATTCAAAGTCCCTGATTTAAAAAGTCAGAGCTTTTTTTTTTTTTTCAGTAAAAACCTTTGGAACTATTTGCTGATTCTATTGATTCAATTTTACTACCAAGAGCTGGCACCAACCAATCACATATTAGAAAAACTTGCAATCATTGGTAGTTATTTTCTAGGTCACTGTTAAACAGCTAAAGCTCTGCTATCATTTGGATATGTCCCTCGAAGTTCTTGAGTGTTGGAACCTTGATCCCCAGTGCAGTGGTGTTGGGAGGTGGGGCCTAGTGGAAGATGTTTGGGTCATGGGGACATTGCCCTTATGAATGGATTAATTTGGTTATCTCAGGAGTGGATTCCTTATACAAGGATGAGTTCCCCACCCTCCTTTGCCCTTCTGCCATGGGATGACATAGCAAGAAGGCCCTCATAAGACACTGGCCCCTCTATCTTGGACTTTCCAGACACCAGAATTGTGAGCCAATGAATTTCTGTTCATTATAAATTATCTAGTATGTGGTATTCTGTTCAAGCAGCACAAAAAGGACCAAGACAATCCCTCCTAATAATTCAGCTTGAAAAATAAAGGACTAAATATGTACAATCCTTCAACCTCAAGATTCCCTGTGGCTAGTGAAGAGACTAATAACTGATTGTATAATCTTTTTTGTTTTCATTTGAATTTCCAAACAGAAACAAAGTAGAATCGTTTTAGCATCCAGGAATATGTATGCCGAGGAACACATTTTTTGGAAGCTTTGATTCAGACAAAATAACCAGTTGAAAGAAAGCTTCACATGGCCATTTTGGTATTTGATAGCTATATTTGGTATTTGAACTCTGAATATATAGGTTTTTCTTTTTCAAAGTCATCACATTCTAAAAGGAAGAAATCTGTAATCAGTCCTAGTTGTGATTCCTAGTACATGTGTAAATTTACTGCACACACAAACACACAATACTGCAAATCTTAAAACAGACAGAGAAGCATGGTTGTAAATTTAAAATCAAGATAAAACCATCTGAGGCAAGTGACTAGGTTATTCAAGATCTATTTGAAGGAGATTAATCTAAAAGAGATACTTGCAGTATGGATCTGCAATGTGACAAAGTAATAAACCATACAGCACAGCAGCAATTTGGTTTCCCAGTCTATGAGAGCAGCTGAAATAAACACCTCGTACCAGTTCATTGCCAACAGTATTTTCTAAATTAAAGAACAGATTAAATTAGTTCATTAATTGATGCTTCAGTGACTAGCTAAATATTTATATACCCCGCAAGCACTGTACTCAAAATTTACAGTAGCAAAGCAGCCTGCAGAAACCAAAATATTGATTGAGTCATTAAAACTCAAGGTTATTAACCCAAATACCTTCTTGCTTTGTATAAAATGAATTGTGAGGCCAGGGAATGCAATTTCTGAGACAATTACCAGGAATGGGGGCCCTAATGACTTTACTGTTTTGCATAAATAAATAGTAGCTGCCTAATCTAGGATACCAGATGAGTTTTGTTCCACATCCCAGTGTTAATCAAAAGCATTTCTTACTATGAGCACAGGTGATTGTTAACCTGAAGTTAGACTTGTGCACATTCCAAATGTGAAATTTGTGTTCCCGAAGCAGTACACATCCTCAGGCAAACATCAGTATCTGATGTCCGCCATAAAGTTGCAGGAAGGAAAACAAACATAAGTGTAAGCTAGCAAACAATGAAATGTATCTCTATTGCAAAAGCCCTATATAGTCACTAGCTGATTTGACACTGCAAGCAGAAATTCTACTCAGCTTCAGGGTAAGCCAGGGAAGGTATTTGGGGTAGGGATTTGTACTTCCGTGGTATGCTTCCTGTGAGGAGCCAGGCAAATCTTTCCCTATATAACTCAGGACATAGCGAGGAGGGGCCTAGTTAATTGCTGCAGGACAGGATGGACAAGAAAGAGTTAGGGCCTCAAGGCCAACTTTCTATCCAGAGTGGGGAGACTCCAGGGAGACAAAGCCAGCTGAAGGGACAGTGAAGCTAGAGTTTGACAATCTGAAGGGTGTGGTGACAGGCAAACTCTGGTAGTGCCAGCAGTCTGCATAAGGCAGCTCCACACAGAGCAGTGGAAGTGTCCCAACAGACAGAGCGTGGGGCTCAATAATCCTGGAGGTGGTGATATTCAGGAATCCAGGAAGATATCTGTAGGTCAGCAGGATACCAGGACCCAGGCACAGGCTGTAGGGAGGATTTATGGGTGGGTGGAGACCTAGATTATCAGAATAAGACAGAAGCACAGTGGTTTAGCTAGAGCATAAACTAGCTGCTGTGACAAAGAGATCCGATATGACATGGCTTAACTAATACAGATTTTTTTTTTTTTTTGAGAGTCTCATTCTGTCACCCAGGCTGGAGTGCAGTGGCACTATCTCGGCTCACTGAAACCTCTGCCTCCAGGGTTCAAGTGATTCTTCTGCCTCAGCCTCCTGAGTAGCTGGGATTACAGGCATGCTCCACCACGCCTGGCTAATTTTTGTATTTTTTAGTAGAGACGGAGTTTTGCCATGTTGGCCAGGCTAGTCTTGAACTCCTGACCTCAGTTGATCCGCCCACCTTGACCTCCCAAAGTGCTAGGATTACAGGCATGAGCCACCGTGCCCAGCCAAATATTACAGAATGTTATTCCTCTCTCATGCAACACTACAAAACAGGAAGGACGTCCTCAGCTCCATGTAGTTCTCCAGGGACCCTGGAACTCCTCCCCTGCCTTACAGCTTCCATCCTTGTGTCTAAGATTGTTGCTCCGGTTGTCCTCTTCCTGGTCACAGCTGGCTACCAGCACCATATTGGAGTTCCAACCTGTAGGAAAGAGAATATGGAGGGCAAGAAACTTTATGCTATGAACTGAATGTCTTCCACCCAATGCCCATTCTTATGTTGAAATCTTAATCCCTAAGGTGACAGTATTAGGAAGTGGGGCCTTTGAGAGGTGATTAGGTCACAGGGTAGAACCCTCGTGCATGGGATTAATACCCTTATAAAAGAGGCCAGAGAGAAACCCTTTGCCCCTTCCACCATGTGAGGACAAATGAGACACAGAATCTGGTGCCTTGATCTTGGACTTCCCAGCTTCTAGAACCACACACACACACAAATTCTGTTGTTAAGGCTACCATTCAACTTAGGAATTCTATTACTGAGGAAATATACTCCAAGGAAAATAAATTGTTCTACCAAAAAGACACATGTACTTGTATGTTCGCTGTAGCTGCTATTCACACTGTATCTCTATTGCAAAAGCCCTATATAGTCACTGGCTGGCTTGACACTGCAAGCAGAAACTCTGTGGTCACACTGCCTTCTCTTCTGTCTGTGTAATGTCCCCTCCACTTTCATCTTATAAGGACTTGTATGATTGCATTTTTAGGGCCCATCTAAATATCCAGGATAATCTCCCCATCTTGAGATTTTTAACCACATCTGCAAAAATCTTTTCTCCAAATGAGATAACATGACAGGTTCCAGGGATTTGGATGTGACATTCTGGGAGGGTGTTATTTAGCATACTGTGAGTACTCAATTACCAAGAGGAAGAAGGAGAGAATGGCCACTGCAGTACCCAGCAATCAACATCAGGAAACTCCGGTCATTGCAGTGAGCCTCACCCAAAGCTGAGTACCAAAGACAGTCTCCTGCTCTTCAGGTTCTCCCAGTTGGGTTCTAGATTGGTATGGAGGCTGGGGGCAGGGATATGTCCTGGCTGGCACACACGGCCTTGCCATGGAATGGAGGGCCACTATGCAGAGGAAGCAAGCAGCCAGGTAGTTGGTGCCTGGTAAACTGCATCATCCACAGTGAGAAAGCTCCATGAGTGTTACCTGAGGACACATGAGGTTCTCAGACCAATAAGTACATACTGAGGCCTTGGCAAGTTTCTGTGAGAAGGTCACAGTCCCTTGAGACAGAAAGGATGCCTTTCACCCCCACATCTTTTACCATCCTCACCCTCATTCCCCCAAAATACCAAACAGTCTAGATGCTTGTTAGTGGAACAAAGAAATCCCCTTTCACTTACTTCCCCAATTCCACTCCCCAGAATAAACCACTGTGAAGTTTGAACCTTCCTGATTATCCTCTTTATAAATACACACAGACAGAGGAAAATATAGAGGTGCCTGTTTGCATAAATGGAGTTATGTCATACATGTGTATTTTATTTGTTGACTTAATAATATATCATAGACATTGTTGCTTGTCAATAATCATACCAAATTTCATGCTCAGTTGTGCCAGGCAATATACCAAGCTCTGTAATTTTTTTTATTTCATGTCACCTCTCAACCATCTCATTAGGCAGGTGCTATAATAGTCACCTCTTAAAGTTGACAAAACAGTCACAGAGAGCTTAAGTGACTTGCCCAAGGTCACTAAGTTGATAAGTTGCAGAGCTAGGATTTGAACCCGGATTGGTCCTACTGATTCAGGTAGGACTTCAATTTTTGCTAGCTTCTTTTGCTATTGATTATGTTTCTGCCATAGACATTCTTTTTTTTTTTTTTGAGACGGAATCTCATTCTGTCGCCCAGGCTGGAGTGCAGTGGCGCGATCTCGGCTCACTGCAAGCTCCGCTTCCCAGGTTCACACCATTTTCCTGCCTCAGCCTCCCGAGTAGAGTAGCTGGGACTACAGGCGCCCGCCACCATGCCCGGCTAATTTTTTTGTATTTTTAGTAGAGACGGGGTTTCACTGTGTTAGCCAGGATGGACACGATCTCCTGACCTCGTGATCCACCCGTCTCGGCCTCCCAAAGTGCTGGGATTACAGGCGTGAGCCACCGTGCCCAGTCTCTGCCATAGACATTCTTGTAAGCCCTTGTCATACAGCCCTTCCACTGGGGACTGCATCAGCTATTGCACCAAGTAAGCTCAATGTTTGCATCACCACCTATTAGACTTCCCCAGAAGCTGCTGTGGTCTCCCTGGCTACTGGACTGCTGACTGTCCTGTAGAACAGTTGGTCCCAGGTGCCCTGGCTGGCTTGCGGCGGAAGGATCCTTCAATTCCATTCCAGAGGTTGTACCTGCCCTAGTCCCAACTCCTTGCCTAATCTTCTCTCAGCCTCCACACTTGTGCTCTGAAGCCCTAAAGGGTTTGACCAAGCATCTGTAGCCCCTGCTCAGATAACCTGACCGTGCCTGGGATTTCTGTTTGAAAATCTAGTCATGAACCGTGGCTTTAGACCCTCCCCTGGGGCTCTGAGTGGGCACTGCTCCCCTCTGCTGCTGTAGCAAATAGAAAGTTTTTGTGATGGTCAGGGGCCTATGTCAACCTTTTGTCTTGGGTCTCCCCTTTGGCCTAGAGCAGGCAGCAAGGGCCTGGTGAGAACTCTGCTCCTTTTCTGGGGCTGTAACCATGGAAACAGATGCTATCAAAGGGATGCATCCTCCTTTCTGCCTGCCCCCACTCCTCAGGTGCTCACCTCCTAGGTGGCACTCTCCCTCCTATTTGCCCCCTTGCCTCCATCCCTCCCTCCCATCAAAAACTTCTCTTGTGCACATGCAAGTCAAGTGACTATAATGTGGGACCCTGAGCCCATAGTCTCGAGTCGCCCTCAGGAAGAACAAGGACTTGGATATGAGAGTGGATGGCCGCCTCATGAATGTCAGACATAGATGCTGGCAGTTGCTCCTGTGGTAGAGAGGAGTTCTCTTCAGAGAATTTGGAGCTGGGGGTCTGACCCCAGACCTTCGGAGGCTAAAGGCTGTCCCTGGGGCAGGACCAAATGAATGCTCTGAGGTGCCAGGATAAAGGCCTCAGCTGCCCATCTCTCCTTGGTGCAGCTGCTCCTGGTGAGCCCTGCTCGTGCGCCATGCCCTCCCCAAAGCTGGTCTTCCTGGTCAGTCCGGTTGCAGTCTTCATCCTCTGGCCTAGTTGCAACAGGAGTTTCCGCAGGCCCCAGCAGCCAGAGGGAGGAAAGTGCAAAGAAAAACAAAGGGGTTCCCACACACTGGCCACAAAGACACAGCACAGTCTCAGGAGGCAGCCCAGGCAGAGGTGGTTCTTTGTGAGCCTGTGAACACTTGGACCTGCTTGCCCTGCCAGCCTGGGCCCTGCTGCTGCAGACGCACAGTGCCCCATGTCCCTCTGCTCTGTGCATGCTGTAGCCTCCCTCTCTTGGTGGTGATGCCATGAGCAGCAGGTGGCAGAGTGAGTGCCTCCAGGCCCTTGATTTCGGGACAGTGGGGGCACCTACCCCCCTGGCCTCCCTGCTTCAACTGCTCACCCCTCAAGGCCTCTCAGAGCAGGGAAAGGCCACTCCACCTGGCCGCAGGCCCTGTCTGGACCTCTGCTCCTCCCACAGGCCAGCAGATCCCCTGTGGCTCCCTGTCCCCTGGCAGCCTGTGTGTGCTGGGCTTAAATACTCATTTCCACACCTAAGTAACCCAAAGTCTGGGGCAGGATTGCCAAGAGTTGCTGGGGCTGATGTTTTGTGAGTTCTGTCCACCTCTGGGTCCTGTGGCTCCTGCCTGTTTCCACACACTTGGGAAAAGCTCAGACCTCCACCTACTAACAGGCCTCTCCCCCAGGCATTTCGTGAGTGTAGTCAAATTTTCTGAAAGTGGAAGTGCCATTGGGAAGGGCCCATGTTGAAGCCTACTGCCTTTTGTCATCTGACTAGTTCTCCTCATTCGCCTTCCTTTCTCCCTTCCCCTAAGACCAGAACGAATCTCTCTACTTGTCGTAGGTAAGCCATTTAGTGTCCACTTTTGGTAGCAGAAACAAGTTGTTAGGGTCACCCTCCATCCCAGTGGTTTATCAAAGTATCCCTCCCAAACAAACACCAAGCTCTCCCTAAGCATTGTGGTGAATAACAATGTTTTGCATTACATTTCCCCTCCCAGCCCTGGACTTAGAGATGGGGGAAGCAAGGAAGATCCTGCTCCCTCTGCCCAGGACTGTAGGCTTCCTGTGACAGTCCCCCTGAGCAGTGGTTCTCCAAATGGGACCCTGGGACCAGCAGCTTGGCATCAACTGAGGAACTTGTAAGAGGTGCGGATTCTCAGACTCCGCACCAGACCCACTCAATCCGGATCTCTGGGGTGGGACCCCGCAATATGTTTGAACAAGCCCTCCAGGTGGGTTTCATGCACACTCCAATTTGAGAAACATTATCTTAGGACTCCTGATCCTCTTGCTGTCTTAGGAGGAAACAGATCCACCTCCCTCCCATCACAACAAGACTGAGGTTTCTCCCATGTAGTTGTGTTTTGTCACTTTCAATTAGGTGCTGTGGTCCACCTTGCTAGCGCATGCCTGTCTTGGGCCATAAATCAAACTTTTTCGTCATCTCTCATGAGAAGCTGGTTACCCACCAAAGCTAAGTAGGAAAGAAGCTTAGAGTATTGGCCCTCCCAGGGAGTACTGTTGTGTTAAGAGGACAAGAAAACTAAATATGTAACCTCAGGCTTTGGGTAGAGGAAGGACTTAGGGGAGGCAACATGATTTCCTCACTCTTTGGAAGCCACCTCATTGGGAGGATTCCCTTGTTACTAGGAAGGGGGACAGGATCCATGACGCTTCATGCTGAAGTCAGACTTCCATTAACCACAACCTTCTGGAACACAGGGCTGGAGTGGGAAGCAGAGGCCGATCACATAGGGCCTTGAAAGCCATTTCTAGAAGCTGGACTTGGGGAGAGCCATGGAAGGCTTTCAGGCATAGAAAAGATATGCTCAGATTTGAGTGTAGGAGATGGCTCTTCCTTGCAAAGAATGGATTGGAAAGGGGTTGGGTGAGGTCAGAGACAGTGAATGCTTGGAAACCAGTTTGAGAAACAGGTGAGAGGAATTCAACAGTAGCTTGATTTAGGGCATTGGCAGGTGGTAATGGGGAGAAGGAAACCGACTCTAGAGATGTTTAATGTGGTGGGAGAAGGAGAAAGAACACCCACATATGACACTTACGATGTGCTAGGCACAATCACAAGCACTGGACATTGAAAACTTACAATGGCAACCTTATGAGGTCTGTACTATTTTTTAAAATTATTGTTTTAAAGATAATAAAGACAAGGTCTTGCTACGTTGGTCAGGCTTGTCTCAAACTCCTGGGTTCAAGCGATCCTCCCACCTCAGCTTCCCAAAATGCTGGGGATTACAGGCATGAGCCACTGCACCAGGCCCAGTTTGAACTATTATAATTCTCATTTTACAGATGAGGAAACTGAGATGCAGAGGAGCTAAATAACACGCCCAAATAGTTTCTGATTGAGTGAAGGTAAGAGAGAGAGGGAAGACAGTCAAGAAGGGCGCTTTGGTTTCCTACATCAGTGCTGGGTGGATATAGTACTATTTCTTGAGATTGGGAATCGGGGAGGAGAAACAGGATTTTCGGATAGGGAGATAATGAGTTCTCCCTTGAACTTGCTGGGTTCTGGAGGTAGAAATATCCAGTCATAAATCCTTAATGTTCTCTTTTAAAGAAGCCAGCATAATGCAATTTAAACATTTTTTATCAGAGACAGTTATGATGAAAAAATATTCAGGTGTTCAGAGTGGGGTGAGCTTCAGTGATGTAGAGTTACTGGTGTAGATTATTTTTAGGACTCTGGGGCTTGGCTGAGCTTTGGGATTTTTATTCCTGAATCATGAAAGATAAAGCCTTTGTCTTTCCATGAGTAACCACCACCTCAGAGCATTTAATTGTCTTGTTTTGCATGTAAAGCCACTTCTTTGGAAAAAGGATTCTTCACCGAAGAGATCAGAATGAATCAAGTAAATATGTGTTTAGACAGTTTCTAAAAATCTGTAGTTTAACCCAAGAGACCAGAAAGGTTCCTGTCTCCTGGTAAACAACAATTAAATGGTATATTAAAATGTATATTATGTATCTGATGGGTCCACAGGGTAATTAGGCATTTTAGGAACATTTTTAAGCATGTGTTCTATATCCCTCAGCACTGTTTCAATCTATCAAGTAACTGAATACTTAGAACATGTGTTCCGCATAGTAAGAGTCATTTTATAAATTCCCATTAAAGGGAACTAAACTAAAAGGCATCAGCTGCAGCCCATTTTTCAGAAGTGTTTATGCCAACCAAATGTAGACAAAGGAAAACAAAATTATAGAGATAAATTGTCCACCATGGAGTCTCCCTCCCTGGCTTGGTAATAGCTGAGGGGTGACCCCAGACTGTGAAGAGCAAACTTTGGGGGTTTGTTGGTCACCTTCTGTAGTTAGGCTACAAGATGTGTGGTGGTGGAGGGGAAGGGGGTTATAGCATAGGTGCAGGTTATAGCCCCAAGGGAAAAGTTCACACTTCCCTGAAGAGAATGAAAAGCAGGTGTTCTCTTGGCTGGTTGGCCACTGGAAAGGAATGAGCCAAGGTCCAGTTCTCTCTGGTGTGTTGTGTTGGCCCCAAGAAGTTGGAGCAGAGGTGAGAGGTGAGTTGGTTACTCATGGGGGCCATAACAAAAGGAGGTGCAGGGGCCGGGCGCAGTGGCTCACGCCTATAATCCCAGCACTTTGGAAGGCCGAGGTGGGTGGATCACTTGAGGTCAGGAGTTTGAGACCAGCCTGGCCAACATGGTGAAACCCCGTCTCTACTAAAAATACAAAAAATTAGCTGGGTGTGGTGGCACGTGCCTGTAATCCCAGCTACTTAGAAGGCTGAGGCAGGAGAATTGCTTGAACCCGGGAGGCAGAGGTTGCAGTGAGCTGAAATTGCACCACTGCACTACAGCCTGAGCAACAAAGCAAGACTCCATCTAAAAAACAAAAAACAAAAACAAAAACAAAAAACAAAAAAAGAACGGAGGGGCAGGACCTTCCTAACAAAACTCAGAGGGCATGTAGCTATGGCCCTGAGGCCAAGGGGCTCTCCTGGCTCCCTGTGTGCGCTAACAATACCTGCCAAGGCCTACGAGCTCTCTTGGCCTCACATTGTTCTGAAGGAGGCAGCAACATACAAGGCACTCTATTTTCCCTAATATGTCGGCCTATCCTTTGTATTCATAAAGTGCTGTTTGCATGTTAACTCTTTCAGGCTGTAAGGAAACAAGGATTCACTGAGCATGCCATTTTCCTAGTCTGAGAGTCTTCTCTGAGGCCTTGGCCATTAAGTAGAAGGAACTAAAGCTTCTTCTAGGCCAGGCACAGTGGCTCAAACCTGTAATCCCAGCACTTTGGGAGGCAGAGGCTGGCGGATCACCTGAGGTTAGGAGTTCGAGACCAGCCTGGCCAACATGGTGAAACCCTGCCTCTCCTAAAAATACAAAAATGAGCCAGGCGTGGTGGCTTGCGCCTGTAATCCCAGCTACTCAGGAGGCTGAAGCAGGAGAACTACCTGAACCCTGGAGGCAGAGGTTGCAGTGAGCAGAGATCATACCACTGCACGCCAGCCTGGGCAACAGAGTGAGACTCCATCCCAAAAACAAACAAAAGAACCAAAAAACAAGAAAAAGCTTCTTCTAAACTAAATGGACTTGGTGGAAAAGAGAGGTTTGGAGCATTGTGAGCCAGAGTGATAGCCACTGTATCTTAAAGGTCAGAAGAGCCACACAAGAGAGAAAAGGAGCTAAAGAACTTCAGATCTCACTCGGAAGAACTGTGGAGTAGGCAAGTGAAAAAATAAAGTGATTCACCAAAGATTAAGTACAGCAGGCAAACATGAGAGAGAAAAGGAAAGTCAGCAAACAGGAAAGTGATTAATAGGGAGGAGCTGAGAGGAAGTAATAATTGGATGGGAATTTTTGAAAAAGGGAGGAAAGAGCCGGGCGCAGTGGCTCACGCCTGTAATCTCAGCACTTTGGGAGGCCGAGGCAGATGGATCACCTGAGGTCGGGAGTTCGAGACCAGCCTGACCAACATGGAGAAACCCCTTCTCTATTAAAAATACAAAATTAGCTGGGCATGGCGGTGCATGCCTGTAATCCCAGCTACTCAGAAGGCTGAGGCAGGAGAATCGCTTGAATCCGGGAGGTGGAGGTTGCAGTGAGCCGAGATCACGCCATTGCACTCCAACCTGGGAAACAAGAGAGAAACTCCATCTCAAAAAAAAAAAAAAGAAAGAAAAGAAAGAAAGAAAGAAAAAGAAAAAGGGAAGAAAGGAAAAGTAAAACTTTCAGAGGAAAAGGCAACCAATGTGGGATTAATCAATGATTTCCTCACTGCAGACAATTTTTCCTCCATATATAAAGAGGAGAATTCACTCTCCCAGAAAAGATGGCAGCACCCCTCTTGTTTTATCTGTGGTATTAGGACAGCTCACAGCACTGGCTCCTATCTGGAAACTGGAGAATTCTTTTGACGTTATTTTTGGACACAGTCCTAATCAGTTTTAAAGTATGACACAGAAGCATTCTTCCAATGTTTAATGTCCAAAGTCATTGATGCTGCTGGACGAGGAAGGAAATAAGCTGCGTGAAATACCTGAGTGGGTCTTGGCATGGTCTTGTGGCCTTAAGAAATGACTGTGACCTCAGAATCTATATCAGATAAGGCTGCCAAGTGAGCTTTAGAATGGGTCACATATTTATTACTAGCAATGCTGAGGCTGCACTGGATGAGGGCTGCCCAACTTCGTTCTCAAATCATCATCATTTAGTGAACACATCCTGTGTATAAGCATTGCCATGGATACTTTGCATTTACCATGCCCTGATTTTGACAACCACCTTGCAAGGTAGGGTCATATCTGTTTCATTTCACAAAGGGGGAAATCTGGCACAATCGTGGCCTCAGGAGTGCCTTTACACTTCAGTGCTGCCTGCATAGCCACCTGGGAGTGGTATCCTTGCTGAAATGTTTTGTTGTTATTTTTTTTCACAAGTAAATCAAAGAAGCCACTTGCTGAACTGTTTTATGTGCTCATTCTTTACAGGACACCAGCTTGTCTTCAATCCAGACTCTATTTCTCTCAGGGTCAGTAAGTCGTGGGTTAATAGGAGAAAAAAAAAGAGGCCTGAAAGGTCAGGTCCAGGACTCTGGACAGACAGTTCAATCACCAACATCCACTTGGTCATCTGCAACACATCTGACATCTGCTAGGTGTGTTTTAAGGGACATGAGGGAATTTGTATGACAAAGGGGCTTATGGCTTTATTCAGAAAAGAGTCAGTCAGTCAACTGAAAAATCAGTCAGTTGATCAACAGCTGTTTGTTGAGCATTTGTTCAACTATGTGCTGGTTAAGGCCTGTTCTAGGCTCTGAGATACAGCCGTGAAAAAAGCAGACAAAAATCTCTGCCCTCAGGGAGTTTATAGTCTCATAGGACAGACAGAAAAATCACTAAAATACACAGCATGTTAGTGATAGGGTAAAGAGAAATGTAAAGACAGAAGGGAGAATAGGAATGGAAGGTATCCACATGTAAATTGTGATGTAGTAACATATTTGCTTCTTTACCAAAACATCAATTAACATGATCTAACTACAATCTTTGAAATCCCCTCCTTTTACGTCTCTGACACCACTCACTACTGGTTCTCCTAAGTAATAGACTTTCTTTTTTCACCTCTGAGAAACTTTGAGCACTCTTTATGAGGTTATTCTGAACTGCACTGGTGATCCCCTACCACTCTTCATCCATTTGAAAAAATATAAAGACCTTTTACTTGATACAGGGCCACATACAGAGCTTCTCTAACTGGAGTCTCCATGTAACGCCAGAGGCTGTTTTGCTGGGTGCTAAGAGCTGAGGAGGGAAGTCAAACTTAGGAGGTCTTAGAAGCCTTCCCAGCTTACCCTCTCTACTACAAGTCTTCCCTTCTGTATTATTGCTCGAGTTGCAATAATAAAATTCTGTGGACTGGGTGGCTTACACAACATTCTAGAGGTTGGAAGTCTGAGATCAGGGCGCCAGCATGGCCAGTTTTGGGTGAGGCCTCTTTCAGGCTGGTAGGCATGCACACACATGACCCCTTCTTTGTGCCTGCTTGGAGAGAAACAGAGAGAGAGAGAGCACTCTGGTCTCATCTTATAAAGGCACATATCCCATCCTTAGGGCTCCATGGTCATGGCCTAATTACCTTCCAAAGATCTCATCTCCAAATACCATCACATTGGGAGTTAAGGCTTCAACATATGAATTTTGGGAGGATGTAAACATTCAATCCATAACATCTCCCAAACACACCATTCTATATCTCAGCCCCTTGTTGGCTTTCTTCATAACACACTGTTACTTGTCCTTGTTTTCTCAGTTTACTTGGTTTGTGTCCATCTCCCTAGCTAGGACAACAGCTCAATGAGGACAGACACAGTTTTTCTTATTGTGATGTCTTCATCTCCCAGGACACAACATGTGGCATATGATAGAGGCTCAGTAATACTTATTTAATGGGCTTAAAGATGAATGAATGAATGAATGAATGAATGATTTCCTGTAGTCCTCACTCGCATCACAGGTTAAGGAACCTACCAGGTCTGGGCTTTTGTCCCCATGTCTGTTCTCACGGCGGAATGTAGATCTGCCGAAATGTCTGCCTAACACTGGCCACAGTCTCGCCATTTCCATTTTCCCTTGCTCCTCATCACCCATCTTAATGCTATTGCTCTTGGTTTCACATGGTTTTAGTCCACACCATATGATAACTCACATTTGTTCAAATCCAGTGTCTTTTGTGTGCTCGTGACACATTTCCAAATTCCTGAAAATTTGGTTGTGCACTGGAAGAGACTGAAAGATTCAAAACAGGACTAAATAAGCGAGAAGTAATTACAAAGCAACGTCTCACATTAACTATAAAAGTGTCTACAGTTTTCTCGGGGGTATCACCAGCTTATTTCCCTGGCCATACATTTACATGCATCTACCCATATTCTAGTATTAGGTGTAACTCCTTTAGTATTTAATGTATTGGCAGCAAGCTGTACACAGCTCTCACCCAGTAGCACTACCCCCTGGCTAACGTCATTGTAGTGACTGTATGTTACCGTGCAGTAGAAACACATTTCACAGATTATTCTAAATTTGTTTGCCCACTGTTTAGGATTTGCAGGCCACCACTTGCACACCTCTGTACTAGTCTATTGACTGTCTGTCTTCCCATGCTCAATGTGAACCAAACAGGAGAGCCACGGTTGACATACATGGGTGCTCTGTTTCCTCTTTTGAATTTGTATCTATATATAAAGTGAGGGTACGTAATTCTCTGTAGATGCAGACAGGGTTTTGGCTTCTTCTACTGAGTATTTTTCTTTTTACAAATTGAAGGTTTGTGGCAACCTTGCCTTGAGCAAGTCTATCAGTGCCATTTTCCCAACAGTGTGTGCTCCCTTTGTGTCTTCGTGTCACATATTGGTAATTCTCACAGTATTTCAAATGTTTTGTAGTTATTCTATTTGTTATAGTGATCTACCCCACTGACCAGCCATTCCCTGCCCCTCTCTTTCTCCCACCTTGGGTATCCCTATTCTCTGAGACACAAAAATATTAAAATTAGGCCAATTAGTAACTCTGCAATGGCCTCAAAGTGTTCAAGTGAAAGAGTCACATATCTCTCCCTTTAAATAAAAAGCTAAAAATGAATAAGCTTAGTGAGGAAGGCACATCAAAAGCCAAGATACACTGAAAGCAAGGCTTCTTTTGCCAAGTTGTGAATTCAAAGGAAAAGTTCTTGAAGAAATTAGAAGTGCTACTCAACTGAAAACACAAATGACAAGAAAGTGAAACAGACTTATTACTGACATGGAGAACGTTTCAGTGGTCTGGACAAAAGATCAAACCAGCCACAACATTCCCTTAAGCCAAAGCCTAATCCAGAGCAAAGCCCTAACTCTTTTCAATTCTATGAAGGCTAACAGAGATGAGAAAGCTGCTGAAGAAAAGTTTGAAGCTAGCAGAGATTGTTTCATGAAATTTAAGGAAAGAAGTCATCTCCATAATATAAAAGTGCAAGGTGAAGCAGCAAGTGCTGATGGAGATGCTGCAGTGAGTTATCCAGATCTAGCTCAGACCATTGATAAAAATGTCTACATTAAACAATAGATTTTCCATGTAGACAAAACAGCCTTCTATTGGAAGAAGATGCCATCTGGGGCTTTCATAGCTGGAGAAAAGCCAATGCCTGTCTTCAAAGCTTCAAAGGACAAGCTGACTCTTGCTAGGGGCTAATGCAGCTGATGACTTTAAGTCAGAGCAAATGCTCATTTATCATTCTGAAAATCCTAGGGCCCTTAAGAATGATGCTAAATCTACTCTGCCTGTGCTCTATAAATGGAAAAACAAAGCCTGGAGAACAGCACATCTGTTTACAGCATGGTTTACTGAATATTTTAAGCTCACTGTTGAGACCTACTGCTCAGAGAGGAAAAAAAAAAAGATTTCTGCTCATTTACGATGTACCTGGTCACTCAAGAGCTCCAATGGAGATGTACAAGAAGATTAATGTTGTTTTCATGCTCACTAAAACAACATCCATCTTCAGCCCATGGAGCAAGGAGTAATTTTGACTTTCAAGTCTTTCTTTTTTTTTTTTTTTTCAGACAAAGTCTCACCCTGTCACCCAGGCTGGAGTGCAGTGGTGCAATCGTGGCTCACTGCAGCATCAACCTCCTGGGCCTAAGCCATCCTCCCACCTCAGCTTCCTGAGTAGCTGGGACCACAGGCATGCATCACTATGTTGCTCTAATTTTTAATTTTTTTTGTAGAGACAAGGTCCCCCTATGTTTCCCAGGCTGGTCTCAAATTCCTAGGCTCAAGTAATCCTCCGGCTTCAGCCTCCTAAAGGCTGGGATCAGTCATGAGCCACCACGCCTGGCCTGACTTTCAAGTCTTAATATTAAAAAAAATACATTTCATAAAGCTATAGCTGTCACAGATAGTGATTCCTCTGATGGATCTGAGCAATGAAAATTGAAAACCTTCTGGAAAGGATGAGCCATTCAAGATGACATTAAGAACATTCATGATGCATGGGAGGAGCCCAAAATATCAACATTAACAGGAGTTTCAAAGAAGATGATTTCAATCTTCATGACTGACTTCAGAAGTTCAAGACTTCAGTGGAGGAAGTAACTGCAGAGGTGATGTAAATAGCAAGAGAACTGGAATTAGAAGTGGAGCCTGAAGATGTGACTGAATTGCCAAAACCTCATGATAAAACTTGAATGAATGCTTCTTACAGATAAGGAAAGAAAGTGGTTTCTTGAAATAGAATCTACTCCTGGTGAAGATTCTGTGAACATTGTTGAAATGATAACAAAGGATTTAGAATATTACATCAACTTAGTTGATAAAGCAGTGGCAGGGTTTGAGACAATTGGCTGCAATTTTGAAAGAAGTTCTACTGTAGGTAAATGCTCTCAAACAGCATTGCTTGCTATCGAGAAATCTTCCCTGAAAGGGAGAGTCAATCAATGTTGCAAACTCATTGTTGTCTTATTTTAAGAAATTGCCACAATCATCCCAACCTTCAGCAGTCACCACCCTGATCAGTCAGCAGCCATCAATATCAAGTCAGGATCCTCCACCAGCAAAAACGATTGTGATTCAATGAAGGCGCCGATGATCATAGCAATTTTTTTTTAGCAATAAAGTATTTTTAAATTACAGTATGCACATTGTTTTTTAGATGTATGCTGTTGCACTCTTAATAGACCAAGCATAGTGTAAATACAACTTTTATATGCACTGGGAAAGCCAAAAAAAATTAGGATGACTCGCTTTATTGCAGTGGTCTGGAATTAGACCTGCTATATCTCTGAGGTATGCCTGTATTTCTATCTGCAAGGTAGAGCTGGGTATTTCTAGCTGTGTGAGTAGGAAAGGGTGGATAAAGGGTACTGAGAATGATCCAAAGTGTCCTGGGCAAAAACAGGAACTGTACCAAGGACAAGCACAAATGATTGGCACCCGTGGCCATACACAGTAATCAGAGCAAAAGAAGATTAAAAGCCAAGATCAGCCATGAATCCGGAAGAGCTCCCTGCTCAGGCCCCACCCACGGGCTGTCTCCTAGAAAACCTGTCCTGCAGTGATCCTCTGTAATGAAGTGGTACCAAAACATAAGGCAAGAAATAGTCAACTGAGCAAGACACTCTGCGGCCAAGACATGATGGACATCAGAGCAGAGTGAGAAGGTCCCTGAGCAGTTCAAGCTGGAGAAGGGCGAGGGGCGAAGTAGAGGTGGAAAGGGTTATTGTATTATATATAGTTTAGGCTACTGAGAACAGCTGACTGCTGGTTAGGAATTCCCAGACTGGAAGGATTATACAAGAGTTATTAAGCGGAAAGAAAGCGAAAGTAGTTACAGCTACATGGGCTTCGACTTGTAAGTAAGGATGATGTGGAGAGCCGGGTTTTTGCGCTCGGCTCCAGATGAGGATCTTGGGAGTCTGAGGCTAGTAAACAGGTGCCACTATATCCTGGGTTTAGCCCACATCACCAATATTTTGTTATTCAAATGTATTAACATTTCAGTAATGGTATATACAATCTCCAGTCTCCTCTGCCTCTTCCCACTTCTCATTTACCTACAGTTTTACATCTTGGGAGGTCATCCACTAAGAAAAGTGGGCCAAGAGTGGGTGAAACCCAAATAGCTAATTTTTCTACTACACATTTCAACTCTGGTTTAAAGTTTTTTCCCCCCGGGGAGGAGATTAAAACCACAATAACAGCAAAAATGAGAACTCATAATTTTCTATGGATTTCAATTAACATTACCTATGAAAGCACCATCCCCCACTACCACTAATTACCAAGAATTTACTATAGTAGGATGAAAATATTGAGACACATTACAGATGTAAGTATAGACACATGTGTATACATTTCAAATTTAATATTGAGAAGAGGTCATTAGAAATAGAAAGGTTTTGGGGGCTCATTTTTAGGACATTTTAAAATATGAAATAGATATTGTTGTCATCAGATAACTGAGTTATTTTACCATGGGAAAAATGTAAAATTTTACATATTGAAATCCATAAATTCTCAAGAAGCCTAAATAAAAATTATTTACCAAAAGCTAAAATGTAAGTTATTTTTAATAATACACAGACAGGTGGATAGATTAGAGTAAAAACCAGAAGTGGGAGACTTAGCTATTTACATTATCTGTTTAAATCAAAAGTGAGATTTTACTCACTCATTACTAATTATGTAGTGTAGACAGTCAATGTAGGTAACTTAGGTCAAAATACCCACATTGTGACCCAGCCTTTCTAAATTATTGGTCTTCATCAAGCCAAAGTTACTAATCTCCTCTTGTGTTATACTGGTCACAGGAAAAAATGAATTCCATTTCAAAACCAGGTCACCACATCAACAGTTTTGAAATCAATTTTTATAACTTGATGGCTGATTTCCTCACAGTTTGCCAAAACACCAGCTCTTGACCTATTTCTTTCTTTCATTTAGATATAATAAAAGACTAGAGATCATCTTTAACCTAGTCTACCCTTTTAAGTGAGTTAAATGAGAGTTTTTTTTAACAAACCTTTGTTTATTCCACATGAATATCCACAATTCAGAGACACAGTTCTATTTGAACACCATTC
The DNA here is from genome assembly GCF_028878055.3 of Symphalangus syndactylus. Classification (NCBI taxonomy): domain Eukaryota; kingdom Metazoa; phylum Chordata; class Mammalia; order Primates; family Hylobatidae; genus Symphalangus; species Symphalangus syndactylus. The sequence goes on from NC_072436.2 coordinate 75,828,768, forward strand.
ATTAATTTTTTATATAAATCATAAACATTTAGAGTTGAAGGTATCTTAGAAATAAACTAGTCTGTATCAACCAGCGTTTCGCAAGTGACAGAAAACAAACTTGATCCAGCTTAGGTAAAAGGGGCGAATCAATTGGAAGGACATCTGAGTGTCCCACTTAACTGCAGGCAAGGCAAGGGTACACGTGGGTCTCAGAAACACTTGATACAAATGCCATCAGAGGGACCTATCTCTTGTCTCTGCTTTTCACTGCATGTTTGCTTCTTAGACTTCACAGGGTGAAAATAGGGCTGCCAAATGGTCCTGAGATCCACTCTACCTACTTTTATAGACTCACCACCACAGAGGTGCTGATTTTTCTCAGTACCAGTTCAAAACAAAAAAAAATCCCAGGGAAGTCCTCTGATTGGCCCAGCTTGTGTCAGGTGCCCACTCATGGACCGATCAACTGTGGTCAGGGCGACGGAGTCATGTAAGAAAATGGTAATCCCAATAGTTGGGGGCTGGAGAGAAACAGTTTCTGGAAGAAGGGAAGGATGATGGGAAGATCCACCCCAACCCCAGAGTTCATCCTAATTCATTTTACAAACGTGGAAATTTAAGCTCAAAGAAGTTAAGTGACGTACTCAAGGGTACAACCTGTACTTAAACTCAACTCTTCTGTCACTTAGTCCAATGCTTGGTTTACTCACCCAGACTGCTGTTCATTCTGTGGAATTTGCATTTCAGGGTCTTCAGCACAGAAAAGGCAGGGGCTAGAGTGGAGTGGTGGGGAGGAATTAGGGTCTTAAGCTACACTTAAACTTCTACCCAGTCTTTTGTTGGAGTTCCAACTCCACCAGTCTTTTATCTGGTTTTGCTTTATCTTCTTACTGGGCGAATAGACACCCCAAGTGGGACTCTCCCTGTTGCCCTCCTACCCTGTCAGTTCCAGGGGGCTCAGCCTGTTCATGCTGAATAATTATCATAAGAACACCTTACACTGAGAGAGGACTTACAATGTGCCCAAGACGGTCCGTTGTGAGCCTTCCATAATTTAGCCCTTACAGCAGCCCTATGAGGGAGGTATTAGTGGCATTATTATCTCCATTTTGCAGATAAGAAAACTAAGGCACAGAGAGGTTAATGAAATTGTCTAAGGTCACAGAGTGGGGATGGGATGGAGGCAGGGTGTGAATGCAGGCAGGCTGGCTCCAGAGTCCTTGTTAAGTACTGCAGTTCTACTGTTCTTTT